>NC_091821.1:110584975-111242475 GCF_038994185.2 Dermacentor albipictus
CTCCACAACTCTGATCTGGATTAGGCACTGTTGTTTGTCTGCTTGTATTTTCAGAACAGTCTAAAACTAAAACTTTTCAAACTTGCATGGATATATTTTGACCTGTACCTATAAGAGTAGGCGTTTTCCAATTATTATTAAATGTGGAACAGGGATTGTGCTTAAATCAAGGTATAAAGTACTTGGATGCAGCAAATTATGCCCTATATTGAAACAGTGACCATAGCATTATGCTGCTGAGCTTGAGTTTCTGGGTTCAATCCCAGACACCGTGACCTCATATCTATGGGGAGGAAATCTAACAGTGCTCGTTAACTTAGATTAGGTGCACCAAAGAGCCGCAGGTGACCAAATTAATTTGTAGTGTCCCACAATGGTGTGCCTCAATAATATTGTGGTTTTAGCATGTTAAAAAATGTCAGAATTCAACGGACCAGTGGAATTCTGTGAACATCAACTTATCCTACCAAACTCAGTTAATTTGAGATCTGATGTATGAAACTGTAAGCTCATACAGGTACCAAAATATTCCTCTTATTCCCCCAAATCCCTTCTGACGGGATCGATACTGCTTGCGACTGAGCAAAACTGAAACCTTTCCTGGTCTCAGTTTATATGTTTTAAGCTTGTTCTTTTAAGTGCAGTTCATGCAAATGCAGGCTATAACTTAATGCCTTGGTAAACTGGTGAGTCCTTAATACTGCAGGCTAAACAAAGCCATTAATTTATATAATGGCTTATCAAAAATGTTTATGTCAAACTGTGCAGAAAGGAATTTTTTCATTTGATGTTTTCATTTGGTGCCACATTATGTTCATTGCAGATTTGTGCGCTACTTTTTTGAACTGGATGCTGACGCAGCCGTTGCTAAGCGCAACGGGTACCTATTTGGAAATAACCCTCTGGATGTTCATAGGATGCAAAAGAGCACAAGGTAATTGCTATTATTTCACTGTAGTGGTGTAAAAGTGTGTTGAGCTCAATTCTTATTCACTTGTAGTGACCATCTGCATACCTGCCAACTCTTCCGATTTGTCCAAGAGACTCCCAAGTTCCAACCCATCCTCCTGATTTTACAGAAACTGCCAAAAATCTCCAGAAAAATTGCGCCAATCCTATTGCAGAAAAAAAAAAAGTGCCTGACATGCAACAAAGGCGCATCACAATTGCTATTATGCGTGCTAGGCAGCGAACAAAAGTTGGATTTAAATCTGCCATTTGTATGTAGACAGTATAGTGAACCAGAGGTGTGATTGGAGATGTTTTTTTGAAGCAGTGTTCATTCAGTTGCTGTAAAGTCACAAAGTGGGCAATCTGCAAAATTTGTGAGAACAAGACGGAGAGAGCAGCCAATTGGCAAGCAGTGAACTCCCTGAATGTTTATGTGTCTTGTAGTATATTGTCTGCTTGCACACAATATACTACTAAATGAAATGTTTCTCGCCTTCTAATGAATAAAATTTTTATATAAACATTTTTATCTTAAGCATAAGCATGTTCTCAATACTAATGTGTATGACTACTACAATTTATAAATATTAGTTTCCCTGCATGGTCGCTACGTAGTATTGTGTACAGCGGAAAAAAAAAAAAGACGATGAGAAAATTGTGCACTTTTTAAGAGGCAACAACAACGTTCACCGGCTCACTGGCATCTGATTGTGGGGCCGAGATTGCTGCAGAACCAACACACTGTCCGTTTCGAGAAATGAAAGTGATGCCAACGCATTTCGCACCTCCAACTGCTCTGCTTGTTCCTCGAGCAACGCCAGTGCAACAACTGAAGCCTTCATTGAAAGTGCCATTTTTTTCTAATTACACTGGATTGGATCCGAACATGCCATTCCATCGCCACAGCTGCTGTTTGGATCCAATCCTATCCACCAGACCTGCCATGTGAAAATGGTCTCATAGCAAGCGCATGATGCTCAAACTGCACACCTGTTGTTGCATTCTGCTCCTAGCAGATGACTTGCTTGGTTTCAACACAGGAGCGTGCTGTGATCTTGACATCGCCAAAAACATAGCTGCGCGCTGCGGCTGACGATGTTGGCATGGCGTAGGCCAATCGCACGCTGCGAAACTGAACACGTGCTAGGAACAACAATCTCTGATCGCATCTCTGAACACTATATATATTTGTGTAAGGGTGGCACCCCCACTTGGAGGCCAGAATTTTTGAAAAAAAGTTCATAACGGGCTGCCAGAAAGCGGAGCTAGTTTTGTGCCACTAGATGACGCTGGCTGCTTTTCCGTCGACGCCACTCATGTTGGCGCTGCCGTGCTATTATTTTTTGTGTAGCATGTTGTATAGGCTATGTTCGTAGTGTTTGCAGTCGGTGCTGGTCAGGGACGATGGGCCGGCATCTGAGCTTGTTTACTGCAGCGTTATGTCATTTGTACCTCTCTTACCTTCTGCTACAGTTGCCAAACATTTCAAACCTCTAGCGGGCTATCTCTGGCCTGATTCTTGTAAGGGCCGCACCCAGCCAAGATTCTAGAAAGTGCGGCCCTTTCACGAGTATATATGGTATTCTAATTCATTTCAGACCTTACCATGGGGATAGCGAGACCCTCCTCTCTGAATTGTAGTAGGGGAGCAAAAAGGCGCATGTGGCAGATTCTGCAGTGCTTTTGTGTGAGGTTTCATGCGCAATTACCATAGCCCAGAGGGCATTATGGCGATGCCCAGGGTGTTCTTGTTGAAAAGGTCTATAGAAGGCAGTGTACCCCTAGCTCTGTTCGCTACAAATCGAGGCGTGTGTTGAGTGCACGTGAGGCAAGGATCTAATATGCATTGAATAATGACTGGTCCCCGTAACTTAGTTTTGCCGCAGTGCAGCTGTTTTATGCAGCGAAGCTTATTAAGAGAGGAAAGGTGGAAAGGGGCCACTGTCACGGGACATAGTACATGTTTCTTAATTATACACACAAGCATGCATCGTCTCTGGTCCCAGTACGAGCACTAAGACAACTGTACTGGCAGCCATTCAGACTAGTTTGTGATGTTGCTGTTCCCCAGGAAAAATAGAATGATATGCATTTTTTTTCGTTGTCATTGTACCCCCCGCTCAACAGACAGACAGACAGAGAAACTTTATTCATAGCAAGTGAGTTTGGACTCCTCTGGGTCTTTGGACCACCGCACGGTCCCGCACTACGTAGAGACGTTCATGCTCCTTTTGTTCATGACGTCGGCAGCCCGAGCCACCGCAGTACGCTGTGAGTCGGGTCCGTAGACGAGAGCACGACCTCCCAGTCCTCCCAGCTTGATATGGCGGGCTGTCCCTGCTGGGGAGAATCAGCAGGGCAGCCAAAAAGGATGTGGGAGAGTGTGGCGTGAGGGTCTCCGCATAGGGAGCATGTAGAGGAGATGCCATAGTAGTGGGATAGCAGATGAGGGGATGGGAGAGAGCGGGTCTGGAGGTGTCTCCAGAGGATCTGTTGGGAGTGCGTCAGGGAGGGGTGGGGAGAGGGTAAGTCCAACAGTCCAAACGGGGTATTTGCGTGAGCTCCGCAAAGCTGTGCACCCGCTTCCTCGAGAAACCCTGATCGAGGCTGTCCTGAGCCCGGCAAATTAAACCTTGGACCAATTTATTGGCAGCCTCGTTTCCAGGGTTCCCAGAGTGAGCCGGCACCCACCGGAGCTCTACCCTGCGTGGTAAATTCTGGATGGGGATGTTCAACAAGTTCCAGGCAGGGTTGTGAATTCTGCCTCTGGGGAAGTTGGACAAAGCAGTCTTTGAATCGCTAAAGATGTATTCAGCATCCGAAAGGGCTAAGGCGATGGCGGTCTCCTCTGCTTCCTCAGGTGTAGAGCCCGAGGAAAGATGGTAAGTTAGGGATTGGGGTAAGGTTGGGTTGTAAGCAACTGCTACAGCTTCATGCGTTGTACATGCGGTGTCTACCCAGATGGCTTTCTCGACTCGTCCGTAATACTTGTGGAGGGCATTTGCGCGAGCTACGTGGCGAGAGATGTGATACTGGGGATGGACGTTTCAAGGAAGGGGTTTCACTACAAGGGATGTATGAATGTGTCGAGGAATGGCCATAAGGGTTGACTGATTAGCGGGTATGTTGATGCGTTGGGAGGCGAGGATATGGCGGCCAGTGGCGCTCGCGGCAAGTCTTAAATACTGCGTCTGAAGGTGCACCTCAACTAGTTCAGGAAGCGTGTTATGCATGCCTAGTGCAAGGAGTTTGGCTGTGCTAGTACTGTGAGGTAGGTTGAGGGCTGCCTTAGTTGCAAGGTGGATCATGGCGTTCACGCGCTTGGTTTCCGTGCAGTTCAGCTTGAGATATGGAGTGGCGTACAGAATGCGGCTAAGCGTAAAAGCACGTACAACTTTAATGTTGTCTGCTTCGTCTAAACCTTTGTGTGTGCAGGGAAGATATGCGGCGTAGAAGCTGCAACACTCATTGCGTGGAGGCCTTGAGTGTTTTAAGGGTATGGTCATTGCGTCCAGAATCCTGCAGCTAGAGGCCAAGGATGTGCAGGGTGGAAGGGATGGGGATAGGGGATCCTTGTAAAGTGATTTGGATGGGTGAATTAGCAGCAGATTTTGGTCTAATTAGGAGGAGCGCGGACTTCGAGGGGGAACACTCAAGTCCGACAGATGATACGTGAGCGGAGATCGTGTCGACTGCTAATTGTAGAGTTTCCTCAATTTCCCCGTCTGAGCCATGAGTGGTCCACGTGGTAATATCATCAGCATACAGAGTATGTTTTAGGTGTGGGATGAGATTGAGCTTGGGCTAAGGGGATGAGAGCAATGTTAAATAGAAGGGGGGAGGGGACCGCGCCTTGCGGGGTTCCAAATTCACCGAGTGTATAAGAGGGTGTGCTGAGCTGATCAATGTGCTAGGAGGCAGTGCGGCCAGCCAGGAAGGCGCGAATGTAGTTGTAAGTCTTAGGGCCTACCTGTAGTTCCTGCAGTTCCCGTAAGATGGCAGCGTGTCTAATTCTGTCAAATGCCTAAATGAGGTCAACCGCCAGGATGGCTTTAGTAAGATGGGGGATGGTATCATCAAGCACATTGTGCGTAATTTGAAGTAGGGCATCCTGCGCAGATAGATGCGCATGAAAGCCCACCATACTGTGGGGGAAAAGGTGATTTTCTTCCATGTACGTTGTCAGTCGGGCAAGGATTATGTGCTGAAAGGTCTTGCCGAGACAAGATGTAAGAGAAATGGGGTGGATGTTCTCGAGGGTGATGGGCTTGTGGGGTTTTGGGATAAATATAATTTTTCCATGCTTCCAGGAGGCAGGGCGGGTACCTGCCTCCCAGCACTCGTTAAAGTAGGTAACGAGGTGAGATATGGAGACTTCATCAAGATTTTGGATGGCAGCATTCGTAATTTGATCTTCCCCGGGTGTGGTATTGCGCAATTTCAATAGGGCTGCGCGAAATTCAGATTCTGTAATAGGAGCGTCAAGCTGTGGTTGGGGTGAGCCAGTGTACTCGGGATGTTTGCAAGGAGGACCTGGGATGGTATAGGTGCATTTCACCTGCGCGAGGAAGGTGTCGGTGTCCTGCCGATGGTTATGAGTGAGGTGGCGAATGCTACGACGCGTCTGAGTTTTAGATTGCGTGGGATCGAGCATATGGCGTAACAGGTGCCAAGCGCGGGTTGTGGAGAGGTTGCCTCGGAGGCCGTCATAAACCTGAGCCCAGTTAGCTTTGCAAGGAGTGGCACTATGGCGTTCTATTTGGGATTGAAGCTGGGTGAGGTTGAGTTTTAGTTTCCTGTTGTGCTTTTGAGTTCTCCACCTTCGCGTTATGTTCTCTTGAGCTTCAAGAAGGTGGGTGAGCGTACTGTCGATAACGGGGGTGTCTGGGGTAGTATCGAGCGTTTGGGTATATTGGCGAATGTCTTTCTGTAACTGAGTAGTCCAGGTGTCTAGGTCGAAGGGGCCCAGTGCTGGCTGCACTTGCCTAAATTTACTGAGCTGATCCCAATTAGTGTGCCTAGCGGTAAATTTGCGCTGAGGTCGGCGATAGTTCACCGCTATGCGAATCAGGTGGTGGTCGCTGCCTAGTGTGGCTTGTGTTCTTTCCCACTGTGGGAGCCAAGTTTCTACCAAGCGTGGGGTCTGGGCTAGTATCGGCAATAACACTGTTACCAACCCACGTAGGTAAGCTAAAATCATTAAAGATGGTCAGGTGAAGTAATAGCGTATTAGTGTATAAAACTGTGCCTCTGTGGTTGGTGCGTCGATAGCCACAGTCCTTGTGAGCGCAGTTAAAGTCACTGGCAACCAGTAGGGGGTTTGATCCGGCCATTTGGGTTACGGATTTGAGGAGTGGAGCAAGTAGGTGAATCGGCTGTCGTGGGAGAAGATAGCAGTTAAGCATGAACAGGGGAGATTGTGCAGGGGTGTGGGGTAAAATTTCGATGAAGGCATGAGCAATAGGGGAAGTAACGTAGTGCTCCGCGTAATGCAAGGTGTTACAGACGTATGTAACCATCAAGGAAGATCAGTATAGTCAGAGGGGATAACAGCGTATCCTGGCAATAGTGCCTGCAAACATTGGCATCTTGGATAGCTATAATGTCTGGTGGGGACAAAGAATTGGCGATAATCTGCTGCAGAGGGTGGCGCTTTCACCGAAAGCCCCTGCAATTCTACTGAATAATTTGTAAGGAATTATGGTGCCTCGGAGGAGCCATGTTGAAGGGTGGCGGGGCGAAGGAGGAGTGCAGAAGGTGGGACTGCGGGTGGAGAGGCCGCTGAGAGTCCAGGCATAAGGTTAGCTAAACGCTCCTCAACCTTGGCCACGATGCTAGATATGACCCTATCCATTATACCGGTAATGGTAGCTTCAATCATAGTCTGGCACTGTGCAGTGACCTGCGCAGTAATGCGCTCTGTGAACTTGGATTCTAGGTTTTGGGTGAGGTCCTGAAATTTGGCTTCCAGGTCTATAGGTTGGACTGGGCTCTCATCAGGCCTCCTCTTTTTCTGAGGGGGTTGGTCGGACGGGGTGGATGAAAAAGATGGAGATGGTGGAGTAGGGGGTAAAGCAGGGGTGGAGGTAGAGAGGGCTGCCTTGAGCTGCCTTACCTCATCCTGCAGAGCCTTCACGTCCGAGTCCTGGGAGGTCATGATGTTCGTCTTGGCAACCTTGGAAGCCCATGTAGAGGTAGACAGGAGGGTTGTGCTAAGCGGGGAAAAGTCCTTCTTGGTAGGGAACTTTGTCTTCTGGGGCGGTGGGCTAAGTCGTTTGGTGGTGGCATTTCTTGCGTTGCACGAGCTGGTGCCCGTGAGGTGCTGCCCCCCACAGAGAATGCAGATCGGGATGCAGGAGGGAACATCTTGCAGCTCATGCTTGTCCCCCGCACCGCGGGCAGAGACTACTCTTGAGGTGGGGGCACACGTCGTATCTGTGGCCCAGTCAACGACAGTTTGTGCACGCGTCTGGACTTCCCTTGTACGTCGTGCATCTATGCACTACACTCATGTAGCGTATGGTGCGAGGGACTGGGCCACGCGCAAATGTGATCAATATGGAAAGGGTCCTACCCATTCTGTGGGCTGCGATGATATCAGCTTCCATGTTGCGATTCTGGAGGTCTTGTAGCATCTCTTCTGGTGTTTCTGCCCAGTAGGCTTGCGAGATGACTCTGTGCGCAGCAGCGGGCGGCGGTGCGATGTAGGCGGCGACAGGGTAACTGGTTTCTTGAAGGACCACTTCCTTGAGTTGGATGAGGTGAAGGGCCGTTGACTCGTGAGGTGTAGCGACCGTGAAGGTATTATTCGTCGGGTGAATCCGGAGGTGAAACTCTCCTAGGTCCCGGTCAGCGGTGGTGACTCGCAGAGCTTTCATGAGTGGCTGCGCCATGGCTCCGTTCAAAGCGAGGCCTCCTCTTGGTCGGAAGACTACCCTTATAGTGCCGGGAGGGAGTGAAGCAAGAATCTTACTTCGCAATGCGATTGCGTGCATCACGCGCAGCTGTTGTTGTTGAGCACGGTATGTCGGCTTGGAGGTCGCAGGGGCAGTGTCGGCCGGAGCACCGACGACGGGCGAGGCAGGCTTATCTCGAACAGGGGCTGCATGAGGAGGCACAACCAGCATTTCTGGGCTTCGTTTGCCTCCCTTGTACGCGCGGAGTATCGTGGTCCACTTACTGGGTCTGAACGTTGTCGGGTCGAGGTCTTCGCCCTGCGATTGCACCTCCATGGCTGTTGGGGGTGGGTGCGCTACCAGTGATTGGCCTAGCCTCTAGCGAGGCAAGATTCAGTGCGGCGGCCAGCCAGGAGCAGACTTTCCGACATCGTTACGGTCCAAAAAAGGTTCGGATGTAGGTTTAGCGGTCAGCAGCGGTGCAAACGGAGAGGATTCGTGCGTATTTCGTGGTGACTGGCACACACAGCGCACGGCCCCTCGGGAGGCCCGGGCGGGGGGCGACGGGCAAAGCTCGCGCCTCGGGAGGCCCGGGCATGGGGCGACGGGCAAAGCTCACGTGGGATCGGTTCAGAGTGCGCGCCGACGGCACGTACATTCTCGTCGTGCAGATTATAGGGTCCGGAGAGCGCCGACGGCACGTCCGTTTGCTTCGGGTGGCTGTGGTCGAGTCTCCCCACTCGATTTCGAAGTCCCCAAGTTGGCAGGTATGCACGTGTGTTTGGTCACACAAAAGATATGCTGTCAAAAATACTTCACACGAGAAGTATATGGAATGAAGTAATGAAGTGGTGGTTGGTGATTACATTGCCCTGTCATCGGATGGTGAGTTGCATGTTACTGAAGGTGGCTTTGCATCTTTTTCGATGTTTTGCGAAATTGCATATTCTATTAAATTATTTGAGATACGCGTGCTTTCTTCGGTATCACATGGCTCAAGGCAGTACTATTCTCAGTGGCAGGTCAAGAATGCAGCCGCAAATTCCTCTCAAAGGGATCTGATATTCACCTGCTAGTCATCATTGTTCATTTGCCCTTTCATATTGTGTATGTTCATTTGTCATCTGGTGTTCACCACTTGTTGCCTCTTATATGCTTTCTTTCGTTTTCCCTCATCACCCTTTCTGCTGTCACACATCCTTCTGAAACATGATGATGATAAAAAGTGCTAGTTTTTTAAATGGATTGCGCGTCACTGGAATCTGTGTTCATGTAACATACTGAGTACAGTCAACTCTCAGTTGTACGAACGCCGGTTTAACGATGATTTCAGAATAACAAACTTTTAGAAAATCGTCAGCAGCTTTCCGATGCATTCAATGCAAAAATATTTCAGTTAAATGAATTTCTAAATAGCGAATATTTCAGTTGAGCGAACTTGGTCAGTAGACCCGGGCCCATTATTGAAATCAGTTCAACGGTGTTTTGCGCTCTCCAGCGCTGACGTAGCCGATGCCTGCCGCCCCCTAATCACTCCTCCAGCGGCGGCTTTGTGAAGTGTCACAGTGAGCTGGTTACCTGTGCTGAACCTTCAGGTCTGGAAACTGTTTCCAGTGTTCGTCCCGAAGCAGAAGAGTGCGACGAGGAAGATTCAATGGAAGATTCAGTTCCTGTAATTCTAGCTGAGACTGTAAGATGCCTTGGAAAGTTGCGAGACTTCGTGTCTCCGCAACAGGCTGTGCTAGAAGTACACGAAAACATAGACGTTCTGGTCAACTTTGTAACTACTTGTGCTTTAAGAGCACCAGTGCAAGCGAAAATTACAGATTTTTTTCTTCTTCAAAATGAGATAGGCAGCAACGTAACTGTTACGCACTTCGTTATATTGATGTACGTAACTCCACAAATTGCATTTCACACTTTTGACTCCACGTCTGCTGTGCGCCATGTTGTTCGATATTCCAGTGAATATTCAGTTTAGTGAACTTTCAGTTAAGTGAACTATTTCCTTGGGTCCCTTGAAGTTCACTCAAGTGAGAGTTCAAAGTACTATGTACTTGTACCATCTAAGTGTGTTCTGGTACTTTGCTGGCTCTGCTGGCCATTACAGCGGTCCTCACTTGTGTGTGCATCTGTGGAGCCAATTTCTCAACATTCGTGCTGCCAGATACTGCTTGTTGCAGTGCATCCCTGACGATAGTGTATTTACTTTTGCTTGTACGCTATAATGAGCATAGATGAAGTGAAAAAAGAACACAGCAATGACCAGTACTTAGTCTTGTTCGTATCTGCTCAGGTTGTCCCTCTTTTTCCTTTGCAACAAGTTGCACCTGGCTAGTGCAAGTATAGCTGCATTAATGAAGTGGTGGTGATGTACTAAGGCATTCTAATTTCTTTCATGTGAAGTCAGAAATGGTTGCAATTTGACATGGAGTAGACTTGAAGCAGAAAGGGATGACGAGGGTGACTAGGACAGAGACTTATCGCCATTTTCCCTAAATGCTAAATTTTATCAATACACAAAAGGCATTGAGCAGTTGATAGTTTCAATTATACAGTTATGATGTATGCTATGGTTAACTAAAATGTGCAAATTTTCTTATAATATCTCATTGGCAATTTTTATGCTCTTGAAAGCCACTGTAGTGATCCTGTTGCTAAGAAGTAACCTTCAAGTGTACTGCACTTTTTAAAGAGCTGTATACTGTTACTACAGGTATACATTTGTAATAGTGCTGTTGTATTATAGGGTCCTTGCTCTGTCTAATGTGATAAATCTTAGGGTTGTATTTCACAAGGCGGCAGCGCAAGAAAGACAGAGACAAGACAACAAGAATGAGTGCTGAATCGAACAACAAGCTGACTTATTGAGGTAGTCGCTTGGCCCAGATACAGAAAAGAGTTCCCGAGCACGGCATACTGAGATTGCAATGCGTGAAACGGTAGCGCATGGGTCAGACAGACTACAGGAGAAGAAAGAGGCCTCTGTACTAGAAATAAACGTGATTAATTAATTTGGCCAATTGGGCGTGTTGGGTCGGCAAAACGTAAAACTTCCAATTCGTTTATATTCCAAATCGGCCATTAGCCCTTTGTGATGGGTCAAAATGGATCGGCTCTGCCCATATGGTTGTGGCTTCCGCTTAATGAGCTGGACCTGAACCATTCTGACCTTTCATGGTGGGCAAGTGGCTGATTTGGAATAAAAACAGATTAGAATAGTTTTCCGTTGGACCCAAATAGGACCCTTGGTACCTATTTGAAAAAGTGGTAGCAAAGATACTGACGGAGTCAAGACAACAAGGTCGAGCACTGAACCGAACAACACACTGACTTCTTGAGGTAGTCACTTGGCCCAGAGACAGAGTTCCCAAGCAAGGCGTGCTGAGACTGCAATGCCTGAAACGGCAGCGCATGGGTTGGACATTCTACACGAGAAAAGCCCTTTGTACTAGAAATCAACTTTTATTAATGTAGTGAATTGGGCGTGTTGGTACATATTTGAAAAGGCAGCAGTGCAAAAAAGACACTGACAGAAACAAGACGACAAGGATGAGTGCTGAACCGAGCAACACGCTGACTTCTTGAGGTTGTCACTTGGCCCAGAGACAGAAACAGAGTTCCTGAACACGGCATGCCGAGACCGCAATATGTGAAAGGGTAACGCATGGGTTGGACAGACTACACAACTAGAAAGAGCCCTTTGTACAAAACATAAACGTGATTAATGTGGCAAATTGGGTGTGTTGGTACATATTTGAAATGGCAGCCGCACCAAGAAGACATGGACGAAGATAAGATGACAAGGGGGAGTGCTGAACCGAACAACACGCCAACTTCTTGAGGTAGTCGCTTGGCTCAAAGAGAGTTCCCGAGCATGGTATACCGAGACCGTGATGCGTGAAACTGCAGCACGTGGGTCGGACAGACTACAGGACAAGAGGCCTTTGTACTAGAAATAAACTTGATTAATGTGGCGAATTGGCCGCATTGGTACATATGTGAAAAGGCACCAGCTCAAAGAAAGCCTAAAGCAGGCCACTGCCGTTGTTATTATCATCCTGGGAAGGAACGATGTGGCTCAAAAAATATAGCTGATGCCGTCGGTTCTCCATTACTAACAGTTTTCATGCTTTAGCTTCATTTCTCTCTGGCGGATGTTTAATGTACTGCCGCTGTGTAGAAGTTGGGTTTGGGCAGTTAGTGCTGCAGTTTGGTGTTTCTTGTACCAACACGGCACAGACTTCTGCAGGGAGGGTGTCTGATGATAGTTGTTGGCGGTTCCACTTTAAATATATTGTGTAATACATGTACTCAACCACTGACATCTAATTTGCTTATGAGTATTGTAGGGACCTTCCTTGCAGCCCTGCATGATTGGAAGAGCAGATTTTGTGGTTATAATTTGATCAGCTTTCACATGATCCATGGTGCAGTTATGCAAGAGAGATTGTGCATATTAGAAGAAACCTGTTGACGTCTTCACTGCAACTTCGATTTAGTCGTGCATGTCCCTAGGGCGTGGCATGGACATGCCCTACTTCAGCAAATGTTTCCTGCTCGTCTGAAGCGCGCCAAACTCGCAATGCCTATTGCAAGTCTAAATGTTAGAAAGGGATTTATACGACACATGCGCAAAGAAAGTCATTATATTGCGATAGCAATTATATGGACATTCAAGGTGAATTTTCGCTGTCGTCGTTGCTGTCATTTCTTGCATAAGTCCAAGTGCGATAACATTGTGACCGTGCGCCGTATGCTGTAGGTGCGAACGGAAGCTTGCGAGGGTGCGACTTGGAAGTATGGTGGCTTTATGCAGCAGTGTCTTCATGCGCTTGGAGGCAATCTACGCTGGGTTTGAAGGCTAGCTGACCGGATATAAATGATAGCTTCACGGGCACTGTGCTTTCGCGCTCTTAGTTCGCGTTGAAGTGAGAGGCAGCATGAAGCGAAATTCGTTCGCTGTTCTCCATCATCCCAGCGTTATGACATTGAGTGTTCGCAGTCATTGAGGTAGATGTGTTTATGTTTGCCTGTGCGCGAATGACAATGTACTTGTTAATTTAGTTAGTAAGTTAATGTTTACAGCAGTTTATGCACCTGATAAAATGACTAACTTTGTATAGCTCTCTAATAATTTGCTGTTGGAATCAATGCTTCGCCTGTTAGGTGAAACTGCCGCCTTTTATTTTATACAGTCTACACTTGCTACAACGAATCCTGGGTACAACAGACTTTCGGATGTAATGGACCATATTGCAACCTTTTTTTGCTCTACCTATTTTATTAATGCAACGAAGTTCGCTTTTAACGGACTGCATTGCAATGGACTATTGGCTACAGTGCACGAAATTAGTTGCAATTTTTGTCAGAATGGGGCGTATAAAACGAACTTTTTCCGTGTTGACACGGGCTCTTGTGTGGAGCAGTTGACGATCGCGGCTCAATATCATGCGTTCAAGGGAGGAACCGCACCGTCTCTTTTCGCGCATGAGGCACGGGGAGAGAGAGAGATCGAGGGGGTTCTACTCTGCCGGGGTCTGCTTACGGCGCAGCCGTGCTGGTGCCATATCTTGAAAGCGATCTGCAATGTGGACAAAGTGTGTGCCCTCGTGGATGCTGTATCTTGCAACTGATCTGTGATGTGAACAAAGTGCGCGCCCATGCAAACCTCATATTCAAAGCGATCTGTGATGTGGGCAAAGTGCGCCCAGTGCCTGTAGCTTCGTATGCACTGTGCTTTCAACGTTTATTTCCTGTTGACGCGAGAGACAGCACGAAGGTCAATTCACTCGCTGCTGCCATGCTTGTTTAAATTGCTATTGCAATCGATGCTTCGTTTTTCGGGTGAAATTGTGACTTTGTTTGTTTTTTTACTTTGGATATTCGTCACTCACTCTTTGCAATAAAGTTGTTAGACATCGTGAGGCGTTTTGAATATTACGGATTTCGGATAAAATGGATACTTTTTGTCAGATTGTCAGGGTCCGTTGTAATGAGAGTCAACTGTATAATGAAACTGCACAACCTCGTGGACAACCTTCTGTGGCTATGATTAGAAAGCTATGGGGGTGGAGCTTCTGCACATGGGTTATTGCGCCAAGTAGTTCACGAGCATTTGACAGTTCTTTTGCTTGCTCGGAACAGACGCTGAATCGACGTAGCTTCCATGTGCGATGGTTTCGTGTTTGCCGAGACGCAGAAGGGAAAAGCCTCAAAATAAGTAAACTTTTACATTCACTGGTGTGTTTTGCCTTACTTGACTGTTGCTAATAAGTTGTTCATGAGTATAGTTAGGTAATTTTCAGCCAGAACACCTCATTGATGTGCACAAAGCCAGCTCAGCCATATGTGTATTGACTATTTTAGTTTAATGTGAGGCCATATCAGGTATATAGACGTACGTTGAACAGTCTGCCAAAAGGTTAAATGACTGTTCCACGACTGAATCTACTTAGTCCTGTTTCCTCAAAGCATTACGTATGCTTACTCACCAGATAATTGCACTTTGCATGTGCATGTGTGCTTACACGCTATGTACACTAGCACTCTTTCGGTGCTGTCGTCACTATACTAAGTGAATGATATCTTGGCACGAAGGGTTGCCAGGTGCGAGCAGTGATGCTCAATCAGCAATAAGCCTAATAGAACCCAAGCTGTTCAGATGCAAATTCAAGGTATACAGCAAAACTTCTTCTGTAGCTGTGCACAAGAGCATTCAAGAACATATTTCAGGCATTCATGAATTGTCACATGATGTGCTTGATTGCGCACATATTTGTTATGTGATAGCATGATAATGGATCTTTTTTAAATTCTGCTGTGCTCATGCACATATCCTCGCTCGAGATGTATTCCACGCTGCGCTGCCATTACCGCAGGGCAGGTGTGTGAAGTGATTGCGTGAGCCCTTGCATGATCCGTGGCAATTTCCTGACCTTGAGGGACTGAACAGTAATTTTTTTTTATCATGATTGGTTCGAGAATATTGGTTGCAGTTTGTGGGAATTACTGCAAGGTGTTTCGTTGACAAAAGCGACTCCGTGAACTAACGCTTGAGCGATAGGTTCAGTGTTAGCGGAGAGTCTGAAGCCATATACTTTCTGTACTGTCTATTGCATAAACCGCCTTGGAATGTTGAATGTATTGTACTGGTATGGTGCACATGGTAAATATATATGTATATATATATACACAGTCGAACCCGACTATATCGAACATGTTTACATCTAATTATTCTATGTATCGAACAATTTCTGAACACTGTATAGTTACGAGCATATATAGCAAAAATTATGCATACGTCGAACAAAAATAGCAGCGACTCCAGATATATCGAACTTCAAGCAACAGAAAAGTGCCCCCAGAAGTTGGCTTTCCCTCGTAGTGGCGGGGAAACCCGTTGGCGCGGCTCCATCCAACCGCTCTCCCTACCGTGACCGTGCTGCCTCGGGCGAGCCGTCGACACCCCCTTGCAAAAAATTATCCTGGCCCCCCTGCAGCGCTTGCTCAGACAGCCAATCAGAGGCGCTTGTGCCCTCGTCACTCCATCTGCAGAGAGCATAAATAAGCCTAACATATTTCTTGAAAGTTCACTGATCCAACAGCATTTGTGTTATAATACCGTTAACGATATGACATGTGCTACACTCTTTCATAATCATCCCTCTGTAAGACATCCCTTTTTACTGCATGTGAGGGAGCTTAGCATTGAAATGGATGTCCCACTCTTTAAACAATGCCTAATGCCTCCAGCTAAGCTGCTACCACCTTGGGAGTGGCAACTGATACAATGTGATATATCTATTCTACAAGTAATAAAGCATGCTCCAGAGATCCAAATCCGAATGCATTTCCTGGAACTCCAGTACAAGCACCCCTGCACGGAGTTCTACATAGACGCATTGAAGTCGCATGACGAGGTGTCCTATGCAGCCGTCACTCCATCCTTCTCGGAATTCGATGTACTGCATCCAGAAACAAATATCTTTACGGCTGAGGCCTACGCACTATTGTCAGCTGTGAAGCATATAAGGAACTCCAAACTCCAAAAATCGGTTATATATAGACTCCCTAAGTGCCGTCAAGGCCTTGATGTCATTCTGTAAGCACAAAAATCCAGTACTTAATGAACTCTATTCCATCCTGTGTAAAGCGTGTATATCTAACCAGCCTGTCATTATATGCTGGGTGCCTGGCCATAGGGGCATCGAAGGTAACATTCTGGCAGACCAGATGGCCACGTCAATTGCATCGCACTCTGCTAATCCTACCGCTCCAGTCCCTGTTTCAGATCTGAGGCTTTTCTTGCGAAAAAAAAAAAAACGAAACCTTTGGCAATGGTTGTGGGACGGGGAAACAAATAATAAGCTGCACATAATAAAGCCACAATTAGGTTTCTGGCCCTCTGCAACAAAATCACGTTGAACAGATGTCCATTTCTGTTGTCTCAGAATACGACACACATTTGGCACCCATAATTTTTTACTCACTGGAAATGAACCTCCAACCTGTGGCAGAAGAGGGGAGAGGCTCATCTTCCTCCACGTCCTTTTGGAGTGTCGGGAAGCTGAATCTGAGAGAAAGAAACATTTTCCCCTAGCATACCGGCAGCACATTCCCCTCCATCCTTTTATGTTCCTCAGCCCAGAACCGCTCTTTGACACCAACACAATCCTAGATTTCCTGAAAGATGATGTGTTACATTTTAATAGCCCCATACATTTGTAGCGCTTCCTCTTTTCAGAGGATGCCGCTGTGATAGTTTTGTATAGCACATGCCTCTAGGCCCTTGTGTTTCAAGGGCTCTGGTTAGGCAGTAGTGCTACAGACAATTTTAGCATCCGACATATTTTGTATGTCGTATGATTCTTTCACAATGCATCTTAATGCTAATAGTACCCGTCATTTTTCATCGCCATAATCTTACTACACATAGATTTTACGCACCTTATAGCGACTATTTTTAAGGCCTCTTTACAGCCACGTCACATGAACTTCATAGAAGTCATAACTCTACTGTGAACTCATTAACACTGGCGTGGTGCTCTTTGGCCCTACCTGGCCCTTGCACCACTAAACACCGCACATTCATTTATTCTTTCTGTACCGGCCCCTTTTGTACACATTTCAATCGTGCTTCGCACTAGGAGGGGGGAGGGGGTCCCGTAGTGGCACGACTGTCGCCTCCAGAGTCGGTGAAGAAAAAGAGGGCTCACGTGCATGTAGAGCGAGTAAAGATGCCGGCATGCTCGATCTGAGTGGCCGCAATATCAACCGCTCCAGAGATCCCGTGGCACCATGGCTGGCCAGCCAAAGTGAACCGTGGGTACGGAGGCTACCTCTTCGCGCTGCTTCCCACATAAGTAATGCTTGTTCCTTTGTCATTACTCCATGCTCATAAATTTTAGACAGTGTGTCTTTGTTACACAAACCCAGAAGAAAGATTTTACGAAGATTATATTTTATATGCATGCAATTTAAGCTTTTTGTTAAGCTTTCACTCTTGAACCTGATTTAGCAAGGGAGTTTTGTGTAAAATCTTTACGATTTCAGTAGAATTAGTGGTCAAAAGTTTTTGCCTGTATAGCTGGATTTGATGACTTGCCCCTCTGTGGCTTGTGGAGGAACAATTTCTTTAACCTTGAATTAAACAAATCAAGGCTTTATCTTCAATCCACAGAAAACTCTGCAAAGAAAAGTTTGCAGGACATTCAACAACTTTACAGTAATTGTGTAAACTGTGATGTTAGAAGATGCACGACATGCCTCTCTTAAGAATTGAAAGTGCTAGTGCTGTCGCACAAAATTTTTATAGCACACAAAAATAATTACCTATTTGCACACACACATAACCACACTTCAATTTTGCAGCTGATTTATTATTTATGCATCTCTTGTGTATGTGAGAGTGGCAGAAGGGAGGAGTGGGCAGATGTGTCCCTGACTGCATGTATTAAAGCCTGATGAGTAGTATGTACCTTTTTTTTTTATTTAAGTCTACTGTGGGCATTGTCAAAAGCACATTTTGTGTGGCACACATTCGAGCCGCAAGAAAGGTCCTCAAGAGCACCTGTATATTTTGTATATTTACTATGCTACTTTAGGTCAAGCGATCAAGACTTTCTTTTTCTTGCGAGGGAGGAAGTATTGAAATGAAAAGTAACTAGCAACATGACCGTCCACGTTGCTGAAAAATGTTACGTAAGTTCACGCTCAGTATGAGCTACAAAATGCGAGCACTTTGCCATGTGTTTTTGTGTGTAAGCTTATACAGAGCATGAGAGTTCATTTTGAAATTACTCGAAAAAGCAACATGTTACGGGTAAGGCTGTTACTTGTAGTACGCTACGGCCAACATTGCTTATTGTTCATTTGTTTCTGGTAGCTTGTTACACTTATCACCGCAATTATTCGGATCGAATTGCGGTATTGTGCACACAAGTTGTATTTTGGTAGCAAGAAATGTCTTGCCAACATGAATGTGTTCATTATGTGTGAAGAGATCTTAATGCTGAATTACTTTCCCAATAATGATAGCAGAATTTTAATATATTTTATTTGTTTTATGCAACTTTGAAATTGTGTTATGGGCTGTTTGGAGTGTTATTGTAACACAATTTTGTACCTTTATCTGTAGGCTAGAACAATCGGAAGTGAATCCTGGGGAAACAGCTGGAAGTAGCATGGATCCAAAGAGGAAAGCTATGGCTCTTTCTGCAATCCTTGGTAATGAGCAAGCCTTAATTTATAATTTTTTCATTGTACAGTGTATATGTTCACATTCCAGCAGCCTTGGCAGCCTTTATTTCTTTGCGAGTTAAGTTTTTGGGCCAATTGATTTGCTGTTATGGGTACATTGTGAACTGAGCTTTCAGAAACATCACTTCTATTTTATTCATATTGCAAAATATGTTCATTGGTTCACATGTGGGAGTTTGCACACTATATTTAGTGCGATGTTGGAGATGCAGGAGATGTGCAGTTGGCTCTCTCATGCGTGCAATTCGTAGTTGTTAATAAATTTTAATGTACAGTTCTATAGAAATGAACCAAGTGGAGGAAGCTTCACCTAAATGGGAATTCTGCATTTAAATGCATTCACTAGTTATGTGTGTTGATGTGCTGAAGGGAAAATTTTGGGCTTCGAGGACTTAAGTGTGTGGGCTATACGAAATTATTGTTTTCCCAATTGCTTGCACTGTCTTTTGTTGTCATTGCACAAGTGACTGGTTGTACATCAGCTACTAGCACTTGCAGCTAACTTGATTTTGAAGAATGTTGCTTGCACGTGATGAGCATGCATCTTTTTTTGTGTGTATGAAGTGCAGACAGTCAGTGCAACTTTGACTATTTACGATTAACTAATGGACTCCTGTAGATTATCTACTGACTGCTAGATAAGACCCAATTTTTATCCCTTGAAATTCAGAAAAATGTAGAATTCGAAAATGAAGGATCTATGCACAATTGAAATTCGGTGAATTTGAACTCAAGGGGAAGTTGGTTCTTATATAGAAAAAAAAAAGTGGAAAAATATAAACAAAATCTGTTCATCAGGTTGTACCGAAAACGTTAGATACAACTTGATGTGCTTATTTCAAATATGAGGTAAATTTTTTTTCTCATTTGCTTTCAATTTAACTGATCTTGTTAGAAAGAGGCGGGTCTACTCTTATGGGAATATTGCCATTGTGCTGTAGCAGAATGCCAGGAACTAGCCCTTTTCTGTGTCCTTGATAAATCTACTTCGTAGTTGAAAAAAAAAAAAATTCATCCTGGTTTAGGAATTCCACTTGCGACTGCTGCTTTCTGAAACATTGGTTCTACCATCAAAACAAAAGACTAGCAGGGCGGAGGCGTGCCGCTTACTCCTCCAGGGCGGAGGCATACTGCAAAAACAGCATGACATGGGCTGGCCAGTGCAATAGCGGATGCCAAGACGGCATCACTAGTTTTTGTGGAACCATGTGCATTATGCCTGTTTCAGCTATTTGGAATGACCATCTATGTTTTTCTGCCATGGCAACAATGGCCACTCAAGCGTTCCTATTGATGCCGCCGGAGTCGGCAAGAATGCTGTACCATGTGCTGCTGCCATGCAGTGTTGCGAAGGGTCAGTGGTTACTATGCTGTTACCAGGAGATCATGGTTTGGCGGCGCTTCGTTTACGCATTGCCGATTGCTGATAACGGCTCGCCGTGACATTTTACCTTTTGAACAGCACTTTTTTTTTTCACCCGAAGTGACGTCGATAGCGTAATTTTACAGCTCTTGTGTGGCTGACACACAGTCACAATGCCGAAGCCTTGATGTCCGAGACCTTTGCAGAATTGCGGCATGCCGCAGTAGTTGCCGCAGTTTACGCTTCCGGCCAGCTAGAACGCTTCTCTCTCATGTGTAGAATACAGTCATGTCCCGCTCGTAGTAAAATATATCACAAACTCTCAAATAAGAAATGCCGGCTGCGCTTGCAGTTTCGAAGTGACAGGAGATTGAAACCAGGCACCGTTTTGAAAGCGCTACATGATGCCACATTTCATTCTTTAGATGGATGTTTCTAGAGGAAATTTGCAGCTAGGTTCGGGAATGCACTGGGAACAAAAATGACACTGAAAATCTTGTTTTCGGTCCAAAGTGCGGCCGAATTGTAACTGCTTACACCGGCTTCAGTGCGGTTAATCTTTAAGTGTTTTTAAGGGCGAGTCTATATATAACAAACTACTGATGTAACAACCACTTTTCGCGGAACTATCGAGTTTGTTATAAAAAGGTACAACTGTAGTTTAACTGATGCAAAATTTCCTGCGACTTGGCACCGAAAGTGTCCCCAACAAGTGTTTCTGGGTTTGTGCTAAACTCGCTATCGGTGCCAAGAGTGCTGTCGGCCATATATCGAGAGAGATTTGGCGTCGTGATGAGCTGAGTCTCATGAAAGTGAAACTATCTCCAAAAGTTATTGTTCTAGAATCAAGTTTTCTTTCATGATGCCGAGCTCAAAGACCGCACAACCATTTCATTTGGGGGCAGCACCAGGCCACTACAATGTCCATAGAGTGCTTCCGACTGGTCTCATGTTTAAAGAGGGCTTCCCACTGGTCCCGCCATTCGTGAATCGCCATCTCGTTGATGTCAAGTTGTGAAACTGAGGCGGAGTTTTCCAGCTCCTTGACTATCAAAATTGCTAGTCTCTTGAAGCGGGTGTCACACCGAACGCGCTTCGTCACCGCATTCCAAATGAACGGAGTCGAAGCGCAAAAGGCTGCAGGATACTGCAGCACTGTAACTGTAACACCATTCACAAGCACAGCGAAAATGGCACTGATTAAAAAAAAAAAAGTTTTGACTTTTTAACTTGTCTATGAATAGGATTGAGACACAAAGGTACAGGTTGCCAGTGTAATGCTGAAAACCGTGGAATTTAGATTAATTGCTTTAACATGGTAAGTTATGCTGGCATTCAAACTAATGTGAGGGTCGAGTTCAAGCAACGAAATTCATGAAAAAAAACTCGTTACAATCGAGTAAATATGGTTGTCCACGAAGTCCATGTCACTCAACACTTTATGTACAGTCCTCAGACTTGTCAAAAACAATGTGTGAGTGTCTGGCAGGTGATACCATCCACACCTTTCACTGGCACTCTAGTGTTATCAGTGAAATTACGTGCCATGCACTCTTTTGCCGGGGGTGTGTTCGATTATGTGCTGAGCGCATAATTCCGCTGATAACACGAGTGTGGCAGCAGATGCTGAGCGCATAATTCCGCTGATAACACAAGTGTGCCAGTAGAAGGCACAAATTGTAGCTTCGGCCACGTGCTTTCGTGTTGTTCCTAACAGATGTGAGGTCTGTACGCGAACAGGATTTGGATCATTCTCCTCAGGTCCACTAGTCTCCGGTATCTGCCATGCGACATGGTGGCACGCGCGGTCCCAGTAAAAGAAGTCTAGCTAGCAGTGTAGGTCTGGTTGCCACTACAGAAACATCCTATAACACACACAGCAGGGCACTAACACAGCAAATACTATAAAGAATGGTGCAGCTTATCTTGCGTGCTTGATCATTGCAACTGGTGAGCTGCCTGACGTACCACATTGGCCGTATGCTTCACTGTCTCGATGCAGCTAACCATTTGCAAAAATAATTGTAACATGGCAGTCATGACGTGATTCCAGCTCCTTTAATCATTTTCTGTACACAGAGTCCACAAAAGCATAGTCTTTGAGATCTGAGGGAGCTGTCACTGAGGTGTGGATTGATGACAATGCTGATAAGTATGTTGCGTCACCTGATGCTTAGCTGGAAAAATGACCGCCAGTTTGACCCAGGAGCCGGACATGGTGGTGTGCAGTTCGAATTATTTGTGGCGGGCCCAATTAGCGTGCGAATTAACATGCTTTCTAATTATGGAGCTTGGCTGGACTTAGCCAGTTTGTTTGAAATATTCAAAATTTTGCATTAATGAGGGGTGATTTAACAAACTTTTAGTGTAATTGTATGTCAGGGACTAAAAAAAATATTGGTGTTTTTCAACAAGACCTCAAACAATGTGCTTATTCATGTAGAATGAGCCATCTTTTATTAAAGCTTTTTGCATTATAGCTGGAAAACCCTGTGTAAACTTCATTATGTTTATGCAACAGCAGGAAAGTTGGTGTATTGAACTGTCATCACGCAGGCGCTGCACAGAGCAAGAAGGGTTTTGCTAAAGAGTCTTCAGACGTCCCTTCTCGTCCAGTAAGTAAAACAATTACATAATTCAAACCCGCATCTATATATGTTGTACTCTGTGTAGGGATTGAATAGTTCAGGGGGCTGATAGTTTTTATGCTGGAAAAAGCTTTCAGTTTGATCTGTAAACAACCCATTCCATTTTGTTGATGTTATTTTATATTTATCTTGAATTTTACACTCGACTGCTCTGTATTTCCTGAAAAAAAAAAAGTTCATTAGTGTTGATTGCTGAAATACTCCTGCTTAAAAAAAATATTTCCTTAATCAGCGTTTTTAAAACTTTGCATTTGAAGGCAAAACTATTTGTCCTATAAAAACTGGTACATAATTGTTTTGTGCCTATAAACAGTGAATCTTTTATTTCTTTAATTACGGCACATATAGATACCCATGAAATATTTTTATTTTCTATCTAAGTTCACAAAATACATCAAGAATATGCATGATCAACTAAAATAAAAAATGTATAGCAGGAACTTTTTCAGTAATAGGGGGAAACCCCGTGCAGGAAAGGGGGAGTGGGGTTCACCCCAAGCCACCTATGGCTTCGTTTAGAATTTGTACTGGCAGCTCTTGTCATATGTGAACCACCGGTGTACATTTTGTTTGCTTTACATCACGTGTGTGACACCACTGCAGCCAGAGAACTTGCATCAGTCTGTCTCCTCTGACTGCTTTTAAAAGAAAGAATATTTCTCTTCCAGAAGAATTATATAGAATGTTTGAATTTTCGAAAAATATTTTCTTCTTGAGCACAATCAAAGCATTTTTTGGTTTTTCAGTTAATATAGATAGCTGATTTTATAATTGTATGCAAAGCAAAAATGAAACTTCTGATATGAAATAATAGATTTGCTAAAAACTGCTCTTCATTCATACTAACTTATAAATTGCATACTGAAGGAGTCAATCAAAGTCATAGGCATGTGTGTCACTTATTACCCTTTCATTAACAAATAGCTCGGCATTGTTTCATGAGCAAACAATGTTAACCACGAAAGTTTAGAAAAGAAATATGACAGGGTGCCACGCTACTGTGCGTCAAGGCTGGGCAATTGATGGATTAACTTTCTGAATAATTAATATGTTTTAATCACAAGTTTCTTTATTGTAAGTAATTGGCAGAGGTCACACGAGCAAAATTGGGGAAGTGTCGGTGGGACGTTCCCACTTGTTCAGCAGCAAGCAAAGGAATCACAGACAGTGTTTCGCCGCCTGCCTGTGTGTCTTTAGGGGTCATGACAAAACCAACTTATGCCTACTTTCGTTCGTGTTTGATGTGCTTGTTGCATGTGAAGAAGTGGTCAATCATTTGACACTAAAGGCAATTTCTGTTCAAACAAGTAGCACAGTTTAGGTTTGCGTAAAAAATTATTGGTTTTGATTTTTTTAGCTCATGTATGTAAAAACACAAATCCAATTTAATTAAGTCCATAAAAGGTTCTGATTAACTGTGGTAATATTTCATACACCTAGCCCTAATGTAGATCACTCTTAGGTGACTTCACCTGATATAACGGCAGCGGAAAAGACAAATTGTGATAGGTTCATGCTATGTTTGACAAGGCCATAGCTTCTGCGTGTTAGTGTATTCCACATCCTTTAGCATTTTATTACTTCTTCACAGTTCCTGCTCTTTCATTGTGGAATCACAGAATGACACACAAAACCTGTTTTCAAGTGCTTACAGCTGTGATGACAATCAAGTTTAACCTTTATGTACACATGCGGGTTGACTTAGCAAGCAGAAGATACATAAAACTACCGCTGGAATAAAGCAAGGGAACTGCTCAAAAGATCTCGGAAGATGGGGATGGAAGTGCTGCGCCAATTTCACCATCTTGCGCCAAACCATTGAGCTGCGCCAACCTGCGTCAAAACACTAATTTCGAATGAATTTGCAAAATTTAGCAGGATGTGCTTGTTAAATGGCAATTACACAGCCATAGACATGCCTTGGCTAGCAGCCGTGCAATCCAAGCCTAAGGAATCTGTGTCGGCGTCAGTGTCATCGGAGTGTAAGTGTGTTTGCTAACTAGGCTACAAGAAAATGAAAACACTTTTGTGCTGTACAACGCATTACTAATGTGTTACGTGTTTGCGCATATGCAGGGTAACTAAAATTATTTAAATTATCGTATTTATTCCCATAATGGTTGCACTTTTTTGTCAAAAAAAGATTGACATAAATTCAGGGGTGCGATTATTACGCATTTTAAGCTTTCCGTGAAAAGGAAAAATTTTTTCCATCCCGCATTTGCTGCAGGATGACAAGAGGTCAACAAACAGGCGGCTGCCATGTAGGCGGCTGCCGCTGTAACAGTGCGGGACACCAAAACAGAAATGGCGGCCGGTGGAGCAAGCCTAACGCGCTTCACGAGATTTTTTTTCTTCTTGTGGGTACATTACGTACATTGAAAGTTTTTTCCATGTCAGTAATGAATAATATTGTTAATATTGGCAAGTTTGCGGCAATAACGTAGCCATGTCCACTTTGAGGGTATAGAAACAGAGATGGCTGCGCTTAGCTGCCAGGGACATAGAAACACATGGCGGGAATACTGCAAAAACTGCGGCATTTGTCTTCACTATTATCCTAATACGGCACGTTTCTGCTAAGGGCGGTTGTTGTTTACACGTCTTTATTCACTTTTTTTTTTGCCCTTAAAGGGCTGTGGTGAATTGGCTTGGGAAGTGCAGGAGTGAGAAGGTAATGGAAGCAATGGGGGACCTAATTATCTATATCATCATGGGGTCTGATGCTTTCGTTGGTACGCTCGAGATGAAGCCTGGTCGCAGTGGCTGGAGCCTCAGGATCATTCAGGAATTCGTACAGTGACCATATTCACACTATCAATCAGGTGATAGAGAAATGTGCGGAATATAACCAACCCTTAGATATAGCTTTCATTGATTACAAGAAAGCGTTTGATTCAGTCGAAACCTCAGCAGTCATGGAGGCATTACGGAATCAGGGTGTAGATGAGCCGTGTGAAAGATATCTATAGCGGCTCCACAGCCACTGTAGTCCTCCATAAAGAAAGCAACCAAATCCCAATAAAGAAAGGCATCAGGCAGGGAGATATGATCTCTCCAATGCTATTCACAGCATTTTTACGGGAGGTATTCAGAGACCAGAATTAAGAAGAATTGGGGATAAAAGTTAATGGAGAATACCTTAGTCACTTGCGATTTGCTGATGATATTGCCTAGCTTAGTAACTCAGGGGGCCAACTGCAATGCATGCTCACTGACCTAGAGAGGCAAAGCTGAAGGGTGGGTTTAAAAATTAATCTGCAGAAAACTAAAGTAATGTTTAACAGTCTTGGAAGAGAACAGCAGTTTACAATAGGCAGTGAGGCACTGGAAGTGGTAAGGGAATACATCTACTTAGAATAGGTAGTGACCGCGGACCTGGATCATGAGACTGAAATAATCAGAAGAATAAGAATGGGCTGGGGTGCATTTGGCTGGCATTCTCAGATCATGAACAGTAGGTTGCCCTTATCCGTCAAGAGAAAAGTGTATAACAGCTGTGTCTTACCAGTACTCACGTACGGGGCAGAAACCTGGAGGCTTACGAAAAGGGTTCTCCTTAAATTGAGGACGACGCAACGAGCTATTGAAAGAAAAACGATAGGTGTAACGTTAAGGGATAAGAAAAGAGCAGATTGGGTGAGGGAACAAACATGAGTTAATGACATCTTAGTTGAAATCAAGAAAAAGAAATGGGCATGGGCAGGACAATAAATGAAGAGGGAAGATAACCGATGGTCATTAAGGGTTACGGACTGGATTCCAAGGGAAGAGAAGCGTGGCAGGGGCGGCAGAAAGTTATGTGGACAGATGAGATTAAGAAGTTTGCAGGGACAACGTGGCCACAATTAGTACATGACTGGGGTAATTGGAGAAGTATGGGAGAGGCCTTTGCCCTGCAGTGGGCGTAACCAGGCTGATGATGATAATCATGATGATGATGATGACATCCCTCCCAACCATCAACTTTCCAGAACAGAATTCCAGAGCTTTATCGCAGAACTCCCTGAACCTTGCATTGTAGTAGGCGATTTAAATGCACATAACACCCTCTGGGGACAGTCACATTGTGATACGAGAGGGCGCTCATTAGAAAATTTCCTTTTATCCACAAGTGCATGCTTACTAAGCAAGAAAGAACCCACATTCTACAGTCTGGCAAACAAAACGTTCTCATCTATACATTTAAGCATCACATCAAGTACACTAGTGCCATACCTGGAGTGGAACGTGATCGAAAATCCATATGGGAGTGACCATTACCCAATTGTCTTAAAGTTAACAAAAGGCGATACATGTTCTCGACATCTGCCCCATTGGAAGGTTGTCTGTGCTTACTGGAAACGATACAGAGAGCTGATGCACTTGACCTAGGATGACATTTGTACTCTCTCAATCAGCGAAACGGTGTCATATTTGACGGCATTTATAACTGATGCTGCATCAATATGAATCCCTGAAGTGAATGGATCGCCCTCTAAACGACATATTCCTTGGTAGAATGAGGAGTGCAAAAAAGCTAGCAAAAATCGAAATAAGGCTTGGAGTCGCCTTCGCGACTCTTTAACTACCGAGAACTTTATCAGCTGCAAGAAAATAAAGTTGCAAGGTAGAACAACGCTGTGCCGTGCCAAAAAGGAAAGCTGGCAAAAATACATCTCTAGTATAAATTCATGTACAGACAAAAGAAAAGCCGGAACAGGGTAAATAAAATAAAAGCCTGTGAAACTCGTCCTCTACCATTGGTATATACAAACGGAGACACCCTTAATGACCAAGCTGATTCTCTAGGGGCACATTTTGAGAAGATTTCTAGTTTATCCCACTACTCAGATACATTTCCGAGATACCGGCAACAAGCGGAGCGACTGCCTCTGTGTCGGAAAGGAAATACCGTATTTACAGGATTGTAAGTCGACCTATCTTTTTAAATTCGAAAATCTAAGTTGACTTACAATCAAAACCAAAACATGGCATCGCCAAAAAAGCGAGACTAATGACATATCAGGGGATACCACATAGTTACAATTTTATGTTTGCTCTATGGCCCTAACTGTAGCTTTACGCTATCCCGTGTGTTTGCTTTTCAGAATGGTTTTTCAACATTTGCGTGTTTTACAGTGCACACAACATTCATGGGGGTGGGGGGGGGCGATAGTTTATGGAAGTGCCGCTGTTCCATTCTAGGCGGCGCCCTCAGAACGGCAGCGCCTGCGAGGTGTATCGATAGTTCATGGAAGAGCAGACACCGCTCACGTGTTTCTCTTTCCCTGTAGCTCTTAGTTTGACGCATTCGACTTGACTGCTGGCTACATGCTACTTCCATGCTTCCTCAATCATCACGTGTGTCCCAGGCCCACTAAACATTCCGCACTCCTTCAGTTTAAGAGGGCTGCCATTCTCTACACCAAAGAAACAAATCACTGCACAGCGGACCGCAAGTTCGATATTTCTGAACGGGTGGTGTGAGAGTGGCGACTGCAGCGAAGCAAAATTTTCACCTGTGACGGCAAGTGAAGAATTCCCCCGGGCCGAAGTCTGGATGTTTTCCGGAGCTGTAGGCCAAGCTTGTGGCGAACGTCGCTGAAATGCGTAATCGGTCCATGTCAGTTAAGTGTGACATGGTCATGAAACAAGCCCGGATCTTTGCCTTTTGAGGACCTGCTCCGTTGGGAGTTTAACGAGGGGCTGGCGGCAGAAGACCGTGAAATTACGCCAACCGGACCTGTCAAAAAGAGCTTCCCTGATGGCTGTGTGTGGTTGGGTGCATTTGGCGTGGGCTGCTGTTCCACAAGATGTTGTGGTGTGGTCGTTTGCCAGATGTGGAATTTCTCTAGATGATGACGCGCTGTTGGGTCGGATGGCAGCACTAGTGAGGATGATGGCACAAGGCGAGTAGTCCAGTGACCATGCCAGCTACCAAGAAATTTTCATTATCGACTGCACCCTTGGGTATGCTCTTCTTTTTTTTTTTTTTTGCCCTGTCACACGCGATAGGGGGGGGTCAGCTTACAATCGTGTAAATACGGTAGTAATCAACCTTACAACCGTCCATTTAACATGGTGGAGTTTCAGGCTGCGCTAAATGGCTGTAACGAACCGCTTCAGGAAGTGACAGAATACTGTATGAAATGATCAAACACCTACCCGTTGAAACTTACAAAACACTAGTGTCACTTTTCAACTCCGTGTTCTCTGCCGGCTGTATCTGTCCACCTGGAAGGAAGCAATAATCATTCCAATACTAAAAGACTGGAGGGACCCAAGTTCGGTCAACAGCTACAGGCCTATAGCCTTGACAAGTTGCCTATGTAAACTGTTTGACAAAATGGTTAACCAGCGTCTCCTCCATTTTCTTGAAAGTAACTAAACTATTAGACCCCCTACAGTGTGGTTTCAGGGACGGTGGATCCACAACTGATCACCTTGTCCGCATTGAGACGAATATTCACGATGCTTTTGTGCATAAGCAGTTCTTTTTGTCAGTATTTATTGATATGGAGAAGGTATAGGACACCACGTGGTGTTTCCGAATTCTCCATGACCTGGCTGAAATGGGAGTCGGAGACAATTTGCTGAATGTCATCCAAAGTTCTGTCTAACAGCACATTCAAATTGTCAAAGTGGGCTGACGAGAATGTGTTTAAATTAAACCTGTAAAAAAGCATGTGTGAACAAGAGAGGTATATTACCGGATCCCACTATTTATCTCAATTGACAAGAGCTCCCTGTGGGCCATGAACAAATTTTTGGGCCTCATTTTAGACTCTTAATTAACATTTACCCCCCTTTGAAATATCTGAAGGCGAAGTGCATGAAGACAATGAATATTCTGAAGCTCTTGTCCTGTACATCCTGGGAAAGTGACAGAAGGTGCCTCTTGGGCTTGTACAAAAGTCTGATAAGGTCACGCCTTGACTAAGGTGCCATAGTGTATACATGTAGCTCTTCTACACCTAGTGCCTTGAAGATGTTAGATTTGATTCACCACTTGGGTATCCATCTTGCTACAGGTGCTTTCAGGACTAGTCCTGTAGAAAGCCTGTACGTTGAATCCAACAAATGGTCTCTACATCTACAAAGGACATATTTAACTTTTTCTTACATCATGAGAGTTAAATCAGATATTCAGATTCCATGTCATTTTACAATTCGTGACTTGCCCACTGCGAGGCTGTTCCGTAACCGCCCAGCCATCTGGCCTCCTCTGTCCCTCCGGTTGGAAGCACTCTCAGGAAAAACATGGGTTCTCTTTTAAAGAATGTCCTAATGGCTCCTACTCGGCTTCCACTGCCTTGGGAGTGGCAGATTATCCACTGTGACATCTTTCTTAGAAATATCGAAACGAGCACCTTAGGCTCACATAAAATTGCTTTTTGTTGAACTTAAAGAGAAGTATTCCTGTGATGAATTTTACACAGATGCTTCAAAGTCTCCTGCTGGTGTTGCTTATGCAGCTCTTGGACCCTCATTTTCAACATCTAGGGCACTAAACTCACACACCAGTATCTTTACAGCGTAAACATACACTATGCTCTCGACTATTAAACACATAAGGCTCGTAAATGTCGCTAACGATGTTGTCTTCACAGACTCATTAAGTGTCGCAAGAGCCCTAATTAGTTTAAGAAAACAAGAATTCCGTATTGAATGAGCTGTATAGCTCATTGTGCTCCGCATATATGTGCAACCAACTGATTTTCTTATGCTGGGTACCTGGTGTTGCGTACTCCAGGGTAGCGTATCGTACTGCTGCCGTGTTGTAGCAATGCCTGCCTATCGAAGCTCGACTGACGTTACTATTGGGTGGCGTGCCGTTGCCGGCGGGCTGCAGGCATCCGGTAGACCATGGCGACCAAGCAAGGACGAGACGATTTCTAGTGCGAAATTTGCACGGTTTTTTGAAAGGTTGATGAAAGATGATGAGAAGAGAATGAAGTGATCAAAAGTACATTTCGTAGCCCCTTAAATAGGCTCTCTGCAATCGTGAGAAGGATCTTGCTTCCGTCGATGTCACGTGACCGGCACAGAAAGAGGGCCCCTCCTCCTCTGTTTATACCGAGCCTGCTGCAAGGAGGAGGGCATCCCGCCTCCTGGAATTGTAGACGCTTGTCCGTCTCTTTTGCGCGTGGCTGGTTCGTGGAAGTTCTCCTGTAGAGTTTGACTGTTTGAAGAAAGGGTCCCTTTAAAGTCGCACACACATACACAAAAGAGGCCTGTAAACACTGCGAGGCTTCTGCCAGACACTCGAAATGGTCATGGTGAATTAGGAAGTCGCGCTTCATTCTGATGAGGCATGGTGGGTGAAGTTAGGCTAAGAAAAAGTCCTTTCTGCACGAGGTGTGGGACGCCAACCGTGGCAGAAGTCACGCCTCATTTCGACAAAGGTCGGGTGAAATTCCTTTCTGCACGTGGTGCCAGACGCCAACTGTAACACTGGCCATAAAGGTATAAAAGGCAACGTAGCTGCTGACAAAAGTGTAAAGTCAGTGAGCTCTAGTCACACAGATGGTAAGGTCCCCATCCATGCCACAGACCTGTCTTTTCTACATCGTAAACTAAGGAGCCTTTCATTGGGAAGGAGAGTGGGATACAGAAACATTGAATAAGCTGCACGTGATAAAAGCAGAACTAGGGAACTGGATAAGTGAGAAAACAGCACGGTACAAGGAAGTACTTGTTTGCCAATTAAAGGTAGGACACACTTATGATACTCACTCTTACCCCTTGATTGTGGCAAGTGCGGCAATAATCTCACAGTCCTCCATGTTCTTTTTCAATGCCCTGCAGTAGAAGCAGAGAGGAAAAAGTATTTCCCTTCTGCATATCGCAAAAATATGCCTCTTCGCCCTGCATTTTTTCTTAGCGATGAATCGCTTTTTAATCTGCAAATAGTCTTAGATTTTTTACCCAAAACTGACACCCTGAAAATAGTTTGGCCAGGTAATTTTAACGCTTGGTTAGGTGTGGTGGTGTAAGACTTATTCAGCCAAAAATTACAGGCCGAGCATATCGACCGCCTGGGTGGCCAGTCGACGCTGTTCTTCACCTTCAGCGCCAAGCCAGTCGAGCCAGTCGGTGATGGAAAGCGTAGGGGGAGGATAGGAACTTGATTGCTGAGCAGCCGGACAGTAGAATAGGCAATGGGATAGGTCTGCATAAGTAGAGGGGCAGTTGGGACAGGAGGGGTCGGAGCGATAGCGATAGAGAAAGAGGCGGGAAGGGGTTACCAGTGCATTCATTTGGATGTGCCACAGAAGGCGAGCCTCCGGCACAGTGAGTGATGGATGAGGGGGAGGGTAGAGGCGCTTGTCGAGACGGAGCTGGAGGTAAACTTCCTTGATAGTGCGGCGCAGGGAGAGTCCCCCAGAATCCTGCGAGGGCCCCGACCATGGGATCAACAGTGCCCGCTGATGGGCCAGCTCATTGCCGTCAATCCCCGAATGCCCAGGGACCCAGCGGAGGAAAACGGTGGAAGGTTGCAGTGCGGAGACCGCTCGTTCGACCTCTTGTTGGAGTGAATGGGGTAGAGTGCGGTTTTGTATGTGGCGAATGGCGGCTTGGGAGTCAGTGTATATCGTGTACTCTGGAAGCGAGGGCAGGGAGGGAAATGATTGTAGGTCATGTACAATGGCAAAGACCTCGAGAGAGAGTGCATTCGGAGGGTGTAGGTACGGCCCACTCGTGTGCGTTTCAGGTGCTGGGAGGTGGGGATGGTAGATAGCGTAACCGCAGGAACCTTGAGGGGCTATGAAAGAGGCATCCGTGTAGTATCCGTGTACTCCCTGGGTAGTAAAGGGGGGGGAATGATGCTGCGCGGCCGCGTGACGACGGCCGGCATGCAGGACAGGGGACATATTGGGCGGGAGAATGCGAACATTGGACGCTGGGGCGGATTTCGGAGAGGTAAAGGAGGAAACGGGAATGGGAGAGATACCCGCTTGGGCCAGTAACCACTGACCCTGACGGGTAATAGAAAGCCGGGCAAGCTGGGAGTCACGGTGGAGAGAGAGAGAAGGAAGAGGATGGAAGAGGCCTGTGGCAAAGAGCTTAGCAGTGGAAGTGGTGATAGGGAGGTTGAGAGCTGCCTTGTAGAGGCCCACAAGGGCGGTCTCGAGGGTTTTAAGCTGAGTGTGGGTGAAGGAAACGTAAGCCACAAAGTACAGGAACTTGTAGAGGGCGAATGCATGGGCAACTCGGCACGCATGAGCCTCGTGGAGGCCCGAGCGCCGAGTGACCACGCGCCGCAGGAGGTGAGTTACCGAGTGACAAGTCCTGACAGCGTGGTGTAGGGCTTGCACATTCTTGGCTGCATGCAACGGGAAGCCAAGAACTTTGCATTGGGGGACAATAGGAATGGGAGAGCCGGAAGATGGAGGGAGATTAGGGCGTTGTGGGAGCGCTGGTATGAGGAGTAGTTAAGAAGGAGAAGCTCGGATTTCTCCGGAGCAGGTGACAAGCCAGCAGTGGAGAGAAAGGAGTTGATGAGATCGAGGCCACGTTGCAGGGTGTCCTGTACGTGACCGGGAGAAGCAGACGAACACCAGAGGGTGATGTCGTCGGCGTAAAAGATGTGGTGGAGGTCAGGAATCTGGGCTAGTTGGGAGGCGAGAGGGGTCATAGCAAGATTAAAAATGATAGGAGAGAGAACAGCACCTTGAGGAGTGCCATGAGTGAGCGTGTGGGGATCGGACAGATGTGTGCTCACTCGGAAACGAGCCTCTCGGTTAGAGAGAAAGGAGCGGAGATAAGAGTACATGCGGTGTCCGCAGTCCAGGGAGGAGAGTTGAGAGAGGATATGGTCGTGGCACACACAGTCGAAGGCCTTGCGGACATCAACAGTCACAAGAGCGTTGATCTGGCTGGTATATAGTGAGAGAAAGGTGTGCTGGAGGATCAGGAACATGTCCTGTGCACAGACGCGCCGTCGAAAGCCGATAAGAGAATGGGGGAAGAACTCTCTTGCTTCAATAAAATCAGAGAGGCGAGTCAAAGCCATTCGCTCTAGGGTCTTGCCAACGCACGACGTCAAGGAGATAGGGCGAAGGTTAGAAAGGGAGGGAGGTTTACCCGGCTTCGGAATCATAGAAATAAGGGAGGATGTCCAAGTGCTTGGCAAGCAGCCGTTGTCCCAGGCATTGTTGAAAGTCTGAAGGAGGAATTCCTTGGAGTGGTCGGGGAGGTTGCGGAGTGTAGTGTATGTGATGGTGTCCTCACCGGGAGCCGAGCGAGAAGCATTAGCAGCCAGGGCAGCTTCGAGCTCCTGGAGAGTGAAAGGGCGGTCGAGGTCTGGGTTAGGATAGCCAGAGTAGGCTGGGTAGGAAGGTGTGAGAGGGGGTGGGAGATGCAAAGAAGTGAGCTTGTCAAAGACATCGGAGGGAGTCCCCTGAGTGAGGGCTTTTTCTAGCGTGCGAGCAAGGGTAGGCTTCGTACCTTAGAAAGATTTAAAAAGGGACCACGTGGATCGCGAGTGTAATGCAGAATTGAGGCCGTCACAAAGCGCACTCCAACGAGAATGCTCGAGGGATGCGCCATGGGCGACTATCTCGGCTCGCAGAGCAGCAATCCGGGAGGAAGGTTGGGTATTTTGGGGTTGGGAGCGCAAGGAACGATGGAGACGTTTCAGCCGATGCCATAAACGGAGAAAGTGAGGATCCGGGTCTGGGATAGGGTGACGTGAGCGAACGCGACGGCTACTGGTCGAAAGCGCTGCAGAGATGTGCCACGTCCAGTCGTCGTAAAATTCAAAGGAGAAGGAAAGGAATTAGTGCGAAATGCGTGCCAGTCAGTGTGAGTGGTTGAGTGCGATCGAGGGATGTGAGAAAGAGAAGCGCTAATATGAATGAGGAAATGGTCACTGAGGAGCGTTTCAGCTGTGACCTGCCAGTGAAAGGAAAGGGAGCCCCGAGAGAAAGAGAGGTCGGGTGTCGTGGAGCGCTGTGAGACAGTGCCCGCTCGAGTAGGGGAGCCAGGGGTATTAAGAAGGGTGAGGTGGCATTGCTGGGCAAGACAGTGGAGAAGGCGGCCGGGCTTGAGGGTCTGGGGGTAGCCCCAGAGTGTGTGAGGGGCGTTAAAATCGCCGCCAAGTAGGAGATGGGTGGGGGTGGGAACAGAATGAAGGTACTTGCCCAAGGCAGTGAACAAAGAGGATGTGGCAGGGGGATTATAGAAAGACATAAAGGCAAGTGAGATGCCCGATGAAGGCTGGTAATGCACCACACCAACTAAATATTTATGGAGGCTGGAGGGGATATCAAGTGGCTCGACGAGGACGTCGCTGCATACATAAATGGACGCAAGCGGCGTGCTCGTCGTGGCATAGTAGGCACGGTAACCTGGGACGGTGCAGGCCGTCCGCGTCTCCTGGAGAAGGAGAAAATGGGGCAGGGAAGGGCGGGTGAGGAGATACTGGTAGAGGGGGGTCTTATTGTGGCGAAGGTTTCGACAGTTCCACTGCACAATCTCGAGGTCCTCTCCACGCGCCATGTTTACGATAGATTAGAGGTAGAAGAGTTTGCGGGGACACGTTCCTTCTTTTTGGCCGGGGGCAGTGACTCCTGGAGGGAGCCCAGCATAGAAGCGAATGATTCCAATTGCTTGGATTGGGTTTGGAGGGTGGTGAGGATCTGGACAATCGAAGTTTCGAGCTGAAGCAAGTGAGTGTGGTGTGCGGTGGTGGTGGTTTCTACCAGGTCAGCCAATAAGGCGACCTGGGCGTTGGGGGACGGGGTGATGAACGTCGCAAGGTGCTCATTTCGCTTGGTAAGCTGGGATGTAAGAGAGGAGGTGGTTGTCTTTAGGGTTTGTGTTAATGCGTGGATTTGCTGTTGTAAATCTTGGGAGATGCACTGTTGTTCGCGCTGGTGACGCTCAAGCATTGTGAGCCGGAGATCGAAGGAGCGGTTCTCAACAATCAGGGATGGGGAGGATATAGTAGTGGAAGAAAGGGATGCTTGCACCAAGGGCCCTTCCACTGTAGCGGTGTAGGAGCCTGGAGGTGATGGAACATAGTTGAAGGAGATGCACGATTAGCAAAAGAGGCGGAAGAAGGGGTGGGCTGCGTGGCCCTGCGCAAAGCTGTGCGACGGAGAAACACGGCTTTGGCACACTCGCGTTGTTCAGCAAGGAGGAAGGGGCAGATGGCGTCGAGAGAGGGATGTGTGTTTACTTGGCAATGAATGCACCATGGTTGGGCACACGCGTGAGCGGTAGGATCTGCGGGTAGGGGAGCAGCACAGCGGCGGCACTTGGCCAGAACGTTGTGCTGAGGGCATTGGTGAGCACGGTGTCCCAGAGCAAGACAGCGGGTGCATGTGGGGGGCTTAGGCTTATGAGGGCGGCATCGGAAGGCGACGCGTTTACAATATACGAAGTGGGGTATGACGGCGCCAGCGAAGGTTATGAGCGCTGATTCTGTGCTGCCCATCATACGAGCAGCGAGAATATCAATCGTGTATGATTCAAGGTCATGCATGAGCTGAGCAGGAGTAAAGTGACCACTGACGTTATGAATGACGCTGAGGCAGGAAATGGGAGGATTGGGGGCATATGTTTTCACGGTGATTGGCTTCGTGAGAGAAAGTAGGAGTTGGGCGGTGAGATGGGAGTGTGTTTTCAGAAATACAAGGCTCTGAGCTGGCTTGGCCTAAAGGGTGGTCTCTGCGCTGGTTTTGGAGGAGAGATGATGGCGGCAAGCAAGTCGTAAAGAGGCAGCTTGGGAGTGAGGGTACCGGGCGGAAGTTGGATCTCAACTGAGATTAGCTCGGTGCGAGGGCGGGCGGCGGAGGCAGGTTTACGGCTGGTACTGACGGTGCTCCAGCTGCTTTCTAATGATGGCGTGTTATGGTCGTTGTCTGGGGACGATGTGAAATTCATCTCCGCCGACGAGTCGTCAGTCGGATACACGGTGGTCGAGGAGGTAGGGGCGACAGAAACACATCTCGAAACATTGGGAATGACATCGGCGGGCATAGAGTTTGCACTGTCCAGCACGGCAGAAGTGGTGGATCCAGTGGAAGTGGCTGCAACAAGCGCGGTCAGCTGCGATTCTGATGTCTGATTGCAGCTCTTTACTACAGGGGCCAATGTGGCCGGAATAAACGCGGTGGCATCCGTGGCGGCAACGGTGAACGCTGCTGGCTGCGACACGTTTAGTGGTCCGAGACTGTTGGCGTCGCTGAGAGCGTGGAGCTTGGTGGTAGGAGAAATTGAGGCGACGAACGCCGACTGCGACGCAGAGGTCGAGTCAGAGCTCTCAGTGTTGCTCACAGCGTTGAATGTGACTGGAATATGCACGGTGGCGTGCCCGGAGTGCAGGAACGCAGCCGGTTGAGGCATGGCTGCTAGCTTAGAGTTAGTCACATCGCTGGTAGCATTCAGCGTTGACAGAGTAGGCAGAATGGCATCGGCGGTGGTAGAAGAGGAGGCCAGCGGGGCATTGATGGATGTCGGCTGCCGGGTCTTCGTGAGACGCTGCATTTCAGAGGTGCAGGCGCGGCAAGTTTGGGTTAGCGTGGCGCCGCGCCGCTTCATAGATTTGGAGGGGCCTGGAGGGCCAGCCTGGCTTCAGACCGGGAGTCGTATGGTGTCCACTTGTGGCGGAAGTCTTCGTGAAAAGATGAAGAGTAGACCCAGGGGCGGGCAAGGCCCTGGACCGGGCCAAGGACAGGTGAAAACGGAGCATGATATGCAGCCAGATAACCAGAGTGGCACCACCTCCGCGTGGTTCACAACCCTTGTATTCGAGGGCCCTCTTGAAACTCTACTGTCGCTGTTGTTTTGCTGTCGTACGTTTTCACTAAAACACAATTGCCATCACCCACATCCCTAACTATAGTCGGATACAATTTTAGAAAAAAGGGGAGGCCCCGCCTAGATGACAGGAGCGCGACAGCCGATTGCCTCCGTGACTAAAATAGTCCCGCTCGAAAAATCGTGCTCCTGAAACGTGTCATTCTTGGTATAAATAAATACTTTTATATTTTGAGGACTGGTTTAGTAGAGCTCTCATGTTCTACAGCACATGCGGGATAGCAACAGAAAAGTAACGCCGTGCCTTCTACAACGCTGCCCGTCGTCTGCTCTTTAGCTTCATTGCAAGTGACAAAAGCAGAAAGAGCAGCTCCGCGAGGCTTTTGCGCTTGTTCACATTTACACGGCGTATCTACTACTCGTTTTCCAAGCTTAAAATGAATCAGTTGCTATTGGAAAAGTACTTATATAAAACAATGCATTTATCACCATCATTACAAACCTGGGGTGAGAATACGGTCGAGGCAGGAAGGTACAAAAATGCTTCATTCATCGTTTTAAATAAATACTCTTGGTTTTAAATAACATAAAATTCATATTTTTGGGTTTTGTGTTTTCACAATTCTTTTTCCTTTTCATTATTATTATTATTTTTTTTGCAAGCCTGCAATCTCACCAGTTCGTGTAAGGCATTGCGTGCGAGTTTTCTGCTGTGAAGCCCAGCGACTTCGGACTTTATTGCCGAACGAGCCTTGTGTCGCCTCGATGTCCACACCACCAAGGAGCCTCGACAAGAACAAGAGTGGCCATATCCTGAACAGCGATTCACGCAACATGATCCTCCACTGCTACACGTATTGGCGTAACAGGGAGCCTGAATACAGCGCGGAGGCCACGACCATGTTTGTCGCCGAGATGCTCGGTCCGACGAAAAACGACCCCGCCCGACGAAAAGCGCAGCGACATAGTACACAAACACACCCGCCGCTAACAGTAGGCACCAGTCTTTGGAAAACTTTTCTCGTTGTAACTTCATTCGGGAGTGAAATAAAACAACATGGAACAAACATGCAGGATGTGTGTTTGTAGCGGTCGCCACAGGATCCTGTTTTCAGGCAAAGCGTAGCGCAGCGCCAGCGATGCTTACTGCAATGTTCCTTTGCCAGATCACGGCTCAGAATAAACGCTTGGGCACAAATGCCGCATCGTAAGCTCACATTAATATTTCCGGCATGATAGACCATCACAAACATTTCTGAAATTCACTCTGACTAGGGGCTGAAGCACACAGCTGACGTGACCTCGCCCAGTTCGAAGCGCGGGCGGCCATCTTCTCCGTCTGCGGGGTCGCCGACCGTCCGGCTCATGACGTTAGTCCAGAGTGCGCACCCAGTGGTGGATGCTCGTTTGCCTTCGCCTCGGAGGAGTAAACGCTCCCTTTTTTCTAAAGTTATCTGACTATAATCAGTGTCATTATTTTAGTACCTATATATTGTGGTGTTCTCCCCCCATACTCTTGGGACAAAGGAACGACAACACAGTAGTGCAAACAATCACAAGGGCATTTATTGCACCTCTCGTAGATCAATGCCTGCTCGCCGAGTTGCTATCCACAAAACATGCCGATGGGCGTGCGACAAATCTAGAAGTCCGACTCACCGCGACCGCATAGCGAGCGAATATATTCACCCCATGCTGGATCCCAACGCCTGGTCGTTCGCGTGTACGGTCACGCCAACGGTGGCGCGTTCGAAGGCGGCCGTGCGAGACGATCTCGCAGAAGCGTGGGTCAGCGCACGCGCGGCACGTCCGTCCCGTTTGCTGTCCCAAATCACAGAGAGGAAGCGCCTTGTCTCTCGGCACCCGAGTAAGCCTGCCTGTCGGCGGCGTTAGCAGCGCAACACTCGCGCCATCTCTCGCGCTGCGCTTCAACCACATCGACCGCCGCGGGCATCACGCAGGCCACACCGCGAAGCGGGATTGCAGGAGATGGGGCAAAAGATACCTGGGGACACGCGAGAGTCGCGCATCCCCACATCCCCCCAACCTCAAATCACTACATATTCCGGCGAAACATGCGAGCCGACATTGTCCCTGGGTACACCGCTGGCGTCCGCCGGTCACAGCAGCAGCTTTGCGGACTCGACAGCACGATTCCAGGCCAGGACTCCGGAAACGACGACGCAGTAGTCGGTACGAGCAAGCGTCGCTCGCGCCGACGCGCCCTGCTGGCAAGAGCCGCCGTAGCTGTCGGTGACCGCCGGCTCTTTTGTCCGCTGCCGAGGGTTGTGAGCTGGATACAGGAGGCCGCCGAAGTCGCTGCGCCTAACTGGCCACAGCATCACCATCGCCCGGGGTGGCTCAATCGTAGTCCGGAGCTGCAGCGCAGACGATGGGCTGGTGACAGCAAGCCAGGGGTGACTCCAATCACGCTGTGTACACTCAACACACTCGGCAAACACTAAAGTAGTGCAAGGGAAGGAATTCTGCATGCGCATCGCCCACGTGTTACGATGTTCAACTCGGCTAGCAAAGATCGGGCAGCTACTCAGATGCTAAGTTCACGTGAACGAAGCTTGCTTCCCTGAGTCGAACCAGTAATTTCAATTCGTGCGAGGCTAACTAGAATGAGGGAAGCAAAGTGCAACACCTCAACGCCACGGTCCACCAGGTTGTGTCTCTCCACGTGCGACAGGCAGCTTCCTAAAGCCTTAGGCCTAAAGCGTCGCTACCCTCACAACAACTGGCATCCAAGAACAACACCCAAAATGAGCGCAAAACAGGCAGCCACGAGGAGACGTCAGCTCTGTGAGGTGGTCCTACTCCGCTCGGTGCACACAGCATCCGAGTTGACGGCGCCCACCGTCCCAGACGGTGTCGGAGCGCTGGTGCCAGGCCGCAATACCAGTCAGCCCGTAGTGGCACCCGTGGCCCGCGGCCGCCCGGCTCCCAGAGCCGCGACTTCATCCGAGTCAAAGAGATCAAAGAAGCTGTTTACATAAGAAATTCGGACCACCCACGAGGCTTCCGTACTCACTCGCTTCAGGCTTGGCAATGCTCCATGGGCGCTGAGTATCGCTCTCCCAGGATGCAGACCACGTGGCTCTTGTACCAACGAATGCCATTAAAAAAAAAACACTTGCGAAAAGGCTTAGCATGTTGACATGTTCAAACACACTACAGCCACCGTCGCCTCGCTCAAGAAAGCACGCCGCCAACGCTAGCGATCAAAATCCACGCTAGCCCTACGCTTCGGTTCAAACAAAGGTCTCGAACGAAGCAAAACTTAAATCTATCGTCCGATGCCCCAAGAGACCCCACGTTGGGCGCCAGATGTGGGGTTCTCCCCCCGTACTTTTGAGACAAAGGAACGACAACACAGTAGAGCAAACAATCACAAGGGCATTTATTGCGCCTCTCGTAGATCAGTGCCTGCTAGCTGAGTTGCTATCCACAAAACATGCCGATGGGCACGCGACAAATCTAGAAGTCCGACTCACCGCGACTGCATAGCGAGCGAATATGTTCGCCCCATGCTGGATCCCAACGCCTGGTCGTTCGCGTGTACGGTCACGCCAATGGTGGCGCGTTCGAAGGCGGCCACGCAAGACTGTCTCGCAGAAGCGTGGGTCGGTGCATGCGCGGCACGGCACGTCCGTCCCACTTGCTTTCCCAAATCCCAGAGAGGAAGCGCCTTGTCTCCTGGCGCCCGAGTAACCCCGCCTGTCGGCGGCATTAGCAGTGCAACACTCGTGCCATCTCTCGCGCTGCGCTTCAACCACATCGACCGCCGCGGGCGTCACGCAGGCCACGCGGCGAAGCGGGATTGCAGGAGATGGGGGAAAACAAGATATCTGGGGACGCGCGAGAGTCACGCATGCCCACAATATTTTATGCTATTTACAGCGACAGTTTTTACGCCCTTTTATAGCCATGTCACATCTACCATGATGGATTCACTGTCCACGCTATTCATAATACATCGTTAAAATTACCATTTGTCATGGTGCTCTTTAGCCATACCTGGTGCTTGTGCCATTAAACACCACATATCATCGGGAGGTATCGAAAGTGGTGTTTCAAACCATCATTAGCGGCCTAATGAGGCCTAATGAGTGCGGTATGGAAAGAGTTAACCAATATATCAGGTGGTGGTGAAAATGTGTTTATTTGAAAGATCAAATTTGGGCTTCCGGGTTTAGGTAGTTTTCTTATCTCCTATATCAGGGAGCCCAGGCCGAAATCCATAATATAGGAGAGAAGAGAATTAAAACGGGGGCCACGCGTGCAGGCCATCCGGATCAGTAGGCGATAGTCCTCGAGGAAGGCACTTTCTTCAAATGTGTTCTGTGGCCTTCTAAATGAAATGTGCTGCATCGAGTGCTTTTTCTTTGCTGTTGCACTTTAGGCATCAGATAGTGAGATTTTTCAATTCACAATGGTAATTCACAGTCACTGCTGCACCTCGTCGAGTGAAAACAGTTGCAGCTAAAATAGTTCCTCATGCATGCACACACCGCAACTGAAGATGGGCATCCCACGTTTTGCAGCGAAGAGAAACTTCTGCATGCTATAGTTACTGCTGCACCGAAAGGCTGGTTATTCAATGACCTCGTATGAACTGACATCCCTTAAATTTCACGGAGAATAAGCTAAAACATCTCCAAATCGTTCTGCAGCATGTGACGGCAGCACATTCAAGCAGAGTCTTCAACGTCAATTATTGTCAATTGTGGCCGTCTTGCACAAGTCAGAGAAGAGGGAAGGTTTGCTGCACACTCTTTCGTGGTGCAGAGGGTAGGACTGTAGTAGAGGGTAAGACAGGTACAGTCGACCAAAAAAGTTTACGGACCACGGGGTCTCAAAAAATGCTAAATATATGAGCAGCCTTTAAAAGTAACCAGTAAAACCGTACATCACAATGTTGTTCACATATACCAGTAACGGCTCTAAATGGGGAATACGAGGCTACGTTTTGAGGCTGTGGAGATATTCAGCTTTTCGTCAGGTCTCTTGGTCCGCAAACTTTTTTGGTCGACTGTACATATTGACGTTTAGAAATATTGAAGAATTGATGTTTAGAAATATTTGAAAAGTATTTGAAAAATGTTTGCTTTTATGAATAGTGTCTATTCTATTCGAAGACCAAATCGAATAGGACACTATTCGATTTCTTATTTGAAAGCTTCGAATATTTGTATGTCCCTAGGAAAAACCGTAACACGAGGTGTGCTGCGCACATGAACAGCAAATGCAAAGATCAACCAGATTTGTTTTGAACCTGACTGGCGGTAACTAGTTTCAACGCAGTTCGCTGCAGTGACAACATCGGCAAATACAAAAAAGTTGCCCGAGCAACAGCTTATCCACATTGCATGTTTGCTCGAAAACCACCTGACAGCGTTCTGGCAATGAAGGCGCAAGCAGTGTTTTCAAAACAGGGACGCAATGGCGGCCTCAAACTTACTGAAGCTGCGAGCCAGCTTTTCAGCCAGCCCCCTCTTCTAGGCAAACACTCGTATGGCAGATTCCTTGTTGGCATTGCATATTCTCCATGCACGGGCGCGGTAGTGATGTATGTGTCGTGGGGCGCCTTTTTCATTGCGGGGGGCTGTTCTCGTTGCGACAATTGCATTCATGACGCTGACGTAATGCGCAGCTTCTGCCACTGTAGGGCCTGAATCGCCCATGCTGTCGCTTTCCGTGTCGTCCTCATCACTTTCGCTAGTCGACACTGCGGCAACAACAGAGGCAACAATGGCGAAAAGTCGAACCTCATAGCGGACATCTCTTCGCGGTCGCAGCAGCGCTGCCGAGCAACTTCTTCGCATTCTAAATGCCACACACTGTAGTCAACAGTAGATCTCTGTCGCATGCCAGCGCCGAATTCTTCGTGTCACGTTTGATAGCATGAACAATGTCTAATTTTTCGTCTACGCTGAGCACCCGACGTATTTTTTTCTCAGAGCTTCGACATGACACGAGTGTTTGCACAACGCCACAACGCTCCCTGGCACAGCACCAAAATCATGTTCATGTCGAATGTCAATGTGGCTTCACGCGCAAACGCACATGATGCTTGGAGGTCGCTGTTCTGATCCATGGTTCCGATCTCAGGCTTGTTGCTCTGCCGTGCGACCCGATGGAGACGACGCACCGCTGTATTTGTGCGACAAAAAGGGGAAACACTACGTGTTAACTGATACGTAAGCAGTAAGCTGATACAGTTTATGCGGATACAAAACACATTATGTTCAATGGCCGCTGAGTCAGGGATTTGACGTTACTACTTTTAAAACAAAACTACTGTTTAGGTGGGTACGGTTTAACGAGGTTTTACGGTATTTTGGTTCATGCCATTCAAATAACTGCAGTTAGCTCATTTTTAATTACTGGTCTGAATGGCATGCTGTCAATTAATTTGTAGAATTTGTAGTCAACAATTTTTTTACCTGTTTGTTCTTTTGGGGCTGATAAAGAAAGTCTGTGAAAAATGAAACATATCACTTGACTAGCTATCCACCTGCATCACAAAGAAGCGCCCTCAGAGAAGCTGCATAGGGGTTAGTGGGCGATCTGTCGTGGGCAGAGTGCAGTGGGTAAAGTGGCAACTCTGCCACTAACTGCTATGGAGCTTATTTGAGAGCACTCCTTTTTTGGTCACTGTTCCTCCCTGTGGAGGGTGTAGTGGTGCCAGAGCAAGGTTTGCGGAATTCATTAAAGCAAGCGCAAACAATTAGCTAGCTGCTGGGGTAGCTCAGTGGCTATGGTGCGTTTCTTAGCATGAGGCTGTGAGTTTGGTGTTGAGTCCTTCACCATGGCAGCCAGTCTGATAAGGGTGGAATGCAAGAATGCTCATGTAGTTTGCTTTTCGTGCTTATTAAAGAACCTCATGTGGTCGAAATCAGTGTGGAGTCGTCCACTACGGCTTGCTCATAATCATGGTTTTGGCACATAGAATTCCAGAATTTGTTTATTAGGCACTCTTGTGAAAATATAGGAGGTGTCACATGGCCTAACCATTGCAAAGTGCTCATGACAGGTTTGTAGTTGTAAATCGGGCACCTACATATACAAGGTATGGGAATGACGAATATATCTATAACCAGTGCTTAATGGTATCTTTATCTATTTTCACAGGAAGGGGCAGAAATAGAGCTACTAATTTCTGAAGTGAAAGACATAACATCCTTCTTTGGGCAGCGACCTTCAGATTCTGACAAAGCCACTGAACTTGAATTCCAGTTGGCTGAAATTTGCCGTACAGCTGTGTCGGAGACAAATCCAGAACTTGAGAAGGTAAGCATATTATCCCGTGTTGCAGCAACAAGAAATGTATGAGGGTGAATCAGAAAGCTTATGCCCCTAGTTTTTGTTAGCCAAAATAAAGTATATACAAATAATAAGATGTGCATACTATTCTACGTACCTTGCACTATTTTTCCACATAGGCCCCACACCGGTTCAGACACTTGCCCATCGCAGCACTAAATTTGAGATGCCCCTGTGGTAGAATTTGTCCTGCTGACGCTCATTGTCATGAAAGTCTTTACAGCCTTTTGCCAACTCACAACACCACCACTTCACACTTCTCAAAGCAAGACACCTTTCCCCATATGTGGGCTACATTTCCCTGTGGATTTCCATGGCTGTTTGTCCCTTGCTCCATAGAAAATGAATCACACTTCGTTGCTCTTACGCCGTGGACATGTGAAGCACAACTGCCATCTTTAACAACTGACAGTAGCGCCGTGCCACGGAGCTTCCGGCAGAAAAGGTCGGGCCTGTCCAAGAAAGGTTTACCGTTGAGAATGGATATGCTGACTCTGCATTTACAGCTTTAATTTGGATAAAAAATATAGGGGCAAAAACTTTCTGATCCGTCCTCATAATTGCAGCTGGAAAGACTAAAAGGGTGAATTGCATGAAGTAGTTTACCTCTAAATAAGTTCACCCCCATTTAAAAATGTTCGCCCCGTTTGTTTCGCATAACTTTTGTAATGACAAAGGGGTAACATTTTTGCTTTTGCCAACGGACAACTTTCAGAGCGATAACTTATGCCACTTTTGTTAACTTCTTCAGCTGTGGTGGAACTTAACCATGAATAATATACTTTGTGTCAGCTGCCCAGGGTCTTTTTTTTTTGTTGTAAGGTTCGTGGTGCAGCAGCCACTTCATAGACATGTCTCCTGTTGCGCTTACAATTCTATATCTGCATTCGGCAACCTATTGCTGAGAGCACAAGTATATGCGAGATTTTAATGAAGCACTTATTCATGCTAGGGAGCCATCTCCTTCACATGTAAAAATTTTTTACACCTGTGCAGGATGTGTTAAGCAGGAGACACGGAGTATGATTTGGCATCCGATTTGACGTGCGGCACTGCATGCTCCGGCATGCAACATAAGATTCAGGGCACACAAGACATGCATCTGATGGAGCAAGTGATGCATAAGCTTCGCGTATATCTAGCAGCCCAGCTTGTGTGCTCCAAAAACTTCATGTTCTCTTCAAGCAATAAAATATAACTAACTTTGCACCGCTCTGTTTTCCTCTACGCAAACACTGTCAGTAAAATTGTGCCTTAGTGAGTGACAACAAATTTCATGACAGCGCTTGTCCACTGGCGGCTTCACTTGACAGCCAGCAATAGGGCTGGTAGGCCTAGCTCGACGGATGCTGCGGTTGACGGCGTTTGCAATCCAGCCCCAGCTTGTCAAAGAACGCTCTTTTTTGCCAGCTAAAACTGTGCACTTAGGTTGCCTGTAAGAAGGCCACACCTAAAATATTTTGGAACGACATAAAATTATTAGGCAGGAAGTCTGCTACTATACAACAACATATCCTAGACGAAGATGGAAACAAACTGGAAGGGGACGTGGCGTTAAATTACATCTAAAAAATACCAGCCGAATCTTTCCAAGGCAATGACAAGGTTCTATTTGAGGAAAAGAAGAGCATTAAAGAGAACCAGATGGAAAATGAGCTGTGCTAACAAATTTCAACTGGAAGAAAGCTGAAGAAAAAATTCTTAAGCGCACAGCCACAGCGCTAGACGAGGTTCTCGTAATGCTGCTGCCTAACCAACTAGGTCAAAAAAGTAAGGAAGCTCTGTTTAAAGCAGTAAAAAAAAAAGTTTAAAAGATAGACGAATATCAGACTGTTGGCGACAAAATAGAAAGAATTTAATTTATAAAGGTAAGGGGAGGAAGATAGAATTCACTCATATAGATTGTTGACCATTACATTGTTAATATACAGGTTAGCAATGCAGGCAATTAAGTTAAGGCTGTAAGCATGGGCAGAGAATAATAGTAATTTGGGAGAACTTCAGGATGGCGCCAGAATTGGTAGACGTCTGGATAAAAACTTATTTATCCTTGCTCAGTGTATTGAAATATCCAGAATAGAGAGAAGACCATTATATACGCCTCGTGCACCGCCTATAGAGGCGCCACTGAAAGCCACCTCGCGGACGCTTCCAACAGTACGCGCGGGAGCTGTAGCAGATGACCACCCTTTGTAGCAAGGATGGCTGAAGTTCGCGGCTGCGATTTCTGCTTTGTTCGGGTGCCAGGCTGCTTCTTCTGCGGTGACAGCTGTAGGGAAGATGCTGTCCTCTCTGCGAGCGGGTATGAACGTGATGTTACCGGTGTTTGGGACAACACGGTCCACATACGTGCACGGTGTGTCCCGTAGACAAACGCCATGAACCGCATTTACATGACGTGGAGCTTATGTTGGCTAGCCGAGAAAGTTTGTTGAGTGATGCGATGTCTCGATGTTTTTTTTTTTTATTCTCCCCTTGCCGCAATGCTGCTTCTGTACCTGAATAATAAGTACCCGTCGTTAGTGCAGACTTATATCAAACAAATCTGCACGGTGCAATCTCTGCATATGCCGTTGTGATTTTTCTGCCGATGAATACATGTGACATCGCCGAATAAGTGCAGCCGAAGTCGCCTCAAGAAGAGTAATTGCCAATTTATTGATGGAAACGCGTACACTAGCCAACGAAGTCACCAAACACACGGGTTAATAAAAGCGCGTGTTAGTGCTGTATCGCCGATGCAATTCTGCTGCATACGCCGATGAACTCCCGTTCCCGCTGCAGTTTGTGCAATTTTAAATTCCCCAAGGGAGCTGCTTGGAAACGTACAAAGCTAAAGACTGACTAGCTTTTCAGTACTTTTTTTATATTACTAGAGAGAGGTGCCACATGATATATATTTAAAGGCGAAGCAGCGCCAGTCAAAGTAGATGAGAGCTGGCAACAAGGCCCGGTTCAGTCGTCTGCATCGTCAGTATAAGAAAGAATTCAGTTGAGTACAAAACTCACGTGCAAGAAGGGACTACGTTGTGAAACAAACAAATCACTCGGCGTGTTAAGTTTGCTCAGGCAGCATCGAGGTGTGATGGCTTCCCAAATGGGACGCGAACTTTTCAGCGAGAAATGGAACAAAAATACCATATGCAGCGGCTATTAGCAATTCTCGCCCGCAACTACCTATTTTCTGAACACGTTTCCAAAAATGCAAACAATATCTAAGATGCCCTCAGGCAAAAATAATAAAGCTGTTAAAGAAGCACTTCCTTGGTATCATTCCGATAAGACACAGCGTGATTTATACCCTTTACAAACAAGGCAGGGTGAAAACTTCGCAGCTCAAAAGAATCGACAATAGTTATGCATGGAGCAACTAGCAGCAGTTAAACATGTGCGAAGCCTCGCATAAAATAGATATAAAAACATGAAGTGCGCGACAGCTGGTGCGAGGATTTACCGCCCCACATGAAACCAACAATTTCAGTTCTTGCAATTAAACTTCAGTAGTTTAACATACAATGCAATGCGCTCGTGCAGTCGTGCTGCCTAGCTAGCGCAACGCGGTAAAGAAGCGCAAACCAATATAAGCGGCAAACAGCATTCCGAACTTTAGCGAAATGCCTTTAAACCTCATGCTGCACTGCAAACGAACTTCGTTGCTCACGCGTCTATGATCGAGTGGAAAAAAACACCGACGCGACAAAGGAAAGGATGGAACAAGAAATTTCCCTTCGACGTGACGATTCATTTTTGCTACCGTTGCTCCTGCTGATGAGGCTTTGCCGGGAATGATTAGAACCGTATCACCGACACGTTTTCACCGGTATTTGAGCCCCCAACCCTGCAACAATTCTTCGACATTCCCTGAAGCTTTGGCCACCCCACATGTGTGAATGGTGTTGCCTATCTTGCTCTTAAAACGGGAATAAGACAGAGAAGCACGATCAATGACACAACAAACTATGGCGCCCGCCAGGCTCCTCTCCCGCGTGTTCTGCGCAAGGCCGCCACCAGTGGCGAGTCCGTTGGCGTGCACGGCACCTATATGGCCTTTTTAGGCTTTACAGAAGCATATGACGACATAGACCGCAACATTTTATGGGATATTCTGGAAGGGGAAGGCTTACGCTATGATTGTATGCAGCTTTTGAGAGATTTAGCTAGAAAATACTGTTTGCATTGAATAAGACGGGATGAGGAGTGAGGAGAAAGTTGATATCAACAAGGGACTGAGGCAGAGGTGCCCTGTATCCTCACTGTTGTTTATGATGTGCATGGTAAGGATGAAAAGGGTGCTAGAGGCAAGTAATGCCGGGTTTAATCTGTCATACAAAGAGGCGAGTACAGTAGTAGAGCAGCAGCTTCCAGGTTTGTTTTATGCGGACCTCATTGTGTTGCTAGCTAACAAGCAAAGGGATATGCAACATCTCGCTAATATCTGTGGACATGAAGACAAGAATGTAGGTTTGAAATTTAACATTAGAATATCAGGTGTTATGGTATTCAATGAAACAGCGAACAGACAGTGTCAATACATGGCCAGGAAATACCTATCGTAAAAGAATATAAGCACCTTGGTATATGGATAAATGCAGGCAATAGATATATGGAAATACAGGAAAAAAACAATAACAGCAAAGGGGAAGAGAAATGCGGCCATAATGAAGGTGCTCCGCGGTATGTGAAAAGGTGTAACGGTTCCAGGACTTACATTTGGAAATGCGGTTGTTTGCTTGAAATCAGGGCTACAATGAGGACTCCATGGCAACCAAAAGTCAGAGGGAAGCCTTGCATTGGGTGCTCACGGGAAGACTACAAATGAAGCTGCGCAGGGTAATATGGGCTGGGCAAGTAAGCTTACATTGTTTATTGTCAATGGTGAATGGAGCAGTACATACCCACAAATTTCGTACAGGTCAAGTGGAGTTGATGCTGTCAGTCACTGAGTTTACAACACGCACACATAGATAGTCATCTATTTAATGGAATTGAGAGCTGAAATTAAGTGAAGTTTTCCCATAGTGTTCGGCATGCCGCTATAGCAGGGAGAACGAAGGTTCAGACATCGATATTTATGCTGGGCTACCCTCATACTTGTATTGCATACAGTCCTGTTTGACGTGTTTTGTACTATAATTATATTGTCTGTGCTCGACGATTTCAGCTAGATTAAAATAAAACGTATAAAGTGCTCGGGAAAGATCTGCTGTTGGCAAGATAAGCTCGAGCTGCAATGTCCCATTATTTTTATAGCACATTGGCGAGAGGCACAAATTGTAGGGGAAAAAAACTGTTATGCAATAAATTTTACATTGCATATTGGTGCAGCAGTAAAGTCTTTGACGCAAGTGGAGTATTTGTAGGAAAGCAAGGAATATTATGGAGACAACAGTGCTTACAAGGACTTCTGGAAAGATTGTTTGAATAAACAAGGACGCTAAACAAGCATACAAGTAAGCCCAATTAAGGCTCACAAGTCCTTGAAAATGCAATTGACGGTTTCATGTTGAAAAAGCATGTCGGTTTGCGTATTCAAACAAGGCAAAGTGGTTGCAAGGTGATGAACACTTCAATTGAGTAACAGAGGTAAGTAAGGGAAGCCTCAGCCAAAAGGCAACGTTTCAACAAGCAAACCTATTTTTCAGGACCGTGACGAATGCAAGTTCCCACGCTGAGGCTTCCGTTGCTCGTCTGCTGCTGATTGGCTATAACAGACTAATGGATATAACGAAGCAATCGTGATTCCCCTTGAAATTCCTATAGATGCCCATGTATTGAAAACCTCCTTTTAACGAAGCTAAAATTTCCTTGCAGTGGGTATAACGAACCTTTTTTTAGAGCACAGCTCTTTGGTGCCCGTTCCTGCGTTTTGCAACACCGTCGTGCCTCGCCATAACCAGCGCCATAGCCGGGGCTAGCCTCTAGCTGCGCGCGCTCTGGCACCATCTCTCGCGCACGGCCCGAGCCTTGCTCTCTTTGCTCCGCCTTCAATGCCACCCATGTGCGGTGGCAATCAGAGTGCCGGCTCAGTGGCAGCTGATCTCGATGATGTGCTGCTGCCCAAGCCGAAACGCATAGCTGCCATTTGCCACTGTGGATACCCTTTCCTTCCCTCCGCTCCTCCGTGGCTGTGACCACGCGATAGCGCGTGGTGTTCTCTGGTTGCCAAAGCGCCAGCTCAGTATCAACAGATCACGGTGCGCGCTTCCCAAGCCGAAACGCAAAGCCACCTTCAGTTGACTCGTTAGCAGCGTCAGCGGTGTCAGTCAGTTGCTGCCGTCTCTTCGCCGCGCAGCGTTCCTATGCGCCTAAGCGCTGCCTCCCACAACCTCCCGATAAGCGAGGAAGCTGCACGAAGCTACGCTCTGTTTGCAGCAGCTGGTGCGAAATGTTCCGCACCAGACGGATTGTCTGAGGCTCACAGATGGTTTATATTATAATGTAATCCGTATGCCTAAATGAGTAGTTTATTCTCAGCCAGTTCTTTCTGAGCCGTGAGCTTGGCAACCGGTGGAAGTCCTTCGTCTGCCGCTGCTGCTAAACGAGCAGCCCAAGCGGAGGCCTACAGCCGTTGCCGCCAGAATACAGAGGTGCGCTATGCCGATCCAGGCATTGGTGCAGCAAGTCTAGCCTATATCCATCTATTTCTCCGACCACATTGCTACCTTCATGACAATCAAGAACTGGGAGTGGAGCGTTTCTTGAAGAAGTGAAGAATAAAAGGTTGTAACTGTACATACATGTCTTGCTCGAATTATTTGCCTCAGTGTATAGAAAAGCCGAAACAGCTGAAGAGCTGCACTCAAATTTCGCATTAGGAAATAACGTAATCGTCAGCATTTTTTTTACACAACAAGCATTTACTGATCATTTTAGTAGCCGTCAGGTCAATGTCTTATAGCGCGCGACGTTCGCGTCTCCCGGTCTCCCCTTTCCCGTGGAACTGGTGGACCTGCTCTCTCTTCTGCTGCGTGTGTGGGGCGGTGCAGACTGCGGTTTTGTTGTTGCTTGCCGTTGCCTTTGTGCGCATCAACGATATAAGTGTTTCTATCGGTTCGTTCGTGCGAGTTCCCGTCACCAGAAAGGGGATGGACGACGGCAAACAGAAGTGCAAAACGATATCAATCGAGCAGAAGGTGGCTAGCTGAAAGCCGTCGAGTCTGGCGTGGGGAAAAAAAAAAAAAAAAGTTGCCGAAGCTTTCGGCATAGCGTTGAGCACGCTGTCAACAATTTTGACCAGCAAAGAAGCTGTCAACGGTGCCGTTTCACGTGGCCTAAAAGGCAATGGAAAGAAGCTGCGAGCCCCCGCTTTCAAAGCTGTAGAAAAGGCGGTCTTCAAGTGGTTTTTGGACGCAAGAGCAAGACAAATGGCACTCGTGTGAATGGGGCACTGTTGCAGAGCAAAGCGAGGGACTTTGCATGCATCATGGGGCACGATGATTTTTTGGCAAATGTCGGCTGGCTGCAGCGTTTCAAGGAGCTCCACAATATAATTGGCAGGGCTGTCAGCGGGGAGGTGCAGTCTGTCGACCGCGAAACTTCAATGGCGTGGGTCCAGACAAACGTTGGACAGCTGCTTGAAAAATACAGTCCCAAGGATTTGTTCAACGCAGATGAGATAGCCCTGTTCTACCAGATTTTGCCGCAAAAAACCTTGGCCTTCAAAGGTGAACGCTGCCAGGGCGGAAAACAGAGCAAGGCCCTCGTAAACGTGTAGCTTTTTGCCAACATGGATGGGTTATTAGAGGTGCCGCTCCTCATGGTAAAAAAATGTGCGTTGCCACGATGCTTCAAAGGCTAATGAAAGCTCCAAGTGAGTTATCTGTCCAACCGTAAGGCTTGGATAACAAGAGAAATTTTAGCACAATGGCTGTGAGAGTGGGACGAGCGGCTGGGCAAGCTGAACCGCAAGATATGCCTCGTGCTAGACAACTGCACGGCCCACCACACTGCCGTTGTGCTCAAAAACATCGAGCTATGCTTCTTGCCACCAAACTGCACTTCAGTTGTGCAACCTCTCGACCAAGGAGTTATCATGAAGTCGGGCTACCCCAAGCATGTGATCGACCGGATTCTGCTCAATATGAGCATGAAGCATAAGTCCACGATGACTTGTACATGGCGATCAAGGTGCTGCAGGCTGCTTAGATGGCTGTACCGGCAAGCACTACTGCCAATTTCTTACGGAATGCCTCATTTGGCATCAGCAGCGGTAGTTACAGTGAAAATCTCGGTGCTGCCACCAATGAGGGGGCCGGAGCGACCAAGCCCTAGCGTTGTGGGACGCTTTCCTTGACGCTGGCGTTGTGGCCGACTGCGGCACCTTCTGCACGTACGTCAGTGCCGACGCATACGTCGTGATGACGGAAGAGCTAATGGAGTTGGAAATTGTGCGCGTGCTGACAGGGGTGGCTAATGACAGTGGCGAATGTGTCGACGACAGCCTGGAGGCTAATATTGGCGAACCCGATGTACCGACACCCGCACAAGCGCTGGATGTGGCAGACATGCTGCATGATTTCTTTGGCAGTCACGATAATGCCGAGGACGGACTTGAAATAGCGGCTGCAGCTGAAAAGGCCATAATTCGCCTGAAGAAGACACTGCAAAAATCTACCAAGGGCTTTTTTTCTGCGAAGTGAGCCGCCAGCTTGTGTGCTGTTGATTGATCATTGATGAGCCGTTTGGCGTGAATAAAGTAACAATTCCTAGCTGTCTTTTTTTCGCTTGTTTTTTTCCAGTGCGACTGCCGTTTTCTTTTTCGCGTGGCGGGCTGGTGTGAGATTTGGTGGTGAGTGCATCCTCTCTTGCGTGCTAATTATGGATAGAAATGGATAGTGGCCATAACAAACTGATGGTTACAACAAAATAATTACGACCCCCCCTTCAACTTTCTTATAAGAACGTTTTACTGTATATTCAAAAAACTTTTTGGGAACATAGTGGGCTCAGATTTGTCATCTGTTGGTTGGTGTTAGTGATCTGCCATGTTTGAGACGTGTGAAGTGGGTGAGTTATGTGAATTTGCCTTTTCTAGCTATCTCTTGCTGTGTAGAGCTAGCCTAGTTATTTAACTCATGCAAACTGTACATGAGCCTTTTGTAGTTAACAAATGTAAAATAATGGATGTATCCAGATCTAATTATAATCCTTGCACTTACCACTTTAACAACGTTCCCTTAGATTTCATTAGGTCATATAAATATTTTGATGTACACATTACAAATAAATTGGACCTTTAATGTAGAGTACGCCATTAGCGTTGCTAATTACATGCTTGGGTACGGCCGGCACAGCTTTTCCAAAGCACCGTCTACTTTCAAACTACAGCTCTAGAAGACATTAATACGCTCGAAACTTACATGTGTGTCTGCAATATGGGATCCCAGTTGTATTATTCTTACTTCACGTCAACTAGTACAAAATAACTACTAGTTTCATTCTAATTATAACCGTACGACAAGTATAACCTCAATGAAAACTAGCATTCATTCTACTAGCTAACCGCTGCAATGTCACCCGTCTTTCGCTATTTCATAAAATTTTCTATTGTACCACACTTCATGACAACTTCATACTGCGAGCTCAGTACACTTCAATCTGCATCGATCATCGCAGTAAGGTAGGAATTCATTCATGTTACACAAAGGCTTTCTTTCAATCTTTCATACCCCGTACATCTCGGGAATGGAATCACCTTCCCTTAAGTATCAAAGCCACCACCGGTAACAAACTTTTTTGCTAAACGATTGTATAATCAGGAGAATCATTATGTTACCAGAACTCACTGCACTTGTTTATTTGTTTGTTTCCATTACTACTTTGTAACAACTCCCCTCTTTAATACCATGTGGCCCTGAGGGTACATTAATAAAAAAATACAAAAATGAAATGAAGAGTGACTGCCAGTTTCAGTCAACGTGAAGTATCATTTCCTCAAAATTGCGTTGAGCATTTTGCACGTTTTAAAGTTCTTTCCATTTTCATGTAACAAATTACCATTGTGAGGAAGGATGTGATACTTGGTGGTAATGCCTGTCAAGCTGATTTGCAAAGAGCAGATGACAGATTTTGTGCATTAGCAAGTAGGGACTTGCTACATTCTTTCTCTTCTGGTCGTCGTGGCTATAATGACTAGAAAAGAAACAAGTTGGGGCTCAACATGTTACTTTTCCGATTGTTGCAAAATGCCCCTAAAAGCAAGTAAGCTTGTATGTCAAATTTTAGCATTCCCGCCCGGTATGATACAAAACTTTAGACTGATGCTTTCCTTATAGGGCTCACATCCCTCTGTCTGATAAACTTGCAAACGTTTCGTGCTGAGACACAGTTCAAGAGGACCTGTTGTCAATATGATGACCGTTGAGTTTGCTGTGGCTTGGCATGGGCAACTTGCAGAGCAATAATCTCTTTTGTCCACCTTGCTGAACAGAGGAATGATGAAGCCATGACAAATGTGCAAGCAAAAAAATGGTGAAATAAAAGTTAGTCCAATAAATGAACAAATCACAATTCATATGACATATCACTTACATATCACATACCAACACGACACTGATTAAAGTAGCGATGCGTGCTCCAAATTAGTACCTTGATTGTATAGCAGTGGCCACTTTTCATAAGTTTTTGGGAAAAAAAGGCAGTTCCTGGCTTTTCTGTCCCTTGAAAAGTGATGACACTAGTGATGCGTGCTCTGAAAGGTCGTTTCAGTTGTATACCAGCACCATCCTTCGCTTGCCTCCAGTCCAAATTAACTGGTACAGGTGCAGTTTAACGCTGTATTAATGTAGGTTTGCTGCCATAGGGCTATGTGCATTTTTTAAGGGATAGAGTAGGGAGGTCGAATTTCTGAATTACGGGGAGCTGAATTATTGAGCTTTTACTGTATTGAAACTGTCTGTTCACTGTTATTGAATACCATAACACCAGAATTTTTAAAGCAAACTTTTTTGCCTCTTCCTTCCACTTTTGCAGTACTGCTGCTGCTGCTATTGTTGTCTTGCACGCCTTGTTGGGAGGTGGTTCAGAGTGTGTATATACAGTAAAACCTCGATATAATGAACTTCAATATAACGGAATTCTTGATACAATGAAGTATTTAGCTTTTCATAACCTCTTGTCCCTAGAATACCATGTATTTAGGACATATAACTAAGTGCGTTTGTAAGCGATTTTAGTAGAACAAAATTTTCAATGCCGCCGCAAAGAAATCCCGGGACAATAAATGGACTTTTGCAGACGTAGATGGTCAAATCATTGAATTTCAAGTGGCTGCTTACAAACGGCACCTCAAATTGTTCACCACATGACAAGAGCGACCACCGAATTGAAGCTGCATCATGTTCCGTATAAAGTCCAAATGCGATGAGGTACTATCATGCCCTGTGTACTGTGTGCTTTAGGTGATAGGGAAAGTGTGCGAGGGTGAGGCAAGAAAGATGGTGGCTTCATGAGTGCAGCTGTCCCACAGCGAGCAAGGGGAAAGAGTGGGAGGGGAGCAAGCTCGTGGTAATGTGATGAAGCGATGAAGGGGAGGGGGGTGGGTAAGTTGGCGTGTATCTCGGCCATTGCTGCACATGGCTGAAAGCACAGTTGAGCGCATACGCAGCCGCACGCCCTTCTTTAGAGGTAAACTGTCGTGTGTTCAAAGAGTGGGTGTGCCAAGATAGCATGGCATTATGTAAGCTGTCTTCCCGCGCAATATATTGGAGATTGCGTAATCTCGAGTTTCGGTGAATCAACATTAATTGCTTTCTCATTCAAATTTGCTTTTTCACTAGCCCAATAATTTGGGAAATTCTGCGGCCCCTTTCCATGAAAGAAAAATCGATTGGCAACTGTACTTATTTGCATAGAAAGCCCAATTTCAATACAACGGAATTTCGATATAACGAAGGAAATTGCCGATTTTACCAACTTCTATATCAAGGTTTAACCGTACGTGGCAGGAGCTTGGCAGATAGGAAAGACGACGCGCAAAACACGCTTGGCCCTTTCCATCGTGTCACATGTGCACAATGACCTCTGGAGCTCCCTGGGTGTCGCAAGATTAGTCTCTTGACAGCTGTAATTATCCATAGCCCGCCATGGTAGCTATGGTAGCTACGGTAGCTATGGTGTGTGGCTACTGAGCACGAGGTTGCAGAATCAAATCCCGGCCACGGCGGCCGCATTTTGATGCGGGTGAAATGCGAAAACACCCATGCACTTAGATTTAGGTGCACATTAAAGAACCCCAGGTGGTCAAAATTTCCGGAGTTTTCCACTACGGCGTGCCTCATAATCAGAAAATGATTTTGGCACGTAAAACCCCAAAATATAATTTAAAAAAAAAATTATCCATCACCCCTTAAAAAGCATTGCAAAAACTACAGTGCTTGTCTTTCTACTAACATACAAGTCCAGAGGGGATGTAGATAATGCTGTAAAAAAGAGAGGGGAAAGGAGGCAGAGAATGGGTAGAACCGATGCAGTCGTGAAACGAGTGAATAACAGCCTTGCCACTGTCGCAGTTCCCATACAGGTAGAGAGGGAGGGAGAGGGAAAAGATGATGTGAGAAGGCAAGGAAATTGTAGTTGCGGGCAAACTGAAGGTACGGTACGTTACGCTTCTGCTATTTCTGAAAAATAAACACCATGCAAATTTGTCGAGTGGACATGCAGGGCATGCAGACCGAAAAGCCACATTAATACAACTGTAGAGTCTTAGGCAGTAATATGAAAATAATCACACGCCAAATCAACACTTGTGTGCCCGCTACAATAGCATACTGCTCTGGGATTACTTGAGGTCTCGGGTTCAATTTGACCAAGGCAGCCGCATTTCGATGGGAGCAAAATACAGAAACGCTAGTGCACATATATTTAGGTGCATTGAATTGAATTGAATCCCATTGAATTTGAAGGTACGTTTCCATAAGGATGTTGAATTACTGAGCAGGTCTAAAAAATTGACTGGTGACTGTAACTGAATTCATCTTTGGCTGGCGTCTTGTCTATGAGTTATGTTACGGGAAATGTGACTTGCTCGTTGAAACTGATAATGTAAATTGCATGTGTTTTAAATGTATATTTGTTTGTTTCTAGTACTTTGGATATTCCAAGCTCTGAAATTTGAACTGAAGTGAATATAGAATTTTTCAACATATTGAATATTCTCACAACCCAATGTTTTTAGTGATGTTTCCTTAAAGGGCCCCTCACCAGGCCCCATAGCGAATTTTGGTTATACGCTGGAAGTTGTGTGTCTATACGGAGTATTCTGCCACAAAGATTTTTCGAATCAGCTCATTAGTAGCCGAGATAGAAATATTTCAGTGGCGCGAACCCATGATTTCAGTAGACGAGCTCCACTGCCCATCAAGACACTCTCTCCACTTGGCCTGTCTAGCCTCGGCAAGCGAAATTCTTTCCCTGGGTTCTTCCATACTGGACCTTGAGGATTGCGTGACGCATGCATCACGGGCCCCACCTTAATTTTTTTTTCTCCTTGCTTTTTTTTTTTTGGTGCTACTTCCATTGACGGCGTTGCGCACAAGCTGTTCTGATTGTCTGGTTTTGCGCAGCGGACGATTTTGCTTGCTGTGCACAAGGACACATGACTAGCGGTATAATACAGTGCTACACGAATACTGAGGCAGAACAAGCGGATCGCAGAGCGTGATCATGCGCTGGAACACAGTAGAAAAGGCATACTTTTGGTACCTGTGCACGTGACTGCACGACCATTGGAAGAAGTAGACAAAGCAGAAGTACATCTCTCTTGCTTCAGTGCGAAGTAAAGTAAAAAATTTGCAGACATTCCATTTGTGTGTTTTATTATTTCTCTAAACTTCAATTCAAGCAACAGATTACAGAAATAACAGATGTTGGCTTGAATAATTCTCAAAGTCCTGTGTCGCCACGAGTGACGTCACACTGCGGACACAAATGCGTAGGCGCAGGTTTACGAGTACCTCACTGTCCGGCTTCGAGTTTGGTTGCCGTGAGGGAAAGGGAAAATGGTGTTCAGATTGAAATTTCAAATCTTTTAGCGGTGCGTAGCAATGTAATGCTTTGCAAACGCGATCATTCGCATATTGCATGCTCTGTGCTTATCAGCTCAAAATGGCCAGATCTGGTGAGGGGCCCTTTAAACCTGAGAGTGAAGCTAGGTCATTGAACACCCATTGACCTGTACACTATTTTGTAAGCTATTCTGTAAGCTCCAGTGACCTCTATGCCATTCACAAGTAAACAATTTCTTTTTAAATATTAGAGTTGTGCATCTCCTATAGGCAAAATTTCATGCTCCCTGAATTCTGCAGAAAAGTAAAGCATGAAAAGAAAAACTGCTTTTTTGAATTCTGAATGCACAACCCTAAAGGTGTTCCCTGTGCACTTGGTGGTCAGCGAATATGACGTTAGTCCCAGCATGTCGTCTCGGCGATTTTTCAGTGTGCAGCGGTTGCTGCTAAATCTTGGAGGTAATTTTGGTGCGACACACACCCTAGATCATGCATCAATTTCAGCAAGTTTTAATGATGACATATTTGCAGTGTCCATATATTTTAGTTGCAATGTAACTTTTATATAAAAATACTTGTTTATTTATTTATTTCGTGTTAGTCGTAAGTGTTTGTGAGTGCTTTGGTGGCTTTCTCTTATCAGATGTAACTTGTTTTGTTTCCTCCTTTAGGTTTATGCTGCTAAGTTCTCTGAAGATGGGCAATGGTACCGTTGTAAAGTTTTGCAGAAGATTGACAATACCAAGGCAAGTCTACATAGTATAAAATAGGATTCAAGTAGATGACCAACCACAAATTTATTTATCAGTCCTGCTCAGCACAAGAGCTTATGCTCTTCACTTGTCCCCTTAGCGCATTAGAGTGATGTCAGATTCTTCTTTTCATATTTCACACAATGCCCCGCAAACTCTATTGTGCACTGTGTACACTAATTGTATCAAAAGCAAGAATGCTGTGAAAGTAATATTTAAAATGTGTAGCATGCATCTTGGAGCAATTCTGATCAGACCTTGCCTGCAAGTTTGAATAATACAATAAAACCTTGATGTAGCAAACCTCGATTTAATGAAATTCACGATGTAACAATCTATTTTCATTTTCTGATCATTGTTGCATTGAAAACCGTGTATTTAATTTCACAATTAAACAAATTAAGCTTGTGACAGTTTCAATTTAACGAAGTTTTCGGCCATTTCAATTGTGTATTTGAGCCTGTATGGCTAGTAAGTCTAGCAAAAAACTATGTCGGCCGAGGCAAAAGTTATTTCGAGCGTCCTTCTGCATGAAAAGTTTGAGCAGCAAAACTGTGTGTGCACTGGAACACAGTGAGCAGGAAATACTGCTGCGCCATTTATTGCATTGGGAAACAGCTCGAAGAAACTAGAGCTGACGATTCTTTCTGCAAAAAAGGGATGGTGAGGGAGTGAACGTGCAGTAATGTGGTCAAGCATGTGCTAAGGAGGGGGGGGGGGGGGGGGTGTAGGAATGTGCGCTTATCTGCCCCGTCTCCTGGCGCGCGTCTGTGCTAGGCCTCTGCAGAAAGTCAAAATGGATGGTGCCTTCAGGCACATTTTGTTGTTCACGAGCTCAGGACCAATATTCGTATCTTTTTACACTTTTGTTTTCAATTTGTGGGCGCCATCTGCGGGCACTAAGTGCGGTCAGCTATGGCCTTCAATATTTACAGTGCTGCGCGAAGTGTAAGAGTTGTAGGTCGTAAGGAGGAACTTGGGAGGAACTAGGCGTGCAGGGTTTATTTACATATATTTACATTAGAACAAGCGATACATTCGACAGTCTAGCATGGCTCCCAAATGGAGCAAGCAAGACGAAATATACAGCATGCGAGCACGATACTCCAAACACACTGCTTGTCGAGCATGAGTATGGGCATGAGCACACAGCTCATGAGCACAGAGCTGCTTATAAACACTGTCCTCCCTAGATCCCTAAGTGAGGGAAAAACGGCAGTTCCCCCGCCAATTCGTAGCATCCAAAGTCAGCGTAGTTGACCTGCCTTTTTGGAGGAGGTGGGCTCACACACACACGTACGCACTGGTTTCACTGCCCCCACCGAGGTGAGACGGTCTTCGCAGAACTGTGTCTTGCCGAAAGGAGGTTTTCTCTTACTCCCCAAGCTGACCCCCGCAGCGTGGCCGCCGGTTCTCCATTGTCTTGCGTCCTGAAAGATGCGTGGGACGTTGCCGCCAGATACATTCCCTTGGGAACTCCCTCGCTCCCCAAAGACCGGGTCGGTGGTGGCGAGTTCACTAAGAATAGTTGGTCCGCCGATCGCATTTAGTCATAGCGGCGCCGAGGGGTGTTGACGCGGCACCTCGAGGTCCCTACGATACGAGTCACCGCCGCGGGTGTTGAAGGCTTCCATGGTCTTTTCGAGGAAGCTCACCATGCTTGCAGCTGCAGCTGGCTGAGAAAACTTTGTATGTCGGCACCTCTGCAGGCCGTTCCTAACAGAAGCAACACACGAAAATCTCGGACGCCGTGAGGAAACGTCGATGCATTGCTCTCGGTGTGATCTGCACCCCGCTTGCTGGCATACATAACCATGCTCATATGGCCCGGCCTTCTTGCGATTTCTTTATAAGTGCTTACTAACAAGATACTATCCACCCGGAATGCTCTAGGAATTTGTAAAGCTGTTTTTAAAGCTGAAACTTTCAAACCTCGAATTAATGAAATTTGCAATTTAACCAAGTTTTTCACTGGGAGTACGACTTCGTTATATCAAGGTTCGACTGTATTTGTATAGTGTTTCAGCAAAACGAGTTAGGTCGGCAACTGCATTTTTGCTTGGTTCGCTTCTTGTATTGTTGTGAAATGTACATTGGACGTGTACCATATTGACCCGCATAATGATCACACTTTTTTGTAAAAAAAATTGAAGCAAATTCAGGGGTGCAATCATTACGCGGGTTAGATTTCCCACGAAAAGAAAATTTTTTTCCATCCCGCGTTTTCTGTGGGATGACAACAGGTCAACAAACAGGCGGCTGCCATAGTCTGCCGCTGTAAAAGTGTGGGACACGAAAACAAAAATGGCGGCCGGAGGAGCAAGCTGAATGCGTTTTTTTTTTTTCCTTCTCTTGAGTACATTACATACATTGAAAGTTTTTTCCATGTCAGTAATGAATAATATTGTTAACATCGGCAAGTTTGCGGCAATAATGTGCCCATGTCCATTTTGTGGGGACCGAAACAGAGATGGCTGTGCTTAGCTGCCAGGGACATAGAAACACATGGTGGGCATACTGCGAAAACTGCGGCATTTGTCTTCACTATTATCCTAATATGGCACATTTATGCTAAGGGCGGGCGAATATATTAGCTGTGTTAGAAGCGTTGGCACATGAATAGGGTACACTTCTAATGTATCAGTGTAAACGTGGCTACTAGCGTTGCCGTTTGCGATTTGTTGCTTGCCCACAAGTGCAGACGAGAGGAATCGAAAGGTACCTTTTTGATGTTGTTGACCGCAACCATTATAATGTCTACAAATACTAATAAAGCCGAGGCAAGTTTGGTTGTAGCTTTTTTTTTTTCATGGAAGTGTGGAAAGTGATGAAAGGAATAAAATGAGGCATCTGCTTAAGAATGTTTGGTGCGTGCAGACCGCTTGGTATGTCTTGAATAGTCGTTTGCGTAGCGTTTGACAGATGGTAAGCGCGATCATCATTAGCTAGACTTGGCACACAAGATATTGCTGCGGCAAGTTTGGGGTGCGATGATTACACGAGAAAGGAAAAAAAATCGAATTTTGACGACAAAATTAAGGGGTAGATCATTACGCGAGTGCGATGATTATGCAAGTAAATATGGTATCTATCATGTGATCGGCAAGGTACTTTCGAGGTATGCTGGACCTGAAATAGTTGAAATTCTCATATCCAATGTTCCTCTAGAAAGTTTTTGCACGGAGTTTATGTTTTGTATACTTGACAAAACTCGCTAAAGAATTGAAAATTCTTAATCCAATCTGCAGCTGCAAGCTTTTCATGATTTGAGGATTGAGGTGGTGAAATACTGAGCCATACATTCACTATGTCTTGTGGGAAGTGTGTAAAAGTTGCTCGTCCATTAGCTTTTCTGATGTGTATATGCAGAGCTATATTCAGTACCTGGACTATGGTAACTGTGAGGAAATCAGGCACGGCCCAGACTTGGTGAGCCTTTCTGGTGAACTTGCCCTCATACCTCCGCTGGTCATCTTCTGCTGCCTTGATGGCCTGCAAAGCTTGAGCAAAGATGATGATCCTGCCCTTTATAACAAGGTACGTACATGTGATAACATCTGCTCCATCGAGTTTGTATTTTTGGATTATGGAGCATTGCAATAACTGCTGATTGCACCCGCCACGAGAATGCAGTGTGCTGCCATCAATGAAAGACTTGTCAAAACACTCATTCTAAAAACCAGGGCCGGCCCCCTGCACTTTGGCCTCATTCGGCTTCAGTGGCTTTGTGCCAGCCGTGGAAGCGAATGGCTTAATTTGGACAACCTTCCGTGTCACAATTTGTTACGTTCCCGAAAAAGACGGGAACACTGTGCAAACATATTAAAAAGCATTTATCCCAAGAAACAAGTATAACTAAGAAATGTTGGAGTAATTTTACGCGCCATAAATCCTATGCCATAATCGCCATAATCCTATAAATCCTAAGCTAGTTACATGCATGCACAACAAACTAGACCTTAACTTATACTGTTCTTCAGTTCTACTAAACAAGTAAGCACAAGAAATCAAAAGCGACATAGGCTTCGTCCTCCGGTGTCAGTGATGGGGTTTTGGCTCTCTGCTGAGACCATCATTGCACAAGACACGTTCCTGGCCAGTCGGGCATCATGCTGCTGACATGGCCAGGCGGATGTCTCCGTGGTACTGGACTCTGGCCCATGACGCAAGCTTGGGGCTTTACCGAGCCTGTGAAGCAGTGCCATGACAACGTAACTCGTGCTCAGGATCTAGATGTTTTGCTGGCCACCTCCAGGTCGTTCCCTCTCCGGTCCGGGTCCTTGACAGTGCTCCTTCACCTCTCCAAAGCGCAGATGGAGATATTTCTGCCTGGTTCAGAGTCCACATAAGCAATGCTCTTCTCCAGAGTCTTTGGCTTCTTATTCTTTTCTCCTCCCTCACTCGTCAGGTAACACATGTCCCAGCTGCTTTCCTTTTTCTCTTCTTTTAGTAAACGCTCCAAACATTGTTTTGCTGACTGGCGTTCTTGTCTTCTTCCTACCTTCAAGTGTTTTTAAAGCACATGCTTAGCGCTGTCAATTGTGACACTCAGACCGTAGCGAGCGCAGAGCTCTGTAAAAGAGCAATAGCAGCGCTAGCATCCAATGAAAACAAAGTAACCACATCGTCATAGTCATGAGCAGAAGCCTTATGAGAACAACTGGAATGCCGGATGCTTCATTCTGATTTGTGTCTATTAATGTATTAGCATCCTTTTAGTACTTCGTGCACTTTCCAGGGTCTGTCTGTCTGTCTGTCTGTCTACAAAAACTTGTGCTAATGAAAGTGAGAAAAAAATTGCTCGGTTAAGGTGCATATATAGTCCGACGTAGCGTGACGTAGTGCACATCCTACGTCACGTTGGCAAGAACGTCTATAGTTGAAAGCATTGGCACAGCCAACATAATTGGACCAGCCAACGCGGCGTGATGTTGAGATGGATCTTGCTCCATCCGCGCGTTTGTCGCGCCGACTGTGCCGAGCCACACTGTTTAGCGCAGAAAAAAAAAAAAAAGGTGCCCATGCTGCTTCGCAACTGTCGCAGGCAGCTGTTCAAAGCGTTGCGTGGGCTGGGGATCGTTCTGCGCATGCTCCGAAGAGAACAACTGACGGCGCGCGCGTTAAGTCTAGAGGGGACAGCATTTCGGCTGGTGCAGTGCAAGTGCCTTAACGTGACTAGCCGCACGCAACGCTCGCCGCGGGAACTACGACTGCGCTCTAAAATGCTCTCTCGAAATGCATTACAACCTGCTGTGACATTGGTCTCCGTTGTACTTTTGCAGATGCATCGCCTGCACGCTGCTGAGTTCCACTATACGCATAACTGGCGCCCAAATACGTATCCTAGCGACGCTTTCTTTTGAGTAATAGCCATGAATTTCAAGGGCTATGCTTTTTGGTACTGGGAGCACGGCCGCCATGTTAACCTTTTGAGGGTAGATTTCTTTCGCCATATGCTACTGCACAGGGTCGACTTCTTTTTATTGCAGATTCCAATTCTTCTGAGGGACCTATTTCGAAAAAAAATTACTTACTTTTTCTAGGGTGACCATAAAGTGAGAAAAAAATATTTTGCATTGGTATATATGTACTGTTTATTCATGAATAACTACAATAAAAAATAAATTATCCACCGGGTTGAAATAAATAAGAGGCAGAAAAACATGAAATCACCATTGATTAATTTGACAGTATTTACTAGATATTAACACATCCCCAAATTGAAAGCACGCCCACATTTATGGGCTCAAAGTGGGAAACTATCAGTGAAATGACATTAGTTTCCTAAATGAAGCAAAATCAAACATGCATCTGATTCCTTAGCAAGAATAATGTAGCATGCCTCCGTACAGTGGAACCACGATGATACGACTTTCCTGGGACCATTCGAAAACGTTGGTAGTATAATCCATGAGTCATATAATCCGACCAACTAAAATTGTCTATATAATACACGGTTTTTGGGAAAGAGTTGTGAAGAGTTCACGTGGTCGTGACTTCAAAGAACACAGTAGCAATACTGTGAACGACAAAACTAACTTTTATTGGGCGAACCTGTGCCCACAAAACAGGCTACACTTACAGCACAACGATAGCAGCGAAACACGGCTGGCGATCGTCGAAAATCTGATCAGCGGGCCAAGCGCGTCGGCTTTTATAGATCAGTCGTCGAATGTTCCAGAGTAACGTTGGGACCTGCGTGTCTTCCACAAAGTTCTACACTATTCGCGTCGTGCATAGATGCAATCAGATTACACAAGTTGCGGTGAAAGACAGTGGACGGAACCATCGATAACATTCCAGAAACTTCTTTTACATGCAGGCGCGTCCTGCGCTGTGCGATAACATTTGTTAGGCGGCGAAACATGGTCGCCCGATAAAGATAAGTACACGCGTCAAGAGCTTCAATTTGAGCTATAGGCTAATACATTACAGGACTTGGAAATGAAAACCTCGAAAAAAGTTAGTGCAAAAAAGATACTGCATTGCAGGTGCAAATCGCACTTTATTGGAAATTTAGTATACCATGCACCATGTTCCGTGCCTGCCAGAAGGCTAAAACGTTTTCTCATGCTTTAAAAGAAATTGGTCAATTTCTTGCACTTTTTAAGGAACAGTGCAAGAGCTGTCTTTCAAGTGCAGCAATGTCCGCAAGGAGATTGCCTGCACTCCGAATGTTGTTGGTGCTATCCATCCCATCTGCAAATGTAGGCGCAAGCAAGGCAGCATCTATGGCTAGGTGGCAGCCAGGAGTGTTGGCATGGTGCGAAGAATTGTGCGAGACCGGAAACCCAACGGCAGACATGAGAACTTTGGTATGCTTGCGTGTATACAAAGCTTTGAACTTCGAGCGTGAACTGCATATGGGTTCATATCTGATACAATCTGCTGGCTTTCCAGTGGCTAATCGGTTCGATCTTCACACATGCTTTCGTGCTTTCCATAAGGTCTAGGGTGGTATTCTCAGGTGCTCACTTACAGAGATTGCTTCACTTTCGTGAGACTCGGGAATGAATGTGTTGTAGTTTGCGGCCGACAGCACTCCTGGCGCTGTACGAAGATAGAGAGCTTGGCACAGCGGCAAAAACACTCACTGGAGCCGGCACTGCTGAGAGGAAGCACCAAGAGAGAAAGTGCTATGAGATGGAAATGAGATGGCATGAAGATGAGTGATGGTTGAGCTACGTGAAGAGGTGGAAGGGAAACAAACAATGAGAGGGCAGTGAACATGGGAGAAGGAAAAAGGAGGCTAGGAGGGAGCCCGGAAACCAGCTGGAGCTTTCTGCATGTGAAGGGGCACTCTGCCCTTCCTGACGGAGGGAACGTCGCCATGAGGGAGCTGCCAGAAGATGGTGGTGCTTCTTGCGCATGCTCTGTGGGTATCACAGTGTTGTGCGAGGTCGAACCTCGTAGCCGACATCTCTTTGCGGTCATTGTTGTTTTGGTGGTATCGCAGCAGCGTTGCCGAGCAACTTCGCATTCCAAATGCCACACACCATAGTCAACAGTAGACCCATGTTGCATGCCAGCACTGACTTCGTGTCACGTTCGATGACACGAACAATGTCTAATTTTTCTTCTATGCTGAGCACCCCGCATATTTTTTTTTATCCGAGCTTTGGCCATAACGCAAATCTTTGCTTGCATGACGCCACAATGCTCCCTGGCACGGCGCCGAAATGGTGTTGACGTGGCTTCACGCACAAACGCACAGGGCGCTTGGAGGCCATTCTGATCTCTGAGGCTTGTTGTTCTGCCGGGCCACCCGATGGAGGCGACATAGCGCCGTGTTTGCGCGACAAAAAGTGGAAACACTACATGTCAACCAATATGTACGCAATAAGGTGGTATGGTTTATGCGGATACAAAACTCATTATGTTCAATGGCCACTGAGCCGGGGATTTGACTTTACTACTTTTAAAACTAAACTACTGTTTAAGCGGGTACAGTTTAACGAGGTTTTACTGTATTGCCGTTAAGGTCACCCGGACGACGGGACACGTGGGGGCCCACAAGGGAAGTAACGACGTGGCGCATGGTCTTGCCATCTGACAATCTGGAGTTCTACCTTATCGTCTTCAACCTCTGTTATGCGGGTCTGCCGATCTTGGTGACCATCCCTATGCAGATTTAGCGCCGAACTCTCACTTCGAAATTGCACAAATACGCCGCTTCCTCTAGTACACTTACAGGGAGAGACTCGGAACATCTCAGTCCTCCTCCCACCTTTGAGGACCTCGCCGTCAGCTGAACCCAGGAAATACTCATAAAGTACTTGCCGATACAGCCAGTACCCGTGACATATAATTCACAAATGCAGACGTTGGCTCACCAAAAGAAGGGCATTGACGCCTCTGTCCCCCGAATATGCACCTTCTGCCACTCCATATGAGAAGCCAACTCACAGCATGTCATTTTACACTGTCCCGCATTCAATAATTATTGAGACGACAGCAATATTTTTCTACATTGCCATATTGAAGCTTTATAGAATGACATTCTCGAAACCCCCGATTGTCTAGTAAAGTTAGCCCGCGTTGGCGTTGCCAGCAGCCTGGCTCGTGCGATTTAGTGCGTCTACCTCTCCTTCGTATACACCTCCTCTCCCTCTTCTTAATAAAAAATAATTCATTCACTCATTACATAATGCCCATCGTCATCACTCTTAGACTGCACTTTGTTGCTGTCTGTGAAGATCTACATATCCTCCGTGCAGCCCATAGTGTGTTTGATATTTTTCATTTATCAAGCAACTTCGCAACAATCGCAAATTATAGATTGTAGCCCATGCCTAGACTAACCGCTTCTGTAGTTTATCCTGAGGTGCGTACGATTCTCCAAAACGCCAAGGCTACATCACACGACTTGTTGCTGCTAGCTTAATATATATAAAATAACATCATTTGAATGTGCTTTCGTAATCAGACTGAAAGTGGCACATGTCATTGTGAGCTACCGTTTTTGCTTTAATATCTTCCTGAGCAGGCTGTACATAGGTGTTTTTACAGGAGATGTTGTGCGTTCAATGCACTCACTTTAACTATATCGCTTCCTATACACACTCGTGCTATTGGAGTCACCAATGGTGTCACCAGTGGTGCTAGGCTCGTGAATGCCCACCAATCAGTTTGAATTATCTGACAAAGGCCAATATTTGAATTTCAATTACAAAAACTTTGGGCCATAGAAGGCCAATTTCTCGATTTCACTAACGAAAACTTTGGCCCATAGAAATACATGGGTGCCTGCTGGCACCTTCAGCCGGGATCGAATTAGCTGAAAAATTGAATTAACTAGAGTCTAATTAATGGAAGACGACCGTATTACTTCCTAATTAGTGCAAAGTAATATGCAGTGGAATATGGTCACATGCATGCAACGTTGAGCATAAAACTATTAAGGCAGCTTTAAAAAAAATTTTATTGTCTTGATGTGAACACATCTGAGCAAATATATAAATTTAATCTCTCTATCATGTTTCATCATTGTTCCAGGCTTCCCGTGAGCAGGGAACTGAAGGTAACATTTTGATACAACAAAAGTTGGAGATACCTTCATGAAAAATCTTATTTGTCTCTTGAACCTTTCGTAGGTCACATTTTATCAAGAAATGCATTTTCCCAGGTTCACATTTTACAGCGATGCTGTTGGCCTTAATTGGTTGTGATTTTTCGCGGCAATGTCCTCACGGGAAAAACAAGCGATTGAAGCAAAAAGTGCCTACATTTTTTTTTGTATCATGCGTACAACATACAGCACAGTACTCATTTCAATAACGAACAAGTGCAAAACAAGCATCCAAACCACATAATAGATTAGAGGGCGCTTCTGCTAACAATATGAAACACATAGTGCCCCCCACATATGTTTCCCGGTAAGGATTGCTGTAGCACAAACTGCCGCTCATTCCAGCACAGGGGAAATCTGCATGTCCACATTCTCCTGTGGCTGAATAATGGACCGGAGGAGGAATTGAGCAATAAAGCGTTGCATACTACACTCCCCTCAGCAGTTGTTGGTTTCAGCCGCTTTGCTAGACATCCATTTTCACAGGGCCGGGATGGCGAGTCAATTTTTTTTATTGTAGATTTCAATTCTTCAGCGTGACTTACTGTGAGAAAAAAACATAGATAATTTTTATGGGTATACATGGTGTATTGTTGAGTACGTGGATAATCTAGCATAATTCATTTTTGTGCAAATTTTATAAAATTCGATCGACTTATATTTATGTTTTGATATAGGTTTCACACAACTCGGATCTCTAATTAGGAATGTTTCATTTCATTTTGCATTTCTATCTTGTGGCCTCCAAGCCATATCCGTGCCAGAGATGAAGGGCCTAAAGAATGGAGAATGAAGTGTGTCAAGGGACGTCGATGCAGCGCAACTCCCTTCCCTACTCGAGGCCTTCAATGGCGTCTGGCGCAGTGGCATTATTCCTGCTGACTGGAAAGAGGCGATCGTCGACCCTATTCTCAAGCGCGGCAAAGCTGCCACGAGCGTCAGCTCCTATCGCCCAGTGTCGCTTACTTCGGTAGCCGGCAAAACTCTGGAGGCCATGGCTTTGCGCCGCCTTGAGTGGATTGCCTCCGCCCTCGACGCTTTCGCCCCTGAACAGAGTGGTTTCCGGCGACTGCGGTCAGCAGCTGACTCGCTCGCGGACGTCGTGGCTACGCTCGAGCATGCAGCAAGTCGCCAAGAAGCCGGATATCTCGTGCTGCTCGATGTGCAACTTGCATTTGATGGTCTCCCTCACACCACCATCATTCAAGCCCTCCGTGAGCTACGTGTCACCGGCCGCCTCTTTGACTACATCGCGGCCTTTCTCAGTGACCGCACGCTCAGAGTGCGCGTTGGCGACACGCTCAGTGCCCCTCGCAGCGTGACCTCCGGGGTTCCCCAGGGCAGCGTGATCAGCCCATTTCTTTTTGAGGCGACAACGCAATGTGCACCTCAGCAAGACTACCTGACTACATCCCCAAGATGACAGCCCACGAAGTCCGCGTGGCGATCTACGCCGATGACATTGCACTGTTCGCGTGCGGGCCCACAGCCCTCGGCTTCCAAGTGCGAGAATCCCTGCAGTCGGCGATCAACGCCGTCGATGAATATCTTGCCAGCATAGGGCTGCAGCTCTCGGCGTCAAAAACTGAGGCGTTGTTAGTACACCCCCGTGCTCGTGCGCGCTTCGAAATGCCTTGTCTCACGCTGCGCGGAAGCCCCCTCCCGTGGCAGAGAAAAGTGCGCTATCTCGGACTTGACATCGACTGCCGGGTCAACTTTAACGCCGCCGTCTCCCAGCTCTGCAAGAATTCTAAGAAGGTGGCTGGCGCCGCACGCTCCCTGCTCGCCCGTGGTCGTGGTTGTACACCGCAACTTGCGCTTCGAGTTTACAACTCTGTCGCAACAACGCGAGCACTCTATGCGCTTCCCCTCACGAACGCCAGAGCCGCCAACTGGAACGCCATCGACATGGAGCACCGCACCGTAATTCGCCAACTTTACGGGCTTCCTCGCAACTCGCAAGTTGGAGCAACTCTCGCCGAAGCGGGAGGCTGGCCGCCCTCACTTCGCGCACGGAAGCAAGCGATGAACCACATTGAGCGCCTTCAACGTTCGCCGCAGGGACAACGCCTCGTTTGTCGCCTCCACACCCTCGAGGGCTCGGGCATGGGCCAGCGTGCCACCAAGTGCAGTGCACTCGTCGCGTCGACGCCGCAACTCCTACCTCTGCCGGTATCGCTGCACGCCTCCGCGCTACTGGATGTAAACACCACGGTGCCAGGCGTCAAGTCCAAGCGTCGAACAGCTGTTTGTGCTATGCAGCAGGAAACGGCCGCACTGCTACACGAGCGCCTAGGGGGCCGGCTGCTCGTTTACACCGACGGCTCCGTGGCGAGTGATGGTTCTGGTGCTGCAGCGTGCATGGCGCCGGATATTTGCGCTACACGGCAGTGCCGCCTTCGTGTTGTGTGGTCGTCGACGGTGGCCGAGCTTGCTGCGATCGACCTAGCAGCTGATCTCCTGCTTCAACAGCGCAGTGTTGTTTCTGCCGCGATCCTTTCGGAATTGCGCGCGGCACTGTGTATGCTGGCGAAGGATTACCTTGGACCTCCGTTGGTGCAGCGCGTCGGCTCAAAGCTCCGCCATCTCGTCAGCCAGGGCTGCCATCTGGCGTTGCAATGGGTTCCAGCGCACATCGGCCTGCTAGGGAACGAAGCCGCGGACGCTCTCGCAAAGCAGGCTCACTCCCTGCGCTTCCCCCTAGCTACCTCGGTCAGCGGCTTCGACGTGGCCAAAGCAACCATTCTGCGAACGCTCCGTGCGCAGCACCCGGACCAGCGCGTCGCCGTGGTTGCGTCACTTCGACTCCTCCCCCGCGTGGGCTTCTCCCGGGTGGACCGCTCTTTCCTGCTTCGCCTGCGCGTCGGCTGCTACAGGACGGCTGCTAGAACGCACAGGCTGCAGGGACTTGGCGACCCCGCGTGCAGCAACTGCGCCGATTTGGAGACGCTTGACCACTTGCTACTTCGCTGCCCTGCCTTCGATGTGGAGCGCACGGACTTGTGTACAGTCTATCGGCGACTGGGACTGACTTACGATACGGCGACCGCGCTGCTATTCCCTGCAGCCCACTCGTCCATCGTGAAGCACGCTCTTTCGGCACTGCTAGACTACTGCAATGCGACGCACTTGAGAGCGCGGCTGTGAGCCCCGCACTCACATTTTTTTCCCCCTTGCCACGTTCGTCTCGTCTTTCTCTCCTTCATCCTTTTCTTCCCATTCCCCCTTCCCGGTGCAGTGCTGTTGAGGTGTCCTCCTGTGAGAGACAGACTTCTTGCATACCTATTCTACTTGAAAATGCGCATTTAACGAACCCATTTAGAGCATTGCCGACACCTTATCCATACCATACCCCTGATTTCCCCTAGAAATAAACAAGATGCCTTGTTTAGCTCACCGAGAACACCGGAGAAACAAACTGCAAATCTCGTAATATCCCCTTCTAACAGCATAACAGCATAACAGCATAACATTTGCAAACGCAACCTTTTTTTGCCATTACTGTGTAGTGGTACAAGGAATAGACAGTGAACATTAGGCTTTGAGTAAATTGCACATTCTGCTCACTTAAGGTACATCCATTCCATTTCTCAGTGAAATGTATCGCTTCAAACGATCGCTTTCACGAAGGTGTTGCCCTCTTTGACATCCCTTCAAAGAGGGCCTTCATGAAAGCGAAGTGGGGGCTTTCGGTACTAATCGCAAAAGATTATTTCTTCCCTTGTAATGCTTGGGCCCAATAATTATCCTTTGCAAGTAATCTGAGCGCGATTCAATACATTTATTGAAGAAACGTAGCACGGCTCACTGTACAATTAATGGATATTAGTTACTATGTATTTACGATGGGTCACTATAAAATTCAGAGGCATTCTCCCGCCTTGACCTGCCTTTTATACGGAGTCTCCAGCACCTTGGGATAAAATTGATTGAAATAGCTCATCTTGGAAAATATTTGCTTCTGTATGCATTTCGTTTTTATTCGTATTTGAGAATGTCTCACTGTGAGTTTGAAGCATTTTTTCCAATATATCCTTTTTTTTTTTCACTTTGCATTTTATTAACTCCTCTATTCTGTTTTCTTTTTGAATAAAACTCTACCCCTTGCTATTAAAGCTGGATTAAGTCTTTTTTTTTTATTAACATGCTTACTAGAGAGTGACACCATTGGGCGACATGGTGTCAGCCCGTCTCTTGACATAAAACAATGTTCTGTGTTGCTCAGGGAATTTCGCAAAGGCACTCGGGGAAAACCTGGAAAACTCTGGGAATTTGGAAATGTCAACTTGGTAGACACCCTGGTGTTGCTTGAAACAGGAACTTGAGCTCTGCACGCAGCACCCAGGAAAAATCTTAAAAGAATTTATTTACATGATTACGGCCTGTTATGACTGTATCAGGGGCGAAGCTTTAGAATCGGTAAAGGTGCACTGCGTGTTGTGGCGAATGCACTCACAAATCCAAGACTCACAATTCGAAGACAAGAGGGCAAACAGTTTGCAAATGGCTAAGGCAGCTGACAGTCTCATGGAGCGTGATTGGAGGCTGTTCCAGTACAAGCCGTCACAGCTTCCGACTGAACAAATGGCCAGCGACCTTGCCTTTCAGACGGCTGTGAACCTGACAGCTCTGCATGGAATGCAGCCCAGAGTGTTGATGGCTGCAGCTGTCACGCCGTTTCAATCTCCGCCGGCAGCAGCCTACTATTGGCCATTTTATCCTGTGGCAATCGAGCCATCGTACCATCAAAACTACCTTCATGGACTGACTATTCATACAAGGCCACCTCTTGTAGTGTCGTCAGAGGGATACCAATAGCGTGCCTTAGGAGATTTACCTGCTGTCAACGCGGAGGTGTGGGTCACCTAACTTGTGATTGACCTACGGGTCGGCGTACTGACCCGCCCCACTACTATGAATACAACGGAATTGTGCATTTTCTCTCGCAGCATCTGGGAAACGGGAGGCAGTAGGTGCTAGCCCGTTGGGCACATATGTGACTGTGCTGCAGGCAGCGGTTTCAGCCGGCAGGAAGGAGCCCCTCCATGAGGTGCAAATCGAACACTATATTCGAAGCCCTCCTGGATGCAGACTGAAGCTTGAGCTTACTTGAAATGCCTGGGTAAGGTAACAAAGGAGATGGGTGCCAAGCTCAGGACACGGGTGCATGCACTCTGGCAACAAGTTGGTCCCAGTCTACTGCATCAAGATCCACTGGGCTACCTGTAGTTGCAACCAGCACTTCCTGTGTGGGCCAGACCTATGTCAGGACTTTGTTCTCAGTAGGGACTTTTTAAGTGAAACAGGTATCTCTGTACATGTAGCACTAGGCGGATGGACTATCTGCACCAACCCGCAATGCATTGTGCCATTCGCTAAGTGCGTCAAGGGTCCAGCCACAGTGCTTGCAACAGAGCAAGTTGGAGTATCGTATCACTTGCATACCATCTTCTGAAAGGTCCTTGGAGCTACTGACCTAGGGAGTAGCATTCATACCAAAGAGGGCAAGCACCATGCTGTAGCAACAAAACTACAGCCAAGCATGAAGGAAGTGCTTGACGACATTAGCCATTTGCTCACTAGAATTTGTGGGTGCACTGCCCTCGCCCAGCACTGCATAGACACGGAGGATAGTGCACTGGTGAAATGCAAGCTCCGTCAGTGAATGCTAAGAAGCAGAAAATCATTCAAGGCTGCATACACGACCTCTAGAGCAGGGTCTTACTTGCTCTAGAGAGAATACCTCGTGAGCGGCGGTGATAAGCTAAGAGCAGCGCCAATCAAGATAGAAATCAACTTCCGCCGCCCCTGCAAGAGAGTGCCGACAAAAGGAAAAATCACATTTCGCACGCCTCCGTTGCGATCACGCGGCGGAACCGAAACCGCGTTGCCGCTGAGAGCAAGAATACCTCGCGAGCGGCGATGATCAACAAGCTAAGAGTGTCAGAGTTGTCGGACGATCCCACCACTGTCAGCCAGATGTAGGAGTCGCCGGACGATCTCGCCACTGCCACCATTTGAAGGAGTTGAAGGTCGTAGAGCGGAACTCGGTGAACAGGATTCATTTACATTATTTACATCTTAGACAAGACATACATCGACAGTCTAGCGTGACTCCCAAATGGAGCCCGCAAGACTAACATACAGCAAACAGCTTACGAGCACACAGCTCAAGAGTACATTTCAAGCACGACAACGAGCACTCAGCTCACTAGTACATCTCGAGCACGCAACGAGCACACTCCAGCAGCCGACAATCGCTGCTTATAAGCTCTCTGCTTGACGTCACAGTTCGACGTCATTGAAGATGACCCGCCCTTTTGGAGGAGGATGAGGGCTGTCAACTTAGAGGAGGATGAGGGCTAACATACATGTGCCGCACACACACTGGTGTAAAGGTTCGGAGCCGACGTCAGAGGGGCTTCGTAGAACTCTGCTCTGTCCCGGGTGGCGCGGCCGGGTAGCACATTGACTAGTGTCTCGAAAAGCTCATGGGGAGGTTCCGCCAATTACCTCCCCTCGAGAACTCCCGTGAGCTGACCCCCCGCCACATGGCTGCCGCTTATCTGCAGTTCTCTGAAGTGCGCCCCGTCCCGGTTGGATTGGAACATGTGCAGCGGGCTGAAATAGCTGGCACGTTGTCATCCCGTACGGCCATTCCTAATAGCTCCTCCATGGCCTGGAAAATCTGGCCTGGCCAGTGCTGGCAAACGCTTGGCAGGAAGAAAATGGCTGGCGAGCAAGACGATGGCTTTGCTCTCTGCAACCCCTGCGTACTTGGAATGCCTTCAACCATCTCACAACTGGCTCAGAAGAGTCGATCCCGGCAACACAATACCGCTCAGCGTTCAAACGCCCGGAATTAGCAGCTGTTAAACTACCAGGCTTCCTATCAAAATTTCAATGCAAGTCACTCATCGGGGAAACCCCAAATTTTTCCCCAAAATTTTGTGCCGCCAAAGCGAGCGTTCACGTTCCTCTTGAGCTCGACCAAACCCGACTGTCGCGCTGCACAAGACTAAAGGTTTACACAAAATTAAACTCAAGGCTCTTAACCACCAATACCCAAACATAACTTAAGCAGCCTAAGTTCACGAACAGCCTGTTCTTATCCTATCACAGTGGCGTACTTATCGCACTTACTTGTGCCACTGAGCAGTTTGGTCAACTCCACAAGTACGTAATCACAAACGCGCTAGCTTTGTGGTCTCTATTCAGAACGCGTGCTTGCGTCATACACAAAGTTTTTATCACGTTTACTCACATTTGTTCCTTTAGTACATCTCAAGCACGACAACGAGTACACTCCAGCAGCCGACAATCGCTGCTTATAAGCTCTCTGCTTGACGTCGCAGTTCGACGTCATTGAAGATGACCTGCCCTTTTGGAGGAGGATGAGGGCTAACATACACGTGCTGCACACACACACTAGTGTAAAGGTCCAGATCCGACGTCAGAGGGGCTTCGTAGAACTCTGCTCCATCCCGGGTGGAGCGGATGGGTAGCACATTGACTGGTGTCTCGAAAAGCTCATGGGGAGGTTCTGCCAATTACCTCCCCTCGAGAACTCCCCTGAGCTGACCCCGCGCCACGTGGCTGCTGGTTATCCGCAGTTTTTTGAAGTGCGCCCCGTCCCGGTTGGATTGAAACACGTGCAGCGGGCTGAAATAGCTGGCACGTTGTCATCCTGTACGGCCATTCCTAACAAGAGCAGCGCCAGTCAAGATAGAAATCAACTTCCCCAACCCCTGCAAGAGAATGCCGACAAAGAGAAAGATCACATTTCGCGGGCCTCCACTGCTGTCACGCGGTGAAACCGAAACCGCAAAAGGGGTGTTGCCGCAGTCTGCACGACGTGCTGAAGCTAGAAATCAGTTCTTTTTATCTCTGCAAGAAGGTAGCGGAAATTTCAAATGCTTCTTGTAAGTCCTAAGAGGTGGCAGCACCTCCCAGTAAGCACGCATTATCATTATGGCGAAAAATTTCAAACGGAGGGTCGAAAACATGCCCTTACGGCAAAGACCTTGCCGGACAGAAAACCGCCGCCGTACATATACGGCAAAAACCTTCAAAGGGTTAAACCTTGATGGACCATGTGCTTCAGGGAATCAATCACCACTTTGCTATGACATTTTTAGATGATGTTTTCTTCTATTTGGAGACACTTGAGAGTCACATTGAGCAGGCAAGGGAAGTACTGCAATGTATTGAAAGTGCTGGCCTTACGATCAACCTGGACAAAATACAGGTATGCTGTCAGAACTTTAAGTTCCTGGGCCACATCATCTCTCCTGGGCTGTGCAGACCAGGTGAAGAAAAGGTGGGTGCAGTGCTAGATTACCCAAGACCCAGGACAGTTATGCATTTGCAAGCCTTCCTGGGGCTTGCTGGTGATTATAGCAGGGTGTCGTCTACCAACCGGGTAAACGGAATTCTCAGGGATTTTGAATAGTCTGGAAATACTCGGGGGAAGTTGTGGTTCTATCAGGGAAAATTAGCTGTGATTTTATTGTAAGAGAACGAAAGTAGCGCTAATGCTGGCTTTGAGTAACAGAGGGATCATAACGAATCGTCTTTGACGCCGTGTCGTCAGCTGGAGGAGTTGCCAGTGTATAGTCAACGCCAGATTTTCCAGACGCCCAATTTTTGGGACATGCCCTATAATTCGGATGGCTTCGCGGCACCACCACGAACCCCATCGAATCACTATATAGAAACGTCTGAAATTTTAGACGCAAGCACCCTTCGGCCATACAATTTTCCGAACTATTTCGCTATGACCGCAAGTCCGAAATGGGATTAGTCAGTCACCGCCGCTGCCATTTTGATTGTCTCGCTGCCTCAAACCGGCACTCTCGCACGCAGATACGTTGCAGCTGTAGCAAACACTGCGGCAATGCTGAGCCTAGCTTCTTCGACGTTCACTATTAAGCTTCTTGCCGTTCGGTGCTATGGTTTTCTTTGAAAGTCTTCACCATTGTCGGCACTAACGCTGATTCTGCCTTTGTAATCCTCGCAATTGGCTTCAAAGCTCTGAAAGCACGGCACATTGCACAATGCCTGTTTTTGAAAGTCAGCTTTGCCTCAATACAGAAATGTGATGCGGTAAAGCATGTGCAAAGTATTGCGGTGAAGCTTAAGTGCGGGAAGGGAGAATTGTCACAGGACACAGTGTGTATTAATTAATTTACACACGTGCACATGCAGTCTCTTGTCACATTACAAACACCAATATGCCTAATGAGTGTATTGGCAGTCCTTCAGAGCTTTCTTTGGACGCACCTGTTGCGATTTGAGTCCTTTGGGGGCAGTAAAAGGCATGCATTCATTTTTTTTTGATTGCCCGATTTTTTGGACGTTTTCACGGCCTCGAGGGAGTGCGAAAAATCTGGCGTTGACTTTACAACTGTCCAAGAGGATGCTTCATATGGTCCGTGTGGTGAACACATGGCGGAAGGAGGGCGAGAAGAGAAAGAATCGTTGCATTGAGGGATGAACAACAAAAGAAGTGTGCCGCCCCTTCTTTGAAGGAGCTTGAGCTGAAAAAGCAAAGTGTTGGCTGATGCTCACGTGGAAGTGTCCCTCATCTAAACTAAAATAAACTTTAAAGTGGTGAAACGCAACACTGAGGTGTTGTGTGCGTGCTGCGAGTATGTCAGGACAGTTGGAAGTTGATTATCCAGCTCCTCAGAGAGAATCTTACTTGTGAGAAAGTTTGGGCCTCATACCAATGAGCTTGGTATCAGTTGATAGAAATAGCTCATAGTTTAAAATATTTGCTTTTCTAGGCACCTCTTTTTATTCATATTTGAAAATGTTTGAATTGATTTGCAATGGGCTTTAGCATTTTTTCCGAACATATTTTATTTGCTGTGAATTTTACTATGCCCTCCCTTCTCTTTTCTTTTTGAATAAAATGAACACTACTCCTTACTATTCAAACTGGATTAAGTCATTTTTAAAATTTTTAGCGTGCTTACTAGAGAGTGACAGCATTGGGCGACATGGTGCCTGCCTGTCTTGACATAAAAGAAAGTTCAGTGTCACTCAGAAAATTTTGCAAAGGCACTCGGGAAAACCTGGAAAACTCGGGGAATTTGGTAATGTCAACTTGATAGACACCCTGTTATAGGAACTTTGTCCCTCACTTCTTACCTACAGCACGTCCACTCACGGGCCTTTTGAAAAGGAGTGAGCCATGGCAGAGGGTTGAGAGCCAAGAGCAGGCTCTCGGTGCTCTCAAGCAATCCTTAGCTCAGGATGCAGTTGTGGGTTTTCCAGATCTAAACCGACCTTTTGTGTTTAAAACTGCTGCAAGCAGGGTTGGCATTGCAGCTGTGCTATTGCAGGCTTGTCCTGATGGATTGCAGCCCGTTTCCTTCATTAGCCGGGTTCTTACAGAGGCCGAAAGCCATTATACTGTCCAGTAGTGGGAGTTCCTTGCAGTAGTGTGGGCAGTGGGCAATTTCAGGAAGGAATAAGCTGGTGGTGTGTGCATGGATGGACGACATGGTGGGAGAGTAGTGGAGTGTTGTATTAAAATGAATGTTTGTGATGGACATGTTGGCCTGTCATCGTTTGCATCAAACTTTTTTTACCTTCTTGTCTATTGAACACGATGTATTAGTCCATAGAACACTATGGTGGGCATAGAACACCATAGCCTAAATTGACAGTGTTGTTGAGTTAGGTCATCAGTGCGGTATTTGCAGTTAATAAAAATCTGTAACACATTGTGCTGTGCGATGGTTGCATGGGATACACATCCATGGCCATCACGAAATTTCAAATTGTATTTTAGCAGAGCACAGCAGCGAGGAAAAATCTGGTAATGAATTTTTTAGTGTTAGGTGCTTCATTTCATCTTTCTTGCTTTGGGATTGTGGCTTATGAGCCGGATCTTTTTCTATTGGCTACTCCAGAATTCGTTACTTGTGCTGGCAACTCTGTCCAAATAAACAAAGATGGATGCGACATCTAGGTTCAAGGTGGCTTTAATACCCAGGTACAGTGTAGACTTCCATTAATTTGACTTCGGTTAATTTGATTTTTAGGTTAATTCGATCCCGACCCACGGTCCTGGCCAGAGCCCATGCATTTATGTCGGCCCAAACTTTCGTTATTTCGATCATAAAATTGGCCTTTGTCGCATAATTCTAAATTGGTCAGTCGGCACGCATGCGCCTGACTCCTATGTTACCGCAGCAGGACCCCCCTTTAGTGGCAGTGTCTCTCTTGGCATAACCTAAAGGGACACTAAAGGCAAATATTAAGTCAAGCTAAAGTGATAGATCAATGCTCGAGGACGCCTGCGGCGTTAATATTATCGCAAACAATGTTTTAGTTGTTAAGAAATTGAGCTAAATGCAGGGGGGACAAGATTTGCAACTTACTTGGGACATGCGATTAGCAAGGCACTCCTAATTTTATTTTTGTTGCTAGTACCCAACTTGTCGTTATAAAAAAATAATTGCATTCTATTATAACACAGGAAAAAAAAAATTCTACTTGTTCAGTTCTATTCGATGTTTAGAAAAAATAACTCATTGACTTTACCCTTGACAACAACGCGGGCGCTCGAAAGGCTTCATTTGCACTCGACTCTGCACTGCCCGCGCTTTCATGTTTCAGTAGTTTCGCTATCGCTCAGTACTGCTCTGGTTTTTCTGGCTCGCAAAAATTGCAGTCTATTATAACACGGGGAAAAAAAATGCTACTTGTTCAGTTCTATTTGATGTTTAGAAAAAATAACTCATTGACTTTACCCTTGTCAACAACGCGGGCGCTCGAAAGGCTTCATTTGCGCTCGACTCTGCACTGCCCGCGCTTTCATGTTTCAGTAGTTTTGTTATCGCTCAGTACTGCTCTGGTTTTTCTGGCTCGCAAAACTCTCACAAAATGCAAGTAGCAGAGATTTCTATGTCTATTTGATGTTGCGGAATGCCCCAATGGTCCACGCCCCTTGAGCAAAAGCAGCTGCAGCAGTGAATCCAATGCTCTGTCTTGGCTTGGCTTCCCAATTCCCGTGCATTTGCATTTTGCACAAAAGAAAAAAAAAAAAGAACTTTAGCGCCCTCTTCGGGTGCCATTTTACTCACAGACGGGCGGATATAGTGTATGCAACGTAGAGATGGGCAAACCGGCTCATTTATTGAGCGGCTCGGAATGGCTCAGCTCAGTGAAATGAACTGGTTCATTTGAATGGCTCACTGATTCACTTAAATGTGTAACCTGTGTTATGCATAGTCCAGCTGTTTGGCTTTGAAATAACGATCTATGTATTAGTAGAATAAACGTATTATAGGTATTTTCACTGTTTGGAGAACATTTATCCGTTACATATTTAAAAGTGTGAATTTTTAATTGTAATGAACCCTAGTTTCTGATTTTCAGGATTAAATGCTGATGATACTGTAACAGACTGTGAAGTATTTTTTTTAGAAAAAAATAACTTCAGCGTCACTACAGGAGCTTTTCTGTTTTCATGGTATTTTAAAATCAACCTTGGTCGAAATAAGAACAAAAATTATTGTAAATTTTCTTTCAGCTTTATTCACTTACTGGCATACACAAGCTCACTATAATGTGAGTGAACTCTAACACCATACAAAAGGAATGTCGAAATCATTTCTTGGAAGTTCCATACAAAAATGCACTTCAACAAAGCATATGTAAGAGCCACATAACTTGTTTACAGTAAGGAAGTTCTACATGAAATGTAGGTTATGGTTAATAAACAATGTTTTGCTGACTATCAGAAGTGAGATGACTCCTCTTTTCGGTATGAATTTGGCCAGCTTTAAAAAAATACTCTTTCAAAGGGTACTTTTGTAACGAGAATCGAAAGCCTTCTTTTTAAAGCTGCTGCATAAAAGTTCGGGTAGGTGAATTTTTACTTTCCCACAACTTCAGTGGATCATTAATGCGGTTCAAGTACGGCTCATTTGGGTACCTATATACATCAACTACGGCCTGATCTACAGGGTCTTGTTTTCCTTGCAAGGAACTCAAACTGGCGTCAAACCCATCTCTTACGGAAGAGGTCTGGACCGGCGTCTCGGGCTCATTGCTTGGTTCAGGCTCACTACTTTGGATAGTCGCTTTTATCCTCAACACAAGTGCATGCTTAGTTGACCTAAACTTTGCATCATTCCCAAAGTCTTGCGACTTAAACCAAAGGTCCAAAATTGTTGATTGAGAAATTAACTTGCTTGATTCTCTGTTACCATATTGCCGTGTCAGACCGTCTTGAGTTCATTTGCAAGCTTTACAATAGTGTCAGGAGCGTTAACTTTTCTCATCATTAACTTAGACAAAACGATCATTTTAGACAATGCCACATTTGCTTCAGCAGAAATTTCTGTCATCACATTGTTAAGTACTGACAAGACTTTAACAGCAAGGGCAAGTTCTGTCCATTCTCTAATTGATCTTTGTGTCCAAGTAACGCTAGAGTTGAAACAAGTGCCTCGTTGTTTTTCAGTAATCTAACATATCAAAGGTGGAATTTCACCAAATGAGAACATCTTGCTTTAATTTAAGTTGATCTTTATTGAGTGACATTTCATCTCTCGAAGTTTCGCGAGTGCCGAGCTGCTTTGCTTGAAGTACTTGACCATGGACTTAGCTTTATCAAGTTTGCCCCAGTAGATGCCGAAATGGCATCTGTGACGACCAAATTCAAAGTATGTGCAAAACAACCCAAGTGTTGAAGATTTAATACCTTAGCAGCTGCTTTCATATTAGCAGCATTCTCTGTGGCATTTGCACAAATTTTATTTGAGATTGCAAACCTTTCTAAAACTTCATTTACCCAAGCAGCTATATTGCGACTTATGTGTCTATCACGAATGTGTTCAACACACGGTGTCACACGTCGAAAACGCCTATTTTCCTCCAGCCATAGGAATACTTTGAAGCAATAACCATAGCTCATAATGGCCAATTACGGCATTTACCTGATTCCAATGCACACCTTTATTTTTATCAAGAAAATTCAACTACGCTGTGCAATCGGATAAGGAACCGAGACCGCCTTCTCAACTTTTGTATGCTTTACTGCATAAGACAAATGTTCTGCGTGAAGCTGACTTTAGGGAACCGGCTACACATTTTTATTGCTAATTGTGTGCATGTTAGATTTTACTTGGTTTAGGTGCTTTAATGTAATGTCTACGTTAGTTTTCTACTTTGAACTTAGAGAAACTGGCCTCACGTTAAGCAGGAGTTAAGCACTCCCCATACATGGGCCGATCCCCAAAATGGTGCAATACCTGGCCGACCCGCAGCCGAGGTGAAGCAGACGTTAAGCACTCCCCATACTTGGCCCAATCTTGAAGACAGTGCAATGCTTAGCCGACCCGCGGCGGAGGCGAAGACCCGCAGCAGAGGTGAAGAAGACGTTAAGCACTCCCCATATGTGCGCCGATCCCAAAGATAGTGCAATGCGGGGCCGACCCATGGTGGAGGTGCAGTTCGCCATTTAGAGGCCCACATGCTCAGCTTCACTGGTCATCCTTCTTCACAGAGTAAACGAGCACTGAGTTTTTTTATGCACCTGGTTTGATTCGACCCCCCTGATGATTCAGTCAATTTTGTCAGTCCTGTCAAGGTCAACTTAACGGAAGTCGACTGTTGTGGCTCGCTGTAACGTTTGGGCGAGGAATCCACCAAGCCTGTTGAAGAGCACATCCGGTAGTAGGAATGAAGGAAAAATGGTTTATTTTGCATAATTTACATTGGTTCCAGATACAGAAGCCTACTACATGTAGGAGCATAATGGACAACTGAGTTCACATCAGGACACGTCAGCCCATCTCTCTCTCTCTGCACCAAAGATCTCCACTTTTAGCGCAGTTCTCTTCCCTAGGAGACTCTGATGGGAATCTGATGACCGTATCTTGGTGAATCATAATCATCATCATAATATCCCTCCCAAGATGTCACATCGTTCTGTTGGCTCTGCCTCCTATGTTGCACCTTCACCCCCACATATGGTGCAAGCGAGTATCATTCTGGGAATTCGAGGTCAGTTCTGTTCCCACAGTAGCCTTTGTCATTGGCCCTTTCATCAATTAGTTCAGCTTGTCAAGGTCAGGTTCAGGTAGAGTGATCCTTGCGGTGGTTAACGAGAAGAAAGAGGGTTAACCGAGGGGCCCGATTTTTATTAGTCATATCGTAAGAAGTCAACAAACACTGACACCAAAGACAAGGTAGGAAATTGCTTGTACTTAATAAATGAAATAAAGCGAATGTTGTGGGATTGTTCCCCACCTGCAGCAAGTTGTTTTTTCATCCACTTTCATTTCCACTTTCAAACCATTATCCGGTAGCTCATAAGTAAAACAAAGCCCTTTCCCCAGGTTTCTAAAATTATCTAAAACACTGCTCACTGTAGCCTCATTCGAAACGGAGCACTGCTTGTTTGAAACCACTAAAAAGTCGTCCATGTAACGAAACACTTTAAGGACTTTGTCATTATTAAAATGGTTAAAACGATCGTGTAGAGAGCGATCGATACATGATAAAAGATATTGCAAAGTATAGGGGCTATGCAAGAGCCTATGCATATGCCTTTTTTCTGCAGGTAAGGTTGCTCGTCAAACAAGCAACAGTTAATGTTTTCAGATGGGCACATTTGTTGGGCTTACTCCCCTCGTGCGCAAAAAGGGCTCTTGCCGTACAATTCGGCCCACTCAAAGGTAGTGAAAAGAGTCATTGCCAACCTCTGCCTGGAGTCATTGCTCCGGAAGTCATGTGTCCATGAGATGCGAGCAAGTTTTGACAACCAATTGGGCAGACTCGTTGCAGCTGGCTTCCCTGAGTCGGTCTTGGTCCCTCTGGCAGAAACGCTTTTGCAGAAGTTGAAGGCTGGGGTAAGCAGGGTAGAGCCGAAGAAAAAAGAGTGGCCTATAGTGGTCCCATACATCCATAAAGTCACGCATAGCCTGAAAAAAGTGGCTAACCGGTATAATGTACCGTGGTGTTCTCCGCTCCCCAAAAGCTTGCCCAGCTAAGCTGTCGCATAACTTGCGAAAGCCAAATGCCTGGCTGTCGGAAGAAGCATGGCCAGCGTTTTGTTAAGTGTGCCACAAACGTGGTATATGAAATTCCTCTGTCCTGTGGGAAATCCTACATTGGACAGATGGGGCGTTGTGTCAACGACCGACTTAGGGAACATGCAAAAGGTATAAAGAACAATGAAGGTGAGCGACTTGTGGATCACTGCAGGGCTTGCAGCGATTGTTTTCCACGGTTCCGTGATGCGAGGATTTTGGGTAGAGGCAGGCATCAGACATCGCGTGAAACATTGGAAGCCTTCTACATCAAGAAAGCGGGTCCGAACTGTGTTAGTGATACATCGGTTTTTCTTTACGATGCTGAGCTGAAGTTTCTATCGCGCCTACTCTGATAAAACCTTGTACTCCATGTTGCCTTGTACGCATGCACGGTGTTGTGGAGGGTTATATATGTCGAGTGCTTTCACCCTCATTAAACAGTTGAAGTAGCGCCCGTGGTGTCGTCGTCTTTCTTTTTGTGTGCCGGTTTTTTTGGCGCAAAATCTTTTCAGTATGGAAGTTAACGATGTTGGTCAATAACTGGTTAATAGGGTTGTCACCTTTTTTAGGGATGGGAACGACACGTGCAGTTAGCCAGTCAGTAAGAAGAGTAGCCAAAGATAACGAGGACTGAAAGATTACAAGAAATGGGGCTAATGCTTCAGCATACCTGCGCAGAAAAGCGTTCGGTATGTTGTCTGGTAGAGAAGATGAGTTAGCTTTGAGGTTCAGTAACATCGACCCTACACCTGGTTATCAGGGATCAATATCAGGGATCAAGTTACATGGCATGTGGTTAGGGTTTACCCACCATTGAAAGTTAAAGAAGACACTGAAAATGATCATTGAAGTGCTCTGTGATACGTTTTTTGACAACAAGAATGTAACCCTGTATAACGATGTGCGTTTATGTGCATTTTCAACATAACAAATATTCGCGGCCATGTCGAAGCAATACTGAAGCATTGACATGAAACTGCTATGGGCGCAGAAGTGGAATTACCGTATTTAATCATGTAAAGCCCACCCTCGTGTAATACCTGCACCCCCACTTTGGAGTGTAAAAATTTGGAAAACGTATTGCTAAACGCAGTCTGCAAGTGACATGTTCAGTTTGGGCTGAACAAAGTCTTAACATAGGCAAATCAAAACAGCTTTAAGCTGAATCCTCAGATCTCCGGCGTCTTCTTTACAAGGAAGAGGGGCCTTGTTCCAGAACCAAGTATCACATAGTGGACAATATGCTTGCAGGTGAACTTGCTACATGCATAACAAAAAGAGCTTGTAACTCTACCATAGCTATCCCTCCCACAAACCTGAAGCGTTCCTTGCGCAAGAAGCTGTGAAATTTTGATAATCTATCTGGGACTGGGAAACTTATAATAGGCTCCATTTGACTAACCCGCACCTTCGAAATTGGCCTTCAGTAACAAAAGCGCGACAAACTGATGTCATGTTCTGCCGACTGAGAATAGGACATGCATATGGTACTCATTCTTACCTGCTGACTGATGGTGATCCTCCCCTTTGTGGTAGGTGGGGTGAGAGGCTGAGCGTTCTTCCAGTCTTGGTGGAGTGTAGAGAAGCAGAGGCTGAGCGAAAAAAGCACCCCTAGCACACTGATGTCATGTTCCCCTATATCCGGTATTGTTTCCTTAAACCAATTTCAAAATTTTTACAAGAGGTCGATTTATTGCGCATTATAAGCCCACGAAATTCGTAGCACATCCTCTCATCAGAGGCTGCTGCTTCAATAGTGGCGGCCTGTACGACGCATGTCTCCAGACACTTGTGCTTAAGGGACCTGGTGAGGCAGTAGTGCTACTTGCAGCGACGTATTTTAGTATACCACCTCTTCGTAATACAGTGCAGACCACTTATAACGTAACTGCTTTTAGCGCGGGACTAGTTATAGCGTGGGTTTTTTGACCACCGATATATCTCCTATAGAACTCAATGTATAGGCGGACCGTTTATTTCGTAGGCATGCGAAGCTGAACACCGGTTATAGCGCGATTCCTTTAAGCACGCGACCTATGACGCGACCATGAAATCGGCGCATGGAGCATGGCCTTTTCTTGGAGGCGTTGAGCATGGCCCACACGGCTGCATATTTGCCAGGCACGCAAACGCAGTGAAGGGGGTGCGTGGACGCGCGCTCTTGGAGACCAGCGGTGAAAAGCAAAACAAAAAGGAGGAGAAGGACGGGAGACTTTAGAGGAAGGAGGGCAAGTGTTTTCGTCACTATGGCAGCGTCCAATCAGGGTGCGCGGAGTGCGCGGTAGAAGCAATAGCGCACTCCTTTTTTTTTTTCAGTCTTTTTTTGCATTTGGCGTGTGCACGTCGTGATCTCATCATGTTGTAGTTGACCTCTGTGCACGTGTGTTGTCAGGCTTTTGTCACCATAGCGTCGGCGGCGTCTTCAACCGGTGTGAGAAAGAGGCATGTCTTATCGCTGGAGACGAAGGAATGCATTATAAGGGACATCGAAAGTGGGCTGAAGAAGGCGTTGGTGGTGGTCAAACACAGTGTTTTCGACACAGCCGTGTCAACCATATACAAGAACAAGGACAAATTGCAGCAGCAACTGCAGCAAGATTCGTCTTCCCTGTCACGGAAGAGAACACATATCTCGAAGTATGAAGACATGGACGTGGCACTCTTCAGATGGTTCCGTGAAGCTAGGGCTCGGAGAATGCCAGTGAGTGGCCCCATGCTCCAACAAAAAGCTAAGTCCCTTGGTGCTCTTTTAGGCCACGGCAACTTCAACCAGTGCCTCCTCTATTTTTCTGTGCCTGGGAAATGGAGCAGAGAACCAAGGGAACGGCCATCGGCTCTAGTACGGCTTTTCGCTGCCACGTGCCACCGCTGGAGTAGGATCATAATCGCTCATGGAAACGCAGGGTGCGACTGAATTCGCAGCTGTTAAATGGTTGAGCTTTTGACTGTATTTGCATTGTTTCAAGTACAATCAAGAGTTTTGTAAACGCAAACCCTGAAGCACTAGTCGCTCTGGGCAACCAGCCCATTTTAGAGGCATGTGTCGTTCGCAGCTATTGCTGTTCTATGCGCTCGTGTGTTGTCTGCTGCGCTGATACGAGAGCGTGCACCAGTTGAAATCTAATGCGTGGAAAAATGTTCTGTTACCGTTATGTACGCTTATATGAAAGTTGATACTTGAAAGCAGTGCTTGCCACCATATAATGGGAACGCTTAGGCACTGAAAGAGCCCCGTGGCGTCCTAACGTATACTTGTGTAGCTGACTACACGCAAGCCGGGAGTTCATGCGCTAAGTGGCACGTAAATTCGTGAGACTGCTCTACAGCAAAACGTGATGCCGCGTTCCCTTCTTAAAGTTCTTGAGAAATACATTTGTTGCCGCCGCAAGGAAGTCACAGCTGGCGTCAGAAAATGAGGAGCTGTGTTGTGTCATTTAGGAACTCAAAGTAGTTGATTCGTGACAGTGCGAAAACAAACAAAAACAGCACATTCTGCCGTGCGCTTCCTGCAACACATGAAGCTCTGCAGAACCTGCATGCAGACATTACTCCACAAATAGAGAGGTTCATGTTTTCAATATCAGTGAAGTTGCGAGACATGGCTTACATTGATTTTACCATTTCTATGGTGGAAATAAAAGCATTTATTGTGGAATGAAACTACCACATGTCATTGGAGCGTATGCCACTCTCATTTCGCGTACTTTCGCGAAAGGGGCTTTCTTGCAAAATGTTTAACCGCGTTGCGCTTATCAGTAACATTGAAGGCATAGTTGCAGAGGAGGAACCTCAGGAAACAAACCAATGTGGGGTTCATGAGCTTAAGCCTGTGCTCGTTGCTGTCATTGCTCTTACACTTTAGCAACTTTGAAGCACAAAGAGCTGGGATGGCGTACTCCACTAAGGAAGTCAGTGGCTTCTGCAAGGTCTGGTGCTCCTGCAGGGCACGGTCAGGAAAACCTCTTGAACAGTCCAGGACAAAGAGAAGTTGGTCCGACAGGTAGAGCAGCCCACCTCGATCTTGGCTCCGAGTGAGCTGAAAGAGAGCGGCTGGTTGCTCACTGGCTTCGTACACGAAGTAACACAGTTCTTGCAGTCAATATGCTCGCCTACACCCCTTGCAATGTGGCCCCCCACATATGCGGTAGCCGAAATCTGTAGCGATGACAGCTGCTGTGGCAAAATTGTGGTATTAAGTCTTTGCAACGCCATTCTTGCTCTCGAGAGCTGGGGCACTGCTTGCACAGTCGACGTCAGGGGAGGCATTGGAGCTGAAGCAGAAGCTGGTTGTGCAGAGGAAAGTGTATCGTACTGTATGTGTCCCTACATTGCACCACGTTCTTTATGGGCAATATTGGAGGCTGCATTGGACGCAGCAATCCCGGTCTTCAGTAGCTTTTCGAGACGTGACAGTGCAGCCTGCATGTCCAACATGTCGTTGCACCCGGATAACATTCGCAAACTTCCAAAGAGCGATTCAATTGGATCGCTGTTAAATTTTTGAGTGAGCACATAAGAAAACTTCTCTTCTGTCAACAGATATCTGACGCACGCCACTGTCGAATAGGTGGTTAACAGAATTGCTTCATATGTTTCGGCTATGAGGAATTCACGGGCATGTCCAGATCTTTTCTTTAATGTCTCCATGTACATAGGAAAAATGACCTTAAGCCATTCAAGCCGCGGATCAGCACGTTCGTCAAATTGACAGCCATCCGAAAAATTGGGGCGTATGTGCTGCATTGTGTTGCTGACATCGTGAAGCACGAACCACCGATTGTCTGGCCTGCGGCTGAAAATGACAAAGCGCACAAGTGTGTCCAGCCTGATCCTTGAGATGTTCCAAGGCAGCGGTTACACTTGGAGACATAAGCTGGACTGCTCTTGCCACGTTCATCTTTTCTATGTTACTCGGATAAATGTGCTTCCTGCTTAAAAACTGAACAGGCTTTACAAACAAGCCTTTCTGCAGTTCGTAGAGGTCTTTTATGTGTCAAGCAGAAATATCACCTTTCGGGCCAAAGTCACGTGATAGAAGCTGTGACCTCACATTCTTCAGCACATGGCACAGATCAAAGCTAATGAAAAGAATCCTGCTGCGGTCACAGGGGTGTCCAATCCAGTAGGTAAGCAGGCCATTTCCAAGCAGTTTCATGCAATTCACGTTCACCTTATGATTGTCCATGACAAGGTGAACAATCCTAAACCCACAAGCTTCCACTTTTTGCATGACGAAAATCAGCAACTTGTGGAGTTATGGAGCCCTTGTGGAGCCCTTTCGTAAAATAGTAGGCAACTGGAATTTGAAACTTTGTTGTCAGTCTACTGATGACAAAGCACAGGAGCAAATCGTCACGTTGCTTGTTGTATTGCAACTTCTGCTTTACGCTCATCTCGTCAATGATGAGCGAGCAGACCTGTGATTGCGGTTTGTCAAAGTTTTCGGCTTCACCTATCATCTGAGCTTCCACCAGTTTGCTGAAGCTGGTGTCACCAGTTGTTGTTCCAATACATTTGGTTAGGGTCTTTTGGTCTGGAAGCTTCAAAAGCATCTTCCCTCGAATATGTTCGTAGGCTTTCGTTGATAAATGCCTCAGTACCACACAACGTCAAGTAGTTTCTTCAGACCAGGTAGGCCTTTTTTTCTTGTAATTGGTAATTTGGTCCAAGAGAAACAATGCTGAAGCCTCTTTCTCTAATGTAGGAAATATCTGCAGTCAAAGAATCCTCCTGCAGTTTTTTGAGCTTCTCTTTGTACTTGTCAATGGTCTGATGTAGTCTCAGTATCTGGCTCCTAAGATCTTTCTTTTCTCTTCCATTTGGCCTTTTCGGTAGTGAGCAAAGCAGAGGCCGAATTGCTGTCGACCTGGACACTTTTGTCGCGTGAGGCAGCCTGGTCAGCCCTGTGCACACATTCATTCTGGCACTGTACACCATGAGGGTCTCTTGTTTCGCAGTTAGCGCTTGTGTCCACCAGCTCCGATTCTTCAGCTTCGGGACCTGATGTTGCCAGCGTTGCACATGGCAGCGGTCACAAGGCAGCGTGGCTACTGGTGCAATCATTCGTTGACTGTTCGTTCACAGCACGGTCACGTTTAGTAATACTTGCCATGCTTTGTTTAATTGTTGCCTTCAGCTGCAAACGTGAAGGGTAGTCTGCAAAGACTGACAGAACTGCATCCTTCTTGATCTGCTGTTTTTTTCCTTCTATGAAGTCTTCTGTTCTGAAATGGTGGCTGCATACTCTAGTGTAGTTTGAAGCTGTATTGGGTGACCAATTACCCCGCCTAATTACTGCAAGCCACCTCTCTCGTATACCAGCGGCAGCTGGTATTTCATGGAATGACAGCCCAACAGTCTTTTTCTTTCCGTTCGATTTGCACAATGGTACTCAACAGTAAGACATACTGAGGCATGCGGAACACGTGCTTGCAAAATCCTGGAAGAAGAACAATATGAATTCAGTTTCGCACTGTTAGCGCAGCCGGACAGGCTGCATGTGCAACACGTGTGTGCAAAAGCCTGAGAAAAAAAACGAATATTATGAAATACGAATGCAAGTTTCGCACTGTTAGCGCGTCCGGACAGACTGCATGCGAAATACGTACCTGCAAAAGCCTGAGAAAAATCAGAATTCAATCAAATGCGGATGCAAACACGAATTCATCGGCTTAGTACTGTGCGCGGCCTGTCAGTGCCAGCTTACTATCCTACTCACACAGCGCCGCCACGCGGGTGCCCGACGACCTGGGGAGAGTGTTCGCCCAGGCACTGAAAAAATAGAGGAGGCACTGCTTCAACCTACTTAATGGATGGATCCAGCAATTCAGGGATCGCCATGGCATTATCTGTAAAGTGGTGCGCGGTGAAAGCGGTGATGTGAACGACGGGTCCATCGAAGTGTGGCTTCGCTTAAATTTGGAATCCATGCTGTCCACGTATACGGACAGAGACGTATACAATGCCGACGAAGCTGGCGTGTTTTGTTAACTTCCGCCCAACCGCACTCTTGCGCTGAGAGGCATAGCCTGCTCTTGCTGCAAGGCTTCAAAAGAACGCATAGCTATGTTGTTCTGCACTAACATGGATAGAAGCGACAAGCGCTGCCTGTTTGTCATTAAAAAATCAGCAAGGCCATGCTGCTTTAAAAAGCGGTTGTGCCTGCCAGTGAAATACAAATACAACAAAAAGGCGTCGATGACGCAAGACGTGCACAAGCTGACTGCGCAAGTTCGATGAAGACATGGTGGCAGAGATGCGACATGTCATGCTCATTGTCGACAATTGCACAGCCCACAACATCAAGCCAAAGCTGACTACATTCAAGTTAAAGTTTCTACTTGCCAACACGACTGTAAAATGTCAGCCGCTCGACCAGGGTGTCATCGCAACCGTAAAGGCACCTTACAAAAAACGCATCTGCGAAAGAGTATTGCTGAGCAGCAGCAGCAGCCTCTTAAAGTGAACTTAAGGGGCACGAATGATATGGTTACCGCTTCGTGGTGGCAGGTAAAAGCCACACCACTACATTAAGCAAGTGCTTCAATAAAGCAGGCTTCATGCGCAATGCAGAGGCTCTTGACACCAATGAGCCAAGCAACAATATTGCCGATGAGACTGTCAACACCGACGACGTGTGGTCCGGCCTCGTTGAAAGCAAGTTTGTTTCCGCCACAGACACCTTCCAAGAATATGTCAATGCTGGTGAGTCAGAGCTTCCTGTCTGTGAGAAAGCGAGCACAGACGATACGATCCTCGCAGCGGTACGCAGTAGTGCGGAGCTTGCAACCGAATACGAGTCGGACGACGATGTCGACCCGACGCCAGACCCAGATGTCCCGTGCAAAGATGCTTTTGAATACCTCAGCAAAGTGAAGATGTACTGTGCGAAGAACAGTTTGAGTGAGAAAGCGCTTCAGTGCTTAAGCCTTGTAGAGGACAAAATTGTTCGAAGCACTGCTTAAAAATCTCCAGACAAAAATAACAGCATTCTTCCGCTGATGCCACACTTCTCAGGAAAACTTGGTTTCTGTTCTGTGTTGCGATTATGTTGCATGTGGGTGTGAGTGAAATATGTAATAAATTGTGTTTGAAAGGTGGGTGGTCCATTTGGCATAGGCAAAAGCTGAAAAAAGCATGCTTTGGTCATAATGCGGTACCGCTTATACCGCGCATTTTTACATTTCCCGTGACTTACGTTATAAGTGGTCTGCACTGTACATGCTTTCTTCATAGCGTATGTCATATATCATTGTCTAGTTTACGCACTGTTCAACGAATAATTTCTATGCCTATATATAGCTGTGTTTCATCCATGTCTCAGCATTCATTATTCACATATCAATGACAGCCTATTACAATGAACTCTCACTTGAGTGAACTTCAAGGGACCGAAGGACATAGTTAACTGAAAGTTTACTAAACTGAATATTCATTAGACCAACATAAGACATGGCATACAGAGTCGAGTTTCAAGTGCAATTCATGGAGCAAAAGACATGGCATCCATCGTGTTAGAAGTGTGTGAAATGGAATTTGTACATATCAAAGAAAAACACACCACGTGAGTCGTTTGTGTACACATGCGGAACCGACGAGACTGGAAAGAAAGACGACGACCATGCCACGACTAGCCGGTCGGAAAAAAACACACACCATGTGGTTTGTGATGTGACAAATCACCGCTTTGCTCTGGCGGTGTTTTAAGCGCCAGCGATGTTACTTTGTTCATGGCCTTAGAGATTATTTGTTCCTGGCCTCCGAGATTACATGCTTGCTCGTTTTGTGCGGGCGATCTTGGAGGCCATGCCTCGTTGCCGTTTGTTTTCCGCGCCGTGGCTGTGCCCCAGAGGCGTTTTAGTGCCAGCAACGTTACATTGCCGCTAGAGTGGCGGTTTGATGAGGGCGGGCATCGGTTGCACCTGCAGTGCAGTGCAAGCCTTGATCCTCTGAGCGAGTTCGTTAAACTGAAATATTCGCTGTTTCGAAATTCGTTTAAGTGAAACATTTTTGCATAGAATCTATAAGAAAACTGCCAGGGATGTTTAAAAAGTTCGTTATTCTAAAATATTCAATAAACCGACGTTCGTACAACTGAGAGTTTACTGTATCATGGTCTTCATGCTCTTTGAAAACATCTGGTCCTTGCACCAATAAACTTCAATCATCATCATCAAGTTTCTCATTTGCTGCTTGGAATCGAGGTGTTTCATTGAAGATGAAATGGTCCTTGCTGCCAATTACCTCACTTTGATTGGTCTTAAGGATTTCAGCTACGAAACTGCGGGAATCGTTGTGCTGTACGTGCAAATGTCCAGCCTGCCTAGCGAGCTGCATCAGTCTTTTTGAAGACAAAAGAGCCTTTCAAGTGAGCCGGAGGTTAAAAAGGGAAGTGTTTGTACAAAGCGAGCTTTTGAAAAATGCAAGAACTTCTTTGTAGCGTTCTTCCACTGCTACAGGTACAATACTTCACTGTTTCCGACCTTAATAGGCAACTCTGCACTGTGACTTGTGTTGCAGCATATCACATAGCATCCCACAATATATAGGGAGTACCATCTGTCTTGCTTTCAGGAGGTAAATACGGATATTGTGCACTGATAGAATGAGGTTAAAAGCTTTTAAATTACCTAGTCAGTGGTTCTTTAGATAAATACTACAAGTTCTGTTTGGGAGTCGGGGTGCACCTTTCTTTCTGTAGTTCACTGATCTGTGGGATTATATAGTCTGTGTCTGATGACTGGTGCTTGTTTGTGCTTGCAATACGCAGTGTTTGAGGTAGGGTCCAGGCTTGGGAACACAGCAGACACCCGCCCCTTGTAGGAATTCTCAAACCCTGTTGAAACATGAGAAATAATAATTACCAATTAGACTAATTGCTTTTCTTCCAATGGGTTTTCAGAATTTAGCGAGGGTTTTCTTCTGAGCAATGTCGCTTGTATTAGTGTAACTGCATGGCTTGGAAATGAATCGAACCAGTTGTAATGGAATTGGGCTGCGTGCACAGAGTCGGAAAGCAAACTAGCGGCTCTGTGACCAGGCCAAAATCTCCAAAGCTGGAACGAGCACTGTTTCCAGTTCCTTCTAAGTTGCTTCTGAGCAATTAAACTGATGACTCGTGTGCTGAATGAGAAAATGGCACCTGCTTACACTGCTAAACTAAAGCATGCTACCAAAACGATATGTCACATCACGGCATAAGATGTTTCATATTTCATGATCAACTTGAGACCTTGCGAGCTTATCATTGTTCCGGCTACCAGTGCCTGCAGACAAAAGCACTTTAGAGAGAATATTCCTGCTGCTTAAAAGGCATTAGTAACACTAATGCTGGTGGAAAAAACTAACCTAACCAAACTAAATGAAGCTGAAGCCTATATCACTAATTTAATAAAGTGCCTGCCTAAACAAAGTATGCTCCACGAATTGAAATGCCAGCAACATATTTGAAATATATTAAATGGAAGCGCTGGCCTACATGCCAGCAATAAAAAAGCTGTCCCAAGTGAAGTGTTTCGTGAAAAACAAAACAAAAGGACACCATAGTGTCGGTCGCGTTTTTCCTAGTGTGCAAGTTTCTTATCCATCTCATGTCGCCTGCAATTTTTGGGAAATGATAAATGATAAATCGCTGTCTTTCTACCGCGATGACATGCCACAATGGTACACAGCAAAATTCTTTAGACTCCCCTTTCTTTGGAGGGGGGGCTTCTGCACAGCGGCATCACAACGATTTGAGAACTACGAGGCAATGTTGTGGCGCACGCTGTAATGTGAGGGCCTGTGGTGGGAGAACTAATTGTATTGTCATTATGAGTGATATGAATTTGCAGACGTTGGTTGTGTTGACAAATGTATTCACTTTATTACGAGTTGCAGACAGATTGCAAGGGCCGTCGGCCTGTACTGTTTCCCTGTGATCGCCAGCTCACCTGGCTTGCTCGTTCGCTTCTGTCAGCGTTGATAAGAGGCACAAGGGGACCAAATTAATGTGTCCCACTGGATGCTTAGAATTGACCCAGTCGAAGAGAAGCAAGATTTGTTCGCTTCATTTGGAGCGTGCCTGTTATCAGCAAAAACCGCCAAGCTTAGCACAGTTCGATGATTTTCCACTAAGGCTACGTATCTCCAAGCCTGGTGCTGTGCCAACTATTTACCAGTTAATCGTTTCTACCCTTTTGTGATAGCTGGTATGCTATTGTAATAAAAGGCATTTCATTCTCTGACTTGCTTTTGGATACAAGATAAGCCAGCATACTTTTGCTGCCTCTGCATCACATGTTGCTTTTTGGAGCTTTTCGGATTAGAGCTAAATTCTGATACATATAGCTGTGTGTATGAGCATTGCTTTAATGAATAAATTGCAATTAGCTAGGAGTAGAATGAATAAGTTTCTTGACTCTAGTGAAGGTGTTTCAGGCCTACTGTGCTTGTGTTAGATGAGGACACAGATAATCTCCAAGGCAGATTTGGCAAATATGTTCAAGTATTTTGTATCTTTAGAACAGAAAGCCCAAAATGCTACGGCTTATGTTACATACTTAACCCTTTGCGTGTCGGGTGTTTTCTTGGATATTCTAAAACAAACTCAGCAGTTTGTTTTTGGTTATGCAGAAGGAAAAAAATTACACAGATATTGAAAATGTTACATTGGTATGGTCCTCACATTACTATTTGACAAAAAGAATGAAAGCCCATAGCATAGAATAAATAAAAGCTGCAGCAAACTCAACAACATCATCGTTTGCAGTACTTATGCACAGTCTCCGGCTTAGAATTAGACGCAGTTGAAGCTGTCATCTTTACACTCCAAGCTCAGCTCTTATTTTGAGCTTCAAAAGCCTCTGCTCCAATCAATAGTTTAAATTTAAGCGATTATGCTGCAATGCTAGAAGAAGGAGCACTTTCGTTTATTCAATCCTTACCAGACGAAGCAAAGAGAGCAAAATATGAAACATAGAACAGCAGATGAAACTTGTACGACAGATAGCAGAACCAGGAAGCACACTGATGAATGGAGCCTCCTCGTTGCTGGAATGGAGGTGCGCCTTAGTAGTGAAGATACTAGTAGGAGACGTAAAAAAAAAAATTGTAAGCATAGTAAGCATACGGCAGATGGCAGAACCTTCAGGAGTGGTGGTCTTCATCTATGGCGCCAATATTTGAATGCAGAATCGGTACCATAATGGTGTACAAAGTTTGAGAGTCACCCATCCTATTTGCAGATGCAAGCACTCAACATTGTGCATTGAGTGTGTACATCCAAGTGCAAGTGTTTTTCTGAGCTTAAAAGAAGCCCGCAAATACACGCAAAGTGCTTCGAGACAGCAGTCGTGCGTCAATTTTGCATCTATTTAGTGGGCTTCTTTCACGCTCGAAAAAACAATTTTATGTAGCATGTATTGAGCAACAGAAAGCCGTATCGGGAGTTTTTCTTGTTGCTCTACAATTTTCTCATTGACACTTATATGTAATTATAATAATTGAGAAGTTCAGTATTAAAATAAGACTAATTACGTAATTCAGTGGAATGCAAAATATCTGAGTATCTGCAAGCGACTGAAAACATTACCTTGGTTCTGTCCAGCTATGTGGCATTTGCGTATATTTAAATCTTGGTGCATGATAGTTGGGACACCCTGTATATGTACAGTTGAATCTCAATAATTTAACTTGAAGGGGCCAGAAAATTTCTTAGAATTAAAAGGAGTTGTTTTTTAAGTATTTGTGCACCATAGCACGATGCACGAACGGTGCAAGTTGTGAAATACCGCGTAGCACAAGCATACAGCGAGCGAGTACCACAAAACTGCCCATGCCAGCCAACACTTGCTTCCTGATAACGGGAATTTTTTCTGTGCTCTGTATTTTAGCATTTATAAGGTGATATGTTTATATTGCCTTTATTATTACTAAATGCATATTGCGTGTTTCCTTTGGATGATGCACATGGGCGCCCCGACGACGAAGACATACTGCTCCTAAGCCACGAGCTGTCAGCTGGACTTGCCAGTGCTGCAGTTGTTATTTTAACTACAGTCGAATCCACTTATAATGATACCGGTTTTAACAATATATTGGTTATAACAATGAGAAGCTGCTGCACCGTCAACTTTTGTATGTTTTGCATGGTGAAATAACCCGCTCACTACAATGCCCTGATTCCGCATTATCGGTTATAACGATGAAATCTGGCTGCTTGGTGTCTGAGCCGCAAAGTAGTGAAATGCGAAATCTTTGAAAAGAAAAAAAGAAAACGAGAAATTCGAGCCACTGCATAATGGCCCGCTGCTCGAACAGCCGCCGCGCGCTCATTTTCATTGTTTGCCATGAGCTCGAGGCTGCAAGTATAGCCCCGTTCCGTCCACGCCCACTTGACTATACCACTGACCAATCAGAACGAGTGATTTCTCTAATTCAGGCAGTTGTGCGGCACGAATTTTCCAACCTTGGTTTTCCTGCGGCCTGCTCTGTCTCCTGACCTGATGCCAGGTTGGTGCTGACAACTGTGCCTCGCAGTGTCCACTATTCTCTTTCCAGATTCCGCTATTTACTGAATGGAGAACTCTGGATGACAAGCAGATCTGTTTCCATTGCCACCGAATCGGCCACGTTGCTCGCCGCTGCTGCACCTGGATGTCCCTGTATTGAAGCTACTTTTCCCCCTCTCCTCGAACATATACCGATCTTCGGCAGTAGTCGCCTCACCGTATGTCTCCTACCTTGTGGGGGTTCCACTCTGCGTGCGGCTAGGGCTGAAGGCGAGCTCCGGATCTAGCCCCACGCAGTTGCTTCGTGGTACTCCCAACCCGTAGAGCGAGAATCGCGGCTACGCCGCGTTCGAACGAATAAGGCAACCAGCGGTGTCAACGGTAATAACGTTTATTGCTATTAGCAATAGCGAACACTCGCAGAGTGACGTCCTCTCAGTAATAGTAGTAAAAAGGCTTGCCTCGTTGTCTGGGTGGGTCAGACAAGCGAGGTCACTCATGGGATGCGGCAGGTGCTTAGTCCATGCGGTCAGGTGTCGGCGTCCCAAGAGAGCGCGTCTCCCCCGGTGGCGCGCTTTTATGCCTTTTTCCTTTTTTGCGAGGGGAAGTCCTCCTCGCCCGCTGGACAGGTTTCCCTTTCCCATGAGCCGCGGGGGGGGGGAGAGGGCACGTGCGTCACGAGAGCGACGGAGAAAGGGAGGGCGCATAGTGCCTCTCTCCCTTGTCTACGCCGGCCCGACCCGTTGGCCACGTGCGAACGGGACGACGCAGGTACGGGGGAGGAAATGGAGGCGGGTGCTCCCCACAACCTTTGACGTTCCTTTCGATGACACACGTACCACTTGCTCGCATTGACCTCAGTGCCGTCGGTCCCTGCAGCCCCTGTCACACTCCTGTTCATCGCCAACCATTTATGGGTCGTACTGGACGGAAAACTAGACAGTGGAGCTCTCGAGGGTAGTGCTGCAGTATTTTCATCGTGCTCTAATCCTCTATTGATGCTCCGAACTAACCAGAACTTACTTGATGTCCACGTCAATGGTGTTGCTTTGAGACCGTTAATTGATACTGGAACCCAGGTTTTCATAATGAGAGCTAACCTCCATTGTCAGCTGAAGGTGTTTGCGCCTGCTACTGTCCAATACGTACACGTTGCTGATGGCAGCACTGTTGCCGTCGCTGGAATGTGTATTGTCTGCGTAAACATCACCAGCCGCCACGCTCCAGTTACATTTACAGTGCTGACCAATTGCCCTCACGACCTTATTCTTAAACTAGACTTTCTTATGGTGCATTCCGTGCTGACGGACTGTTCTGCCGATAGGCTTTGCCTTGAACTTCCTCTTCTACCGCATGTTTGTGCCAAACTCCCAAACAACTTTAGTACGACCGCCTTCGTCTGTCTTCCGCCTAAAGCCTTGACTTTCGTCGATTTGCTATCATCTTTCCCTGTGTCCTATGGTGATTACATTGTCACACCTGTTCCTCATGTGCTTTTCATGCTCAATATCATTGTGCCCCACTTCGTTGTGACCATTGCCGATAACTAGACATGCCTCCCCGTCAACTTTGGCCTGACAAAGCAAGTTCTGCACCAAGGCTTATCGGTTGCCATGTTGCGTGCTATAGCAGACGACCGCGTCACTGCTTTTTCAGTAGATGTTTGCTCCAATTCTTAAGCATGTCCACAGGATTCAGTTTTCCTTGACACCAAATTTAGTCGCATGATTCCTGCGGACTTATTGTCTGTACACACAACAGCCCTATGCCGCCTTTGGTTTCCTTCCCCGACATCTTCAACCTTAACAATCAACAGTTGGGTCAGACTTCACTTGCTAAGCATCGCATAAATACTAGTGATGCTAGCCCTATTCATTGCCGGCCATATCGAGTTTCTGCATCGGAATGTAAGGTCTTTAAAGGTGAAGGCAACAAGATACTTGCCAAAGGCATTGTTGAGCTCTCAGCGAGTCTTTGGGGGCAGGGCTGGGCAAGGATACTTTGGAATTGTATCATGATACGATACAAGATACTACGGGAATTATTGTGATCCGATACATTACTTTCCATTTCAATCTTAATATACTTCGATACATTAGCAAATTTCTTACTATAGATTTATATGATATATATAGCAGCAAATGCGGATGTACAAAAATGTTTGCTTCGAAATTTCTTAACTCCGACCAACCTTGTTTCATTTGAATAAAATGTCTATTACTATCTCACAATTTCTGTCTTTCTTGCTCCTAGTATAATATTTTTAGTGCGAAACAATTTGTAAAAGCCACTAGACCTGGGCCAACCCCATTCTTGTATTCATCGGACTTCGTAACAAAGCAGCAGGCACGAAATCTTTGATAACAACACTATAGTGGCATTAGAGTTCGAGCAAAAGACGCCGCATGCATTGGCGTACGCAGCACAGCACAGTGGCTACGAACAAGTGCCATGGCAGCGACGCTACTAGAAACAAAAAGTCAAGTAAACAAAAGGACGGCTGCATGAAGACATTCGTCCGCTCATTTTTGCTATGACGGCACTAACGCCATCACGTCTCTCTGCTCCACCAATAGCGACGCACAGACCTCATTGCCTGCCCTCGCTGGACGACTCTAGCGGAAACATTAAAGAATGTCCCTGCCTTTAGTTTTATTAAGTGGCTTAGTGGCAGCAGTATCAGCTTGGGAAGTGGAGTTCAGCCAAAGTTTATAGTTTCACACAGTAATGTTGCGCTAACATTATCTTGCATCTTAAGATACACTATACATCATTGCATGGATCGAAAATGCAGATACAGGTACATGTTTTGCCACTCCTATCATAAGGATACAAGATACCCAAAAAAGTATCTAAGATAGTATCTAAGGTACATGTATCTTCGATACCGCCCAGTACTGCTTGGAAATTGCTCGTTGTGCATGTTAAAAAGAAAGATGGCACGTGGTGTTTTTGTATAGATTATCGTCATCTCAATCGAATTACCAGAAAGGACTTCTGCTCGTTGCCTTACATTGATGACGACCTCGATTGTCTCCATGGTGCCAACTACCTTTCATCAAGAGACCTGCGGTCTGGTTATGGGCAGATTTCTGTGGACGAAAAGGACCAAGAGAAGATTGCGTTCGTCACTCCTGATGGTCTTTATCAATTCAGAATTATGCCATTCGGTCTAAACAGTGCCCCAACAATGTTAAAACCTATGGTGGACTCTGATTCAAGGGTTCAAATGGCCAACATTCTATTTGCCATGCTATCAACAGGACGTTGTCGTATTTCTCCCTTACATTTGAGACGCACTTTGAACGCATATCAGGTATTCTTCGAGTATTCCAGAATGCTGGGCTCCAGCTGAATTCATTGTAGTTTCCCTTCAGTCGTCGGCAGATTACAGGGCTGGGCCGCCCTGTCGACACTTTGGTATTCAACCAGACCCGAAGGAAATTCATGCTGTCACGTATTTTTCTGTACCTCAGTCTGTCAGAGATGTCCGAAGTTTTGTAGGACCATGCTCCTGCTTCTGATGGTTCGTGAAAGATTTCGCAGCGATTGCCCAACCACTTACTGACCTTCTAAAGAAGGATATGCCGTTTACTTGGGGTCCCGCTCAAGCTGCCGCTTTTGCCCACCTCACCGCTATTCTCACCAACCCACCTTTACTAGCCCACTTTGACCCGTTCTCTTCTAGACGTCTGTACCGACGTCCCTGGTCACGGAATTGGAGCCTTCTTTGCCCAACGCCAACTGGGACAAGATCGTGTGATTGCCTATGCTAGTCACCTCCTCACAGCATGGGAGCACACCTATTCAATTACAGAGCGTGAATGCCTGGCTCTCGTCTGGACAGTTTCTAAATTTCGCCCGTATTTGTATGCATGCAATTCTCGGGAATAACAGACCATAGCGCGCTCTACTGGCTTTTGTCACTCAAGGATCCTGCCAGTCTGCTTGGTCACTGGGCTCTGTGGCTACAAGATTATTCATGCATAGTAGTGTACATGTCGGGCTGCCTACATTGAGTCGCAGACTATTTGTGACGTTATCCAGTGGACAAACCCTCAGCTATCACAGGCACCGATACCGAATCATGCATTTTCTCCATTTCTAAACTGCTCCATGTCGCCTATGAGCAAAGCCATGATGCCACCTTGCGTGCCATCATTTGTTGCTTGGAATCTTCGTTTGCCGATTCATCACTTCACTTGTTTGTCCTCCGGGATAGTGTATTATACCGCCACAATGTTTGCCCCCAATGGTCCTGCGCAATTCACGACTTACCAACTGCCAGTCAACTCGGCGTCTCCCAAATTTTTGACTGGGTTCACCAACGCTTCTTTTTCCCGTTCTATCCGGAAATAGGTTGTGGCGTGTGAAAAATGCCAGCACCGAAAAACACCAACGCTCCCTGCCAGGTGCCTTCAACCATTTGTGTCCTGTTGAAGCCGTTCTTTTGCATTGGCTTACACTTACTTGGCACTTTCCCTCTATCAGCGTCTGGCTACAAGTGGGTGCTGTGATGACAGATTACACCATATGCTACACAATCACCAGAGCACTTCCAATAAGCTGCATTACAGATGTCGCCAATTTTCTCTTACATGACATGATTTTACAACATGGAGCTCTGCGTCAACTGCTCACTGACTGTAGCTGCGCATTCCTTTCAAAAGTCATCGCCGACATTTTGCAGTCCTGCTCAACCAGGTACAAGCTGACATCTTACCATCCACAAACTAATGGTCTTAACAGAGTGTCTTAATCAAACCCTGACAGACATGCTTGCAAAGTATGTGTCGTCCGACGATACTGATTCGGACCTTACTGTACCCTATGTCACATTTTTATATGATTCTTTGCGTCATGACACTGCCATTTATTCCTCGTTCCTTCTGTTCGAATGAGAACCAACATTGCCACTGGGCACATCCCTTCCATGCGCTGCAGTAGAGACCAATGAATATGCACTTGTTGCCATCACCAGGGCAGCGCAATTATGCGAAATTGCCCACGCTCCCCTCCTGACTTCCCAAGAGAACCAACGGTGTTTGTACAATAGGCAACAAACAGACGTGCACGTTTTGCCAGGATCTCTGGTACTGATGTGGTCCCTGAGCCGTCATGTTGGGCTGTCAGAAAACTGTCTTGGTACACAGGCCCATACTGAGTGGTGCGTGCCGTGAGTGCAGTGGCATATGAAATCGCCCCAGTTAATGCCAGTAGCTCATCTACCTCACATGCCTCTGATGTTTTGCATGTCACACTCCTCAAGCCCTACTCCTCTCCTGTCAAGACCGATAATTAGACGCACTGTGATGGTGCTTGCATCGCCGGTGATAATGCTATCTTCATATTGTGTGTTTCTTTTGGATGGTGTGTGGGGGCACCCCGGCGAAGTAGACGGAACTGCTCCAGAGTCTCGAGCTGTTGGCTGAACTGGCCGGCGCGTTAGTTGTTTTTGTAAATATACGTTGTAAATAGTCTTTAGTGTTTAATGCATCATTCGTGTAACAATATGAAAGGGTTTAGAGAAAGTAATTCGCAAGTGCATGGCTTGATTCCTTGAGAAGCACCATATCAGTATTTGGCAGTTTGGCTTCAGAAAAGGTCACATTTATTTTTTATTTTTTGCATTAACTATGTTCTTGCTGTGCTGTTTGCCTGTCCCTGCCATTTGTACTGGGTCGTGGTCCTCATCAAGCTCGTGTAGCGGCTTTTTGACCACGGGCCTCAGCATCCTGGACATTGTAATAAAATTTGAATTTTACCCTAGCTTGCATTCACCTAGCTTATGAAATCCCTTGACCTCATTTGTAAAACTCTGAATTGAGCACTCAAAATCCTAATTTCATGCACCTGGTCTTTTACAGGCACTCATCTTCATGAAGGAGTTGCTGAGGGACAATGTAGTAAAAATAAAGACAAAGACCACAATTTCCCAGCAGACCACCAACTTGGTAACAAGTTGCCATGTTGTCGATTCTGGTCTGGACGTCTTCGAAGAATTGCTCAGTCGAAACTATGCTAAGGTGTGCTGGATACCTTTGGCATATACCGTATGGTCTGATGTGAAAGCTGCACCCTTATTTTTTTAGGCCACAATGTGCAAGAATGATTTTGCTGAGGCCAGTTCCTAGAGGAAGAACTCTGAGAGCATGCTTGTTGAGCCTCATAAACAGCAGCGTGTTGACTAAACCTGCTATTTAGTTATTTTCGTGATGCAGAAATCGATCTTCGGACATCAGTAGACTTGTCAGAGGACAACATTGTTGCTTTGGTTGTCTCTCACCCTTACCATGACAGGAAGTTTGTTTTGAATGCACAGTGCTCATGTCCACTACTCGAGTACAACACACAGCTGCTTACAGTCGCCAATAAAGCCGGTAGGCCTAGCTAGCTGAACGCTGCGATTATGCTCAACGGCGCTTCTGATCTGGCTGATCTGGAAATAACTGTTGTGCAGCTAAATACATCTGAATTAATGAGAGTTTGATGCTATTAAATAATGCATACACCTTTTGGGACAACAGGATGAGTCTACATTATCTGATTTTCTGAAATACTGCTGTTTTACTGTACTGCTTAAATTTACACGTGTAAATTTCCATGTCGATGTAGTGCCATCTTTTGTCTCCGCTCTTTACTTTTTGTTAACCTTTGCCTTAAAGAATCCATCAATATATATGTAGTCAGTGCTTTGTATTTTTGTGCTTTATTTTCAGAAGATACAGCCAACTAAAGATGCAGCACCAATTTGTAGTCCTGGCCTACAACGAACTGATGAAAATCCGGCACTTCCATGTGCATCATCAGGTCCTCCAGTAATATCACGGTCTCCCAATTGGAAAGGTCAACAGCAGATCAGTTGTGCAGAAAACACACACAGCAGAGGCTACCAGCGTACACCTGAGCGTAGCACCTATCCTTCTCGTGACCACAGCTATAGCTGTGATCGTGGCTATAGCAACGAGCATGATTATCAGCATGGTTATGGACGAGGCTTTAATGGAGATCGTTTTTACGGTCCTGATCAGAATCGCTACTTCTCAACACCATCATTTAGACCCATTTACCCTGGATGTGATGGCATCGAAAATGGTGGCCGGTGAGTGTACTGCACTTAATTGTGATATGCAGTCAAGCCTTGATATGATGGACCTCGATTTAATGAAATCCATGATGTAAAAAAATTATTTCAATTTGCAATTTAACAAAGTAGTTTCATGACACAGTTTGGATTTAACAATGTTTTCTGCCATTTCAAGCATTTACTCGGAAAGCCTGTGTGGCTGTTAAATCTAACAAAGAAAACGTTAAAATGTTGGCCGAGGCAGGAAGTATTTCCACGCCTCCTTCTGCATTAAAAGTTTAAGTGGTGAGAACGCCATCGAAGTGCACATGCATGCAGAAGGCGTGCACCCTTCATCCCCATTTATGCACGCGCTTCCTCCTCAACCCTGACTGTGGCTACACCTGGCTGACCATGTCTGTAGCCACAGACATGGAGTGTGACTGCATACGTGGGCCACATGCTGCATCTCGGAGATACCATAAAAACCCGTGTATAATACAAACCCACACATAGTCCGAGGTGAAATTTTTAGGACACGAAATAGGGAAAAAAAAAAGTTTTATCCACGTATAATGCGAGTTAAAAAAACTTGAGGAAAACATTTATTTAAATTGCACTCCACACTTCAATCACTGTTTTCCTCAGCTGCGCTATCATCGGATAGTTCTTTGTCGGACATATCTTCCCAAAGGTACTCATCCTCTGTGCCATCGAGCACGTTCGAGATGCCGTACTTCTCGAATACGTGATGCACAAGGTCCTGTGGTATGCTGGCCCGTGCGTCCACAATCCGCTTGCATAGCGTGGCTGGCGAAGCCCGCTTCAGCAGCCGGGCGGTGTCACTGCAGGCTCACCTGAGCACATCCAATCTGCATAACACCATTTGACCGCGTCCTTGAACGGCTTGTTCATGCAAACATCTCAAGGCTGCAGCCGAGACGTCATCCCACCCGAGATAACGACGAGTTCAGTGCCAGATTCCCGCAAGAGCCTCTTCATTGAGTCAACCAAATGACAACAAAATGCATCCAGCACGAGGATGGACGGGAATGACAACAGTGCTCCAGGCCGCCTACACTAGACGGACTTTATACAGTCGAGCACAAGATTCTCGTTCATCCAGCCTTTCTTATGGCATCTCACGACCACATTTTTTTGCAGCTCCTCACCTTTAGGCACTGTCTTGCGTTTGAAGACATAGGGCGGGAGCTTGTGTCTGTCTGCCGTGCGCGACAAAATGACCGGAACTCGTGTTTCCTCGTTGCCAGTGGACCGGACATAAACTTGTTTGGAGCCCTTTTCGTGCACGGTGAAGGGCAATGGCATGTCCAGATAAACAGGCATTTGGTCAGCATTGCCGATTTGCCCTATCTGGAAGTTCTTGGACTTGTGCAGTGAAATAATGTGGCGCTGCAAAGCCACAAACAATTCAGGCAGCTTTTGCGAAATCAAAGTTCGGCGGTGTAAAGAAAATCCAGTGCTTGTTCGCTTCGAAGGCGAAGCTCAGTCACCCTTTTTCTGTTGCAAGCTCCTTAGCTTTTGCCTGCATAAGCTCCACACTCACAGCTAGATACGTGGCTCGCTGTTGGCGTATGAACTCCGTCAGGGCGAGTTCGATTTTTGGGAATGTCCCACTCTTCAGACCACGAAAGCTTCTTCGCAATCCACTGCATGCGAAAAGGGTTCCCTTCTGTCGACGCCATTCGCAAATGCTTTCCTCATTGATGCCAAACTGCGTCCCGGCTGCACTGTTGCCGATGTCCTGTGCAGTTAAAATAACCTTTCTCTTGAAAGCAGCCGAGTACTGTTTTCGTGGTCGGGACATCTTGGTCGCTCAATGTAGAATAAAAAAGATGCACTTCGCGAAGCGCGGTTTGCATGTGTACTGCCAAGTGCGCACTTCAAGAACCGATGCTGTAGTCACGCAGCGATAACAAAACGAAGCCGTAGCCATGCAGCAATGACGAAGTCAGCCCATAGCCACGCAGCAATAACGAAATCAAAATTTATAGCCCAAATTTCTTACTGAAATTTTCGTTCGGAAATGCATATAGTACAAGGCGAAAATTTAGGATGCTAATAATAGGAAAGGAACCTTGTATTATACGCTGGTTTTTCGGTAATCTGCAAGAAGTGCAAAGACTGAGCCGAGATGGTTGGAACCTTAATTAATACCGCAGTTCTGTGTGCCTAGTGTTGGAGATAGCGTATCCTAAATTTCCGAAATGTGTAGAAGTGAGAGGCAGCACGAAGCGTTCACTCCTGGTAGTTGGCACTCATTTCACAGTAACATTGTGATAGCGAGTGTGAGATACTATCTACCAGAAATGTTCTGGGAATTTGTGAAATAGTTTTTTCCTGAATATATGAATCTCTTATATTGAGGTTTGACTGTGTTACATATTCTTGTTAATAAGCACAGTTGTAGAAGTGCTGTACCTGTGGGGCCAGTGGCATTTTGTTAAGGCTGCTACATCGATGCCGCAAATGAAACTGTGCCAAGAGAAGCTGTGGACAACGCAGATGGCAGAGGAGGAGACGCGAACCATTTTTTGCATCTCTTCATACCATTCATTAGCTAGAGGGTTGCAGCTGCTTTTTATATACTGATATATTTCCTGGTGATCTGCCGTTCAGTTCTAACGTTTAGTGTTGGTAATATAGTGTCCGGGGAATTCATGCTTTATATGTACAATAGCCGACTGATTCTATAGACACCAGATTTTTTTTACTTTCTCGATAATTTGGACATCACAGCAGCACTGCCACATACTGCATAGAACCAAATGTAATGGCGACCCAAATTTCAAAGGCTGCATACCTTTTCGCTGTAAATTTACAACATGATCTGCCTGTGTGATGTCACATCAGTAGTAGATGTGTGCAAAGTTGTCAGTATTCAGATTAGCATTCAGAAGTGCTTCGACAAGGCTAGTTGGTCAGGCATTACCTAATAGTGCGAATTACTAAATTGCGCTGCTTAGGTGGCATACGGAAGGACGCTGACAACACGTAAACACGGTCTGTGTCAGTTTTCTGTTTACATGGCAGTGTCCCTTTGTGCAGCATCTAAGCAGCACAACTTCAACCGTATCTTTAAGATATTGCCATTATCCTTGTCCTTCGTGAAGCATTATTTTGACCCGTTTGTGTCCTTTAAGTGATACAAGGTGCTGTCATAAGCGAACATTTTGTTTCTGCGTTTTTTGCCCATCTCGCACCTCCATACCGCTCATTCACATCAATTCGATCATAAAAATCATGCAATCGTTGTTACTGTTGTTGTCTTGCAGCTGTCATCTCACACAAACACGCCCATTAATTCTAGTTCAATCTACTTGCAGTATACACATAAATACTGGATTTACACAAACACATTGGTCAGCCTGGTAATGATTTACGAAACCCCAAACAATGTTGCATAGCTAGCTGCCTGCAAAATGCTTTGCATAACGTGAATTCCCACAGTGGTGGGATATGCACAGTGTTTTGTATCTTGAGTCTGTAACTAGTCCGGTAAACTTGCCCTTCTGAATGCATATGCAACAAGGCATTGATGCCATTGGTGTTCCATGCTCTGGTGGAAAGTGCATACAAATATTTTCTGTAACTCATCCGCTGTACCACTTTGTCAGTCGTGCCTCAGTCTGTTTTACGAGGGCATTGGTTGCATATAACTTTAAATTGAGACGATCGAAGGTCAGTGGGACAAATGAGTCTCGCATTTCGAAACTGTGTTGTAGTGTCAGTGGGACAAATACGGCCTAGTAATTCAAGATGAATGACTTCTTGTACAAAAGTGAAATGGAGTTTTGGTTCATGAGGGAAGTAGTCTGAAGGATAATTTTGCATTAACAACCTAGAGGGTGAATGGGACATAAACATCTCACTTTTTCAACGACCCAGTGAACATCAGTGGGACAAATACATCCCACTTATCTAATATAAACGGTTTGGTGTAGAGGAGTGAAATTCGTTCTAAACTATTTCTAAGCACCTCATTTGCTCAACCATATGAAAGATTTTAAGAGTTTTGTAAAAGATGTGTACTGTCCTACAAAGAGTTAAACAGCATTTACTTCAATCCTATGGTCATTTAGACTTAATTCTGTCATCAATAAGCCAGCGTTTATTTCTGAAATTCTTCATGAGTGCCCTTTCTGTTGCAATTCAAAGTGTACATATATTCAAATAAGCCAGTATAGTTGTGTGTTAATTTTCTTTTCTCCCCCTTGGTGTCTTGCTGCAAAAAGGGGAGGCTATAGCTACAAATTGCAATTTTGCCTGTTACAAAATTTGCTTGAAAACGGTCTTTGCCATTCTTACTGCTTGGAGCATTTTCCTACTGGGACATTCGGTGCGAAACATCCCAATCCCCAAAAGTGACCATCGCCAATACTTTGGGGAAAAAATTGGGACAGTTGGTGATTGCTTGAATGTGGTTTCAGCAAAGTATTTTTCTTGAAAGAAGCCATTTTGAAGTTTCTGCAAAAAAACTAAAAATAGCTTACACCACCAAGAAATTTTTTTCAAGGAAAATACTTTAGTGAAACCACATTCGCACAATCACCAACTAGCCCAATTTTCTCTAACGAATGACCCTACTGGAAAATAACTGGCGCTTTCTAAAAGAACTAATAGTTACATTAGGGCTAAATTTACTGTAGGTTTAGGGCTCCTTTCTACCCACGTGAGCCAGGAACTCTGCATGGATCAGGAGGGCAGCCATGGATGATGAACCAGCCTGAACTCCGCATGGTTCCAGCTCGAAGTATGCGCCCAGTTGCACCTGGAGGTGGTGATACTGCCACAGCTGCAGTGAAGCAGCTGAGTGATGAGCGAAACTTGCTAAGGTCTCAGCTGCAGACTATGGAGGATCGAATCAAGGTTTGTTCTTGAATTTCTTTTGCAAGCTTGAAAGTTGGGTATAACGTACAACATAAATCCTCCTAGAATAGTTGTATGTGAATTTTGACCATTTCGTATGCTTGTACTACCGGGAAAAGTGTCCTGAGGGAAATAGATTGTTGGGGTGCACAGAGTTGTCTGGCGACATGTTCATGTCATTAAAATGTTGATCTAGTGAAAAGACAAAAAAGTAATCTACTGTAGCTTAATCAGATCAGTGTTGTCACGCAAGTGTAACACGCTTGTAGTGCAGCGATTTAAGCGATGCAGCCAAGGCTGCCACTACCAAGTTTATTGTGGCCTTCGCGAAATGTAATGCTGTACATTATGACCTGATACATGGCCTCCAAAACTTGTGCTGCTGCGCTGACAATTTTGGATGCCATGCCCAATATCACTTTTATCCTCAGCATCTGATCTAGTGTTTCTCTTTAGTGTCCCTTTAAGTTGTTATGGTTGCTTGGGAATTCATGCTTTATTACTGTACTAGTGTGCTCACTGCTACAGTGAGTAACGTGGTTAAATACAGTCAGCCATCAATTTTTCCGATATGGCCAATAATTGGGGGCACTTTGCGGCACTGCCACAAACCTTAGAGAGCCACTGTATACCGATGTCTAAAATTTCGGAAGCCAAAAGCCTTTACGATAGCAATTATATCGACACTCCAGGCGCATTTCTGCCGTTGCCGTGAGGTTCCGTATAAAGTCCAAGGGTGATAAAATCGTTGCCATGCTTCGTATGCTGTATGTGCGAGCGAAAACGTGCGAGGGTGAGCTGGCGATCATGACTCAGTCTCTCGCATGCAAGCGAGGAAAGTGGGGAGGAAGCATGCCATGTTTATTTGCGTGCAAGGCTCCAGGAAATAGGGGAGGGGGGGTTCTACTCCTGTATCTTGAAATCCATCGGCAAAAGGGACAGATTCTGCCTCATGCTGTGTTTTCGCTGCTTAGTTCGGATTGATGAGAGAGGCAGCACGAAGTTCAATTCAGTTGCTGCTGCTGCCGCGCTTCCTAACTCCAATGTTTTGACAGCGAGTTTTCGTGGTCATCCAGTGAGATGTGCTCATGTTTGCTTGTCAGCGTGTTACACCATGGTTGTTAATTTACCGTATTTACTTATTCTAGCACGCCCTCGATTGTAATGCGCAGCCGTTTTCCAAGAAAAAAAAAAGAAAAAAAATCTTATCATTTTTAACGTGCATCCATTTTCCCTGACTTAAAAAAAAAAAATCCTTTACAGTACCGCGCACCTCATTCTGTCACACACGAATACAACTTTCTCTCATTTGAAAAAAACAAAAGTTTACTACCAATACACTAAAGCTGCAATTAATAAAAAGAGTCGCAGTTTCGCCCAAAAGGCGAAACATCGATTATGATAGCAAATTCGTAGACAGCTCTACGAAAAGTAAGGATAGCAGTTTTATCGGCCGCATAAACTTTAAAACATTTGTTTACTAACTAAATTAACAAGCACGGTGTCGCGTGTGCATAAACAAGCATGAACACGTCTCGCGCAATGACAGCAAGAACTCTTTATCAAAACAAGAACACAGCGCAGTGCGCTTAGGTGCGTAGACCCTTGTCTCTATCGCAGATCGCTTTCAAGACAGGGGCTGTGCCATATGTAGTAGTCACCGGAGTAGAAAGCTTTTCCTGTTCTCACCAGTCCTGCACGCAAATTTCGGGAACTCCGAATGCCCGTGCTGCGGCCCTATTTCCGTCCGTCTCCGCACACGTGATCACTTTCTTTTTAATTGCGGCATTGTGATGAACTCGGCATGTCTTTGCTGTTGGCATTTCCACGCTCATAGAGCAAACGCAGAAAACAGGAAGACGGACAGTGCACTAACCTAAGCCAAAGGAAGCAGTGCCTAAGCACACGTACTACAGCACATAGAGAAAACTATGGCAGCCAGGCTCGAAGCACGTGCGAGGCAGCCATTTTGAAATGATGATGGCGATATGGTAACGCAGATACAGGATAGTACTCGATTCTGACGCGCAGGCTATTTTTGGACCAGCTTAATTGAAAAAAAGTGCGCGTTAGATTCGAGTAAATACAGTAGTTAGTATGCCTAAGTTTGCAAGTTTATATGGCCCACAAAACTACTACTCTTACTTTTCGCATAGCTGACTACTAATTTGCTGTCATAATCTATGCTTCGCCTTTCGGGCGAACCTGCCCCTTTTTTTATTTATCGCAACTTTGCTGCATTGGGAGTAAATCTTTGTTTTTTCCAAATGAGAGAAAGTTGTATATCTGTATGAAAGAATGAGCTGCGCTGTACTGTATAGGACTTTTCTTCTTTTAGGTCATGGCAAACGGGTGCATGTCACAATCGGGTGTTGTATTTTTTTTTTTCATTTTTTTTGGGGTCCCGGAAGACAGGTGCACGTTACAATTGAGGGCGCATTAGAATCAAGTAAATACAATATTTAAAGCAGTGAAGCACAACACTGAGTCGTCATGCGGGGTCTGAGAGTATGTCAGGACAGTTGTGGTTGACTTACGAGCTGTTGAGAGAGAATCTAAATTGTGATAAAGTTCGGGCCTCATACCACTGTGCTTGCTATCAGTTGATAGAAATAGCTCATATGCGAAAATATTTGCTTCTGGATGCTTCTCCTTTTTATTCGTATTTAGAATGCCCAGCTCGATTTGTAATTTTTTTTAAAGACATTTTATTTGCTGTGCATTTTACTAAGCCCTCCCTTCTATTCTCTTTTTGAATAACATAAACACTACTCCTTAGTATTCAAACTGGATTAAGTAGTTTTTTTTTTTTTCACATGCTTATTAGCGAGTGACAGCATCGGGCGACATGGTTTTAGCCGATCTTTACCTAAAACCTAGTTCTGCGTCACTCAGGGAAAATCTGGAAAACTCAGGGAAATTGTAAATGTCAACTTGGTAGACACCCTGTTATAGCAACACTGTACAGCTCGGTATGGCAGCACTTGCAGGAACTCCTGTTACGTCTACTTGTCAAGCTCGGTAGGCGGCTGGCATTGCTGCCGAAATTAAGCGTCATGGCAGCAACTTCCATCCCCAAACTACCTGATCATTAAAACATTCGATTGCAGTAGACTCTCATTACAATGGACCCTGATAATCCGACAAAAAATGCCCATTTTATCCGAAACGCTTCACTTCCGAAACTGTCGTCGCGATGTGTAACAACATTATAACCAAGAGTGAGTGACAAGCACCCAAAGTAAAAAACAAACAAAAGAAGTCCCAGTTTCACCCAAAAGGCAAAGCATCGATTGCGATAGCAAATTAGTGGACAGCTATGCGAGGAACGGGTAGTAGTTCTGTAGGCCATATAAAATTGTAAACATTCGCTTACTAACTAAATTAACAAGCACGGTGTCACGTGCTCGCAGGAAAATGTGAACAAATCTTGCTTGATGACCACGCAAAGTCACTGTCAAAATGTTGGATAGAGGAAGCATGGCAGCAACAGCCAGCAAATTGACCTTCGTGCTTTCTCTCGCTTCAACGCAAACTAAAGGACTAAACGTTGAAAGCACAGCGCATACGAAGCTGTCCGCTGTTGGTGCACTTTGTCCACATCGTAGATCGCTAAAATGAGGCCCGTGCGGGCGCGCACTTTGTGCACATCGCAGATTGCTTTCAAGATACGGCGCCCTCTGGCACATACTTTGTCCACATTGTAGATCGCTTTCAAGATACAGTGGCCTCACTGTAAACAACAGCCGCTGAAGTAGAACCCGTCCCTCACCCCTGTGCCTCATACACGAAAGACGGCGCGCTTGTGCCCTGCCTTCCTCCACCCCTTGCGCGCGGGATATTGAGCCGCGATCGTCGGCTGACTCGCAAGTCAGCTGCCAGCCGATCTCGACACGGCAAAAGTTTGATTTATATACCCGATTTTGACAAAAATTGCCGCTAATTTCGTCTGCTGTAGCCGATAGTCCGTTGTAGTGCGATCTATTAAAAGCGAACTTTGTTGCATTAATAAATTAGGTAGAGCAAACTAAGCTTGAAATATGGCCCATTATATCCGAAAGCAGTCCTTCAATGCTTTTCTGGTCACGAAACTTCGCTGTAACGCTATGGGATAGCTTGCTATGTTGCCGCAGCTGCCATGTGGCAGCGCTGGGAGCACGGTGGGGGTTAGACAAAACCTGCGCACTGCGTCAGTTGGTTCTTTATTCTATGGCTAGGCGCCCAAGTAGTCCGGCGGCATCGGTAGTCAGTTTTCCTCATTTCAAGAGATAATTTGTTGATCTATACAGCGTTGTCACTTCGGCAACAGAAGTACGAGCGAAAAGGTATCGTTATTTTGTTTGCCTAGTGACGCCGATGAGCGGGTGAAGTGGAAACGTGCAATACTGCGACAGGAAGCTGGCGGCTTTACCTTCGGCTCTCAACACGGCAGAGTGCGCGAAAAAGATTTTTACACCACAGACGTTGTTCGAAGTGATAAGTTCGTTGTGAAAGGAGACGCTGTGTCCTTGCCCGGCACCGTTCCTTGGCTGTTCGAAGGGCTGCGGGTGTACTAGGCACCACGGCAGAAATTGTTAATTTTTTTTTCTTCTCAGATGCCCTCTGCACTTCATCACAAGGGAAAAGAACAAACTTGCATGGGCAAGTAAGCGCGCAACACGCCCAGCCAGCGGGGGCAAGAAAGTGATGTGTGCTGAATTGCTTCCTTAACGGTTTCAGCCATGCAAACAAGTAGTTTTTTTTTTTTCACTGCTTTTTCTGAATGCGTTAATTAATCGTGAAAAAATGCACTTGCCTCTTTTCATTCACTGTTATTTAAACCATGTTCATTTTTCTGTTTTTAAACAAGTTCATTAGAACTACTTCATAGCTTGCTGTTTTTTGATATGCTTTCCATCATATTATGTATTTTGCATTCCTGCCTTGTTTACTGTAAATTCTTTTTCGCAACAGTGTCATGTTCACGAACATATCTAATAAAATGTGCTATTGTAATGAAGCCTGTGACGCAATGGGCTTCAGTGTCTCCTCGGCTTGCCACATTTTGGGATATTTGCCCCATGTTATGTGGTTCACATTCTGAATAAATCGGCAGGGCATCAGCATCATGCTCGTGAACACATGAGCTTATCTTCGTTTAGATTATAGTGACATGAAACACGGTTTCGATCAGTTAGTCACGTCTCCCCAGTGCAGACTTCATTATGCAATCTCACGCCATGCAAGCGTAGTCCATCCAAGCAACACACGTCATTATGAAGCATGCCTGATTGGAGTGAGGTAATAGCGAGACTCGTCCCAGAAGATGAGACATTTGTGAAAGGTAACCAACGCGAGAATTAGAGCTGGCTTTGTGTAGCTGCGCAATGTGAAGTGAGATGCACTTTTGCTCATGCAATGCCTACGTAACATGAACTTCTCAAGGTTGCACGTTGGAAATCAACAGACGATGGTTGGAAACGCGGAGTTAATGCTAGGTTAGAGATCGGCGTGTATTCACGCGACACACTGACATTGCCTTGAAAAAGCTTCGTCTTGCCTGCTTTAAAACGTTGCCGACGCTCTCTGCGATAGGTTGCAGCAAAGTGAAGTTAGCTTGTATAAACTGCAAACACGGGAAATCTAGTAGCTTTTCTGTTTTGTAATGCGGCAGCGGCAATCTCCCGCGCCATAGACGGTCTCATTGCAAATACCTAGCACGATCAGCACTGCTTCAAGTCTCACTGCAAAGCTTAAATTTGCTACTAGTTGGTGAGTTTCTTAGGCTTGCAGAGTGTCACAAGCACAAGCAAATGACCTATTCTTAAATAATAATCTCATGCTCCTCCGCCTGAGATAAGGAACTGCGCTGCAACGACGCATACGTTCAATATTGCTGCATCGGTACAACTGCCTCCATCGTAGCCTTGTTATCTTGCAAAGGTAAGCAGAAGTAATTTTTAACGTGCACATGCAATAACCGCATTGTATGTAAGGCGAAATATGAGTGGTAGTAGAATGAGCTATTTGATGAAAGATAAACAATTGATGAATACTTTGTTTAGCGCAAAACGACACACACAAGAAAGACGACAGGACAAGGCGCTACTCTCAACTGAGAGTAGCGCCTTGTCCTATTGTCTTTCTTGTGTGTGTCGTTTTTGAGAGTAGCGCCTTGTCCTGTCGTCTTTCTTGTGTGTGTCGTTTTGCGCTAAACAAAGTATTCATGGATTCGCACCAACTAGCCCGCCAACGCATTGTGATAAACAATTGCTTCGACCCGGTACAGGAGTTTCAGCCGAGTGCAGTGCGCGTGGACACGGAATGCCCCTACGCTAATAGCAGCCACCCTAGCAGCAGCTTCTGTCCCTGTATAAAACTGCGCGTGGAGTTTAGTGAGCAGAAAAGCATTGAAGGACTCTGCCGAAAGTCTGTTGTACGTGGGTCCATTGTCACGAGCGCAGACTGTATTAAGGGGGGACACTGCTATTAAAATAATGTTCACCTTTTCCATCAATATTAATGAAACTTGACAGTCTTGTTTAGGTTTTTGTGCTGATTTGAAATATATATTTATTTTTCTAATAGGCCATGTAGTTCTGAAGATAAATAAAATTCATTGTTCATCATTTGCAGAAACCATTAAAAAAATGTGTTACAAAAATTCATATTGGCACACGCCTAGGTACTAGAAAACATAAGGAACACAATGGTAGGAATACTTTTTTGATATATCAAATATTAGTAATTTTGTAGCAATTCAATCTTCACTGTTCCAATTGTGGGTACCCTAATGTCTGATCTAAAGCAGAACTGAAAAATTTTAAAGCATAAATTCCAAAATCTGTTCCTACCATTGTGTGCTTTGTACACTCAGCTCCGAGCCACAACGAAAATTATGCCTCTACCTGCCTTGAAGGCAGAGATATTGTTGCCACAAATCGGCAAGAAGTAAAAAATAGGTGTTTTGAGAAAACGAGAAAAAAAAATTCACTTCTAATCGAAAGTGTAGAAAAAAATTGTGCACTATTTTGCAGTGAAAGTGGCTAAAAGCCACCAGAAATGTAGTCACTTTGACTACGGCCACCCAAATGGCGTTTTCTGAAAGCATTCTGCATGTCCGTAATGGTCTTGCGCTTTGTTTGCAGATGCAACTGCTCGGCGGTGGTCCTTCTCCACCATGTGTTTCATGCTTGGTATTCCAGGGTTGAGGTGCAGCTCTTTCAATATTGCTGCAGAGATCGTCTCGCAGCCAGCGTTGCCTCAGCTACTGCCACTTGCACGGTGAACAGTGAAGCATGCTGTTCCTTTGGAGCCAGTGCCCATATCGGGGAGTAGAGAGACTCGTTGCTGTTCTGAGTACTGCCCCGTAGGCACTGCTCAAGGAGCTTTTCATCCGACAGGCGCTCATAAATGGGCAACAGGGCTTCGCAGACATGTGGAGGCAAATTGTAGTGGTGCTTAGGGGTTGCCTCAACCTTAACGCTTGCTGTATTTTGCCGGCACCACAAGCTTGGTCCTGGTGGACAATAGCTGTAGTCTGATACCAAGTCATTTGATGTTGTGTGGTGATAAGTTGCCATCACTGCCCTTTTCATTCCCTGCACATCACCTTTGTGAGTCTTCAGGGCCCAGTCATTGTATCGTGTCAGCTTTGTGACTAAGTCGGTGGTCAGTTTGCCTTAACCACCAAGGCTCTCCAATCCACCTAGGTCCCTTATGCTTTGTGATAAAGTTTTGCAAGCTTGTGCCCATACGTTTCTGTACATGGTTTGTACAGTTTTTATTTTCCACTGAAATGTATCCATATGCTCTGGCCTCCTGCAGCGCAAGAAAATGCAACTGTCACCATACGAGAGTAGGGTAGTGTACCTCAGGTTATGCCGTTAGAGTAACCTCTGAAAAAGGATGAGGGCAGCTTCAACTTTCATTTTGCCGGCCTTCTCGGAGGTGTTTTCTGACAGGCATGGCTGTTCCAAGCTTTATAACTCGAGTCGTTATCCTTTGGTCCACGCTCACAACCAGCGCACCGGTTGCTGAGCACCACATAGTCAATGACTAGCCCCGTAAACAGCTCTATGACGGCACCTACGCCAATGTGAGATGAGTGGCCGCGCATCATCCAGGATCTGTCGTTTGATACCGCAATATTTCTCGGATTTCCAAGCTCCAGTTCGTCGTACAGTTGCCGAACCGATTGCACACACAGTGCCGTCTGCTTCTCGGCCCCAAGTGCCGCCACGGGTGCCAACTTGCTTTTCACATACCTCTGCCACGTTTTGTTGTGAAGACCTCGGTGGGAGATGTCCATTATGGCAAAAACGTCGTTTAGCGCCGTTCGCAGATTCCTGGTGGCTTGCATCGCACGCACGGCAAGAACGTTCACAATGAACGAGTTGCTATTCTGATTACCGTTCACGTGGGGCGAGCTCTGCACCAACACGATATCTCCGCAGTACACGCACGTGATAACAATCTTTATGGCAAGGCAATATTCTAGTTTGCTTTTGCCTACTGTGATGCTACTGCTGCACACCTTGCACTTCACAAACAACATCAGTTCATTCACAGAGTCCAAACTAACGATTCGGTCATTCCAGCAACTATAGGCGGCACTACGGTAGGTCAAAATGGCTGCCGAGACGGTGATAAGGTGATCTTGCAAGCATATGCACCTCGAGCTGCAAAGCACCTGAGGCCACCTAGTTTAGCTGCAAGCCATGGTTTCTCTTTTGCTAAAGAGAAGCAAAGGTGTGTAAATGAAGGCGAAGCTACTTTCAACGCCAGTCACATCTTATGCTGCCGCATCAAGTCCATTAGAGACGCAGAAGCGTTGCGAAAGGAGACGACAGGAAAGACGCTCACTTGTGACTAAGTATATCTTCACAGACAAATCACCATGAATGTTATTGCGCATGCGCTGTCATCGATAATTGTAAAAAAGAAATGTTTACATTTTTGTATATATATAATTCGCCTAACAACTACATCAAGAATGACAGCTATAGTGTTGGTGATAGCAACAACAGCACGTGCAAGTGGTCTGACAGAAGTCATTCCGAAAAAAACCTTTAGGGGGGGCAGGGCGAAGAGTGACCGAGAAGGTGGCATAGAAACTTCAGCCAAGGACGAGGAACGTAAATTCCTGATCCATCAGATGCACTGACAGGGCACTAATACAAATGTTAGCTTGAACGGGAGTATGACCTGCCTCGAGAATTTGCTTTTCGGGTCTGCCTTTGGATCTGCTTTTAATCTCGGTTTTGTCGAAAAGGGGCTTACAGCCACAATCCTTGCAGTGCGCAGCAAGGTGCAAAGAGTTGCTCAGGGCCTTTAAAAATGAAGAATGTTCTCTTAGCCTGTCATTTACAGCGCCCCGCCTGCCCAATGTAATCTATCCCACACCCTATTGGTATCCTATATACCCCTTTGGTAGCACAGGAAGCGAGCGGTTTCGTGTGTTTCTTTTCACAGATCTTGTTCTTATGACTGTTTTGCAAGGGCACACAACTGAGAAAGCTTGAGAGGAGCTGTGAAGACGAGGTCGATGCCGTGTTCTTTCTCGATCCTTTTTAAGGTTGTGAGAAATAGTTTTGTCTCCAAAAATATACTTAGTTGCAAGTGAGCGTGTTTCCTGTCCACGTCTCCTTTTTCCGCAACGCTTCTGTGCTCCCCTTTCCAAAAATCATGTCAAACCAACTAGCCCAACAGCCTACTATTCCATTAGAGATACCGAGGTCAGCGTCGAATTGCTCTGCCTGCAGACAAGTGCACTCAAGGGCCTGCCGCACTGCGTCAACACCACAGTACGTGAAGGTACAGGCTTTGTAAAGGTCATTATGTTGTTAACTAGCCTTGAAAATGCTCACAGGCATGAAGCCATATATTTTTAAACTTCAAAAACTTAGTAAACGCAAGTGCATACTGGTAACAGACATTAGTTTCAAGCGCTCTTGTTTTTAACAAATTAATCCTGTGCAGTAAGGAACAAACTCTACGGCATTTCGAAATGTAAACTAAAAAATCAAACAGCTGTGAAATACAACAATTTACGAAACTCGTCGCATACAGGGGTGATCATGCTCGTCTCGAGCCTTGAGCAGTGTACGGCGGAGCAAATGAACTGAAATTTAGTGTAGCGGTTTGACTAAGGACAAAGTGCTTGTGCCTGAATGGGCTTCACGTTTTTTCCACTTGAGTTTCGAGTTTTTTCTTTGTAACTCAGCACCTCCTTTAAAATTTGTTTCTTCCTTGCGCAGAGCTCGGCTTGATCGCTGTAGACAAGTGGGTTCACCTCTGTAAGCGATTCAGTGTCATGGAAATGTAGTACGAGCTTCGTAACTGGTTCTGGTGCCTCAGATCGTTACGCCTGTCTCGAACTACATTTTAAAGATATCTTAGCAGTGAACACTCGCTGCGGCACGGTTCGAGCATTGCGGCACGCTGCATATGCGATTACTGTTCCCTTTTTCCTCATCGGCGCGTCAGTGCATACTGCAGACCGAACCGCCGAATACGTCGCAGATTTCAATCACCGGGTGACTCCTTCAGAGGACGGCCGCGTGGCGCTGCCTGCGTTGCTCGAATGACCGAATAGCGAAGCCTACCTCCGCGTCGACTGGTGCAGCCACAACGTCGTAGGTGCAAGTGAGGGAATCCAACTTCCGTTTTGTTGCTGGCGTTGAAGCAAGAATACGAAGTTTTTTTTTTGGGGTGGGGGGGGGGGGGGCATTCATTTCTCTCTGCAGCAAATCCGCACGTTGCAACACTGCAGTGTCACGCCGAACATGGCCGCTGTCTGTAACGATGTCACTCGGTGAGCTGGCTAGGCCTACTTCGGCGTCGTTCGCAGCTTAAGAATCGTTTGCGGGTTGCGGCGGGCTAGTCGCGATGTCTTTCGAAGAAATATAGTGCTTCTGAAAGATATGAGCTGATCGCTTCTTCTTTTTGCTGAACTTGTGCCTCGTGGCGAACTTCCCGGGTGGATCGGACATAGTTGCGCATTTGTCACGAACCTATGAGCACAACGAGACGCGCCGTCACGTCACCTGCGGAGTGTAGCAGATGATGGGAACCTCGCGCAGCCAACCACAGGACGCGTTTTAGGTCACGTGTGCTAGTCAACGAATCGGATCGTGTGTTTGAACTTTTTTTTCCTCCCCGGATTTCAGCGTCACTGCCGAACCGACACAGTCACCTTTGACAGGAAATTAAAGAAGGAAGGCTCCTCTTTCCAACGAGACCAAGATGGCTGCAATCGCATGCATAGCATAAGAGCTACGCGTCGCGATAAAAAGGGCTGTTTTCGCGCGGTATTCAGCTCACAGCTCACAGAATTGATATTGTGGACAAAATACGCTCCCGTGAGATTCGAAACTTGGTCAATTAAAGGAATATTAACTGTATATATTAAAAATTTCATTTTCAAAAAATAAATTTTTTTTCAATTTGTTAGCCGCAAGGAGCCGTGTCCCTCCTTAATACCTATCAAGGAGCACTACTCTCACAAGGACCCTTGAATGCGAGGGCCTGGAGGCGTGTGCTTGGCGCTCTTTGGCCATACTGGCGCTTGCATCATTAAACACTATACATCATCATCATCTACCCGATTGTTAGTTTCCCAAAAGGTTGACGCACTGAAGAAACTTGAAACTTTTTGTTCAGTGCAAAGAAAGCTTTTCCTGCTATTTTATATTTTTTATTTATTTTATTTGAGTACCCCAAGGGCCCGTTCGAGCATTACACGATGGGAGATGGAAAAAGTCAAGCTTAAGTGGAATGCGTATAACCTAAATAGTATAGGAAGTAATTAAATGCAATAAAAAATTTAGACGTTGAGCAGGAACAAAAAAATGAAAAAAAAAGTTTATACAATATCCTGTTGCATGAAAAAATTTAAACGAACTCAAAACTCAATGGAGATGGCCAGTCTCCATCAGAACTTGAGTTTAAAAATACAGTCGAATGAAATAGGTAAACAACCTACAGAAATACCGTATTTACCTGCATAATGATCGCACTCTCGTAGTGATTGCACCCCTGAATTTTTCGTCAAAATTAGATTTTTTTCCTTTCCCGTGTAATGATCGCACCCCGAACTTGCTACAGCGATATGTTTTGTGCCAAGTGTAGCTAATGACGATCTCATTTACTATCTGTCGAATGCAGTCGAACGCTACGCGAACGACTCTTGTGGACATACCAAGCGGTCTGCACGCACCAAACATTCTTAAGCAGATGCCCCATTTCATTTCTTTCATCACTTTCCGCACTTCCATTAATCAACGCGAGAGGTCGATTAATTGAAAATTTTCTTTTTACCCCTAGTGCCTGCCTGTTTAGTAAGAAGGAGCCGACACATTACAGTGTCCAACACGACACATATTCAGCAATAGATCTAACAATTGGTTCTTCTCCTCTGCCCCGCCTAGAATGGTCCGTGATCAATAAATTGTATGGAAATGACCACTTTGCTGCAAATTTAAACGTGATAACTCTGCATGAGAACCCTCCGCATATTCCTCGATGGAAATTAACAGTGGCGGATTGGGAGCATGTTAAAGAATCATCTTATTTACCAGTAGATTTTATAAATAATTTTATTATAGATGATGCCATTGCATATTTTACTGCTTTTATAATTGATTCAGCCAAAAAGTTTATCCCGCAGATGAATAGTGGTTCACTAGGCAGACGTGTTCCTTGATGGAACGAAGACTGTAGAGAGGCGCGAAAGGGACAGAACAAGGCATGGGGTGTATCGTGCAGATCGCGTAATGCCGAAAATCTAATTCACTTTAAACAAATTAAATGACAGGGAAGGCGGACACGATGTCAGGCAAAGAGAGAAAGCTGTGTGAGGTTCCTCTCCGGCATTTATTCATACACGCAGGAGGCAAAAGTGTGGAATGGCCTGAGGAAGCTACAAGGGTAACAAATCTATCCGTTGCCTCTGGTGAACGACCAAGGGGATACCTTGCAAGGCCAGGCGGACTCTTTTGGGGAACACCTTGAGCGTGTGTCGAGCTGAATACTCTATTCTGAATCTTTCCTTAAATACAAAGAAATAGAAGAACTTAAGCCATTCGTACGTAAATGCAGACATGATGAAGCGTATAACCGGCCATTCAGTATTGCTGAGATGAGAGCTGCCTTGATCTCATGCAAAAGCTCTGCATCGTGACCTGACCGAGTCATGTATGACATGATCAGAAACTTGTACACTGACACAGAAGTTACACTGCTCGCACTCTTCAATGCTATTTGGGCTGCCGGATACCTTCCACACACATGGAAAGAAGCAATTGTGGTCCCTGTTTTTAAGCTGGGGAAAGACCCATCCCTGGCGGCAAGCTATTGCCCGATAGCTCTTACAAGCTGCCTGTGTAAGCTTTTTGAAAAAATGATTAATCGCAGGGTCATACATTTCCTTGAACTCAACAATATACTTGATCCCTATCAGTGTGGCTTCAGAGAAGGTCGGTCGACAACATCATTTTGTATGCATTGAAGGATACATTCGTGATGCATTTCTATATGAACAGCTTTCCTTATCAATATTCCTTGACATGGAGAAGGCATATGACACAACATGGCATTACGAAATCTTGTGAAACTTGTCTGAAATGGGCATCTGTGGAAATATGCTGAAAATAATTGAAAGCTATTTGTTGAATCGTATCTTCTGTGTGAAAATCGGCAACATATTGTCGCGACCTTTCACACAAGGAACAGGTGTACCCCAGGGAGGCGTGCTTAGTTGTACGCTCTTTATCGTGAAGATGAACACGCTTTGTGCTTGATTACCACCTGCCATTCTTTATTCCGTCTAGTGGACGACATTCAAATCGGCTTCAAATCCTGTAACCTCGCAGTATGCGAGAGACAGGTGCAGCAGGGCTTGAACAAGGTTTCCAAGTGGGCAGACAAAAATGTATTTCAAATCAGCCCCCACAAAAGTTCTTGTGTTCTTTTTACTAGAAAGAGAGGCCTGGTTCCAGATCCTTGTGTTCAACTGTATTGACATCAAATACCTATCAACAAAGAACACAAATTTCTAGGTGCTATTATACTTGACTCCAAGCTTACTTTTATTTAGGACATTAAATATCTTAAAGAAAGATGTCTAAAGACAATGAACTTACTTAAAATTCTATCCCACACAACATGGGGTACCGACAGGAAGTGTCTGATGAATGTTTATAAGAGCCTAATTCGATCACGATTGGACGGTGGTGCCATCATATATAACTCCGCCGCTCCTAGCCCACTAAAGATTCTAGGTCCTGTCCACCATCTACGTATCCGCGCAGCCACTGGCGCTTTCAGGACAAGCCCTATTGAAAGCTTATACGCGGAATCATGTGAATGGTCACTCCATCTACAGAGAACTTACATCAGCCTTACATACTTCCTGAAAATACACTCCAATCATCAACATCCATGTTTTAACGTTGTTAACGATATGACATGTACTACACTTTTCCATAACCGTCCCTCTGTAAGACAGCCTTTCTCGCTTCATGTGAGGGAGCTTAGTGATGAAATGCATGTCCCACTCCTCGAGCTTCGCCTAATGCATCCAACCAAGCTGTTATCACCTTGGGAGTGGCAGGTGATAGAATGTGGCATATCCTTTTTAGAATCAACAAAACACGCACCAGAGATCGAAATCCGAATGCATTTCCTAGAACTCCAGCACAAGCACTCCTGCGCAGAGTTCTACACAGATGCTTCGAAATCAAATGCCGGGGTGTCCTATGCTGCCGTCAGCCCATCCTTCTCAGAATCTGATGTACTGCATCCGGAAACAAGTATCTTTACGGCCGAGGCCTACGCATTACTGTCTGCTGTGAAGTATATAAGAAAATAAAAACTTCAAAAATCAGCTTATATACAGACTCCCTAAGCGTCGTGAAGGCCTTGATGTCACTCTATAGACACAGAAATCTACTACTTAGTGAACTCTATTCTGTCTTGTGTAAAGCGTACATATCTAACCAGCATATCATTATATGCTAGGTGCCTGGCCATAGGAGCATCGAGGGTAACATTCTCGTGGACGAGATGGCCACATCAATCGCATCGCAAGCTGTTAACCCTACTGCTGAGGTGCCTGTCACAGATCTGAGGCCTTTCTTACGAAAGAAACTGCGAAACCACTGGCAACACATGTGGGACGCGGAAACAAATAATAAGCTCTACCTGATAAAGCCACAGTTAGGATTCTGGCCCTCTACTATAAAATCGCGCCGAACAGATGTCCTATTCTGTCATCTCAGAATAGGACACAGATTTGGCACCCATAATTTTCTACTCACCAGAAGTGAGCCTCCAACCTGTTGTAGATGCGGGGAGAGGCTGACCGTACTCCATGTCCTCCTGGAGTTTTGGGAAGCCGAATTTGAGAGAGACATTTTTCCTTAGCATACCAGCAGCACATTCCTCTTCATCCTGCAATATTCCTCGATCCAGGACCGCTTTTTGATACAGACACAGTCCTCAGTTTCCTCAGAGATGTGGTCTTACAAGGTATTAGTCCCATACATTCGTAGTGTTTCCTCTCTTTATAGGATGCCGCTGGGATAGCCGTACTGTAGAGCACACGCCTCCAGGCCCTTGTGTTTCAAGGGCTGTGGTGAGGCAGTTGTGCTGTAGCTAATTTTTGCATCTTAGATGTTCTGTATATCATATCATTCTTCCGCAGTGCAGTGTAAGGCTCATAGTACTCATCATTAGTCATCGCCATAATCTTATTGCACATAGATTTTACGCACTTTGCAGCGACTATATTTTTAGGCCCCTTTACAGCCACGTCACATCAACTTCACAGAACTCATCATTCCACTGCGAAATCATTAACACTCTCTTGGCGATTTTTGGCCATACCTGGCCCTTGCGCCACTAAACAACACAAATTCAAAAGAAAAAAAAAAGCTACAACCAAACTTGCCTTTGCTTTATTATTTGTAGGCTTTATAGTGGTTGTGGTCAACAACAACAAAAAAGGTGCCTTTCGATTCCTCTTGTGTGCTCTCGTGGGCAAGCAACAAATCGCGAGCGGCAATGATAGTAACCCTGTTTACACTGATACGTTAGAAGTGTACCCTATATATACACCGACGCTTGTAACACAGCAAAGATATTTGCCCACCCTTTGCGGAAATGTGCCGTAATAGGATAGTAGTGAAGACGCCGCAGTTTTCGCAGCATGCTTGCCATGTGTTTCAATGTCACTGGCAGCTAAGTGCGCCCATCTCTGTTTCTGTCCCCTCAAAGTGGTCACGCCTATGTTATTCCCGCAAACTTGCCGATAGTAACGATATTATTCATTACTTATACAGAAAAAACTGTTTCGATGCACGCAATGTACTCATGAGAAGAAAAAAAAGTCCTGTTCGGCGCATTGGCTTGCTCCGCCGGCCGCGATTTTTATTTTGGTGTCCCGCACTGTTACAGCGGCAGCTACCTGTTGACCTGTTGTCATCTCGCAGCAAATTCGGGATAACCACTTTTTTTTTTTTTTTGTTCGCGGGAAATTTAACTCGCGTAATAATCGCACCCCTGAATTTGCAGCAATTTTTTTGACAAATAAGTGTGATCATTATCTGAGTAGATACAGTAGGTCCTACTTGTGTAGAATTAAGGTAGCTGTGGAATCTCAATAGATATTTTCCAAGGTATTTGCGTAAGCGGTGTGTACTCCTTGCTTGTGTAATGCCTTTATGAGGGCTTATGATTTCTCGACAACCTGGTTAATGATATGGATGTGATCCATTGTAGAGTATCCCTTCCTGAAGCCAGCTTGGTCCCTTGGTTGACTGAAGTCCATTGTTGGCCTTATTCTAATGGAGATTTTTTTGAGGAATATTTTATTTAATACTGGGAGCAAGCTTATAGGCCTATAATTTTTTAATTCTTTAACGTCTCTCTTTTTGTGGATTAGTATAATGCTTGCCTTCTTCCGGTTTTCTTGGACCCTTGCAGTCGATAGGCACTTTGTATAGAGAGTCGCCAGTTTTCTAAGCATTATGTCTCCTCCACCTTTGATTAAATCGACTGTTACGTCATCTTCTCCTGCCGTTCTTCTCCGTTTCATGTCTTGCAAGGCCCTTCTGACCTCATCGCTAGTTATAGGAGGAGTTTTTGTATCCTGTTCATTACTGTTTCTAATGTAGGTATCCTGACTCCACTGGGTACTGTACAGGTCAGTATAGAATTCTTCCGCTGCTTTTTTTATATCTTCGAGATTGCTGATCATGTTACCCTGCTTATCTTTCAGTGCATACATCTCGGTTGTTGCCTCTGAAGTCAACCTCGTTACGGTTTCATTCATTACCTCTATGTCATCATCATCTCTCTGTTCTAAGGCTGCAAATTTGTTTGCAAGTACCAGCCTAAATTTTTCTACTTTTACCCTTACTGCCTCTAAGTTGACTTGTTTCTTCTTGACTAATTCTACTCTTTCTCTCTTCAAATTGAGGTGAATCCTAGCCCTCACTAACCTATGATCACTGCACTTTACCCTACCCATGCTGGGATCAGCAGAAAGTGTGAAGTCAATTTCATTCCTTGTTTCATCATTAGCGCTTTTGCAGGTTCACTTTCTGTTGCTACGGTTCATGAAAAAGGTGTTCATTATTCTCAGCTTATTCCTTTCTGCGAATTCTTCCAGCATCTATCCTCTAGCGTTCCTAGAATCAATGCCATGATTGCCAGTTGCTTATTCCCTAGCCTACCTTTTCCCCGCTTTTGCATAGAAGTCGCCCATTACTACAGTGTACTAAGTTTGCACTTTTCGCATTTCTAGTTTAACATCTTCATAAAACTGATCAACTTCATCATCATCGTGACTGGATGTTGGAGCATAGGCTTGTACTGCCTTTAATCTACACCTCTTATTAAAATTTATTACGACTTCTGCTACCCTTTCATTAATACTGTAGAATTTGGCAAATACTGTAGAATTTGGCAATGTTGCCCTCTATGTCCTTATGGATTAGGAATTGTATTGCTTCTCATCAGGGAGACCTGTAAGGCAGAGGGCATGGGCGTTATTCAGCAATGTATAAGCCTCACCAGTTCTTCTAATCTCACAAAGGCCGATGATATCTCAAATGATGTCTAATAGTTTCCCTCAAAAAGTCCTGCTAAGCTAGCCTCACTCGACAGAGTTCGGCTGTTAAAGGTTGACAGGGTCAGTTTCCATTGGCTTCAGTTTTCATATAAGCTTCAAATAGAGATAATTTATATTTTGAATGATCAATAGGTCAAACTATTCCGCAATCCCCTTTGAGTTGTATATATGCTGGATTGACTTTATATGCTTTAATGCCTTTAAATGCTTGGTGCAAATGCACTTGTTTGACTTTCACAGACAATTTTGAAGACAAAGTTCTGCTCTTCAGTGTAGAAAAATGAAGTTTCAGTTTAGTGCATGTGGGCAGGCTGAACTAATAGACAGCTAACTAGCATTATTTTATGAGACTATGTTCTGAGATCATTTCATGGCTATCAGATAAGAGATATTTTCTGACAATATGTTTTTGAATGTACAGAGACATTTTAAAAGTTCCCCACTCAATTATTTTTTTTTAAATTTGTCTAAATCTTTTTATGTGTCTAATTGCTCTCATTCCCACGTGGAAAGGTAAGAAAGGAAATGATTTTACGATGAAGCTTCATTGTTGCATATAGGTATTTATTGAGCATGATGACAAATTAAGCTGAATACCTCTAGCTGTAACCAGCTGTGCATTCGTCGGGTTATTCCTTTAAACTAAAAGGCTCTGTAGCCCAGTTAGCCTGCCTGCCTGCATTGGAAGGTGTGCTATTTTATTTTCTTATGTTATGCCACATTTCTTGTGCTTAAAGAGGTTAGGCTTATGAGCTACACAAGAAAGAAGCATTTGTTTGTAGCCATTACTTAAAATATTTTCATAAATCATGTGCCTGATCTTTGACACCTTGAAAACAATAATGAAAGGCAGTGTGTTTTGTTACTTGTAGTGTACTCTGTGTCTTGTATGTGCAATATCTTGTTTGCATAATGGTTTGCATTGATACTGGCATTGAAATGCAGTATAACTTGCTGTATCTGAATTACCTATGACCATATTGAACATTACTGTGGTATTTTGTGCAGGCTTTAGAAGAACAAATAGCTGCTAACGACTCTCTTTGCCAAGCCAAAAACAACTCGCTTTCAAAGGTGGGTCATACAGTACTCTTCTGTTGCTGTAGTGCTAACTTTTTTTTCTTTATAATAGGAAATATAGTTGGTGAAAACTATGGTATGTTTTGGAATGGCCACTTTTAGAAATTTTTGCTGCTGTGTAACGCTAGGTTATTGCATGTGCTGTATGTAGGATTGCCGAGCCATGGTACAACATTTTGAATTATTGGAAATGTGCACCTGTATCAATGTTTGCTTCAGCTTTTAGTTCAGCCAAGCTCTGGCCAAAGTGTTCCACGTTGGCAAAGCATATGCACTCATACCTTCTTGCATGCTGGTTCCCAGTCAGATCAGAATCTGTATACATGTGCCTCAATATGAGTGATGAAATTGATAATGAGAAATTGCAGCATATGTTTCAGGAATATGTGTCCACCACTCGCTAGGCTGTGTGTTATGGCAGTGCGGTAGGCATGCAAAGTTTCAGTGCCTAGTTGCCCATGGCGTTTGCTGCTAAGCACAAGGTCGGGGGTTTGATTCTCTGATTCAGCGGCCACATTTCGATTGGGGTGAAATGCAAAAATGCTTGTGTGATTAGATTTAGATACAGATTAAACAACCAAGAACTATGGCGTACTTAATATTCACATTGTAATTTTCACACATAAACCCCCATAATTTTTTAGAGCTTTGCAGACAAGTATTTCGCGGTGCTAACTCTTTCAGAGATATGAAATAGCAATCAGTGTTTGCGACAATATTGAATATAAAGTGCACATTTGCAAGTGTGAACATGTGACAAAAAGCTATGCGAGGCTAGTATACTCTTGAACCATATGGTGGCCATAGTGAAGTGAGATATCAGTTCTTGTGGAAGCCAAGGGTAGGCAGTACAGTAAAAGAAATTTTTAGAAGTCATCATAGATGTGAGCACCTATAAAATGATGCTAGGTGGGCTTCATTCTGAAAAGGTGTGTTTTTTCAAATTTTTGGTGACTGTCGTACATGTTTCATGTCCATTTAAGACTTATCTTTTGTGTCGTATATGGGCTACGGGGATGCCAGAGGGTTGATGTGTGTACCCCAATGCCCTGCCAAATGCCTTTTGGTGCACCAGCTTTTTCCTCATGCTGCGTTCGCAACATTTTGTTTAGTCCTTCCCCCTGTGTAGTGGGGTAAATAAATGAGTGATTAATTTCTAATCATGCTCATTGTTCACCAGCTTTATTTAGTTCTGATTTTCACTGCAGTTGCCAGATATTTTCGTGCTTTTGGAAAAAGTGAAGCTTCAGAGAGAACAGTTCTCAACTGACCCTGATGTCAAGGACATGGTTGAAATGGCTTTGGATGTCTACAAGACCTGCCGGCAGATAAAAGAGCCAAATCGCAACGTGGATTCTGCAGTCGCTCGCTATCAAGCAGCTCAGGAGGCCATCCAAAAGTGCTATGATTTGGTACTATACATATTTACAGTTTTATTTTTATAAAATTCAGTTTTTTTTTTGTTGTTGTTCATTTCGTCAAATACAAAAATGCTATGATCTGCCACTACAGTGGAACCCCGCTTATATGCCCCCCCCCCCCCCCCCCCGATTTCGCGGTGTCGATGGTTTTACGACTGATTAATGCAGTCTCAGCAAACTCGCCATAGAGACCGTGAACCCAGCAGACAACACGTGAGAAGAACTGCCACCTGTCCTCTCTGTCAGGGAAGGGAGAGCACCACTTTGTATCTGGAACGTGACTGGTTTCTGAGCTCCCTGCTAGCCTTTGTTTACCTTCTCTTGCATTCTCAGCCCTCTCATAGTTCGTTTCCCATCCACTTTTTCACGTCGCTCAACAACTGCCTGTTTTCATTCCTTCATTGCCGTCTCATTGTGCTTTCTCTCTTGGCATTTTCTCTCAGAAGTGCCTGCTCCTGTCAGTGGTTTCGGCATTGTGTCAAGCCTGCTATATTTGTACACTGTCAAGAGTGCTTTCGGCCGCATAATTTGACACGTCTATTGGCTAGTCTCGCCAAAGTGAAACTATCTCTGAAAGTGATTACCTAAGAATACTGCCCTAGGCCGTATAGAAAGCACAAAACCATGTACAAAGATTGAACTTATTTGCCAGCAGAAGGCCCGCAGATCATATCGGAAATAAGTGTCCACGCACACAGTTCGGAGCTTTGTTTACACATGAGCATGCAAGACATCTCACATGTCTGTCGCTGGGTTTTGGTCTCGCACGGGTCGTCGTATTCGACACAGCTAGGTGCCACGTCGGACAAGTACATCAGTACAGAAGTTGCTGTGCTTGTACCTATGTGAGCGAATGTGCAGACTATCATAGACAATATTTGGAGATTTGCCTGTGCAAATAACAATGTCGTAGGTGACTTCTTTGCAGACATAGCTGAGCTTGAAAGACGGCTCTTGCTGCGTGGCTCAAAAGAAGGTTATAAGATATTGATCGATCTTTAAAAAGTATGTAAATCAGCAAAGAATGATGTAGCATTGCAATGCATGCTAGGCTACATTTCTCCTATAAAGCGTGATTGGCACCTGCAATGCAGTATCCGTTTTGCATTTAATATTAGTATTATTTATTTTTTTGCCGGTTTTGGTTTACAAGTCCTGCAGTGTATTGGCCTATGACAAAGCTCCTCACAACTGCTTCATGTGACACCACGTATTCTTGAGACAATTCTTGTTTTTCAGATTATACAACATTTTTATGTGATCCTGAGAAGGTCATGTAGTCAGGGTTCCACTGTTGTATACTTTTAGTTCTACTTTTGAAATAATTTTTGTTTCTTCATTTTGTCCATAATATATTTTAACTTCTTTTTGTGATTGTTTGCATTGAGGTTTTTCTGTTTCTTGGTATTCTGTATTATTTCTGTCTAGGTCTCTAAAATAGAGACTGTAGCTTTCATTTTCGTTTATTGGTGTAAAATGTTGTAAGAAATGCAGTGAAACATTGCCTTCATGGGATATGCTTGTGCATGATATAGGGTTTGTTCGTGAAGTAGTGAGGCTGCCTGCTGTGTGGTGCTGCAGACATCAGTGGCACGCTTCTTGGAGGTGGGGTTTGTGGTGGTGATTCTAAGTCAAGTAATGCACCAGGCGGTAGTCGCATCCGACCTCTGACATAGTTAAGATCTGAAGTGATGCAAAAGCTGTTTTCGTGTTTTTGTCATGGCAGAAAACGTAAAAGAATGTCAACGGCTGGAGCATCGGTATGCGAATAAATTTTGCTTTTACCTGGGCAAAACCACTTCCAAAACGCTTGCCTTGGTTAAGGAGGCTTACAAAGACAACGCCCTGTCAGGGGCCCTGGTTAACGTTGGTTCAGTGTGTTCAAGAATGGACAGGAGACCGTTGAAGGCATGGATTAATCTGGACACCCTTCAGTGAGGGGTTTGGATAAAGGTGTCGCCAAAGTAAAAACTCTCCTGGAGTCGGACCATCTTTTGACTATCAAATTAATCACAGAAAACCTCATCATATGCAAAACAATGGTTCACAAAATTATTTCTGAAAATTTTAAGATAAGGAAGGTTCGTTCAAAATTGGCATCAAAAGTGACGACTGATGAATAAAAATGACGACGAGTCGACATTTCTCGCAAGATGCTGTTTTAATTAGAAAGTGAATGGGACATTTTAAACGGATTAAGAAAAGGTGACGATTCATGGTTGTTTCAATCAACCCTGAAAGCAAGTGCCAAAGTTTGGAGTGCCCCACCGCGAACTTTCTGCGCCCCAAAAAAGCAAGAACATTGAAGTTCAAGGTAAAGACAATGTTCAATGTTTTTTTGTTTTTTTGTTTTTTCTCTCTACAAGCATTGGGGGCTCCACAAAGAATTCCTGCCTTCGGGACGAACTCTCAACACCGTGTTCTAGAAATAAATCCTTAAGTGCCTTCACAGAGCCGTCAAGCAGAAACAACCAGAGATTGTCGATCGCTGGAAGCTCCACCACAACAATGTTCCAGCCCACACCACCTTTGTTGTGACCGCCTACCTGGCCTGCATAGGGGTGGCAACCTAGCTGCAGATACCGTACAGCCCCGATATGAGCCCTGCAGACTTTTTCCTGTTCCCAAAGCTCAAGAGAAGCCTTAAAGGTCACCATTTCGATGATGTTCCCATTATCCAATGGGCTGGCACAGTCTCTTAAAGAGGTTAGGCAGCTGACTTCGAGAGAGCCTTTGCAGCATGAAAACTGCATTGGCAGTGGTGTATCGATGCCCAAGAAAACTGTTTTGAAGAATTCTAATATGTACCGATGGGATCGGTAAATTCTTTTTACCAGACCCATTTTGATTACTTTACGGACAAACCCTGTATATACCACCCTAGTAAATTTGAAAATGTTGCAACAAGATTTGCAAAGTTATGGTGTGATGGTTGCATCGAAGTGCATAAGTTGGCAAAATAAAACTCACTGAGATTCTCAAAAAATATATTTTTTGTTTAAGGCTCACTCGAACTCGGAACTTTCTGGCTTTGTGTTACAGTTGGGCGGGTGACATTTTTCTCTTTATGGCAAAGAATATTGTTGACAAATAGATTATGGGGCATAATACTGAGACTGTCTTGCTGCAGTGAAGAGCGGAAAGAAATGTAATTTAGGTTGCGATGAGATAATAATATTATTTAGCAGAAGTAAGGTAATTTACTTTATGATGGAATGCAGTCGTAGTCGTGTAAGCATCTGGTGTGCACTTTAGTCGAACACACACACAAAATTTGTTTTACTATGTGTAAAATTGATCATAATGTGTGACACAATCACTGCTACTTTTACTTGATGTTGCAGGGCCAGTTGCCAGCACTGAGAGCAGAGCGTGATGCTGCCTCTGAGGAACTTCGGCAGCAGTTGCAAGCCCACAAAGAGATAGTAAAAGATGCTGACCAGGCGAATAGTCGCAATCTTCTGCATATCAAAGTGAGCTGTTAGTGCGGGTACATCATGTTGGCTTTCAATGTGTGTCATTTGCAAATTGTATTAATCAATTTTTTCAACTGTGTGTGCTTGACACCATTATGTTGTGCAGCGTGCAGGTGATAAATATGCTATGTAGAAAAGGAAAGTAGCATTTTATACATAATATCTTTAAACAAGAGGATGGTTGCTTTTTTTTTACTTTCTCTCTTTCTAATGGAATGGTGTTGAAAATATTTTTTTACATAGATGTCGATCAGGGGTTCTGGCAACCTAGGGCTTATGGGAATAGCATTTTAGGATTCCGCAAGTGGCCAAAATCCTGGGAAGGCAGGTGGGGTTCTCCAAGGCAAGGAAGTTTGGGATCCTTTGATGTAGGAAATCAAAGTGCGACAAAAGAAGAAATATGTTAGGGAAGAGGAACCAAGGGAAAGCCATAGGACAAAGTGAGAGGAACCCGTCGGGGTTGCTTGGTGGCTGTGGTGTTGGGCTGCTAAGCACGAGGTCGCGGGATCGAATCGCGGCCACGGTGGCCGCATTTAGATGGGGGCGAAATGCGAAAGCACCTGTGTACTTAATATATTTAGGTGCACGTTGAAGAACCCCAGGTGGTGCAAATTTACCGAGTTCCCCACTATGGCGTGCCTCATAATCAGATTGTGGTTTTGGCACAAAAAAACTAATAATTTAATTTTTAACAAAATGAGAGAATCCAATAATAATGGATTTTAATTTGAGGTATGTGAATACCGAATAATAGTTTTCAAATCAAATCAAGAGAAATAAATGCTGAATATTCGATCGAATATAGAATATAAAAAAAAAATTATCACAGACCTAATGGTTACAAATATTGTGCAAAAAAGACTGCTTCATACTAGCATTGCATAACAATGTAACAGGCTATCAGTAACTTGGGTAGACAGTAATGAAGATGTACTGAACAATCTACTGTTATTAAAGGGAAATACAAATTAGTATTCCAGCACTGATAGCAGATCATTTCTACTATACGAAGGCCTGGAAAATATTTTTTTTTATCAATAAAATGTCTGTTGAATAGAATCAACTGCCTTTTTCCCTCTGAAGCTTAACAATTATTGACTTTATGTTCTACTGAATACCAATGAGGTTCTCAGTTTAATATTGGACTTCTGCTTTATAGCAATCCTTTATTAGAAAGTGTTGATCTTCAGTTTTCCTCCAGAATATAGAAGTGCTTTCTCATGGTTATGGCAAGGGGGTTATCTTAAGGCCAACTTGTGCGTTGAACAAAAGTGCAGACTTTGCATGACAGCACTCAATGACTGTGCCCCATGTAGCCATCGTTGGGTCCATGCGGGCTGACTGCAGTGAACGCCGATAGTAAAGAGGAGGTGCCTTTTCATGATTCGGTTCAATGTGATTTCCCACCTGTCAAAAATTCTGAAATCTAGAGGGTCACGGCAAGATCGCCAACTATGTCCAATCTTCGCAGCGTGCTGGCATTGAGGAACACATGCAGTAGTTGAGAATTGCTTGCAGAAACAGTCTGCTACCTTGTCAGCCAAAGCAGCCCATCCTCGACATGCTCGGTGGTCCTTTTGTGCCGAAAACAATGTAGTGAGGCACTCACCTGTACGACATAGAGCATGAGACACTAAATTGTGCACCCAGTATGCAGCACTGTGCAGGTCTCTGTACCGAATACAGTCGAACCTCGATATATCGAACAGCACGCTGATTGCAAAATAGTTCGATATAACCAGAATTCGATATATAAAATCATGTAAACAATGTGTCGAACACTGCTGCAACTCAATCAATGAACCAAGGGCAAGATCGGGGATCGTTGTCCAGAGGGCGCATTCGGTTGCACAGCACGCAATTAGCCTAAGTGGCGCCGACTTCTTCAGCCGCTGTTAGTCGGCGCGGCCTAGGCCAATCGCATTCTCCGAATAGTGATCCCCAATCACGCCGCAATCGTGCCACAGTAAATAGTCACTTGAAGCTTCACACAAAGTATTTATTTATTTGGCTGAAAATACTGCAGCAGTGTAGCCTGCTTTTTATTGGCAGCCCTGTTCTTAAACTTGGAGTCCTCAACATAGTCTAAACGACTCACAAGCGATAGGCCGGTGCCCTCTGTTGCGCTGCAGTAGCAGCATAGAAGGGCCAAAGCAGCTACATGATGATGGTGATCATCATCATTAGCCAATTTTATGTCCACTGCAGGACAAAGGCCTCTCCCTGTGATCTCCAATTACCCCTGTCCTGCGCCAATCGATTCCAACTAGCACCCGCAAAGTTCCTAATTTCATCGCACCACCTAGTCTTCTGCCGTCCTCTACTGCGCTTCCCTTCTCTTGGTACCAGTTCTGTCACCCTAATGGTTCAGCGGTGATCGAATCTGCGCATTACGTGACCTGCCCAGCGCCATTTTTTCTCTTAATGTCTATTAGAATATCATCTATACCTGTTTGCTCCCTGATCCCAACCGCTCTCTTTCTCTCTCCTAAATTTATGCCTAGCATTCTTCGTTCCATTGCTCTTTGCACAGTCCTGAACTCCTCAAATTTCTTTGTCAGTCTCCAGGTCTCTGCCCCATATGTCAGCACCGGTAAAATGCACTGATTGTACACCTTCCTTTTCAATGATAACAGTAAGCTTCCAGTCAGGAGCTCATGATGTCGGCCGTATGCAATCCAACCCATTTTTATTCTTCTGTTAATTTCCTTCTCATGGTCAGGGTTCCCTGTGATAAGTTGACCAACGTAAACATACTCCTTCACAGACTCTAGAGGCTGACTTGCGATCCTGAACTCTTGTTCCCTTGCCCGGTTATTTATCATTATCTTTGTCCTCTGCATATTAATCTTCAACCCCACTCTTACATTCTCCCTTTTAAGGTCCTCAATGATTTGTTGCAACTCGTCTGTAGTGTTTCTGAATAGAACAATGTCATTGGCAAACCTAAGGTTGCTGAGCTATTTGCCATCGATCCTTACTCCTAAACCTTCTCAGTTTAATAGCTTGAATACTTCCTTCAAGCACGCAGTGAATAGAATGAGAGAAATTGTCTCCTTGTCTGACCCCTTTCTTTATAGGTATCTTCCTACTTCTCTTGTGTAGAATTAAGGTGGCTGTGGAATCTCTAGATATTTTACAGGGTATTTACGTAAGCGGTCTGTACTGCTTGAATTACGCAATGCCTCTATGACTGCTGGTATCTCTACTGAATGAAATGCTTTTTCGTAATCTATAAAATCCATATAGAGAGGCTTATTGTACTCTGTGGATTTCTCAATAACCTAATTAACTCTTTGAAGGTTTTTGCCATACATGTACGGCGGCGGTTTTTGTCCCGTGTGGTCTTTGCCGTACATTTACAGTTTCGACCCTCCGTTCGAAATTTCGCGCCATATTGACGATACGTGCTCACTGGGAGGTGCTGCCACCTCTTAGGACTTACAAGAAGCTTTTGAAATTTGTGCTACCTTCTTGCAGACATAAACAGAACTGATTTCTTGCTTCACCGCGTCGCGCAGACTGCGGCAACACCCCTATCGCGGTTTCGGTGTCGCCGCGTGATCGCAACAGAGGCGTGTGAAACGCGATATTTCTCTTTGTCGGCACTCTCTTGCAGTGGTTGCAGAAGTTGATTTCTCACTTGATTGGCACTGCTCTTAGCTTCTTTATCTCGCTGCTCGCAAGGTACTCTCGCTCTCAGCGGCAACGCACTTTCGTGGTTTCGGTTCCGCCACGTGATCGCAACGGATGCGCGTGAAACATTTTTCTCTTTGCCGGCACCTTTTTCAGGGGTGGCAGAAGTTGATTTGTATCTTCATTGGTGCTGCTCTTAGCCTGTTTGTCACCGCCATTCACGAGGTATTCTCGCTCTCTGCGGCAACGCGCTTACTTGAGAGGGTGCCTCAGACCTCTGCCCAAGGCAGCCACACGCAGAGAAGACGTCATGTGTGTGTCAACACAACTCATCGCTCCAAGAGGAGAACAGACACGCATTTTAGGTGTGCAGACTGTGATAAGGCGCTGTGCGGTGACCCGTGTTTCAAGGAGTACCACACTCTGAAATACTATTGCACATTTTGCAGTTCAGAGTGACGCCGACACCAAAATACTGTTCCTATTTTTTTTTTTTAACTATTTATTCCCAACTTCATACATATTGTACATTCAAGATCTTCAATAAAGTAATTTAACCACCTGGGAAATTTCTTTTCAAAATAATTCGACCCTCAAAGGGTTAATGACATGGATGTGATCCATTGTAGAGTATCCATTCCTGAAGCCCTACAGCTAAAGCAGCTACAGCCTCAGTTGAAGTCAGGAGCGGGGCAACATCAGCACTTGCGGAATCAACCTTGGCAGCGTCTTCGTTTGGCCACTACTTCTTCTGCGATCTCCACGTGTTTCAGCTGAAGGATTTTGAAGCACTGTCAATAACATAGTCTTAAGTGGCATCAGCCAAGGCATCTATGAGTGAATGAGCGCTGCCTCCCGTCATTGCGGATACAAACCGCCAACCCTCGCGAAGTGCGGCAGGCGCAGAGCGGGGCACTGAGGAGAGGTCATTGTGGAGAATGTAATTAATGCGTCATTGACGTTGTTGAACTAGCCAAGCTGCCCTGTGCATATGCAGCTACGTTCAAATAGCACCCCCGGCGTGATCAATGTGAGCAGCTATGGTGCGCAGCAGTCGGGAACGCCCATCGCGCCACCACTATCTTTGAGGCTGTTGCGGGAAATCTCATCGCCTGTCAACAGAGTTCATGTGGGCTAGGGTGGCAGAATTAAATATATCCATTTTACATCTGAGCCCATAAAAAATATAAAATGCATGCGATTTTCAGCTAATATAGAAAGTGTTCGATATATGCAATAATTCCATAAATCGAGGTTCGACTGTATTCGAAACATAGTGCATAATCGTATCGTGAGTAGAAGTTTTCGAAAAGTTCATTTTCGATTTGGGGGTATTTGAGTATTTGCACACCCCCAATTTTCATGTGTGGCATTAAAACCATGTATAAACCTGCACACGTAAAAAAAAAAATGTTGTATTATTGTCACCTAAATTATTATTTGCTTGTTTTTTTTTCTTGAAGGAAATCTCTGATGAATTCAAACCTGCAGTAAAAAAAAAATTGACTTTCAAAGGGTTAATAAACTTTTCTATTTATATGTATTTGTTGAAATTGTGAAATTGAAACCAAAACGTTAGTGAAGTCATTTCTTCTTGGAAAAACTCTTTAGACTGGCATCATTTCCGAGGTATCTGTCTCCAAAATGGGGTACTAATATATGCGTTAGCGTTGCAGTCATTAGACAGGCTCTTGCAAAACTAAATAGGAATGCCAATATATTTCATACTGTGTTTTGGAGATGGAAATGCAGAAATTAATGGTAGTGTTAGCATTTACGCTCGGCAGGCACGAATTCGCACCTGTTCAAATAAGTAAGTTGACCACCATGGTGGCGTAGTGGTCATGGCGTTGTGCTACTAAGCCCGATGGTGTGGGATTGAACCCCAGCCTCAACGGCCGCATTTCAATGGGGGGTGCATTGTATAAACACCCATGTAGAGTGCATTGGGTGTGCATTAAAAATTCCCAGGTAGTCAAAATTTATCCAGAGTCTTTAACTGTAGCGTGCCTCATAATCAAGTCGTGGTTTTGGCACATAAACCCCAGATTTAATTACATAATTTTACCATTCAAAAATAAGTGAACTAATTAAAATATTAAATAGTGAAACTTTTCAATTATAGCTACCTGGACGTTTCAATTTGACATGCAAATAATGTCTGCATCTTCAGATTACCCATTGAACAAGCTCTTTCTTGTTTGCGCTTGTTAAGTGGTCATAATTATTTATGGTCTACTGAGCAAATTAATAGTCAGCTATGCAAAGTAAAGATAATAGTTTTATCGTCCGTATACAGTTGCAAGCATTAGCTTACTAACTAAATTAACAAGCACCAAGTCACGTGCGCACAGGTAAACATAAACACCTGTCGCTTGGTGACCGCAGAAAGTCGCTGTCAAAATGTTGGAGTGAGCAAGTGCGGCAGCTACAGTGAGCGAATTGACCGTCACGCTGTCTTTCACTTCAACGCGTCCTGAACGTCGGAAGCACAGCACATACGAAGCTACTGGCAGGGGGCGCACTTTGTCCACATCGCAGATCAATTTCATGATACGATACCTGTGGGGCCATGCCGTTAACAACAGCCAATGGAGGACACCCCACCAGCCTGTGCCTCGCGCGCACGATATTAAGGTTGGACATGGGTTGTTGAGATAACTTCGTTATTTCTTGATCAAATCTGATAAAACTGCATATGCTCATTCAGTATTTCATGTTTACTTTAAATATCTAATTATATTTTGCATATATATAGTAGTTACTGAGGTAAATAATAATTACCTTCTATTATTTGTTGAAACAATTAAAATTTACCTGCTAAAGGGAAAGTTGCAAACAACATATAGTTGGATACTAGAGTGCATAAGGATACCAACGTTGGAAACAGATTTGAAATTGAACAATTATTTGTAATTTTTCAGCCCATTGAATTTCTATGTTCACAGTATTAATAATAAGAGCAAATGTAAATGTAAATAAAAAAAAAATTGGATCCGAAAGTTAACCATTTGCTTTCAGCGTTGCATTCTCAATATATTTAGCTTTGTGGTGCAAAAGAAATAACTAGCTGTCCTAGATCCAAAGATATTGAAACAGCAAACAAGCAAATTGACCAAAAAATCATGTTTTGTCAATAATTAGAAAAAATAAAAAATGCTTAGTGTTATGCCAGGGCATTGCTAGTTACATAATTTTATTTAGAATCGACTCGTAAGCCTCATACTAATCTGCTTGCAGCACTTCAAGCTTAATACATTTAGCTTCATATATATAAATAAAAGAATTATAGGTGCAATAATGTTCCCACAAACAGGCAAGCGAAAATTTGTGTTAAAAAAAGCAGCTTGATTTATTGAGGAATATAATGAAGTATTTACAGACCACCAGTTAACAAGCTAGTGTGCCCCTAGCACATGCCTCAGCATGTGTGCCCCAGTGTGAAACGTTTGTTATAGGGAGGAAAAAAGTTGTTTGCCAATTACCATTGCTTCGCACTTCACGCTCAGCGAGATTGTTCACGAGAAATGGGTTGCACGTTTGGTTTATGCAGCACCACTGCATATCGCGCACGAGATGAATATCTTTAATTGGGCAAAAAAAAAGCGAATCCCTTTAATGTCGTTTGCCAATTAACGGTGCGCTGCATTTTGCGTACAGCGAGAGTTCACGAGGAACGGGGTGCACATATGGCCACCACTCACGCGCGGCGAACTCCACGACAATGCGACATCACCGGACATTGCACACGAGATGACTACCTCTATGGGGGGACCGCAGTCACGTGCAGCTTTGCCCGCTGGCGCACTGCAACTTGCATTTTACACAAGATGGCAGAGCAATTATAGAATCGTGGCTTACAATAAGGACGTGCCCCTACCATGCATCCGAGCCAGCCGCGGCCACATCGGCGTGAGCAAGGAAATACGGTAGCCGGCGTTGCATTTTGCATGATCGGGTTGCATTAGTAGTGCTGGAATGCCGCATGAACGCCGGCCCCTGCCAAAAGTGCTTTCATCTGCTAAGCCTATTCCGCAGTCACGGGGGGAGACCCCGCCGGGGCTCGGCACGGGTAGCAAGCTATTGACGGCATCCTCCAAAGCTACTGCGCGCTTTTGAAAGTTTAAAACTCCTCCTTTCTTTTTCTGTTCGCCAAATTTATGGCTTGTAGAAAACTGAATTTGACATAGTTTCGTGCCAAGTTTCACACGCCCAAGCAGACGACGGCGAAAAACCACGAATAGGATGGCGTTATTACGGTCACGTGCCTCAGTTGACGAATGGAATTGCGCATGGGGACTGCTTTTTAGCGGGCTTTCTTGGTATAGCCATTCTGCGCACAGAGTAGCTGTGGCGCGAAAATAAAATGAGAAGAGTTGCTCTTTCAAACAAGACCGAGATGGCTGCAATTGTAAACTTAGAACGGCAACTGTGCGTCACGGAAAAAAACTTTTATTGCGTGTTCGTCACTAAAAATACAGCTCACCAACGCAATACAAAATGCCATTACGACCAAAATATTGGTCCAAGATGTGTGAAAATTTCGAAAATAGTGCATCCCGTGTCGCCCCTTAACCCGTGATCATCGGCTGACCCTCGCAGGTCAGCTGCCTGCTCGTGTCAACACGCCAAAAGTCTGTTGTATACGCCCAGTTTTGACAAACATTGCTGCTAATTTCATCCGCTGCAGCCGATAGTTCGTTGTAGTGCGGTCCGTCAAAAGCGAACGTCTTTGTATTAATTAAATACGTAGAGCAAACTAAGGTTGAAATATGGTCAGTTATATTCGAAAGTCCGTTGTAAGCATGTACATTGTAACGAGCATAAACTGCATTAAAGTGTTCTGTGAGTGCCTCCGATAAAAGTATTCTAAGTTTAATAATATTAATAATTTAATTCTGTTAAGCTTTTACGAAAAAACACTGGGAATGAAGTTTTGTTGTATATTAAATTACAAAATTGTCATCACTTCCAAAAGAAAGTGACTGTATAAGTCAATCTTTCTTGGACATAGATCATTTCTCCAGGTTACTACCGCCTGACCTTTATAAGTTACATCATGGAGCAAAAATAAATACCGTTTATGAAGAAAGACCCGTGCATCACAGCTTCATGACAATGCCTAGTAGGTTGTTGTGAGTTGTCATCTGTGATAAAGATAAGAACGGTAGCTAGTCGTTCAAAAGTTACTTGTCCCTCTGCATTTTTCTTTTTTTTCCCTCATAGATGCAACTAACTTGTAGAAAGGCATTTCCGACCTTGACATGATGCTTGCAGCCTCTCGGGTGGCCGGACAAGCGCATTCTTTGTGTGTACCTTTTTTTTTATATATATACTAAGCTTCCATCAGCTCACATGCTGTTTTAAATCTACTTCTGCCAAGAATCCTAAACTCAGAAAACCATGGTTTGCACATGCAGGCCTTGCAGTGCGCAGGCAAATGTGCCACGCCATCTTTCGTTAGATCTAGTTCATGTTCCCTGGCTCGTTCATTTCTGCAGCATCCAGTCTGTCGTATGTAGGACCTGCCGCACTCAACTAGAATTTCCTACACCACGCCTGTAGCGCACCTCCCGTAGGACGCGCTATGCTTCTTGCCACAGCCTTGCGAACCGGTCTCCGCGCGTGTGGTTTTCTAACAGAGTCGACCCAGTTAGGGGCAGAAATGGCAATGGGTACACCATACCGGCCTGCCACCTCGTGTACACACACGAAAATTGTTTGTAAATTGTGTGTATTTCGGGAGCATGGCTTCAAAAGACTTAAACCTGGAAACAGTGAAAGTTTTTCATGCTCACTTTGGTGGCTGCACAGAAAGCGCAGACTATCCGTACGCTTTTAGCACACGCTCTGAAACAAGAAACATATTTACAAAAAAGGGGCTGCAACCATGGCGAGAAATTGATCCACAATTCGCCCCTTACTATCCCAATGTGTTGATGAGCTGCATTCTGTGGTCTGTGTTCCATATTATGACTAAAATATAGTTAGTGCTTTGTCAATTGGCTATATGTAAAATTAGGAAATTCAAGTCAGAGTCACATCAACTGTTATACATCATGGCGACTTTATTATGATTTAAGCCTTACTCGCATTTATGAGAACACTAACGCATTTAACGTCTCGGCTCTACCACTAGCAATTCGGTTATGGAATTCGCTTCCTAACAGCACTGTTGCGCAAATAAGCAATGATAAATTCAGACAACTACTGAACCCGCAGTTTTCATCATAGCAAATATATTCATCTGTACATATGTCATGATATATAATACGAGTCACATATGTGCCATGTCTCTCTCTCTTTTTTTTTTTTTCAAATTGTTGTTTCAATTTTGTCTGTTTTATGTGCTCGCGCTATGCGCGTTATATTGTGCAAGTGTACTGTGAACTGTACTTTTCATTCCTTTCCTGACAACTCTTTTTATTGCTTTAGCGTTTTTATTTGTAACATTGTTTTGCAAGCACGTTATCATTGTAAACATTTTGAGCTCTCATGTGTCAGTTTTCTGTTGTCATTTGTTCAATGACGCACCCCTTACTCAATGCTCCCCTTGGGGCCTGTAAGGTATATGAAATAAATAAATAAATACAGTGAAACCTCGTTAAACCGCGGTTGGCTGGAGCTCGGAAAAAGTACGTACTAAACGGGAGTACTACCTAACCGAAATAGCATGTGATTGCCCACTTACGTGTCAAAAACGTAACTCGGAGAAAGTGCGATGAAAGGGGGCAAAAAACATGCAGTATTTATTCACTTCGCGCGACAAAAGTTATTTTGGTTTGATGCTGCAGCGGCCTAGCAGCGACTACAGCGGCCTGTCGTGAACTCAGTCGTGATTGGCTCATTTGCGCAAGGTGCGCGAGGCAGCCAATCGCAGTTGAGAATTCCGATCTGAATCGGGCTTGATCGGGATCAAAAGTGTTCACTGGTATTGCTGAAGCTGCGAGCCAGCTTTTCAGCCCCTCCCCCCCCCCACCCCACTTCTCGGCAAACACTCACATGGCAGATTCCTCGTTGGCATGGCATGGTCTCTGTGCACGCGGGCGTTAGCGGTGCAGAAGTCATGGGGTGCCCTTTTCATTGTGGGGTGCTGTTCTCGTCGCACCGATTGCATTCATGAGGCTGACGTAACGCTTAGCTTCTGCCACTATCAAGCCTGAATCATCCGTGCTGTCGGTTTCCTTGTCGTCCTCATCACTGTCGCTAGTTCACATTTCGGCTACAACAGAGGCAACAATGGCGAAAAGTCAAACCTTGCAGCCGACATCTCTTCGAGGTCTCAGCAGCGCTGCTGAGCAACTTCTTCGCATTCCAAATGCACACACCATAAGGCTGTTTCACATGGCGCGACTGGGAAGAAAAAAATCGTTCTGCCACGCACGTCGCAGAGCAATTTTTGCTGACAGATTTCACATGCGTTTGCAGTAGCGCAATATCCATCGCAGCGATGCGCTAGGTTGCCTCCTGCTCACGAAGTATCCATGCCTGCATCGTTAAATAAAAATAACATGAAAACTAGTCAAATATTAGAAGTTTCCTATTTTCATTCGATAATAGAATAAGTACACCATTTTTAACGTTTAAAAGCGTTGAGACTTTACGACAACTTGCAGATACGGTGAATGAGGCGCTGCACAACACCGCAAGTATGAGCGTGTGGCTTGTGTGGCGTCGGTGGCGTGGTTCCGTTTAGTACGCTCTAGTTTCGTTGTTGCGGTGGAAGCCACAACTTTTTTTCCTGGATGAGTATTTGTTTTTGTAGAACAAGGTACTATTGAGTGTGCATGTATAAGCAGCTGGCGCAATTTGTAGCGATGAAGAGGTTGACAACGGTGGCAATCAAATGGGGCCTTATGTCGAAGTGGCATCCTTCTCCCAACCTGGATAGCGTGCAGATTCTTCTTTCAAACGAATTGTATAAGCGGAAGAAAAGGAAAATGTTTATGAAGCTCCTATGCCACAAGCACTTGTGGGTACGTCCTTAACATAGCTAAAGCTGGCCCGCGACATTGCTCCACAAAGGTACCAATGTGCGGTAAAACAGGAAAGTGCCTATTTTGACGGCTCTTTGTTTCATCACACACATTGCCCCTCCCAAATCACGCCGATCACTGCGACTGAGCGACGGCGTGACAAACTTGTTGGAATCCACTCGTGGAGAGACCACAATGTCGCGGCGGTCGCTGAGTGACGGAATTCGCTGTGTCATTGGCTGAAAATTGCGCCATGTGAAACAGCCTATAGCCAATAGTAGATCCTTGTCGCATGCCAGTGCCACCTTCGTGTCACGTTTGATAGCACGAATGATGCCTATTTTTTCTTCTCTTCTGAGCACTCGGCGTCTTTTTTTCTCTGAGTTTAGGCATGACGCAAGTCCTTCTTTCTACGACGCCTCAACACTCTCTAGCACGGCGCTGAAATGATGTTGATGTGGCTTCACGCACAGACACACAGGGTGCATCTATGCGTGAAGCCTTTTACTACTTTTAGAGCGAAACTACTGTTTAAGTGTGTACGGTTTAACGAGGTTTTACTGTATATCATAAATTGCAAGAAAGGAACCTGAAACTACTTCATAATATTCGCAAGGCGAACTTTGGTGGATGTGATTAATTACAATTTCTTATCTGCTCGAGGGTGCAAATACGCTGTTTAGGTGATCACAGAGTTTAATTTTGCAAACATCCATAGGAATATCGTCCTTCAACATGTATTCCTCTTGCTTATGCACATTTATTTTCTATATTATATATGGTTGAAACATAACGAAGTTGAATTCGGAATCATTTCCAAATTAAACTCCACATTTAGGGCGAATGCCATAGACACTTGACAATCTAATCTGTATTACACAAATGTATTTTTTGCATAATCTTCCTGGCCATATGCATTAAATAAAAATCTCAAATTTATTACCCAGATTTGTCTGTTCACAGCATGCATCATGCAGTCCATTCTTAGAACAGTGCACCAATTTTGTTATTTTAACGTATGACTAAAAAATAAATAAGCAATTTATTTTCAGATATAATCCGCAATTGCGATATTTGTTTAAGGGCGCGGGGTAAGTCCTATACTTCCCATTCATTTTGGCCTTGGTGAGGAACATAATTCTTGCTAACTGATAGCGGTATCCTGGTAAAGCATACGTACATCAGTTTGTTCCAAATTTTGTGCACTTTTAACTTAACTAGACTTATCAAAACATCTTGAAAATTAGATTTTTAATCAAAATGTTAGGTCTAGTATATAAATTCTAGCTTTTTTACTGTATTTAAAGAATTGTAATGAAGAAACTTCTGCATGTAATTGTTTAATTCTAGTTGCGTAGCTGCCAATGCTTTGTAAAGGGGGTTTTATTCGGGTCGTAGAGGAGCAGCGACCAATGCGGCAACAGCAGGTAGGGCGCAGCCAGTGAGCGAACAGGGTACGAGCCACGCGATGGCAATGGGGCTTTTCAGCCTGCCGATCTTCTTCGTCACAATCACCCCCGGAATTGAAGAGTAGCCATCCTGGCGACCTAGGAAGAGGTGGGCGGATCGTAGTACTGCTTCAGCCGGTCAATGTGTACAGTCTCTCGCCCTCGTCGACGGAGATCGGGAGATGGCGATACGGGTTCGACCACGTAGTTCACTGGTGATGTTTGTGCAACCACGCGGTAGGGCCCGTGGTACTTCGGGAGGAGCTTGGACGAAAGGCCAGGAGCAGCAACAGGTGGGACCCAAAGCCACACGAGTGAGTCGACGGGGAAGGGGTGAGGGGGAGGATTGAGGTCATGGCGCTCTTTTTGGCGGCACTGTTGAGCAGACGTCAAAGAACGGGCCAGTTGTCGGCATTTCTCGGCGTGTTGAGCAATCGCAGAAACAGGTGAGCATTCAGCAGGGTCCGGCCGGTACGGGAGAACAGTATCAATGGTGCTGGAGGGATGGCGGCCAAAAGCAGGAAGAATGGCGAGAATCCAGTAGTGGCTTGAGAGGCAGTGTTATATGCGTAAGTGACGAACGGAAGTACAAGATCCCAGTTGGAGTGGTCAGATGCAACATACATTGATAGCATGTCACCAAGAGTTCTGTTGAATCGTTCTGTTAAGCCATTGGTCTGTGGATGATAAGCAGTAGTAGTGCGGTGAATAATTTGGCATTCAGATAGGAGTGACTGCAGGACGTCTGAGAGGAATACGCGGCCCCGATCGCTCAACAGTTCGCGAGGGGCGCCATGGCGGAGAACGAAGTTGTTTAGTATGAACGAGGCGATGTCTTTTGCTGATGCAGCAGGCAAGGCGGCGGTTTCGGCATACCGTGTCAGATGATCGACGGCCACAACAATCCATCGGTTGCCAGCGCCAGTAGATGGAAGAGGCCCGTATATATCAATGCCGACGCGGTCGAATGGTTCAGCTGGGCAGGGAAGTGGTTGAAGAGGTGCGGTGGAGAGATGCGGGACACATTTGCGTCGCTGGCAGGCAATGCAGGAGCGCACGTATTTGTGGACGAAGGTGTACATCCCTCGCCAATAATATCGTAGGCGAAGCCATGCGTAAGTTTTTGACACTCCGCAGTGACCACACTGCGGGTCAGAATGAAAAGCGGAGCATAAATCTTGTCGTAGGTGGCGAGGCACTACTAAGAGCCATTTGCGGCCGTCATTTTGGTAGTTGCGACGGTATAAAAGTCCGTCGCGGATTGTGAAATGCTGCGCTTGTCGGCGTAACGCTCGAGGTGCCGAAGTTGCCGGAGGATTTGATAAAAAGTCGAATATCATGACGATCCATGGGTCTTTTCGTTGCTCCGATGCCATGTCCAGGATGTCAAGTGGTGAGATGTCATGTCTATAAGTAGAAGGGCTGCTGTCTGAAGTAACTGGGGAGCGCGAGAGGGCATCGGCGTCAGAGTGTTTGCGTCCAGAACGATAGACGACTCGGATATCGTATTCCTGGATTCGGAGGGCCCACCGAGCGAGGCGGCCCGACGGGTCTGTTAGGTTGGACAACCAGCAAAGAGCGTGATGATCCGTCACCACGTCGAAGCGTCGACCGTAGAGATATGGACGAAATTTTTGAAGAGCCCATACGATAGCTAGGCACTCTTTTTCTGTGACTGAGTAATTGGCCTCAGGTTTCGTGAGGGCACGACTAGCATAAGCGACGACGTATTCGGCATTAGTGTTCTTGCGTTGTGCGAGCACGGCACCAAGGCCGACACCACTGGCGTCAGTGTGAAGTTCTGTAGGTGCGCTTGGATCAAAATGGCACGAGACTGGTGGAGACGTGAGGAGGTGACGAAGAGTCGTAAAGGCATCATCAGAGGCTTCCGACCAACCAGAAAGTTCATTGTCGCCTTGAAGAAGTTGGTGAAGTGGTGCGATCACTGTAGCGAAATTGCGAACGAAACGACGAAAATAGGAGCATAGGCCAATGAAGCTGCGCAGTGCTTTCAAATTAGTGGGCTTCGGAAATTCGGATACGGCGCGAAGTTTATCAGGATCAGGAAGAATGCCTTCTTTGGAGACAACGTGGCCTAATATAGTCAGTTTTCGAGCTGCAAATCGGCACTTTCTTAAGTTAAGCTGGAGACCAGCATTCCGGAGACAGGTCAAAACTTGATGTAAACGTCGAAGATGGGTCGGAAAATCAGGGGAAAAGACGACAACGTCGTCGAGGTAGCAGAGGCAAGTATGCCACTTTAGGCCACGTAGGATGCTGTCCATCATGCGTTCGAAGGTGGCGGGTGCACTGCACAGACCGAACGGCATCACAGTGAATTCATACGAGCCATCTGGTGTTACAAATGCGGTTTTAGAACAGTCAGCGTCCGCCATGGGCACCTGCCAGTAGCCAGAGCGGAGATCTAAGGAGGAAAAGAACTCCGCTCCTTGCAAACAGTCAAGTGCGTCAATACGTGGCAACGGGTATACATCCTTTCGGGTAATCTTGTTAAGCCTTCGATAGTCGACGCAAAATCGTATGGAGCCGTCTTTCTTTTTAACTAGGACGACTGGTGATGCCCAAGGACTACTAGAAGGCTGGATGACACCGCGATTGAGCATATCGTTCATCTGGTCATTGATAACTTGTCTTTCAGTCGCCGATACGCGGTAGGGACGCTGTCGAATCGGTGCGTGGCTCCCAGTGTCGATAGTGTGCGAAACAGTCATTGTGCGGCCGAGTGATGTTGCTTGGCAATCAAAGGAGGAAGAGAAGCCTTGGAGCAAGCGAAGAAGTTCGTCGCCCTGCGTCGTCGTAAGGTCACTGGCAATAGCTGGCGTAAAAGAACCCGGTAGGGAGTGTGGACGCAATTCCTCGAGAGCAGCAACATAAGTGGAGTCGTCCATCGTGCCAAATATTGAAGATGAAGTCAGTGGCTCCGCTCTGCCAAGGCTTTCACGGCGGCGTAAAGTAATTGGTTCAGCCGAAGGGTTGGAGACGCACATGAGAGAGGCGCCAGCTTTGAACTCGAGGACGGCGAACAGCAGTGGTAGTGAACGACGGCGAACTAAGAGTTCAGACGGAGCGAAGAGTACTGTGCCGTCATCTACATAGTCACAAGAGATACTGACAAGGGTGGAAGACCAAGCCGGTATAATGGTGTCTTCTGAAACAGAGATTTTGCGGCAATGGTCCTTATGGTCAGTGATAATATCAGTCGAAAACTGAAACAGCTCGATTTCGGCGCGGGCGCAGTCAATGATCGCATGATGTGTGGAGAGAAAGTCCCAACCTAATATGACGTCGTGTGAACATGATGGCAACACGACGAATTCTATGATATAGAGGACGTCCTGAATGACGACACGAGCAGTGCAGGCGCCGGATGGCTCGACGTGCTGCGCGTTGGCAGTTCGAAGAGACAGTCCAGAAAGCGGTGTCGTCACTTTTCCGATCTTGCGGCAAATACGGGCATCTATCGCTGAAAGTGCAGCGCCGGTGTCGACAAGTGCTAGCGTCAATGTTCCTTCTATGGCGACTTCAATAACGTTCTTCGGGGAAGTGTGAGGCCTTGTACATTTCGCTGGCACCGCAGTTCTCGCCTCCTGAACTGCGATATTTAGTTTTCCTGGCGCAATGGGCTCCGACGCCGGTGCATAGGTGAAAGCGAGCGGCGGCGAGGAGAAGGTGAACGGCGAGCAGCGGAGAATGCGGTGTCGACAACAGGAGGAGAGTCAAAGGTGTCCGAATAGTTGCGGCGTTGGTGGAAACGTGGCGCATATGGACGCACATTGTTGGGGACGTTGGGGGTAAGGAGACGACAGTGACGTGCTACGTGTCCAGCACGGCCGCAATAAAAACAAATCGGCCGATTATCTGCCGTGCGCCGATGATCTTGAGGTCGTGCATACTGCACCAGTGGCCGGACCGGAGCGGATACGGGCGGGCGTAAAGGCGGGCGAAGGGGACCGTAGGTCTGTGGTGCAGGCCTCGAAGCGACTTCGGCGTACGTCAGGGGAGCGGCAACCGGAGCCTGCTGGAGAGAAGGTGGAATGTGGTCGGCTACCTGCTCCTTGATGACAGATTGGAGAGCGGGCGCCAACGGAGAATTCGACTGGCCGTGTGTGAGGGGAATCAGAGAAAGCTGACGAGCCACCTCTTCACGGACGAACTCCTTGATCTGTAGCAGTAGTGACGTATTATCCGGGGAAACAGCCAAGCTCGACATTGAAGTCGCCTGAGGAGAAGATTGGCGGGTGGCTAGGCGTTGTTTGCGGAGTTCGTCGAAACTTTGGCAGAGACTGACGAGTTCAGAGACTGTCGCCGGATTTTTCGCCAACAGCATCTGGAAGGCGTCGTCTTCAATTCCTTTTAAGATATGGCGAATCTTCTCGGCATCAGCCATTGTGACGTCAACGCGGTTGCAGAGGTCAACAACATCTTCTATATAACTTGTAAATGTCTCCCCGCACTGTTGCGCACGACTGCGCAAACGTTGCTCGGCGCGAAGCTTGCGAACGGCGGGGCGCCCGAATACCTCCGTCACGTTAGTTTTGAAGGCTGGCCACGTCGTGAGATCACGTTCATGGTTGCGGTGCCACACGCTGGCGACACCGCTCAAATAAAACGATACGTAATTCAGTTTTTTGGTGTCGTCCCAGTGGTTGTGGATGCTCACCCGGTCGTAGTCAGCGAGCCAGTCTTCTACGTCATGGTCTTCGGTACCGCTGAAGATGGGTGGGTCGCGTTGACGCAGCGGGCCGGGGCAGACCACGGTAGTCACCGGGGCAGCGGGTTGTGGTTGCGGTGGTCCTTCTTCCGGCATAATGAAGACAGGCTGCAGTGTCCGGTTGCGAAGTTCCAGAATTCCGGTTGTACCCAGCAGCTCCACCAATTGTAAAGGGGGTTTTATTCGGGTCGTAGAGGAGCAGCGACCAACGCGGCAACAGCAGGTAGGGCGCAGCCAGTGAGCGAACAGGGTACGAGCCACGCGATGGCAATGGGGCTTTTCAGCCTGCCGATCTTCTTCGTCACAGCTTGTTTAAATGGTTGAAAAAAACAATTGGCACTCTATCTTCAAAGGAATAGGAAATAATGGTTCCTTTCTATTAAAAAAAAACATGTTTCGAAATACTTAAGCCTAAAGTAAAAGAAGAGGTGAAAAGCAATTTTTATTTGCACTAGAAGCATCACTCTTTGGTTTAATAAGCCCCGGCTTCGTAGTCACTGTCGAAGTCATTTTTGTGCTTTTTGGCTTCTCGTTTTGCTTGCCTTGCCCCTTTTTTGCAGCTGTCGTGCTGCAACACAAAGTACATTCGCTTGTAGTCTAGTTCCCGAGCCACTTCATGGTGTTGCGCCCAAGGTTCAGTCCACACGACTTCAAAAAGTTGGCTCGTGCAATGCTGTCATCATTGAATGAAATGACAGCATCTAAAGCACAACAAACATGTTCTTTTGTGCGCGTCCCCAAACATGGTTGAACGACTCATTTGCGTTTTGAGTTTGCCCATGAAGGCACTTCCCCAGGAGCTCAGCTTGTGATAGCTTCCTATACACACGTTTGATCTCCTCCAAAACAGATGCAGGCAAGCTGGTAGGTTCTGCGTTTGGCATCTCATTTGCTTTTTCAAGGCGAATGTAACGACACGGCGGCTGGATAAAAAAAAGGTCAAGCTGCCATGGTAATGATTACCGTGAAGTTCACGTTTGTTGGAGGTCTTCCTTGCCCTGGAAATCTCCACTTATCAACCGTGACGAACACAGGTGTGAGTGCCGTGATGGTGCTTGGCCCAGTTGGTGTGGGCTGCTACAGATGGCGCAACGTGACCTGTGCAACAAGCAGCCGCAGCGACATCGTCACCTACCTTGTCCTGCTTCCGTTTCCGGGAGCCTCGCTTGTTTTTGCTGTTTGCCCGCGATGGGCGAGTCAGTCAAGCCATTGCCGCTGGAGTGATCAGTCGGTGTGTTAAATGTAACCTTAACCCGCATTAAACCGTTACCCTACTATGCGAGTCTTCCTGCGTTCAGCCCAAGCCTCACATCTGGCGCAGTCGACCCCGAACCTCTGCCAAGCCATTCAGCCACAGCAGCGCAAGAATGACGGTCAGTACGCCTCTTCAGCCGCATTCGTCATTGTAGTCGCGCCCTCATGCCGCCGAAGACTCACGCCTGAAGATACTTCAGCCATTTTACCGCTCGTCTGTGTTCACTCCGCATCAGAAGAAAAGCACGGCCGTCAGATGAAGAGTGCCGTGAATGTTCACAACTAGCCCGGAACTAGCTTGAATCCCGCGCATAACCTGTGGCTTAGCGCTCACTCGCCTAGTCTCCCGTGCGCCCAGCCTCGCTTTGCGGTGCATCATGCCAGGAATTATTTGGGAGGAGCTTGACTCAACGACCATGTCGCGGCTCGGAGTCGACCTTATCCGCGATGAATTGGCCCGATGCGAGTTAGAGAGCACCGGCTCTAAGGAAGAGCTCATTCAGCGCCTCGAAGCCGACATTCACCAACGTCGTGAAGCAACGCCACGGTCAAGCGTGGAGAGGGCGGGTACCGCCGGCAACTCAGGTTTGACCTTTGATACCGCGACGCTCGAAAGTCTGGCACTTCTGTTTCAACAGCTGCCACGCCCCTCGACTACAATTACCACACTGCCAGACCTGTCGTCATCGATTGCCTACTTCGATCAGTCTCCAGCACAAAATGTTAATGTCTGGCTCAATGACGTCCGCCGGGTACAGCAGCTTGCCGCAAGTAAACTGAAAGGCACAGCTCGTAATTGGCACCTCGCTTTTGGAAATCACCATTCAACCTGGGAAACATGGAGCGCCGCCCTGAAGGAAACATTTTCATCGGAGCTGACCCTCATCGAATGGCAGGAACGCGTCATAAAGATCAGACAGGGTCCAGGCGAGAGCCTACAAGAATACGCTTACGCAAAGCTGCGTGTGGTTGAAAGCTGCCCCGTCACCCTTACCGACGCCCAGAAAATTGATTACCTACTACAAGGTCTTCAAGAACCACATGTCATTGCGGCCATCGCGGCTAATAGGCCGTTAACAGTGCGTGACTTCATGTCCACGTGCACAAGCCTAGACAAGTGCGCTCAACGTGCCCATGACAGGGCAAGCGTAAAACAGCCGCTGCTTCCACAGAAGCCACCCCCTCGTTCATTTCAAAGTGGCAATTCAGGACGTCAGCAATATAACTATCAGCCACCAGCTCCGCCAACAGCTACAACAGCACAGCCAAGACAGCGCATTTCCGAGTTGCCTAAGGAACAACAGGAACGAAGATACGAAGCCATTTCTGCGCAGTATGGGGCCCCAGCATTCCGGAGCGGCCAAGACATCGCACAAGCAACTTGTTACAAGTGCAAAGAGTTAGGGCATTTGGCATCGGCATGTCCCTCGCGTAGCAACAGGGCACCACCGTCAATCATCCCTGATGCCCAACAGCCACGGGCCTTTCACAGTATGCCTGAAAAACATGAAGGCTCCCAACATCAATGTCCATTTTTCACGGCGGCTATTGCAGGAGTCGGAGAACATGAAGCATATCCGGACTCTGGCTCGAACGTGACATTGATTTCTAAAGCCATCCTACCTTCCGCAATGATCTTGCCATGGACTAATTTCCCTCTTGTCGTCGTTGGAGGTGGTACAGCGCTACCAGTTGGGTCCGCCCTCCTTAAGATAACTATTGGCCCTATCACTGGTGTGGTTGAGGCAGCAGTTTTGGAGAACAACGTCCTACCCCTTATTCTGGGTGAAGACTGGTTTTTGGCAGCGCGAGCCCGCTTGATCTTCCAGCCACCAGAGCCCACTCAGCTACAACATCCAGCCACGGGTGTAACGCTTCTAGCTACTCAGCGTCTGGTCCCGCGAATGGCCAATGCCGTCATTTTAGCCCGCTCAAAACTTTTTGCGCCGGCAGAAGCAACGTTACAAGACTGTCTACAACGAGAACCCTTACCTTCGCCAGAAGAGCCTCCCTGGCAAGTTTTGGCGGCGAAGACAGTGCCGCTGGAAAGCAGCACTGCCACACAAGTCTGCACTACGGTGCCTGTGACCATCCACCCCGAACTTCCACCAGCCAGCCTAGGCAGCCAGCTCTCGCCTGAACAGCAGTCTGTCATTGCTGACATACTGGCCAAGAACAATGCCGTCTTTTCTCGCCATGAAGATGACATTGGTCATTTTACTGACACTCAGCATCGCATTGATTTGCTGCCCAATACCGTGCCGTACAGCTGCAGCCCTTACAGATATACGCTAGAAGACAGGCAATTCCTCGAAAGGCAAATTAAAAAGCTTCTTGCTCAAAATATCATCCTCCCTGCATCTGGCCCGTGGGCATTCCCAGTCGTTGTGGTGTCTCGCAGTGGAAAGAAACGCTTGTGTGTGAATTACATTCCACTTAATGAACGTACAATCAAGGTTGTGCACCCCCTACCTCTGGTGGATGACATCATTCAGGACATCGCTGGCTGCGCCTACTTCGCCACAATGGACATTAAGTGCGCCTACTGGCAAGTCAGCCTGAGACCCCAGGACTATGAGAAAACCGCATTCATCACCCACCACGGAACTTACATGTGGACCCGAATGCCATTCGGATTAAAGAATGCGCCGTCCACATTTCAGCGAGCCATGCAACTGGTATTCCAAGACCTTCAGCCTCGCCCGGATAAAAGCGGCATACGAGTATATCTCGATGACATCCTTATCTATGCAGAGTCATTCGCCACATTCGCAGACTTGATGGAAGAGGCCCTCCAGTTGCTGCATACCAGTGGACTTAAGGCCTCACTTGAGAAATGTTCCTTCGGTCTTGCTTGCATCAAATTTCTGGGGTTCATCATTTCAAGCGAAGGCCATCGTCCGGATCCAGAAAGAGCAGCTGCCATGTACCGTATCGCAACTCCCCGAAACCAAAAGGAAGTCCTTTCCTGGATACAGACAGCCAGCTTTTACCGTCGATTCATCAAGGGCTTCGCTAAAGTGGTAGCCCCTCTTCAAGCTCTTGTCAAGTCGTCCACATTTCTGTGGTCCCCAGAATGCGAAAGTGCCTTCCAAGCTATTCGCTCAGCCCTTACAAAGCCACCACTACTTGCTCATTTCAATCAATATGCAGCAACAACAGTAACCACTGATGCTTCCGGTGAAGCCATAGGAGCAGTGTTGTCACAATATCAGGATGGCAAAGAACGTGTTATTGCCTATGCTAGCCGATCCCTGACGCTAGACGAACGCAAGCTTCACAGTAACGTGTGGGAAGGCATCGCAGTACATTGGGCAATAACAGTGAAATTTTTCAGTATCTAATCGGAATCAAGTTCGTCCTAGTTACAGATAACTGGACTGTTGCTTGCTTGACGAAGTGTGTGAAACCATCTCGCAGATTTACTTCCATGCTCATGGACCTGGTTGAATTTGACTTCTCGGTCAGACATTTGCCTGGACGGCAGAATGTTGTAGCTGACCATTTGTCGCGACTTTCGTGTGCAGTCACACACTCCTCTCAAGCGCTGGTTACCGCTCAAGAAAAAGACCCCGAATGCAGTGCAATTCTTCAAAGCCTTGCTAATGGAGATGTCCCGGCCGAGTTCAACCTAATCGACAACGTGCTATACCATCGGACACCTTCAGGAACATATGCTGTTGTAGCGCCATCGTCATTGCGTCCCGCCATTCTCCAGGCACTACATGATGGTGCAGGTCACTTCGACGTCAAGCGGACTTTACACAAAGTGCAAGACCGCTACTGGTGGCCAGATATGGAAAAGGCAGTCAAAAGCTACGTGTCATCCTGCCAGTGCTGCCAGCAGTATAACCGTCCAACCTCAAGAAGCGTTGGTTTTCTTGGCAAAATGCCAACTTCAGATGTTCCATTCTCGAGCATTGCTATCGACCACATAACTATGCCTCCCAGCAACTCATCACGGTACATACTGAACGTGATTGATTTTGCAACTCGCTTTATTGCTCCAGGAGCCGTTCCGTCAACCTCGGCACGCGAAGTTATTCAGACTTTGCATAAAGTATTTTATTGCTATGGTGCACCTGACCACTGTCTCTCAGACCATGGGTCGGCCTTTGAGTCGACAGAGTTCAAGCGGTTCATGCATTTACATAACGTTGAGCTGCACTATTCAACAGCCTACCGACCTGAAGGGAATGGCCTCGTTGAACGAAGCAATGGAACATTACTTACAGTATTACGGAAAATATGTGCTTTGGAACCTTTATCATGGCCTGCAAAGCTCCATGAAGCAGCCTTTGCGGTTAACACTTCGGTGAATTCGAGCACCAGCTTTTCGCCATTCCAGTTACTCTTCAGCTACGTGCCTAAGGTTCCTCTCCAGCAACAACGGTCGCTCCAACAAACCGGCCTTGTTGAGCGCGTCCTTGATGTAACAGCGCAACGTTCAGAGGCATCTGCCAATTCAGAAGCAGCTCAAGCCACCCGCAAACGCCACTATGATAGTACCCATCGCTCTCATAGCTTCACAGTAGGTGACCTAGTATGGATCAAACGTCAAGCGCCAGCGCCCCACGAGAAAATGGCACCGCGCTTTAGAGGGCTCTACCGTCTCACTGAGCAGTTGACTGCATCCACATTCAAGGCTTTGCGTGTGTCAGGAATGACAGCTCGCCTACTTAACCAGCCAAGAACTGTGCATGTTTCGCAAATTAAGTTGTATGTGCCTCCATCATCTCCTGTGGCACACCTTTCGTCCAGCCTTGAAGGGGAAACATCCGCCACTACAGTCCCTGATGATGAAACTGCCATCCACCAAACACAGCCTCAGCGCCAACAGCGTGTGCGCCACCTTCCCCGTCACTTGCAAGACTTCGTGCTTGAGTGACTATACGGACGCCAAGTTAGACCAAGGGACTTGGTCATCCGGACGGGGGTGGAATGTGAGTGCCGTGATGGTGCTTGGCCCAGTTGGTGTGGGCTGCTACAGATGGCGCAACGTGACCTGCGCAACAAGCAGCCGCAGCGACATCGTCACCTACCTTGTCCTGCTTCCGTTTCCGGGAGCCTCGCTTGTTTTTGCTGTTTGCCCGCGATGGGCAAGTCAGTCAAGCCATTGCCGCTGGAGTGATCAGTCGGTGTGTTAAATGTAACCTTAACCCGCATTAAACCGTTACCCTACTATGCGAGTCTTCCTGCGTTCAGCCCAAGCCTCACACAGGCACAAAGTATGATACTCTCACAAGGGAAACACACTTGAACGCAGACGACACAGATATTCGAAGGTTGCAGAATCGCGGAAAAAACATGCGGAGGGTCTCATGGTTTTCTTGGCTAAAAAAAAAGGCGATCTGTCATAGTTGCCAGACCATTGTTTATTTGTCGCTAAATACATATGAGCTTTAAAATTAAAAAAAGAGAAAAATATTTTTTCAAATTTTTTTCTTACCCTGTGCCCTTAAATGCTGGTTCATTAGCTAAGTTGTCATTTCACTAATGAAGACGAGAGACTTTCATGCACAGACAAAGTCAGCGACCAAGAGTGACATAGTTGGTTAACTTAGACAGGAAAACTGAGTTTAGCTGTGTGTTTAACTGCATAGCTTTAAATATTACACATATTGTATGCAGTGCAAGGTGACTGCCCCTCAACCAAGAAATGTTTCTTACAGTTTTTATTTATTTATTTATTTATTTACGGCACCAGGGCTGGAAAGTATTGCAAAAGGGAGCGTTTTGAGCAAGCTAGACAAATAATGCGATGAGTAAACAGTTACTTTCTAATCATACAGGTTTGGCTAATGGTAGATGCAAAAAAATAAGTAAGTGCACACCTGGGAGGCAGCTTTACAGTTATACAGTTTAACCTCATTTTGGAAAGAATGAAAAATAACGCAGTCAGTAATTACCACATTCAGGCTACATAGTGTAGGCTAGTTAATGTTGTATGATACTTGGAAATATTATTGTTTAGGATTTCTGTGTGAAGGCGATTCCAGTCACAGAGTGTGTGAGCTAAAATAGAGCGTGAGAAAGCTAGTGTGACTAGATTTGAAGCATCAAATCTAGTCACACTAGCTTTTTTTTTTTTCCAACCGTTCGTGGCTTATCGTGTCCCACAACAATAATCGTCATCTGTCTTGCCCACTTTTCGTTTCTTTAATGCTGCAAGCATGGTACTTCCAAGTCACGAACGGCTTGTACGTTATCATTGCGACACAGCATTCTCGACAGGAAAGTAGCAAGCAAGGTTGATAATTATTGTTGTGGGAGAAGATAAGCCCCAAAGGGTGCGAACTTCTTTAAGAGTGTATATGTTGCAATGGAGATATCAGTTAAGATGTATAAATTGAAAGTTAGTTTTATTTGCTGTTAGAGGAGCAATTCAATCATAAGTTGAACATATAAAACGAGTGGAGTAATGTTGAGAAGTCTCAATGTGGTAATAAGGTTCAGTAAATTTCAAACGGAAGATGCATACTCTATTTCATCTGTATTCGAGTTTGCTGTAGTAGTAACTTGAAATAGGATGGTGCATTATAAAAGTAGTGGCGCAAATAACCCAAAGTTCTATTAGCAATGTTAGTAATTCTCGATATAGGTTGAGTAGGTCAGATTAGCAATAATCATCATCAGCCCATTTTTATGTCCACTGCAGGACAAAGGCCTCCCCCTACGATCTCCATTTACACGTCTCACGCTAGCTGATTCCAACTTCCGCCAGCAAATTTCCCCTTTCCATCACCCACCTAATTTTCTGCCGTCTTCGACTGCGCTTCCCTTCTGTTGGCACCCATTCTGTAGCTCTAATGGTCCACCGGTTGTCTATCCTGCGTATTATATGGCCTGCCCAGCTCCATTTCTTTTTCTCTTCACGTCAGCTACGATATTGGCTATCCCCATTTGCTCTCTGATCCACAACGCTTTCTTCCTGTCTCAACGTTACGCCTGACATCTTTCGTTCCATCACTCTTTGCATAGTCCTTAACTTGTTCTCGCGCTTCTTTGTTAATCTCCAAGTTTCTACATTATATATGTGGGGTCTTGGGACAAAGGAACACAGTAGTGCAAACAATAGCAAGAGCATTTAATGAACCTTTCATACACCAATCTAGTCAGCCGAAATAGAACGTGCCGATGGGCGTGCAACAAATTGAAGTAGTTCAGCTCACCACGAGCGGATAGCAAGCGAATATGTTCACCTCCACACTGGACACCAACGCCTAATCGTTTGCATGTATGGTCATGTGAATGGTGGCACATTAAGAGGATTTTGTTCGTCCATTGTAGTGTCCTGCTCCTAAGCCTTTCACAGGATGGTCACGCGAAATGTCCACGCAGCTTCCCAACCTGAAGCCAAACAGGAACAGTCTACTCCTGTTTTTCTCCGTGTGACTCTGCCTTTAGGTGCCGTTAGCAGGGCAACACTCTAGTCTGCAACGACACCGACCCTCCACTGGCACTTAGCTACGTGGAGAGGCCGAATCGTAGGAGACTGAGAGCCGTGCAGAGAAAACAACATCAGGGGACACATCAGTCTAGCGTCCCCACATATGTTAGCATTGGCAGAATGTAATGATTTTCAACCTTTTCTTTTCAACCACAGTGGTAAGCTCCCAGTCAGGATCTGATAATGCCTGCCGTGTGCACTCCAACCCAGTTTTATTTCTCTGTAAATTTTCTTCTCATTATCAGCGACCCCTGTGAGTGATTGACCTAGATGAACATACTCTTGCACAGACTCTAGAGGCTGACTGGTGATCATGAATTCTTGTTCTGTTGTCAGGCTTTTGAATGTTACCTTCATCTTCTGCATAATAATCTTCAACCCTACTATTACACTTTTTTGGTTAAGGCCCTCAATTACTTGTTGCAATTCATCCTCAGTGTTGCTGAAGAGTACAATGTCATCAGTAAACTGAAAGATGTCGAGATATTTGCCATTGATCCTCACTTGTAAGTCTTCCCAGTCTAATAGCTAGAGCACTTCTAAGCATACAGTGGCGAAATTGTGTCTCCCTCCCTGATCCCTTTCTTGATAGGTAATCTTCTACTTTTCTTGGTGGAGGACCAAGGTAGCTGTGTTACCTTTGCAGATATACTCATGTATACCTACTGTACTCCTTGATTACCCAATGCCTCCATGACTTCTGTAATCTCTACTGAATATAAAGAGATTGCTTGTATATACTGCAGATTTCGCAGTTATCAAAATGATGAAATGGATGTGATTCTTTGTAGAATATCTCTTGAAGCCACCTTGTTCTCGTGGTTAATTGAAGTCAAGTGTTGCCCTGATTCTATTGGAAATTATTTGGTTGAATATTTTTAGAATACTGAAAGCAACCTAATCTACAAATAATTCAATTCTTCAACATGTTCCCTCTTATGGATTAGTATAATGTTGGCATTCTTCCAGCTCCCTGGTACACTTAAAGTTTTGAGGCGTGGTGTATAAAGGGCACAAGCGTTTCAAGTATATTTCCTCCATCTTTTATTAAATTGACTGTTATGCCATCTTCTCCTGCCGCTTTTCCCTGAGACATGTCCTGCAAGGCCCTTCTAACTTCATCGCTAGTTATAGAAGGTGCCTTTATATCTTGTTAATCTCGCTACTTCCAGTGAAGGCTGCTCTGAGTACTCTACAGGTCAGTATAGGATTCTGCTGCTGCATTTACTATATCATCAATATTGCTGAGGACATTACCTTGCTTAGCTTTCGCTTCATACATCTTGGCCTGTGCCATGCCAAGTTTTATTCTCACCGATTTCATGCTGTGGCCATATTTTAATGCTTCCTCAATCTTTCTGAAGTTGTGATTTTGTATATCGCTTTGTTCTTCTTTACAAGCTTTGACAGTTCAGTGATCTCTTGATATGATTTGATAGATATTATTTCTTGAGTTTTGACGCTTTCATGCTTTGTCGTTTTTTTTATTAGGTCCTTTGTTACTTGGGAGAGCTTACTTACTGGTTGCCTTGGTGCCTTGCCTCCCAACTCAGTTGCTGCTTCTGAAATTAGCCTAGTTACGACTCTCTTCAAATTGAGAGCAGTCCTAGACCTCACTAACCTTTGGTAACTGCCCTTTACCTTACCTAACACTTCGACATCCTTCACTACGCTGTTATTTCATTTATTGTTTCTCCATCGGGGCTTTTCCAGGTCCTCTTCTTGTTACTGCACTTCCTGCAGAAAGTGGTCATTATTCAGAGTGTATTCTTTTCTGCAAATTCGATCATTTCTCCTCTACTATTTCTAGAATCGGTGCCATAGTTGCCAATTGGTTGTTCTCCAGCTTGCTTTTCCCCCACTTTTGCATTGAAGTCGCCTATGACTAAAGTATGGTGAGCTTGTACTTTTCTCATTGCTAATTCAACATCTTCATAAAACTGTTATACTTCTTCATCATCATGACTGAAAGTACTACCTTTAATCTATATCTCCTGTTTAGCTTTATTGGCGGGAGACCCTCCTCAAAAAAACATTTCTTTAATATTTATACTAGAGATCTGAAAATCCACCCACTTACAGAGCATTTCAAGCAGATTTCAAATATGTCATTAGTTTCTGTGTAGCTCCTATAGTTCTTGAGTTAAGTCCTACACAATGGCAAAAGTGATTTTGTGGGTACTTTATTGTATAATAAATTTTGAGCTCTTGGGTTAAGTCCTACACAATGGCAAAATAATGATTTCGCGGGTACTTTATTGTGTAATAAATTTTGAGCTCTTGAGTTAGGTCCTACACAATGGCAAAATAGTGATTTTGCGGGTACATTATTGAGTAATAAATTTTTTCAAAACGCTTTGTGCTGTAGCTTATTTAGCTCTTTGTAGACTGAAAAGTGCCGATGTCTATTCAAACAGCATGTACAATTACTGGAACTATAAAAAAAAAAAATTAGGACACTTCAACTAATTTTTTTTCACAATCACATCAAATTAACCTTGTACACTTACCATTGTCTTGTACTAACAAAATTTGGCATACATATTCTTGAAGATATGTACTGTGCTTTTATCTACTTGAAATTACAATATCTCCAAGCAGTAAGTTGCAAAAGTACATCGTTATAATTCTAGAGAAATGAAAAAAAAATTTAGTTTAGATGTTCTAATTTTTTTTGCATAGTTTCAATAATTGTACACTCTGTTTAGCTAGATATCGGCACTTTGCGGTCTACAAAGAGCTACGCAAGCTACAGCACGATGCTTTTTGTGAAAATTTATTACATAAAAAAGTGCCCATAAAGATTACTATATTTTGCCATTCTGCACCACATAACTCTAAAACTATAACAGCTACACAAAAAGTAGTGCCATGTTTGAAATCTTCATAGAAAACTCTATACTTGTCTGAATTTTGAAACCTTTAATACCAGTAATAAAAAAAAAGTTGTTTCGAGGAGCATCTCCCGTTAAAGCGACTGCTACCCTTTCATTAATGCTGTAGAATTCATCAATGTCGCCTGCTATGTCGTTATTAATTAGAAATCCTACCCCGTATTTTTTCTTGTCTGGAAGACTTCTGTAGTAGAGGACGTGGCTGTTAACACTTTATGAGCCTCGCCAGTTCTTCTAACCTCACTAAGGCTAATAATATCCCAGGCAATGCCTAATAATTCATAGAGCCCTGCTAAGCTACCGTCACTCAAGAGGGTTTGTGTGTTACGCGTTGCCAGGCTTAATTTCCAGTAGCAGCCTCTCTGGATCCAGATATTCTAGCACCCTGTGTTGTTTCATAAGTCTGTCTGCCACCTTTGTCAGGTACTCCACAGGCCCTGGGGACTTAAAGCCACGGGTTAATTGCAGGAGTCATGAAGGAAGTAGTGGCTGTATACTGCACCAGAGGCCAATTCCTGTTTTGGCAAGGGAGTGTCTTTTTTGAAGGTTAATGGGCCTTCCTAATTTGGTTGCACCTGAATTACTATAGCCCCACGAGCATTTGGCGAAGTAGCACATGCGCAGTAGATCCAAAGCCCATACCAGCACTTTGTTTCCATATATGGTATCGGTGGACGCGCTCGCCGCATGCCTGGTTCCCGCCATGGAGCATGTCTCGTGCGACACACAACTTTCCTCCTCACATTTTTGCCATACTGTCCTTAGCTTTCCTCCTTATGCTTTCATTGTGCCCTCCTCCTGTGCTTTTCTCCTCCCGCTCTCTCCAATTTCGCAATTTTTCATCCCCTGCTGAACTGTGCATTTCCTCTTTCATCCTTCGTTGTGCTTGTTTGTTCACGGCGAGGGATGCCGCTGCCGCTCAACACAGGAACGGCCACCTAAGAGCTGTGCTCTGAAATGGTGTGTCACTAATTGCATGTAACTGAACATAAATGTGTACATGTTAGCTTTACTAGAAATATTAGCAGAATCAAATATTCAAGTGGCCAAGAAATAAAAAATAATCTGTCATCCAAATATTTAGGTGTTATGCTGTCAGAGCATGTCTTTTGGTCAGAACATGTTAATACTTTTTTGTAAACATTTCTTTAACTGCACGAACAAAGGACCACAGAGAGCAGACAAGGACAGGCGCAGTCCTTGTCTCCACCTGTCCTTGTTCGCTCTCTCTGTGATCATTTGTTCGTGCAGGTAAAAAAATGGTTGCTAAAATACACCAATTCACCCAACAACAAGTTTATTTAAACTACACATTAATACCATAGTTAAAGGTGCAGGGCCTGCCCTTGCTTGTTGCAACGAAGTTTAAACATGTAAGCTTTAATGTAAAAGAAGCAGCATATAAAATATGCTTTACCAATATTGTAGTATGCTTGTCCTGTGTGGGATCCGTGTTGTGGTGTGCGCATTAACGCATTGGAAAAAAAAAATCAAATCCGCAGTGACAAGATTTGTCCTAGGGAGTTACGACCACTTTCTTAGTGTAACAGCAATGAAAGGAACTTGGTTGGATCCCTTCGTTTGAATGTTGAAGCAGGTTCAGGGTGTCTACCTACCGGGAATTCTCGGCGATTTTGAATCGTATTGAAATAGGCAGGGAAAACTCGGGGAAATTGTGCTTCTATCAGGTAAAATTAGCTGTCATTTTATCGAGGGGTAACGAAAATCGCCCTAATGCTGGCTTGAGTAAAAAAGAGGAATCGTAACGCATGACGCCGTGTCGTCGGCTAGAGGAGTTACCAGTGTACAGTCAATGACTGATTTTCCAAACGTCCCATTTTTGAGACATGCCCGATAATGCAGATGGCTTCGTGACACTACATGCCCCATGGAGTCAATGTATAAAAACGTCTGAAATTTTGGACACAAGAGCCCTTCGGCCATCAAATTTTCCAGACTTTTTGCCACGACCGCAGATCCAAAACGGCTGCAATCAAAGCCAACACCGCTGTTTTATCTCGCCGCCTTGAACCGATGGTGTCTCACGCAGATACGCTGACAGCCGTAACCACCATCACGGCAGCACAAGGCCTTGCTAGGAATAAAGAATAAGGTTTAAGTAATATATAACAGAATCATCAGTGAGTCGATGAACGCTGAAGAATTTTTACGTAATCGCACTATGGTGTCATCCTTACAAAATTCAAGCCTAGCTTGCTGAGTCACAGGTAAAAGAATCAGAATAGATAGAGTAGTAATTGTACTAAAGACTTCAAGCCTTCTGCTAGCACTTGCCATGTTTGAGCTTTCCTCGTCTTATCGTCTTACAACCGTCTTCCTTTGTTTTCAAACAATAAATTGTTAACAGATCCTTTAAATATTGCTTATTTTAAGTTTAAATCATTTACTGAATCGATAGCGATACAATTGGTTGATCCTGATGAAGCCAGCATTGCGAAATAAATTAGCAGTTGCTTCCCTGCGGCACCAACTTAGTTTTCTCTGGGTTAATTATGAACTCCGCAAATAATTAGTGAATACTGCTTTTTTTTCCTTATTTTCATACGTATGACAAGGCATGTAGTAGGCATTCCCATTGTCCTCGGTCAGTGGAACTGGGGAACGATTCCATATTTTTCGAAGTGGCTCACGTTATGCCAGGTATGCACACAAAGTTTCATTCGTGTCATTTAAAAACAGCGTTAAGCAAGCGTTAGACGCTTGTATTTAGGTGTCTTAACAGCAGGAGATGTGACGCTGATGTGATGTAACAGAAAGAGATGTGTTCAATGTAGCAGAAATGAGATTCAAACGGGCACACTTTGCAAAATGATGTGCGGGCAACTGCAACTGCTCGACAGAAACAGCTTTGCTGGAAATTTCGCTGAATTCTGTAAGGTCGCACAAAGACTGCGTTTTTTAGATAGTCACGTTATATCTTGATAATATTTCAGCCGTCTATTAGGAATAATTAGAGAACAGGGAGTCTGTAAATGCACTTTGGAGCGTAACGCTTTGAAATTTTCCGGTGTGTACGGCCAGTAGCATCTACTATATTATTTAATTTAAACACTATAGAATTCAGAAGGAAGCATTCAGTGATTTTTAGTCAACCAGATACTCTTGTGATTAACATTACCCGCCGTGGTTGCTCAGTGGCTATGGTGTTGGGCTGCTGAGCACGAGGTCGCGGGATCGAATCCCGGCCACGGCGGCCGCATTTCGATGGGGGCGAAATGCGAAAACACCTGTGTACTTAGATTTAGGTGCACGTTAAAGAACCCCAGGTGGTCAAAATTTCCGGAGTCCTCCACTACGGCGTGCCTCATAATCAGAAAGTGTTTTGGCACGTAAAACCCCACAATTAATTAAAATAATTAATTGTGATTAACATCCATCCCATGCAGCATGGCATACGCATGGTGAGAATTTCAAGTTCTTCAAGGTCGATTTGCCACACGGTGGCAAAAAAAAAAGGAAACTGTACGAAATGTCCATAATTTGTAGGTATGAATCATGTATATATTCTTTTTAAGGTGTGCCTAAATGATTGCAGTGTTATGTGTACACAGCCGCCAATGAAAGTCTTGTTTATATCTCCGTTTCCATCGACGAGCTAGACAAAGCCAAATGAAGCAGCCAAATCGTGCCACTGTTTTGCTGTTTTGCTAGCTGATTCACACTTCAGCCATCACGGCTCCATTGTAGAGCCGTCGGCTCTTGAAATGCCTTGCAGGGAATAAGTTTCAGGAATTTGACTTTAACAGTATACCTTTGGCTTAAGTCAGAAACTACATCCAATCATGTCAGAAATCAATTGACATCATTGCAATGGGAAAGTCATCCTAGAAAAGTGACCTGAAGAACTTGAAGCGTATGGTAACTGAGCAGCCGCTTAGCTTCAAGAAATTGCGGCTAAGAAGATTTTACTACGTTTTGTTTATCTATGCGTATAAGGTCTGTTATCCCATCTTGTAATATTTTTGGCATTCTTGAAATCCTTGAATTGTCCTTGAATTTAAGTAAAAGTATCTGTATATGTAACGCATAAGTTTTCACCGTGCCATGGGCATTAGGCTGCAGCATCTGAGCATTTCACATGACAAAAACAAATTCTTTCGCAAACGCTTTTGGAGCTGTTGGAAAATATCTTTGCCTTGCTGTTGAAGGTATGATCATCCACGCCGACATGCGATAGTCCTATGTAATAATTCACTTCTTTTTTTTAAATTCTTTTTGTTGTCTCTTTATTTGTCATAGGTAAGCTGTGAACCACAGTGTGGCTAAAGCTTCCCTTAGGTTGCTAAAAATTGTGCAGATCTAAAGCACATATTAGAATTAATGTGAAGCGACCCTTTAAGGATTGGTGATGCTTATTTGATGCTATGCAAAAAGTTGTTTGGTTTGGCTTGGTGTGATAAGTTTTATGTAGGAGATGTATGGGACAAGCCCACTCTGGAGGATTGGCCAAGAATGGACCCACATCCAGTGCCACGTGCCAAATGGCTAAATGAAAGAAAATAAAGTAAATCAAAGAATATGGTTAATGTAATTCACCATTTTATTAACAGATTTGTATTCTTTAGAGATGCTTGTGAACCAACATTATATGTTCAAGTTTTTTTGTAGGCAGTGGTGTTCTTTCTTTCTTCTTTTTAAACGCAGAACACAAGTGAGGATACTCAGTCAGCATGCAAAGGTTATACAGTGAAAGCTCGTTAATTCGAACTTCAATAATTCGAATTTATGGATAATTCGAACTGTACGATTTGGTCCGGCCAAGCTCCATAGAAGTCTATGTATAAAAAAGTCCGTTAATTCGAACGCGAGAAGGTTCCCTCACGGATAATTCGAACTACGCTCGCCTGGCACACGGCCAGAGAAACGCGCCTACTGCCTACACACAAGGCTGTATTGCCTCCGAAACGGGGAGAACGGCGAGAGAAGGCAAAATCGGAAAAAATCTAACCGACGCGGGGTCAGCCAGAAGGCAGCGGCGGCTGCCGCCTCTCCGTTCTACGTAACCTCCGAGACTTCTTGCCCGTTGCGAATCTCGGAGGCTTTGCAAATCTTGTACAGCTGCTAATGTTGTGCGGAGATGGCACGGCAAGCACCAAAACACAGCGAATCAAGTACGTCACAGCTGCGCTTGCAATCAAGAACGAACGAATCAGGGCCTTCGCCACCTTCACATGTTCGGCGTCTTTGTCTCGGCAGTCTTCATCGGTTGTGCACCTCTATTTTCAGCTTAGGAGGGATCGGCCGTCGCGATTCATTGGGATGGTGTTAAGCCTCGGCTAACGTTCGTTTCGGTGGACATCGGTGGTGTGGCACAGTCGGACCCAGAGCTTCGACTTGAAGATGGCGTGTGCCCACGGCACACGCCATCACTTTCTGACACGCCAAATTTCTGACATGCCCTACTGCTTCCAAATCGCAGTGTACTGTTGCCCTCTTTCACTTTCGTTAGTTTGAACTTTCGTTAATTCGAACTGAAGCGGCTTCCCCTTGCGGTTTGAATTAACGAGCTTTTACTGTAATAAGGCACTTGACGAGTACTTTCATGTAACCTTTGTGTTTATATCCACAAATATATCTCGTAAAATAGCGATCGACCCATCAGCCAAGCAGCCACACCAAACCTGGGAAAGTAAAAAATATAAATTATGGGGTTTTACGTGCCAAAACCACTTTCTGATTATGAAGCACCCCGTAGTCGAGGGCTCCGGAAATTTCGACCACCTGTGGTTCTTTAATGTGCACCTAAATCTAAGTGCATGGGTGTTTTTGCATGTCACCCCCATCGGAATGCGGCCGTCATGGCCAGAATTTGATCCTGCACCCTCGTGTTGAGTAGCCCAACACCATAGCCACTGAGCAACCATGGCAGGTACCTGGGAAAGTAGGCAAGCAAAACTTTGCCTTAGAATTTCGTTATCAACCCGCTGCCTTTTAGTTACGACGTGGCTGACACTACATGACCCTCACGCTACATCAAGTCGATTGCTGTGCCAGGATTTCCACTGGTGGCACCCTGCTTCATAAAATCTTTTGTTGGTCATTTCATCTTTCTCCACTGTCTGAAACTTTTCTTTTTCCTTCTTTTTTTCTTCCCCTTTGTCCCTTTTTTTTTCTTCCCACTATGTAATCATCATGCTAGTGTGAAGCTCTACATTTTTGTCTTAATTTCAGGTTAGGCTCCTACATTTATTTTTTGGGCAGGTTTCTATATTTGCTTTATTGCTATACATATTGTCTTTCAGGTCTTTCCTGTTCCCTCTAGATTTTTTACCCACATCTGTGAATGATGGGTCAAGACTTTCGAGTACTTGACACTATGTCATTTTGCAACTATCTCCGAGTTCATTTTGATTCAGTCAGTGTATGTGGAGGATGTGTAGCATTGCTGTACGGCATTAATTATTGTGTTAACTGACATTAATTACAAAACTTCACTTGAAGTTTAGAGTGGCTTTTTCTATTGAGAGCACTATGGCTAGTGGTTTTATTGTTCTTTTTTTCCTCTCCTCCAGGCTGCCTTAGCTGAGCTAAAACGGGCCTATGGTGAGCTACTGGAGGTTTCTGGAGGTGCCCCATTGGACATTGCAGCTGTTCCTTTGACCTTTGATGAAATAAGCCAAAGCATTGCCAAACTGAAGGTGAGAGGAATATTTATAGTTGGTTTCTTATAATAATATCCTAAAGAGAAATGAACTAAACCTGATGCATGAAGCTTAAAAGGTCACATTAACTAATGACTAATTAGTGTTTAGTCATTTACTCATATATAACATAATGCTATTGTTCCCAGAAAGAAAGATCTCTAAATGAATATTGAGGATTAGTGACTTATAATAACACAACCGGGAAGCTTTTAAAGTTAATTTGGATAATTTTAAGCTCAAAATAAAAAATACGTAAGTTCATGTTCAAGTTAATTCACCAATAATGTCACTTTAGCATAAAAGTATGTTCATTTTTCTTAATACGCAGTGCACCTCTAAATTGGGAACTTCCAGACATGACCCCATACAAAAACAAGATAATATACCATATTTACTTGAATGTAACGCGACTGTGATGGCATACATATGAGGGGCAACCTTCTAGCCACGTGAAATTTAAAAATAATAATAATAAATAAAACCAGAAATTTAATGCAAGATGAGCAGGAAAAATGATGTTACGAGGGGTGGGACTCCTGTGCCAAACTGTGCTAAACACAGAAAATATGCCGAAATTGCGCCACGCTACGCCAGAACAGCTTCAGCATGTGTGCTCCGCAGTGGCCGCAAACGGCGAGCAGATTTTTTCCCAAAAAGGAGTGCAGCCGTTCACAATCCTCACCGCGCGGGGCCACCTCCGGCATTGTTTTTCGTAATTTTCACATTTCTAACATGACTTTTCGATGCTTCCGGCAAGTGGTCAGCACACTCGCAGCAGCTCCCAGCTGTCATTGCGCTGGTGTCGGAACGGCCAGGGAAGCTGTATTTAGAGGGTATCTGAATATGGTTGAGCAGGCTGACTGGCACGGTGCTCCCTATAGCCGAGACGCAAAACAGCGAAAAGTAGGCTGAGGGCGTTGCGAACAAACTAGATATTGGGGAGGTGCGCGCTGCAGCGGGCTGGCATCTATGTCGCCAGGGCCCGTATAAAGTGAAACTATTTTAATCTGTGTTTACGCCTATCACAAAGGGCGAATGGCAGATTTGGAATAAAAACAGAGTGAAAAATTTTACCTTATACCACAAAGTTAAGTACTAGGTGCCTTGCTAGAATGGTGAAACCGTCTCCACATTTTTCTTGAGAAATTGTCATGCTAGCACCACCAGATTGACCGAAAGAGTGCTCCAGCCACAGCTTGCATGTTGCAGTTTATAGTGAATAGTGAATACTACAGTACATGCAGAAGGAAGCCTATAATTTCTCTCAGAAGGCTGCTCCCTTTATCCTTTAAATTTTTTAGACATTACTTCTTTTTCACATTTATTGTGAAATATGATTGTTCAGAAAATGTACTTGCTAGTTCTGAATATCTTCAGACATGACAACTTCTAATCACTCCCTATGACAAGGGCATAAATGCATACCTGCCAACTACCCCACATTTTCTGGGAAGGTTTATGAATTTTGCCTCGTGTAACGACTTTACAAATGTGTAAAGTTTTACAAAAAATTAGTTCTGTTTGCAAGAAAGTTTCATTGGTCTCTTAACATTCTGTTGAGTCTTCTGGCGGTGAAAGAACACTAGAGGGGCTCTTGCTTCAAGTAACTTTCAGCACGACGATGACATTACACTGCTTTCAGTCTTTGATTACGAACTCTCATAAAAGAAAACATATTTTACATGTTGAGCTAGCGGCAGCAAGTTGTGTTTTTTACGTTCCAGAGAATTGCATGCACTGCAGAATGAACTAGCAAGGTGGTTAGCCTTGGTGTGGACCACCATCTCATTTGGAAACATTGCAGAGTAGTTTGATAAATGCAGATAATTAAACGCATAAAGTACCATACAGAGGATGTGATAGTGTGGTCTTTAAGCAGTGATAAAGTGCTGAGAGTGACATCACTGGACATTAAGGCTACGTTCATATTTGGTCTCAGAGCAGGCGGAAGCGGCAAAAACTTGACAAAATCCACCTGTCTAGGTGGCGAAAAGGGCAGAAAACCAGGTGCCGAGTCCAGTCGGTCTTGGGCCAATTTTTTTTGCGTGGCAAAGTGAAAAGCTGTTCTGCTTAACTGTCTTCTTCCTCTTTCATGGTAGATGAAAGGATGATACAAGCAGTTGCACAAAATGACAGCTTTTAATGACTGATGGGTCAATGAATGACCATGCCATTTGAAATGGTGCAGTGAAGAGTGTCACCGCGCAGACTAGATGCAGACTAGATGCAATATATGCAGACTAGATGGTGGGGAAAGCAGCAGTGGTTTCCGCTGCAGTGGTGAAACAAATGTAAACATCTTGGACATGCGCAGAAAAGGTTTTCCGCCTGCTTTGGCCTTTCCACCCACTTGCCGTTTCCTAAGTGGGAACGTAGCCTAAGTGTAAATAAATTTCCATTTATTCAAGGTAAAGTTTGCTAATTTTTTTGTTTTTTCTGTGTGGTAAAATCAAAGCTGCGCTACTTTTTTTTTTTTCGAAAAGACTGGGCATGTGTTTTTTTTTTTTTTTTTTTCAGAAGCTCTAATGTCATTTCTACATTAGTTTTCTACTTTCAACCCATAAAAATTAGGTGCACGTCCCATTCAGGTGTGTCAAAATTTGGGAAATACTGCCAAATAAATTGGAAAAAATGGGGGTTAACCGAGGGTCCCGATTTGAAATGATATGCCGAATAAGTCAGTGTTATGCTTTCGCATTTTTTTCTGCCTCTTCTTTAGTTCAACCTGCCAGATAATTCTATCAGTTTTGTCAGTCCCGTCAGTGTCAAATTAATGCAAGTCTGATGCATGCACCTGTACACACCCCCTTTTTGTTGGTATAGGCCTACCTGTCTGAAAATAATAGGTATGTCTTTGTTTTGAGGCTTTTGAAGAAACAGAAAACTGTTCTTTTTTGTCTTCCTGTGTGTGTACTTGTGTATGCAGGTACAATGTTTTTCATATGTACGGTTCAGCATTCTTAATTCCTATATAAAAAAAATTCAGCATACCTTTTTCAGTTTTTATTTCGACCCAAGAAGTTGTTTTGCTAGAATTGGAATTTTCAAGAAATCAAAATTTCATCTACCCTTTTGTTTGCTTGTTTGTTTCTTTTAACAAAAGAGCTGAGTGTTAATAAATAAGTAATTCATTTTAAAATATCTTACGGAATCCAAGTGGGGCATAGAGTAATGAGGGCAAAACATGAAAAGTATACTTAGTAACAATGAGTGAAAAACATATGGAAACAGTGTAAATTTTTGTAAGTGTAATGTTATCAATTAATATAGAAAACTAAATTTATAAGTAAAATACTCTAATAAAATAGTTCATAATGCAGTGAAGCATATCATTTGAGCTCACCTGCACACACAGAAACACCTGGTACAAAGTGCATAACGACATTAGTCAAGGGGAGTAGACTTGCAAAAGCACTGGGAAGCATTGAAAAACAAAGGCGTACAATTAATCGTCAATGACAAAAAAAGTAATAAGGAGTGTTGTGGGGGTTCCACTCTGCGTGCGGCTAGGGCTGAAGGCGAGCTCCGGATCTAGCCCCACGCAGTCGCTTTGTGTTACTCCCCAACCCGTAGCGCGGGAATCGCGGCTATGTCGGGTTTGAACGAATAAGGCAACCAGTGGCGTCAACTGTAAGAACGTTTATTGCTACCGGCAATAAAGAACACTGGCAGAGGGACGTCCTCTCTGTAATTGTAATAAATAGGCCGGCCTCGTTGCCCGGGATAGTCAGGCAAACGTGGTCACCCACGGGTTGCGGCAGGTACTCCAGTCCGGCAGGATAAGGGTCCGGCCTCAGAGACAGAAGGTCTCCCTCTGTCTCTGTCGCGCAGTTTCGTACCTTCTTACCTGGGCGAGGGGAATGTCCTCCTCACCCATCAGCTAACTGCCAGCGAGTTGGCGAGGAAGGGTGCGCGTCCCGAGAGCTAGGGAGAATCGGAAGAGGGCATAGTGCGCCTCTCTCCTGTCTATGCCGGCTCTCGACGCGACGGTGCGGTGGAAGATAGGCGCGTGCTCCCCACAGTGTACAATATGAAAGTTAGGCTGCTCAGACTCCTCCCCACGATGGGCGACGAGGGGTATGCCTCCCACCGCTCTTATTAGCCGTACACCCCTTTGAGGGGAACTTCGCAATCAGAGTTGTCGACTTATCAAACCTACATTCTTTTTTTATTATTTTTTTGTGATTTTTAAGTGTTCTTTTGTCACATAGGAAATATTAGAAAGCAATCTAAGTTGAAGTGGAGAAAAATTCAAATTCTTAGTATGCTGCCAACAAAAACCATATGAAAATCCCAATTGGGAAATTCTATCAGGCACTGTGGGTACGCAGCTTTCCATTGACCCAGTGGCACCATCTTGGTACTGTACTGCCATGGAAAGGAGAAACCAGAGCTTCATATAGCCACAGCATCGTATTTTACCACGCAAAACTAAAAGAAAAGAAGCGAAAAGAAAAACTGGTGCCATGATTCATTACTGCTGCCACAAATGGGAAGTGCTTGTACTGGCTGCCACATATTTTATTTGCTGGTGCAGGTGTTGTGCAAATTTTGACAGCGTGAGCTTTTCATTTTTTTTTATCCCAGCGATAGCTGGTGATCTTAGTAGGCCGTGTCGCTGGCTTGCATTTCTTTTGTAATGCATCTCAATTGCAAAATTGTTGAATGTACCAGTCAATATAGCAGAATAGTCATATCAAAGGGGCCAAGGAAAAAAGACCCATTGATGTGTGAACCCTTCCCCTCTCATCAAAATACATATTAAGGGGGCTGAAGATCATTCCATAGATGGTCATATTGAGGGTGCCTTAAATTGCATATGGGAATGTTGCATTTTGTGTTTTGCTTGTTCACATCTGTTCAGAAAAACTTTGCCCTTCACAAATTTTTCGCAACTGCAATCACAGATGGAAAAAGGGCCAGACTTCCAGAGGCAAAGGCAGAAGACTGATGCTGCACGTGCTCGTCTCGTAACTGTTCTACAGGAACTGGAACAGGTAAGAACAAAGTGAGATTGACTGATTAAGGAGAGATGAGGGTCATGAAATCTTTTTTTTTTTTTTCAACACATTTTGCTCAACTTTTGTGTGCAGATATATTGTAGAATGCTGATAGGTATTTAGATTTCCAGTATCTCACTTGGAAGAAAAGATATGACAGGATACAATAGTCCTAATTGGGTCATTTCTTACGGGCCTTTCTAGTAATTTCTCATTAAAATAAAGTGTGTTTAAGAAAATGCAGACATTTCCAAAGGCCCACTGCACATCCTAAAGCTAAGCAAACAACAATAAAGTAATTGTGGTTATCACAAATAAATACCAAAGTTGGGAAGAAAAAACAGTGTGGCAGTAATTAGCCTACATTTGATCTAAATAATAAGCTTTAAGAAAAAACAACGGAAAGCTTTAGGGTGTAGCTGTACCCGCCTTGGTTGCTCAGTGGCTATGGTTTTGGGCTGCTGAGCATGAGGTCGCGGGATTGAATCCCGGCCACGGCGGCCACATTTTGATAGGGGCGAAATGTGAAAACAGCCATGTACCTACATTTAGGTGCACGTTAAAAACCCCAGGTAGTTAAAATTTCCGGAATCCTCCACTACGGCATGCCTCATAATCAGAAAGGTGTTTTGGCACGTAAAACCCCATAATTTAATTTTAAAATTTTTAGGGTGTAGTTATGATATCACTCAAAAATATGATACCTAGTTCACTGAAATCAGTTAATGCAAACATTATGAAAACATCCTTAAGGCAAAAGCACTTCACGAAAAAAAGAAATTTGAAAAAATTGCATTTAAAGTTTTACTGCCACTACCTCTTTTGTCTATTGAACATATGGCAGCTCTAGCATCTTACCCAGGTGTTGCTGAGCACAAGAACACCAAATTTACTGAAATCGATTCAGGAAAATTTTTATCAAACCTTTCATAAGGCAAACAACCGAACACCAGCCTCAATATTGGTTGGTTTTGTATTCATGCAATGCTCTTAAAACACGAAACCTTCAGGACACATCTAATCTTGTGTGCTGCTTACAAATATGCGAATTAATTTTTTTCTAAAGTCAATAAAACAAAGTAGTTGCAGTTTTTCTTGTGTTAAAATTTTGGCATGTTACTTGCAAAAAATGTGCCACAACAGGATAGCTAAAAGTAAGCAGGTGTGGTCCTGGACGTTCAAATACTGCAAGTTAGTACTTAGATGTTTGTATGTGTAATTCAGAGGAGGTATTCAGAGACCCGGATTGGGAAGAATTGGGGATAAAAGTTAATGGAGAATACCTTAGTAACTTGCAATTTCCTGATGATATTGCTTTGCTTAGTAACTCAGGGGACCAATTGCAATGCATGCTCGCTGACCTGGAGAGGCAAAGCAGAAGGGTGGGTCTAAAAATAAATCTGCAGAAAACTAAAGTAATGTTTAACAGTCTCGGAAGAGAACAACAGTTTACGATAGGTAGCGAGGCACTAGAAGTGGTAAGGCAATACATCTACTTAGGACAGGTAGTGACTGTGGATCCGGATCATGAGGCTGAAATAATCAAAAGAATAAGAATGGGCTGGGGTGCGTTTGGCAGGCATTCTCGGATCATGAACAGTAGGTTGCCATTATCCCTCAAGAGAAAAGGGTATAACAGCTGTGTCTTACCAGTACTCACGTACGGGGCAGAAACCTGGAGGCTTACGAAAAGGGTTTTGCTTAAATTGAGGACGACGCAATGAGCTATGGGAAGAGAAATGATAGGTGTAACATTAAGGGATAAGAAAAGAGCAGATTGGGTGAGGGAACAAACGCGAGTTAATGACATCTTAGTTGAAATCAAGAAAAAGAAATGGGCATGGGCAGGACATGTAATGAGGAGGGAAGATAACCGATGGTCATTAAGGGTTACGAACTGGATTCCAAGGGAAGGGAAGCATATCAGGGGGCGGCAAAAAGTTAGGTGAGATAAATAAGTTTGCAGGGACAACGTGGCCACAATTAGTACATGACCGGGGTAGTTCGAGAAGTATGGGAGAGGCCTTTGCCCTGCAGTGGGCGTAACCAGGCTGATGATGATGATGATCTGTAATTTAGCAAAAGTTACGAAATCCTAAAGTTGCATGTAGCTTTACAAATGTGAATTCTCGTTGGTGATTTCTACAGGATTTCAAAATATTTCAGTGTCCTAAGACCATGGTGTGAGAACAGGTGATCTGACGGCCGCGCGCAGCGTGTCTCACTAATGTTGGGGAGCCGCGAGGTGGTGCACGTGGCTAGGAGGCTGGTTAGGAAGCCGGGCACTGGAGGCTGACATGCCCTGAGCGCACGCGTTTCAGCCTGAATTTTTAAGAGTGTGTGTAAGTGTTAGCGCTCTCATATTGAGGCTACTGTACTAATTTCTCGAAAGCTTATAGACAAGAACGGCACCGAGAGCGGCGCTGCTGCGCCGGCGTTGAGAGCGCCGCATGCGAAGCAAAATTCTATTAGCGGGTGGTACCCCTCTCCCATCTCTCGTACGCGCCGCCTTGATTGCCTCCTGCACTGGGCGTGTTTGGGCACGTTTCGCGCCGCGCGCGGTGTGTGCGCGTGGACATTTCCTTCGAAGGGCGGTGTACAGCCTGTTTCACATTTAGGGGAAACCCGAAGCGCATTGCATCGCGATGCGGCGAGCGCTTGAGTCAGGCGGCGGCAGCAGCTCGCGCAGATGCTCGAGGGGCGGGATCTTGAACGGCGTCGTCTGCTACGGCGGCGCGCGCTGGCCGCATTGTTGAGAAACGTTCTACTGTCAGGTGCAGAGCGCCGATCACATCGTTACTGCGTGAAATGAGCCGGTATTCTTTGCTAAGCGTTGCGCGACGCCCACTGATACACCTCGAATGTAAGTTCATCACTGCATGGCAGTCATAGACGACGTACTGATTCCATACATTCTTGACGGCCCGTTTCTGGAAGGCGACTATATATTCTAACGCGATAGGACGCCGATCCACACTGCTCGTGCTGTGCAAGAACTGCTAGAAGAGCGCGCAGTCACTCTCTTGGAGCGGCCGCCTCAATCCCCGGGCGCCAACATCATTTAAGATGTCTGGGGCTCGTTGAAAGTATCGCTGGCGCAACATCCCCTCTATCAGTCGCCCGAAAATAGGCTTCGATCCACCATCGTCAGCGACTGAGACGTGCAGCGAATGAACACATCCCTGATCAAGTTATTATACACTTCAGTGCCTTCCAGGATGAGTGCTGTCATCGCTGCCGCTGGGGACATGACGAGATACTAACTGAAGTTCCGAGCGTGACGTGTCCAATTCCCCACCGGCGGGCAGGGTCTGTCTGGTGTAGCGAATGATTGTCGAGAAAAATCACTTCCAGCTCATTGTCTGAACCTAAAACGTTCATTTAATCGTGTCCGTTTGTTTCACCGTGTTCGACTCCCATTGTTGAGTGCTTTGTTTTCCTTTCGAGTCAAACAAAGACTGAGCACTTTGCGCGCATATCTTGGTGCGTTTTCTTGCTGCGCATTACAGTAGCACACACAGTGAAGAAATATACGTGCACACGCTCAGTACTCCGGCCTTTCGAAAGAACAAATGAACCATGTTGTCAAAAGAAGTTTGTGGAACTCCATTATCGCCAATGAAGGATCAGAGTGTGGCGACGCACAACGTTTAGTAAAGAATATCAGCTCAGTTCCCGCAGTACTGATGAAATCGGTGCACTGCCCCTGACAGTACCACGCTTCGCGAAAATGCGGCCAGCGCGCGCCGCCGTAGCAGAAGACGCAGATCACGACACTGCCCCTCAAGCGTGTGCGCCTGCTCGAGCTGCTGCCGCCGCACGACTCCATTGCTTGCCGCATCGCGGCGCAATACGTTCCGAGTTTTCCCCTTAGTGTGAAACAAACTGCACACGCTATATTTGCCTTTAAGAAGATCGGCACGCTTGACGATTATTTTTATGGCTGCAATGCGGCGAAAGGGCAGCGTCTGCTTAACCATGTAAGGGACGCTGAGCAGGTAATTGGAAACGACATCGTATGTGCCGCCGGAAAAATCGTCAGCACATACGATGCGGCACATACATACGGCACCTACGAGCTAAAGTCATTTTTGCAGTTTCTCACATTATGTTTGCTACAAATCCGTGTTGTCTCTGATGGCGACAACGGACTTCTATCGACACTGTGCGGAAATAAACAAGATATATCGCGGCATAGCACAAGTACGACATGCGCACACAACTTTAACTAGTACGTCCTCTACAATATGGATTGGAGGCAGCAATGTAGACAGCTTGGTCATTTTTTAACAGTACTCAAGAGACGGAAGTTGAAAGTATTATTAATCATTCCTGCTTCAGCAATGCCGGCGCGACCAAGACGCGGGTGTGTATCGTCCAGTAACCCGATCGATCGGTGCAGTGGTGAAGCGGGAATGAACTCCGGTCATGTTCAATGCATCATGCACATATTCAATTTCTGGGCACGCGTGAACTTCGGCCACTGCTAGCGCATACAACAGACGTGGTTTCCATTCTTAGACAGCGCACACACAAACGAAACACCAGAAAGAAGACAGGACAAGCGCTCGTTGAACTTAAAGTTTTTATATGAATAAAAGGATTATGTACCGAGTAATTACTAATTTCACGTGGGTTACATATAGAAACCGTCATACACTCAGAAGTGATCAGTGAACGAGCTCGCTTCGTTTGCCAGATGTCTACTTCGCTCGGCGCACCGCAGTAATCCATGTCTGTCGTCTGCTTCTTTCGTACCATTTTCTTGTGAATCGGCAGAATTTCACTGGTGGCATCAACCTTTTCATGTTTACATTGCTGTCGTGACAGTTAAAAACACAATAATAATTTCCGGTCATCCGAAGAGGCGCCGTCGCAAACAAGAGACGTTTCGCGCGCAGCGCGAACTGAACGCGGGCGCGACCGTGGAGGGAAGCGGCGACGGAAACCTACACCCGTTGGAGATGAAATCGCGCCGCCAGGGGAGAAACGAGCGCTGGCGTCTAGGATGAAACTTGGCGTGCGGTCGTCTATAGAGTTAGTTGACATGGCTGTAACGCGTGCTGCATTTTTAAATCAAAAACGTATATTTTGCTAAACGCAGTGCTCGCAGTCTGCATTTTTGTTGTACGATGTTCTCCTGCGTGTGTATAGGCGCTTTTGCATAATGCAGTGGTCTGTACCATCATTGTTGTGTATACTCAAACGAAAATTAAATATTGTGCATTTTACATACAGGCTCCGTGAATAGTGAAGCTCTTAAAGCACCAATGCAGAGGCTGCTTGCTTCTTATGAACCATGCCACGCCTTTCATGCATTTATAGCGTTCAGTGGAATCATGCTCCTTACTAAAATGTTCAGGACAGAAGGCGCCGATCGTTTTTTTTTTTTTTGTTATTCAATATTCACGAAGCAACAGAAAACCAATATGGAATCAACTTGCAACCCAAGAGAAAGGAAGTTCATCGAGGTAGGATAGAGATATCCCTGTGGCATTCTTCATCATTCTTCATCGTTCTTGTGTTGGCAGTGCTGATCTGGTTCTGGCCACCTTCTATTGCCAAATCAGTTGCTAACTCCTGTAACCTGTGATTTACTACATTTTGCTTTCTTTTTCTTCCTTTTTATATGTATTTTCTGCCTATTGCTCCTTCTTTCGGAAGTGCTCCGCAAGCCTCAGTTGTCACGGAACACCGTTCTTTGAAAGTGAAGTGTGAAGAAGCAGGAAAATTACTCAGCACAGCCTCTCTAGCTAGAGAAGCTCTTCGGGTCGTGCTGGCTAAAACAACTCCACTGTGCACTATCGTCCATGTTTTTGTCACATACACTGGGTCGAAGTGCTTTTCGCACAATAGTCTCCTTGATGCGGGACACAGTCTTCACGCTGTATGGCAGCTCGCCATGCTTGCAGTCAACTCTTCTCTTTAGGGACACTCAACATCGATAGTCTTTGCACGGGTCATATTCATTCTTGCAGTTTGTAACGAAACACTTTTTGCCCATATACTGGTTCGATCCGTCTCCGCCAGGCAACGTCGCCGCTCAAACGACAAATCTCTCTTCTTGCCTCTTTTGCAATTCTGCTTATTCGTCCCTTTTCATTATTTCCATTATTAAGCGTCTACCGAGGACAAGGATGACTGATTGCTCACGGTAAAGCAAACATGGCAAAAAAAAAGAGATTGTCTGCCCACACTGCTTTTCCGCGAGTGCTGCCAGGCTTTGTCAAACGCCGTCTGCTAGAACATGGAGCACGACCTCAATGTTGGAGACATTATTGTCTATTACGGCGCCTGAGGAACTTGGATGATTATAATGAATAAAAGATGCGCCTAAATAAATTTGTTTTTATTTCTTTCAACGCATTTTATGTGCAGTTATAACTATTTACCCTTCCAAATTTCCCGCCTTTTCAGCCTCCTTGCGTGTGCTGCCGTGTGGCAGTACAGACGTGAAACACGACCATTAATGAGATGCGTTTCTCCCTTGTGGCCCCCGCATCATCGGATCACCTGTTCTTACACCGTGCCTAAGACACTATATCATAGTTTTTGTGCACTCTCTGACTCGCCTGCATTCAGGGGGAAAAAGAGAATGACGATAATTGAATGAGTAGAAAGGACACAGTGCTGATGCCAACATTTGAGACTTTAAAAATGCTATACTTGAGAAAAACAAACCAATAGACTAGAAAAAAAAAAACAGGGAAAATATAAATTTTAAGCTTCAAAACCGGATAATAATAATTACAATATACAGTCAAACCCACTTATAACGGTACCGGTTTTAACAATATATCGGTTATAACAGTGAGAAGCTGCTCCACCGTCAACTTTTGTATATTTTTTATGGTGAAATAACCTGCTTAATACAATGTCCCGACGTCGCATTATTGGTTATAACGATGAAGTTTGGCTGCTGGGTGTTCGACCTGAACCGTAGTAAAATGCGAAATTCTTGAAAAGAAAAAAGAAAAGCAATTCGAGCCACTGCACGATGGGCCACTGCTCCAACAGGCACCACATGCTTTTTTTCTAGTCATCCTCGTGTGCCTCTCTCCCGTCACCCTTCCCCCCTCCGAACACAAATGAGCTGCGCCTACAGCTCTACGCCACCCCACCCTCTGAAACACGAGTGGACCGCACCAACTGCGCTGTTTGCAGGTTCCTCCTAGAATAAAGAACCAACTTTAGAGAAGGGAAACTGTACCTTCCACAGTGGTTCGAAAACATGGAGGAAGGAAACTGAGGAGAGGCCCTACCCCCTCTGCGCGCTAGGAGAAAAGTGTGGAGGAAATGATGTAGTGGGTTCTCTTTTCTTTGCTCATTCTTTTTAAATTTTTTTTTTCATTTGCTGTAGCGGCCACGTCTTTTGGGCTACAATGGCAGCTTTGTTATGGTTCGGTGTGCTCACACGTGTTGCTCCGTAGGTTTCGTACCGTGGCAAAGGTGCCGTGCGGGCGGGTTTGCGTTGGTCTCCGTGATTTTTTGCGCTGCGTTATCTGGACTGTGCTCTACCAGATGTTGCTGTGGCCAGGTGGGACATGAGGAACTAAAGTTCGTAAAATGAACGCGCATGCAAAGCTGTAGGCAATGTACCGCGCCACAGCAATGGCAACAGACGAAGGAATATCCACGGGAAATTTTGGCTTCTTTGGCGGAATCATGCTAACATGCTAACGATTGTTTAGTATTGCTACGGAGCGCGCGTGTCCGAGCAGCCTGGTTGTGCACCGCGCGGCGTGGTTTCGCGAGAGATGTAAACAAGAGAGGAAAGCTGGCCCGATAGGCGGAGCAACGTCATGAAGAACGCCAGCTTCCGGCTTCACTTTAGCTTCACAAATATAGTGACGTCAGGGCCTTCCTCCGTGTTCAAAAATAAGAAGCGGCAACGCATGGAAATCAGCAGGGGCCCGACAGAAGGCGCTACTTAAACAGAAAGCGTAAATGCCTTTTTTTTTTTTTGTGCAATATTTCATATAGCCGCTTTTTACCGGTGGCGTACGCTGGGTACGTGCCGTGCTCGCCTTGTTGGCTTTGCGGCATGTCTCAGCTGCCGCGTTTTGATCGCCAGGAGACTAAAGAGCCTCTACTGACACCCATACAAACAAGCCACAAGTGAGTGAACAGGACGAGCGACTTTGTTGGCAGAAGGAAAGCAGTGCACCTTCTTGTACAAGAGCAGAAATAAAATTTGCATGTTGAGATGCGCTGAAACCATTAACGCGAGCTTATAAACTGCTCACTTTCGTCGTCGCACATGCCGATCTGGTAACAAGCGACAATCAGTAGCGCAAGCTAATTGGGCAGTGCACCACCTGTTTGCATCGACAGTTGCCGTAACTTGCATTGCGAAGCAATCAGGTGACGCAAGGCATCTGCTGCTGCAACCAACACAGCGGGCATGGACTACCTGGCATTTTAGCGTTACATCCTTTCGAACCTGCACGTTTCTTTTTGTTCTTTCAGGGGCCGCTAATGTGTATACTTAGTGCCCCACATTCTCAATATGGGCATCACCATTTTGCAGCCACTTTTGCAAGCCATTCCACCTATGTGGCTATCAACTTCATACACTTCGGACGATGTAGTCACGTGCGCTGGTCTCCGTTCACGCCACATTACTGCCGATGAAGGCCCACAAGCATAATTTGCTCGCAGCAGCAGCAAGCCAATACAGCATAGATCAAGCATATTTATTTCTTAACGAGGTGTTGTTTGCCTTTTAGTAGCAGGCAAAGTCCACACAATGACCTTGTTGTAGCAGGCAGCAGCTTCTGTTTAGTGCTTGGTGTTTGTTGCTTTATACTGGTGCCGTCCTCATTACTGCATGCCTGGAACAGAAATTTTGACTGCATTAAAAGTGGAATAAGCACAATTTTGCAATATAACACGCGAAAAGGTGTGACATATACATTGTAATGGTTTGCGACATAAGAACACATGCAAATGTACACTGTTTGTTCTAGGGTTCTTAAGCAGCATGGTAAATAAATATAGTTACTCTCCGTAAAATTGATGTCTGCCTAACTACAATGCATGCCAACAGCTTAAATATTATTAAGATCACAAATGAGAACATTTGTGCACTCGCTTATATTCTAGAAAAGATCACACTGCTGGTTTCACAAGCAAATAGATGAAAGACATGAAGCTATTAGAAATGATGCATTTTCTGCATGAATGTGATGCACCGCGTCACTACTGCAAAAATAAATGTCCTGAGGTAAACCAAACTGAAAAGCAAGAACATTTGGAACCAACAGGTACGAAACATGGGTGACTTATCATGCGTGCAACTGTTTAATACATTAAATTCAGTACTTTAGCTTCAATTTATCAAAGGATTAGTCAGTTCTGTGAATGAAAGAAGTTGCCGGCGGACTCGAAAAAATATATATATATTGATAAGGCTACTTAGTCACCCATGGCTATGGCTACGACGAGATGAAAAATGTGACGCGTGTTCCGATATCGCTTTCTCTTTCGTGAATGTGTGTATAATGATGGCCTCGTAACTGTAAGCTTATTTCGGAAACAGCTACGGAGGGTCCTGACTGCCCATATGTAATGCAGCATCTAGTTCATATTATTATATTATTCATATTAGTATATTACATAGCGATTGAAGCAGCGATGTTAAACCACTCACCGGTATTGCTGTCCCCAGTCACAGCAGGACCCGACTTCCCATTTCGATGCAGATGTGTTCCACATGGCTCACAACTGAAACGTAGCTTTCGGGCTTACACCCCAAGTTAAATAACGCGAGATATCGAAGAGCAATAAACTGGGTTTAGCACAAAATAACCAACCGATGTACGAACCAAAGAATCTGTACCTGCCGTGCACGTGAATGTACTGGTAAAAATTTTAAATCTAGGCCAGAGGTCACGTGGGAGGTCGATGATGCTGAACGCCATTTTGCGTTTAAAATGGTAAAAAAACGACAAATTTGGTACTAAAGAGTACAATGTAAAATTAGGAATGACAATTTTGTACTCTTTGTCATGTAATAATGCTTCGTTTATTGTTGAAGAAAGATTGTAGGTTGCAATTGCACTTACTACGGCGCCTCTAGCGGGAGATAATGCGCTCACGGGGGAACCTTTTTCATTGGTGTACTATGCCTGTTTCGTTAGCAGCGCCGCGCGGTCGATTTTTTTCGTCCTCTGTGGCCATTTGTTGAACTTGAGAGTGTTCGGGGCCTGGGTTCCTTGCATGTTGCTTGCTGGCTACTCATTCAGCGATCTGCAAACAGTTTAGTCACTCTCGTTGGTCTTCATTGTTCGCGTCACAATCATTCCTGGCCACGCGGCTTCTCACCGCCGAAACGGAACATAGCCTATCTGCCCGCTGATCATCCGCAATGTAGGCAATGTACGACGTTGACGGTGAAAAAAACGTGCACGGCTGTAGATTTGGAAACTAAGTGCTTCTAACCGATGAGGTGATCGTCACAACCGTGCTTGCATCAGATAGCGACGGCAGCGATGATGCGATCGGTGCAAACGCGCTTGCATCAGAAAGCGATGCAACAACGGCAACGATGATGCAATGATGCGATCTTCGCTAATTTGGTTGCATCAGATAGTGACTGCGACAACAGCAGCAATGATGCAATTGTCATGAATGTGCTTGGATCAGATATCGACGGGGCAACGGCAGTGATGACGTGATGATGCATTTGTCGCGAATGCGTTTGCACCAGATAGCGACAGCGACGACGGTAGCAGTGATGCGATCATCGCGAACATGCTTGCATCAGATGGCGACGGTGACGACGGCAGGGATGATGCGGTAGGGCAGGCTGCCTCAACGTTGTCTTCACAGGAGGCGTGGCAGATGATTCACTCACTCCTGCGTTTCATTTTCACGAGGAACCTTCCGCTGCACAATGTGGAGCACCTGGATGCCTTGGAGAAGAATGTTAGCAAGCTTCGCGTAAAGCATGCAAGGCTGTGGGACGTGCAGTGCTCACAGAAGGAAACGCGACACGGAGCATTTCGTAAAACCCTGCTTGCGTGCAAAGTACGCGAGAGCACCATGTCATGTCGCAAGGAATTTGGTCACCCAAGGTGACGAGGACTCCGATGTAAGTGTACGCACCGAAATTACGTCGTTGTGACACGAACTACAGCCGGTGGAAACGAAAGTATGCGCATTACTTAGCCCTAAATTGTCGCGTTTCATTCCGTGAGCACTGTACAGTTTTCTCGTGCTAGCCAGTGTGAAGTACGTATCAAGATGCTTGTGATTATTTCACCTCACCATTTCTTCTGGATGTCTCAAGCCGACTGGCTGCCGCGACAGCGTTCTCACAATTTTTAAAAGGCCCCTTTTGGGGCCACCAAAGCGATGCCCCGGTGGTACAGTACTTGCATATCTCTTGCCACCCGTGACACCTCTTTGCAGTTGTTATAGCAGTGCCGTTCTTTAACACCGAACGCTGCGGCTTGTTCAACGCGATAGGAGGAGCGCCCAGGAAGCAGTTACCTAGTGAACACAATCAGCAGCCGGATGGAGGAGGGTGGTGGGGAAGGGCACTGGCCTCCCCGCCATTATAGTTTTCTCACAACAGCTCTGCCATACCCCTATTTTGATTTTTTCATGCAACCTGGTCATAAAAACTATCGGTTATAAACATAGAATTTTCGTGGCACCTGAATATTGTTATAAGTGAATTCAACTGTAAATTAAAAATGCAAAATCCTTCCGCTGATGTAGACATCAGGCGCACGTATAGGCTCCTAACAGAATCTGGAATGCACCAGCATGAACCCGCGTACATGAGAGAGGCACGGGTATAGGCATCGGCACATCATCTGTGGTCTCCAAAGTAAACCTACACGCGGGGATAGCGGGCCATGGTTAGCTTCGCTGCTGCGTTATTGCCGATGCGATATGAGATTGTGTGACGCAGTGATTTATCTGCGGCGCTATCTTGTCGGATTGTCTGAACCTTGGGATAACCGCCTCCTCTTTCTTGCCATAGGAAGCAAAGACGGCTTGCGCTTCAGTTTTCGCTTTTCATGGACACGTGTTCGGTTTAAAACATTTGTTTCTTTTTTTTTTGGAGAAGGTGGATTTGCCGCTTATGTTTGTAATACGATGAATAAAGAAACTATGTATCAGCGGTTTTCGAAGCAACCCACTGCCAGGCCTAGGAGACAAGCTCATCTGTTAGGCCTAATTGCCATAGCAACAGCCAATCGGAAGGCTCCTCTCAACGGGTTAGTGCACTGAGCCCATAGGAGTGCCGCGTGCATCGTGAGCTTCGCCAGACCGGCCCCTGATTGTTTTACGTTTGCACTTTTTCTATGCAGCCATTGTCGGCGAAGATGTGGGGAACTGAAAAACGGAACTTTGAGCTTTCAAACGATACCAAGATGGCTTTCAAAAGGTGAAGTGCCAACAGTGACAGCACACTAAGAAGAAACAAAAACAGGACAAGGTGCTGTCTTGATTAATCGTGATTGCCTTCATAAACATCTTCAGTATTGTTGCCCATGTGCATTCACATAAACAATGTTCCCTTTTTTGTCTTCCCACTCTCCCCATGACTGTATAATCAGCCGCCTTTGACTTCAATAAGCAGTTGCAAGTAGCGCCTTGTCCTGTCTTTGTTTCTTCTTAGTGTGCTGTCATTGTTGGCACTTCATCTTTTAAAAGCTATGCACCAACTAGCCCCACAGTGTGTTTTACTGCCAAGATGGCGGTGCTCAGCAGTGGGAAAGACGAGAAATACAGTAAAACCTTGTTATAACGAAGTTGAAGGGGTGGTCGTAATTACTTAGTTATAACCATTACTTCGTTATTGCCACTATCCATTTCTATCCATAATTAGCAAGCAAGAGAGGATGTACTCCACCACCAAATCTCACAGCAGCCCGCGATGCGAAAAAGAAAATGGCCATCGCACGGAAAAACAACAAGTGAAAAAAAAAGGACAGCAAGGAATTGCTACTTTATTCACGCCATAGGCTCATCACTGATCGATCAACAGCGCACCAGCTGGCGGCTCACTTCGCAGAAAGAAAGCCTTTGATAAATTTTTGCCGCGTCTTCTTCAGGTGAATGATGGCTTTTTCAGCTGCAGCCACTATTTTGAATCCTTCTTCGCCGTCATCATGAGCGCCGAAGAAGCAATGCAGCAGGTCGGCCGCATCCAGCGCTTTTGTAGGAGTCGGTAAGTAGGGTTCGCCAATATTAGGCTCCGGGCTGTCGTCGACATATTCGTCACTGTCGTCATTGGGCACCCCCGTCACTGCGCGCAAAATTGATGCTTCCGTTAGCTCTTCCGCCATCACTGCGTCAGCGTCGGCACTGGCGTATGTGCAGAAGGCGTCAAGGAGAGCGTCCCACGATGCTAGGGCTTGGTCGCCCGCGGCACTCTTATTGGCGCAGCACAGAGATCTTCACTGTAACCGCCGCTGCTGACACGAAATGAGGCATGCCAAAAGCAATTGGCGATCGTGCTTGTCAGTACAGCCATCCAAGCAGCCTGTAGCATCTCGATCGCCATGTACAAGTTGATCGTGGACTTGCACTTTGTTGTGTCGGCAGTGGCAGGCAAGCGGGGGCCGCGCCCGGCGAACGCGCGGCGAGTTCCCGACGCAGAGAGGGAGACACGGAGCCAAGTGCTCCTGATGAAAACCGGACAAGGACTGAGCCGGCTAGCGGCTGTTTATTACCAAAAAAGACTCTACACGCCAGATGGCACCTCCTGAGTGGTCCAAGCTCGTCATATGACAGAAGGGGGGTGCGCCATCTAGCTAGACTACTACGAAACATAAATGTATGATAACACGAAGATCTCGCAGGGGGCGACACTGTACCACATCATCCCCCCCTGGAAACAAAGTAAGCATACAGTGAAACACGCACACAAGACGCGCACTTAAATCCGAGGACAAATTCAGTCCGTCGCCGCCCAAGTTCACACACACGCGCACCAGTCTTGGGCACCAAAACACAGCCAGTCAGTCAAAACAAAATCCGACAAGGAACACTGCACAAGACTCACTGCACCGCAAAAAGGAACACATTTTATACCTGTGTGAACGAAACGTGAACTGTCTCCTAAATGTCACAGCGAGGCCCCTAGCCGTGGCATTTCGAAGACTGCAATATGCTCTACATTCAAGAAACATAATCATCGAGCCACAGAGGCCGTTTTTTGTCACGATGAGGACGTGTGCGTACCTCAGAAGAACTTTGGGGGTTGCGACCCGTATCGGTCGACTTCGAAGACCCAGTCGTCCCACTACTATTTCCCTTCCCCTGGTTGGACAATTAAATGTGGTTGTCGCTCAAAGCTAGAGAGGGTTGCCCAGGAAGCTCCTCTCAACGTGCCAATAAGTCCTGGGAGACTACCGATTCCGCCACGGAATCAGAGACGACTGCTGACTGTGTAAACTCGGAAGTGATACAGTCAGATGGACTACTTAACTGAAGCTTATGACTATGAGAAGACGCTGTCACTACAGACGAGTCATCGGAATGACTATCCAGATTTGAATATGAGTACAAAAAGTCTTTATCACTTGTACACAGTGTACTACCTGCTGGATCCTTCATCACTAGGGTTAACTTAGACACATGCCACGTCTTCCCATCACTGAGTACTAAAATAGATGGTCCTATCTGGGCTTTAACTGTACGAGGTTTGCTGTACTTAAAAAATCCTTTCCTGGTAAATCTTATTCTGACAGTGCCTCGCACCTTGATACGAGTTGCCTGAGCACCTCTACGTTTGTCTACGTACTGTTTAGTCTGCCACTGTTTCTGCAAGACCCTTTCTTGAACTTTAGACACAAGACTGTCCTGTTCCCGTAGATCTACATAGAGCCGCATGATTCCATCCTTCTCGCGCACCACAACGAGTGGAGACACCCACTCAGAAGCCTCGACGCGCTCGATGACGTCGCAGTCCTCGAGACGTTGCAATTGTCGACGTCGTACCTGGTCACGGAGAGCCAGGGGTAGTCGGTGCAACTTTGAAGATACTGGTTTTGCATCTTGCTGCCGATGAATTCGGTGCACAAAGTTGTTGACGAGACCCAACTCGTCACTGAAGAGGTGATCAAAACCCTGAGGCACACCTGTGGGGCTCTGTACTGAAGGAAGCGATGGTAAGTGACATGTCAGCGACGTACTGTCGATCTGTATGCCCAAGCGTTGGATGGCGTCTAAACCCAGCACTGATGTTCCTGTAGTCGTTACGTGGAACGTGACGGAGCATGATCTTTGGAAAAACTGGCCAGTGGCTTGAAACAGGCCTTGAATTTCGATGCGTTGCTTGGAGAAATTTCTGAAGTCCACTGTTGTTTGTGACAGCCTGTGGTGTCGACCAAAGTGATTTCTTAAATCTTCGGCCGTCATGAATGACACAGACGCTCCCGTATCCATCAGCAGTCGCATGGAAACGCCGTTAACTACGACCGGAACTTTCAAATCTTTTTTAGTTTCGAAAGCGCTTACCGTCAAGACAGACGCGGACAGCTGCCCTGCGGAAGTTGACGAAGACAGCGTCTCTGCGGAAGAGACGTGTTGCACCGCTCTTCGGGTCTTTCTACATACCAAAGCGAAATGGCCCAATGTGCGGCAAGCGTTGCATCGCCGATTTCTTGCTGGACAATTCCTGTAAGACGCGATATGGTTCCTGCTGCCACACCGATCGCGTGCACCACGGTTCCCGGAGGAGCCATGTGCGAAATGTCGACCATCTTGGCGGCTTCTCGGAAGAAGTCGGCCCTCTTGGCGGCTTCTCGGAAGAAGTCGGCCCTCTTGGCAGCCTCTCGGAATAAGTCGGCCCTCTTGGCCGTCTCTCTGAAGAAGTCGGCCCTCTTGGCGGCCTCTCAGAAGAAGTCGGTCATCTTGGCGGCCTCTCGGAAAAAGTCGGTCATCTTGGCGGCTTCTTGGAAGAAGTTGGCCATCTTGGCAGCTTCCCAAAAGAAGTCTGTCATCGTGGCCCCTCGACAGAACGCCATGTTGAGATGCCTGAATTCTTCGTACATTTTCGGAGCCGAACGCGCGGTTCGCTCGATGCAAGGCTTCTAAAGAGCGTCCAATTTCTTCTGCCTTGTCCAGGGACAGGGTTTCGCCATGAGCTAATAACTTTTCGCGAACGCTGACGTTCGCTACCCCATGTATTATTTGGTCTCGGACGCGCTCATTGTAGGTTGTGCCGAAGTTGCACTGTACTGCCTTCTCCTTCAGTGCGGTCACGAATTCCAGGAATATTTCTCCCTCGAACTGCCTTCAACTGGTGAATTCGTGCCTCTCTGCCAGAACATTTGTTGACGCGGCGAACAGCCGGTCAAGCCGTTGCAAGAGCTTCTGGAACTCTGACGCTGGCGGGACCGCATCACTTGACGTTGACACTGCGCCGGTCGACTGCCTTGCTGCTTCGCTTGACGCTGATGCTGCGCCGGTTAACTGCCTTGCTGCTTCCTGCTCCTCATCTGCAAAGTACTTTCATTGTCCCTCACGCTCGAGAGCGTTGACGAGCGCGGACACTCGTCGCGTGTCCGTCCAGTCGCCACCGCCGGCCGCTTCGAGGTGGGCCTGAAAAATTTTTTTCCATCGATACCATGGAATTAACAGTGGCCCGGGCAATTCAAGAAAAATGGGAAGGTTCGCCGTAAATGAAGCCATGCCAGGTAGCGTGCAGGAGACAAGCCGGAGCTCGCAGCGGGAATGGGGCAAGGAACAAAGGGGTCGGGAAGGCCTAGGCTCGGAAGCCTCGCGACGCGAAGTGCGTCAGCAGCGTTTGCGTGCCGTGCAGACACAGGAAGGGACGCTTCACTTACGAAGCTCGTTGGTTTCGCGGGGCTTCGGTCGGAACCACAGCGGTAGGGTGTCTAGATAGGGGAGGTGTGATGACCGCGGCGCCCTTCCCATAGAGAGGGGTGATCCCCTTGCGTGTGACTGCCGCTAGGGCAATACAGAGCGCTGCGGCCCGGGGCGCCGTGTGCATTTCCGCGGAGACTGCGCAGAGAAGGCAGCGAGTCCGGCTAGACAGCGCCTGGGCCCCGGATGTTCACGGTGTGTTTTGCTGCAGATTGTTGCGTGTGCTGCTTATTTATAACTGCTGTGGGCTGACGAAGATGCCTTCAACTTCAAAGAAAAAAACTCAGAGGTGGTGCTTCGTGCCATGGTGCGATTCCGGTTATAAATCTTGTTCGGAAAAAGTGTCCCTTTTCCGTGCGCCGACTTGCCAAGAACTGTTTTTGAAGTGGGCGCATGCCATTCCAAGGGCCGACAAACCGCTACGTGTTTCAATACATTCCACAAAGGCCCTCCTGAAGTACTTAACCAAAAAGGTCGGCTTCAGATACCTGATGACGTCGCACCTGAGCCAAGACTGCCTTGAGCGCTCGTTTGGGATAGTACGGCAGGCAAGTGGTGCAAATGATCACCCCACCCCGGCTCAGTTCATCCTTATCATCAGGTACTTGTATATCTTTGGCTGTAAAAATAATTTTGCTGAACAGCTTCCTGTAATTTCAACATTTGCAGGTGCTTGAGCTTTTACAGTTTTGCAAAGAGCCCTAGAGGTGGAAGCGTGTCGCCAGGACTTCTGGATTCCCTTCTTTCTGCGGAAGAGGCACTCCTGGAAAATCAGAAACAAGATGATGTATTACCCATGGAGGCTGTTGAAGTGGTCGTGGACCATGTGGACTATGTTGAAAAACGAAGCGATGCTCGCTTGGTATACTACATTGCAGGCTACGTGGCCAGGACGCGTGTGCTCTCAACTAGCTGTGCAGCATGCAGGGATGCCTGCCTTGTGCCGAGGGACTGTGTCCCAAAAGAACTCCCAGCTGATGCCTCCAAAGAGTGGGACTTGGGTGGGCTTCTCTACCCGTCGGAGTCATTGTATCGTCTGATTCAAGCTCTTGAAAGCAGGCTAACTCATGAATTTAGCAGAACGCGTCTGCATTCTAAAGCTGCCTTCAGCATACTCAAGAAAGCGAGTACAAATGTGCCACAAATTGGTTGTGTGGAGCATTGCCTGGCACTTAGAGAATCGGTGGTCAGGTTTTTCTGCCTTACCAGAATCCACTTTCATTTGAAGAGCCTTAACCAGGAAATGGATGAGAAAAAAGCAAAAGAACGAAGCCTTGCCTGATGTGAAACAAGCAGCAGAATTGGAAGTACATTCTGCTGTATGCAATATAGTTTGCTCCTCCAGAAACATGTTGCTTTTGTTTATCTGGTTTTTGAATTGCAGTGAGAATGAAATGACTCCAGGACGTTGCACTACAAGGTATGTCATGGTTTAATGCTGATTTGGCAGGTGTAAACGAACTTAAACGCTTTCGTACGTAATAACGCGCCCACAACTAAAAAAAAAAAACGGGTGGCGAAAATGAACATTCCGGGGGATCCTAGCAGTTATCGCGTTGACCTCGGAGAAGAAAGAATACGATTGCATATAAATCGTGCAAACAGCATTCTACGATAGATAAGCTCCCCGCTGATTTAGTGGCTTTAATATGGAATTTCTAAATTGCGTGCTCGCTTTCTGCCAGCAGAAAACTCGGTTGTGTTACCCCGTATTCGAAAACCGCATGATAACCGTAGCGCAATACCACCTTTGCGATGTCTAAGGGACTGCAGTATTAGCTAAAATTTCTAAAACTCAGTCAAATGCGTTTCCACTACAGCATTCCCTCTAAACACGCAGCGGACGGCCGCGCGTGCTGACTGCGCCCCTGACAACAGCGCCGCCCCACGGCATTCACGCGAACGGGGGTCAGGTTTTCCTGGCCGGTCATCACACCTCCCCTATCTAGACACCAGAACAGCGGGAATCCCATCCTCGTCGCCATACGATGTTGTGTCGGCAGTGGCAGGCAAGTGGGGGCCCACGCCCAGCGAACGCGCAGCGAGTGCCCGACGCAGAGGGGGAGACACGGAGCCAACTGCTCCTGATGAAAACCGGACAAGGACTGAGCCGGCTAGCGGCCGTTTATTACCAAAAAAGACTCTACACGCCAGATGGCACCTCCTGAGTAGTCCAAGCTCGTCACATGACAGAAGGGGGGTGCACCATCTAGCTAGACTACTACGAAACATAAATGTATGATAATACGAAGATCTCGCAGGGGGCGACACTATACCACACACTTCATGCTCAAATTGAACAGAATCCGGTCGATCACACGCTTGTGGTAGCCCGACCTAAAGTTCCTGATAACTCCTTGGTCGAGGGGTTGCACAACTGCAGTGCAGCTTGGCAGCATGAAGCATAGCTCGATGTTTTTGAGCACAGCGGCACTGTGGTGGGCCGCGCAGTTGTCCAGCACGAGGTGTATCTTCCAGTTAAGCTTGCCCAGCCTGTCGTCCCACTCCCACAGCCATTGTGCTAAAATTTCTCTTGTCATCCAAGCCTTACAGTTGGACAGATAACTCACTTGGAGCTTTCGTTTGCCTTTGAAGCATCGTGGTGACGCCCGTTTTCCTACCATGAGGGCCGGCACCTCTAATGACCCCTCCATGTTGGCAAAAAGCAGCACGTTTACGAGGGCCTTGCTCTGTTTTCCGCCCTGGCAGTGTTCACCTTTGAAGGCCAAGGTTTTTTGCGGCAAAATCTGGTAGAACAGGGCTGTCTCATCCGCATTGAACAAATCCTTGACACTGTATTTTTCAAGCAGCTGTCCAATGTTTGTCTTCACCCATGCCATTGAAGTTTCATGGTCAACAGACTGCGCTTCCCCGCTGCTGACAGCCCTGCCAATGATATTGTGGCACTCCTTGAAACGCTGCAGCCCGTCGACATTTGCCACAAAATCGTCGTGCCCCATGATGCATGCGAAGTTTTTCGCTTTGCTCTGCAACAGTGCCCCATTCACACGAGTGCCATTTGTCTTGCTCTTGCATCCAAAAACCACTTGAAGACCGCCTTTTCTACAGCTTCGAAAGGGGGGGCTCACAGCTTCTTCCGTCGCCTTTTAGGCCACGTGCAACGGCACTGTTGACAGCTCCTTTGCTGATCAAAATCGTTGACAGCGTGTTCAACGCTATGCCGAAATCTTTGGCCACATTTTTGCCGGACTTGATGGCTTTCAGCATAGCCACCTTCTGCTCGATTGATATTGTTTTGCACTTCCGTTTGCCGTTGCTGTCGTCCATCTCCTATCTGGTGGCGGGAACTCGCACGAACGAACTGATAGAAACACCAGTATTCTTCATGCGCACGTAGCGGAAGAGCAGGCAAGTCCACTAGTTCCACGGGAAAGGGGAGGCCGGGAGACGCCCACATCGCGCGCTATAAGACACTGACCTTACGGTTGCGAAAATGGTCAGTAAATCCTTTTTGTGGAAACAAAAATTGGTTGTAGCCTGCTGCTTCTCTCTTCCGCAGCACATAGCGCTGAAAAGCTATCAGCTTTTCTTCAAAATCGCCTGGCAGCTTCTGAGTGATTGAAGTGTGATGTCGGAGGCTGAAGCCAAAGCGCTTCATGAATTTCTGAAGCCAGCCCCGGCTGGCTTTGAATTCCTTTGGCGTTAGGCCTCGCTCCCTCGAAAGTTCCCTAGCTTTCGCTTCGAGCACTTCTGTTGTCACTGGAAGGGCAGCTGCTCTCTGCGTCCAAGCAAAGTCAGCCAAAACTGTCTCCACTTCTTGGTTACGGCCTTTCTTTGGTCCGCTTAATGCCATCGTCGTTGCGGCACACGCAAAAAGCTGCTGTCGTCCCCTCCAATGGCGGACATTTTTCTCGTCGACGCTGAAGTCCCGCCCGGCTTGAAGGTTCGACGATGCCTCTGCAGCTATCACAACTTTTTGTTTGAAAGCGGCACTGTAGTGGCATCTCCTGCTTGGTGCCATCGCGATAACACCGCGCCGCACATCGATACGGCCGACGCGACACAGGTCAGATCGGCGACCTCACTTGTGTACTGTTGGCTACTGGCAAGGCTAGTAGTGGCTGCGATACTGACTTTTCTAGATGGCGCTAGCTATGCAGCATATTTAGCAGTTTCAATGAAAAACTGGCGCGTTTTTTAAAATCCCCGAATCTAAGCCGACCCTACAGTTTGGAATAGGATTATTTGAAAAAAATTATCAGCCTAGATTCGAATATACGGTACGTAAACTTCCTAATGCGAAATTTGAGTTCAGCTCTTAGCCTTTTCGGTTTTCTAAATACTGAGGCAAATAATTCGGGCAAGACGTATGTACAGTTACAAATTTTATTCTTGACTTCTCCAAGAAACACTCCGCTCACTGTTCTTGATAGTCATGAAGGTGGCTTTGTGGTCGGAGAAAAAGATGGATATATGCTAGACATGCTGCACCAATGCCTCATTTGGCGTAGCTGTCACGGATGTTCTGAGAGATGGAGTTGGCAGACGCAGGTGAGCATAGCAAACAGATTTTACTCAAAACAAACCCAAAATAAAACACACTCGAAACTCGTGTAACTCCAAATAACATTCCTAAGAAATGAAACACCATAAAGAGACATCGGCACCTTTGTCACCTACTTCACAATGACTAAATATGTCCTAATTGCCGGCCGTGTCAGTCCCTAGCACCTTCTAGGTGAAGCTCCGGCAACCCTAGCTTATGGCTGCGACACTGACAAAAAGGACTGCTCTTACAAAGTTTTGTCGTCGCACCTATCTGCAAGTCTGAGGCGTGTCAGCTCTTGGTCATAGTCTGTGCTCCTGCCGACTCCGCAAGCTTTGCTACCTTGGTATCGACCGGCCCGCTCATCCGTCTCAGGTGTCGGTGTCCCGAACTCTGTTGGTGACGTCCACTCTGGCCTGCCTGGCTAGGCCTAATGCCGGGTGCCACCGCTACTTCTTCGAGTGCCGACGAGATGCCCCGGGGACTATCGTACATGATGGTCTGCCTCTGAAGGGGGATCATTCCTGGAGTGCCTGGCACCGCCGTGAGAGGCTGCAGCAGATCCAAGGAGCCTCGCTCGAACGTCGCCGAGGTTGATGGCCACACCCTGGATCGTCAGCATCACGGGCTTGACCAAACCTCCATGGCTCCTGTCGCCAGTACAATGCTGACGCTCCAACCTTCTTGGCCCGGAGCCATGTCGATAATGCCAGCTCAGTGCCACTTCTCTTCCGATCACAGCTTGGCTCATGCGCCTCGAGGGCTCGTGCCTTCGGACGGATCCACAGACATTGTCCTCTTCCTTTCTTTTTTCGCCGCATGCCTCATATATGACATTAGCGCACCTCTGGATTCTGGCGGTGACAGGGCTGGGCCTCTGCTCGGGCAGCTCGTTGAGCAGCAGCGGCAAATGGACTTTCACCAGTTGTCTCGCTCAGGGCTCATAAAGAACTGGCTGAAAATAAACTACTTATATAGGCAGATGGATTAGATTATAATATAAACCATCTGTGAGCCTCAGACAATCCGTCTGGCGCAGAACATTGCATACCAGCCGCCTCAAACGGAGCGTAGCTTGGCACAGCTGCCTCGCTTATTGGGAGGTTGCAGGAGGCAGCGCGTAGGCGCAAAGAAATGTTGCGCAGCGAAGAGATGGCAGCGACTGACTGACGCTGCTAGCGAGTCAACTGAAGGTGACTTTGTGTTTCGGCTTGGGAAGCATGCACCGGGATCCGCTGATACGGAGCGGGCACTTTGGCAACCGGAGAACTCCGCACAGTCGCCGCCACGGAGGAGAGGAGGGGGGAAGGGGCACACGCAGTGGCGAACGGCGGCGGCTGTGCGTTTCAGCTGGTGCAGCAGCACATCATTGAGATCAGCTGCCACCAAGCCGGCGCTCTGATTGCCGCCGCACATAGGTGGCATTGGAGGAGGAGTGAAGATTGCAAGGCTCGCTCTGTGCAAGAGAGATGGCGCGAGGAGTGCGCGCAGTTAGAGCAGTGCGCTGGCCTTGGCGATGGAGCTGGTTATGGCGAGGTATGACGGCGCCGCAAAACGCAAGAACGGGTCCCAAAGAGCTACGCTCTAAAAAAAGGTTCATTATACCCATTGAGAGGAAATTTTGGCTTCGTTAAAACGATGTTTTCAATATATGGGCATCTATTGGAATTTCATGGGGAATCACTATTGCTTCGTTATATCCATTAGTTCATTATATCCTGTTTCGTTATGTCGAGGTTTTACTGTAGCTCTGTGAACACCGGTGTTTCTGCATGATTTTGGGGTCGTTTCTCAAAGTCCGCTCTGACAAAATAATCGTGTGCGGTTCGGGGCAAATCATTTTGATACGGTGTAGATTAGGCATTACAGATGCCAAAGCAAGTAATTCCAAAAAAAAATTTTTTTTTTTTTTTGCGAATTTCGGTTTTTAAGACCTGCATCCCCGCTTAGACCTTGAAGTTGCATTAGTCCCTGAAGATGCACTGGGGCACACTTCTGATGAGATATGTTTGGTGTAGATTCCATATGGCAGCCACACATTCCAATTTGAATCTGATACTGCTAGGTTAGTAGTTTAACTAGTTTCTGGAGTTCCGTTTTGAATGACATTTTAAAAACCCAAGCGGTTTATCAGTAGAATAAATGACGTTAGGAATGTGTGGACGCTAGTATCAGTCGTTAGAGATCGTGACACCTAGGTATTTAGAAAGCTGAGCAACACGCATGGGAATGGAGTTGTGTATTTGTAAGAATGCATTGCACCGACGAGAAACTAACATTACGTTGAATTTTTTTGGATTAAGCTTCATTAGTGAACAGATGTACCATTGCTGTGAACAGTTAATATCCTCCTAAAGTGAGTCTTGATTAGAACTGTTAGTATTTGTAACTGTTCTATATATTATGCAGTCATCTGCAAATAGATGAACACAGTAGAACCTCTTTCATGCGTTTGGGAAAAGTCCACAAGAAAAAAGGTACTAAGTGGGAAAATGTACAATCCGAAGTAACTAAAAAAATTTTGAGACTCAACTATTGGTGTCATCTACCTAATGCGATGCGTTGCGCAGATCGTTGCGGCACGAGACGCCGAGGTTGGTGGTGCTCCAGCAGCCAGAGACGCGTTGTTCTCTTTTCCTATTGCGTGGCGCTTTAAAATAGTGACGGCAAACTGAAACGAAATCGAGCTCGTGGGCAACACTGGATGCCGCCGAAGCAAAACCTGATGCCTACATCGCACCGTCTGGAGCAGGGAACGGTGGTACATTTAGGTTATCGCCTACTAAAAGCATGCAGTACACTACCAATGGCACAGTGCACCACACGCTGTAAAACAGATAGGTCGAGATGCTTATCGCAATAGGTTTGGCGGCGATAGCTGTGAATGCGACTTGCGACGACCCTGGTGGATATTTGCTGGTACCGTAATAAGAAACTGTGTGCGCGGTCATTTTCACATGAGAGGGGTGGCTATATACTGTCCTCGATCATGCGTGTCTCACACCTTTTCTTGTTCACAGGGGAGCTAGCAGCTGGAGAACATATACAATCGCAGTCTGCAGCAGGGAACAGCGGAGCGTTTCGGTTATCGGCTATTAAAAGCATGCGCTACACTTCCGACGGCACTACGCGCTGTGAAACCGATAGGCGAACATGCTTATTGCAATAGGATTGGCGGTGATAGCTTTGAATGCCGCGTGGAACGATCTTGGAGAAGATTTGCTGTTGCCGAAATGAAACTAAGTGCAAACCAGCGTTTTCATGTGAGATGGGCAGGCGATTAGTGCGGTGAAGCTGTTGTGGCAGGCAGCTATATACTGTTCTCAATCGTGCATACCTTGCGTATTTTCTTGTATACATGGGATCTAGCGGCCGGAAAACTTATCATACAATCGCATTTTGGCGACGTACTGAGTGTCGATGCCGAAAGATAGTGTTTTCTGGGAATGTATGAACGAGTAAACAATAACCATAACTAAATTGGGTCATTTGTAGTGATCTCAATTGGGAATGTTGGCGCCGGGAAAACGTACGTAACGGGAACGTATCAACGAGGTTCTACTATATTGCCACATATATCTAGTGGTAAGTCATTCACATTTATAAAAGAAGGGGGGGGGGGGGGGCAAGAACAGATCTTTGTATTTCACTGGTTAGAGGTGTAGTGTTTAATTGAAACAAACTGACATTCGATTGTATTGGATTATGTATTCCCTCCACTAAGACTTTTCAGTGGTAAAGAGTTCTCTTGCTTGAGATACAGTCTTCAGCTGTCAACCTATGCTTGATGCTTTATCTTTGGTTCTGCAGTACTACGTAGCAGGAAGTTGATGTGTTTTATAGATTAACCTGGCTGAAGAAATGTGAAATTGCATTGTGTGGCATTTTCTGTCAGTAACACAGACGAAACATTTTTCCACAGGCCCTTCTATGTGCTAAGGCTGAATCTGGTGGAAAGCAGTTCTCTGTTAGTTGCATAGATGGATGTGTGGAGGACCTTGAGCACTGTCTCCAGGCAGAGGTGTCTGCATGTAATCTGGTATGTATACAGCTCTTCAGAAGTCATAAGCATTGTTCTGTTAGTTTTCTAGATAACTTCCATATATGTTTATTGTCTATGTTTGGTTACTTCAGATATCCTCTGCCAATTATGGGCATCTTGGCGTTCTGGTTCAGCAGCTGGTGTCAGAACTTCAAGAAACACTAACTCAGGCATCTGATGCTGTTCTTGCACAAGATCGCTATAGCAGCCTGCTTCAAGAACTTGGCTTGGATAGTTCACAGCATGACTCTAGGGATTGTGAATACAAAGCCATGGAAGCCTGCCAGCTGCAGCGCAAGCTGCGTAAACTGAAATCTGCTTTGCGACATCGTTTAGCAGACCTAGAAGATATTGAGGTAAAGTGTGCTTAACTTGTCACTCTTCAGCACAAATTTTGCTACTTTAATATTCTGTAATATTCTTAGCAAAGAATTGTGTGTACATACTCTTACTCGAAATATTGACCAAATTGGCTGCACCAATGTGAAGTGTGCATTGGATGCTGGTAACCTTAGTGCCATGTGTCGGTGGTTTGTTATGTTTATGATGCTAAGTATATAGTAGAGCAGTGTGGGGCCTCAGGTTTTGAACAAGTGCCTCTGTGCAGATGACAACAAATCAAGCAGGCACTGCCATATTGTTTGAAGAAAACAATTTAGCACATCAATGTAGTTTTGGTTTATTGTTTGTCCTTATGTCAGATCTTTATGGTGTGCTATGCCTTTAGCATTTAAAAAAGAAAAAAGTGACAAGCATGGTCTTTTTTTATGGTAGTCCCTTCACTTTTTCGTTGGTAAAACCACTGTGGCACTTGCGCCATATTGCACGAAGAGGAGTCTTCTGCGCTATCCTGCTCCAAAACCTCATTTTAGTGGAAAGTTGTGCCAAGTTAGTGCCAAAGATCCATAAGAATGAAAGGTTCATTGTGTTCATGCTGTCTTGCTGCTGAAACCCGAGGCAAGCTATCTTCTTCTTCATCATCATCCTAATCCTGGAAATTGACAACAGTGGCCATAGTCATTGATATAGCTGATGCCATTGGTCCTCCAACGCTGTTTTCACGCTTTTGTTGTTTCTTTCTAGCAAAAATTTCAATGTGCGGCCGCTGTGCAGTTTTGTTGCTTGTGCCATTTGTCCTGCAGTTCTGTATTCTATATACTAATATGGCACAGAGCTTACCCAAAGAGACTTTCGAATCAAAAAGAGGCCTTGGATAACATCCAGGCACACATTGTTTAGCATAGATGTTGATGTTGCCTCTTTAGAAATACTTCACAATACCGTATTTATTATGGGCTAAGCTAGCCCCAATTCTAAGCCAACCCCCAAAAGTCTGAAGCTAGGAATAAAAGAAAAAAACTTACCTTGAATGCAAACATGACTTACAGTGCGTACATGGACAGGGACCAAAATATTGACAAAGACAAGCGCTTGTCTGTCGTTTTTTTGGTCCCTGTCCATGTACGCGCTGTAAGTCATGTTTGCAATGGAATACCAACTAGGCCATATCCAAACCCTGCTTCAGTATATTACATCGAATGTAGGTCGAACAAAAAAGCAAGGGCAGTGTTCACAAAAGGAAAACAGCATTTATTGAATATGAACATGCCGAGCTCATTTTAGGTCACTATCTTCCTTATTGTTGTCATCTCGTTATTGCGGTTTGCGAACGCAAAAAGCACCCCTCGTTGCCCCTTTTACAGTGACGGAAATTTTTCTCATTGATGCTGAAGTACCGCCCGGCTTGAACGTTTCACGATGTCCTGCGGCTAGCACAACTTTTCCTTTGAAAGCGGCAGCATTGTGGCATCACATGTTTTGTGCTATTACGATAATGCCACGCCACACACCGATATGACACAGGTTAAAATAGCGACATCGCTCGTGTACATCAGTTGGTTACTGGCGCCGCTAGTAGCGGCTGCGATGCTGACTTTTCCAGATAGTGCTTGCTGTGCACCATATTTATCAATTTCATTTAAAAACTGGCACTTTTAAAAAAAAGTCCTGAAATCTAAGCCGACCCTAGAGTGTGGTATACGAATATTTGAAAAAAACTATCAGCCTAGTGTTAGGAATGGCCGTACGGGGTGGCAACGTGCCAGCTTTCAGCCCGCTGCACATGTTCCAAGCCCCCCAGACGAGGCGCCTTCCGAGAACTGCGGATGACCGGCAGCCACGCGGCGCGCGGTCAGCTCTGGAATGTGGTACGCCGCCGCGCCACCCGGGACCGAGCACAGTTCTACGAAGCCCTCGGTCGACGACACCGCGAGCTATGCTGTACCGAGAGTTCTACAAAGCCCTCGGACGTCGACTCCGGAGCCTTTGTGTGTGGGCTCGAACTTGTGTGCATTAGTGTGTGTGGGCCATACTGCGGGGCGGCGGCAAGTTTACAATGATTGGACGAACATTCCCGACCACTCGTGCTCCGTCCACGCCGAACGATGACGTCAAGTGGAGAGCTTATAAGCAGCGTTTGCCGACTGCTAGAGCGTGCTCGTGTCGTGCTCGTCGTTGGGAGCTGAGCGCTTATTGTTATGCTAAAAATGTAGTAGTGAGCTGTGTGCTCGAATGCTGTTTGCTGAATGTTAATCTTGCGGGCTCCATATGGGAGTCGCGCTAGACTGCCGATGTATGTCTTGTCTTAAAATATGTTAATCTGTAAATAAATCCTGTTCACCGAATTCATCTCTACGACCTTCGACTCCTTCAAATGGTGGCAGCGGCAAGGTAGTCCGACGACTCCTACATCTGCTTGACAGCCGTAGGATCGTCCGACGAATCTAATACTAGATTTAAATAAATACGGTATGTGTACTCAACTATAAATGCATAATTCTGTTGTAAGCTAACCTGCTTTGACATAATGAAGCACACAGTTATACAGGAGAGATTTGGCATGTTAGAAGTAAAGAAACCTGTCAATTCTTTCACTGAGACTGACGTTTCTTCAGGCATGCTATAGGGTGTAGTATTTCTTACACAATCTAGTGCTATGATCTTGTTTTGATGTATTGAAATGCGCCGAACATACAAATGTTTGTTGCAAGTCGAAAGAATATAGAAGTGACTTGGCAAAGCTATGGGGGGTGATCATTTTCAAGTTATACAAAAGTTTAAAAATCGGCTGTGGCAGGTACCTTAATTTTAGGCCTTGAGTTAGATTATTCAATGAGGTGGGCATTATTTGCACGAGAAATCAAAACACATAATCAATTGATTGACGAAAATGAAAGTGATAGCAGTGTTTACGATAAAGGAAGTGTATGTCTTGCCATGTTGCAAAAGGTAATATCTACAACAGCAAAAATAAACTCTAGTAAGAAGAATGCCGAATTCCTAAAGACTGTGCAAAGCAAACATTAATGTGGATCAAGGCTGACATCATCAAGTTTCATTGAACTTGATACTAGCTGGAGCTTCGAGGTGTACACACCATTACCTATTGAATGTATCAAGTTTTTGCTCTGGTTCTGATTTTTTTCTTTTTTGCAAGCTTTCTGCAATTCGAATGACTTTTTGCATGGTCACAAATAATACCCGTATCTGTAAGCCGTATAATATATGATACACAACAATTTCGACTCATAAAGTCGCAAACAAGCGTTTTTTTAGAGAAGTGCAATTTGTTTAGGAATATGTAGCCTACTGTATCTACCCAGTTCTAACACGCCCCCAAATCTAATGCGCACCCAACTTTCTTGTGGTTAAAGTAAGAAAGTAAAGGTGCATGAATGTGATGTGCTCCTGAATGTAACACGCTCACCATTTATAAAATAAAAATATAGCATGTCATGTTCGCGGTTAGAAAAAAAACAAGACGTGCAGAATTTACATTCAGAGAAGAAGAAACAAAATTTTTTTAATGAGCTTTCATAACAAAAACGGCGTGTTGTCGATCCCATTTGCGCATCATTGGCCAAGAATACCAAGCATTAAGAAGTGATAATCTGGAGCTATCACATTTAGAGATACTGCTACTATCACTTTTGGACTCAACGAAGCATGCATCCAACAGTGTTGTTGGCAATGTGTGCAAATAATAGGCTTGGATCCACAGCACCAGAAACACTGGCGACCGATTATGCCATCCAGTGCCAACTCACGCGAAATGTTCTGAAAATGTTAGTATTTGTAATAAAGAAGTGATAAGTTACTGGCTGAAAATGGCGCTAAAGATCGTAGTTGAGCACAAAATGAACCGACACCAACCTTACAAAATCATGCTCTGTTGCCATTTCATGATAGTAATGATGCTGTGTTTGACAGCTCCAACAGTAGGCTGTTGCCAACACCACGAATGCAGGTTTGCTTTCGTATCCAATTGTATCGTGCAGGTAATTTTTGGACCCATTTTCTCAGAAAAATGTTGCGCATTAGATTTGGGTATGTGTAACGTTTCCTCAAGAAAATAAAAATTCATGCAGTAAGCGGTTAACCTGATATTTCTTTTTTGTATCTTTTTAAGATTTGTACTACAATAAAAGAAAAAAAACATGGTGGCTCTAAGCTAAGGCCATTTTTGGCCACAAGTATAAGTTCATTGATTGATTGCATTTGCTGCTTTACAGCTGTGTTGTAAGTTTACTCACTACATGAACGGCAGTGTGTTGGATATGGGCATGGTTTTCTCACCAATCCGACATTTCCTTTCATGTTATTCCTTTCAGTATCATTACCTCTCAGTTTAAATAGAACTTATTTTACGGTAAAGTGTGTTGCTCACATCCAGTGTATATGGATGTTTACAATTTTTCTGTACTGCAATTTCAGCCCTTTTACGAGTCTGAAAGAGCCAAGGTCACGGCAGATATCCATGCTGTGCGTATCAAGCTTCAAGGTGTCTTCATTGAAGAGGAACAGCTTTTGGTAATTTGTGCATTATTTTGAATTATGCATTGCATTATTTTGAAGTAGGGGTGGGTGAGTATTAAACATTTTGAATAGTCATTGCTATTCATATTCGATTCTGAAATTCACTATTTGAAGTCACTGAGCACGTGCTGGTGGGCGAGTTGGTTATGCACGATTGCAACGAAGACGCCAAATAAAACAACGGATGAAGGAAGGAGACACGAGACAGCCGCGTAGGCGCACTAACAACCGAGCTTTTTATTTCTTGACACAGGAATAAATACCTGCTGTCATGGGTCAAAACAACCAGAAGAAACAGGGCTGTCATCTGTATCGCACAAGGAAACCACAATACAGAACAACTTCTAAGTGCTGCTCCCAAGATACGCCAGTTCCTTTGTCGAAAGGGAAACTGAGGCTTTATGATGCAGTCATCACCACGCTTTTTGATCTCAAGCGCTTCCAATATCTCCCTTGTCAGTTTATCATCAGCTCTGTTCAAAACACAGGTTCTATCAAAATCTGGGATGCACTTGCGAGCCTTACAATGCCCACTTATGTGACCGGAGAGGGGGTTTTGCTTCTTATATTGATGCTCATGCAATCTGTCATTCAGACATCTGCCCGTTTGGCCTACATATGATGAACCACACGACAAAGGAACCGAATAAACTACTTTCTTTACATGTCCGACATGCTTGTGCCCATGTTTTTTTGCACACACCTGTTTATTTTCCCGATGACCTGCGTTCACCTTGGCATGTATCAAACCAAGACGTTTCGGAGCGGAAAATAAAACCCGAACATCAGCTCGTTTGCCTACTTTTTCCGATTGTGAGATATGCCGTTAACATATGGAATGATAGCACACCTGGTTTCAGAAAGGCCTGTTCGACCCTGGTTTGCAACGTTAGGTTCCTTGAGCTGCCTGAGCATTTTTTCTGCAACAGTTGTGATCACATGGTGAGGATAACTTGCCCCTTTCAGGCGGCTGACCTGACAAGAAAACTGCTTTGCAGCCGATGCACACATGACTTGTTAAGATGATTGAATGATTCCTCATTTTATTACTTTTGAGTGAGCTGAATGGTAGGAGAGGATGGGTTTGCTAGCCCTTGGCTTGAACTACCAGCACATAAGACATAATGAGAAAGTAATCTCCAAATCTAAAAATCTTAAACAGTTATCGGCCGGAAGCTAACTATTTAAGCCCGCACTGTGCCGTGTAGCACGGCCGCAACTCCATTGCTGTCAGTCTCCATTGGGGAGTTTCATGTCAAGAGTTCGCGGCTGCCTGTGTGACAGGGATATAAGAGGATGCATCAAATGGTCCGTGGGGTTAACGTGTAGCGGAAGGAGGGCGAGAACAGAAATGACCTACGCATTCAGGAATGAACGGGAAAGGTAGTGTGTTGCAGCTTCTTTAAAGGTACTTGAGCTCAAAAAACAGTGTTGCCTGATGCTGAGATGCCCTGCCCTTCTGTTTTCTTTTTAAATAAAATAAGCACTAGTCGATCCGTACTGTTAAAACTGTATTAAGTTCTTTTTTATTTTTTTAACATGCTTACTAGAGAGTGGCAGCATAAGGTGGCATGGTGTAAACCCGTCTTGACATAAAACAAGGTTCTGTGTCACTCAGGGAATTTTGCAAAGGCACTCAGGGAAAACCTGGAAAACTCTGGGACTTTGAAAATGTCAACTTGGTAGACACCCTGGTAAAAATTAGGGCTGTTGCTTTTACTCAGCTAGACTTTTGGCATGTGAAAAAGCACTGTGATTGTGCACGTTGTAAAATGATAGTTTACTATTGCAAAAATTTTTTTTTAACTGTATAGGATTACTTGCCTCAACTTCTTTTACTTGATTTTTTGTTCACATAACTCATAATTTGGTCATCTTGCAGGATCAATTGTCTCAGCTGCAGATCCTGCGGTTTCCTGAATTGGCACTCCTTTTTCCAGAATTGGAGTTAACAGAGTATCAGGTAAAAATGTTTGCCTCTAATAATTTTTTTATTTTACCATTGTGACAAGCAAAATAACAGGGCTGAGACCTGGATGCACATGTCTGATCGTTTTTAGCTGTGGCTTCAACTGTGCGAGGCAGTGCCCATGGCTGCTACTTATGCCAACGAACACCTATACAAACATAGAGAAGGGAAACTGTACCTTCCACAGTGCAATGGAAATAAGAGTAGCAGTGGTGTTGTGAACTAAAGTATGCAACCGAGAGATGGCGCTGGCAAATCAAAACTAATATCATCATCATCATCATTACGTGGTGAACAGTATGCCCATTACGGTAGTGGCTGGTAGGGTTCGTTGCGCTGCTCGTTCGCTGGTTCTGGGCATTTTGTTATCGCTTTTGGAGCCATGTTCGTGTGTACGATGCTCTAAAATGACTACCGATACCTTTATTATATCGCGAGGTGACCGAGAGGGCTCAACTGGCAAAAAAAACACGTCAGACAAGTAAGCTTACATTGTTTATAGTCAATCGTGAAGGAAGCAGTATATGCCCACAATTTTCGTACAGGTCAAGTGGTGGTAATGCTGTCAGTAAGTGAGTTTGCAACATACAGAAATACGGATAGTAACCTATTTAGCAGAATTAAAAACTGAAATCAAGCGAAGTTTTCTCATCCTCTTCGGCGTGCCGCTAAAGCAGGGACAACGATATTGTGCTCGGATGCACTCGTACTTGTGTTGCGTACAATGCTGTTTGACGTGTTTAATACTATACGTATGTTGTCTGCCTTCGATGATTCCAGCTAAATTAAAAAAAGAAACATAAGAAGTGCTCGGCAAAGATGTACTGTCAGTAAGGTAAGCTCGAGCTGCAATGTCGCATTAGTTTTCATAACACATTGGCGATAGGCACGAAGTGTAGAGGGAAAAAAAACTTTATGCTAAATTTTAGACCACATATTGTGTGTTCTCGATATTTCTGCTGCACATTTAGTGTTCAGGTGTAGCAGTAAAGGATTTGACACAAGTAGAGTACTCGTAGGAAGGCGAGGAACGTTATGGAGACGACAGTGCTTACAAGGACCTCTTCAAATTTTGTGTATAAACAAGGACACTAAATAAACATATAGTATGCCCAACTAATGCTCATGGATCCTTGTAAAATGCAATCTACGGTTTCATGTTGAAAAAACATCTCGGTTTGCGTGTTCAAACAACGCAAAAAGGTTACAAGGAGATGAACACTTCAGTTGAGTAACAGAGGTGAGCAAGGGAAGCCTCAACCTGTAGCCAACGTTTCAACAATCAAACATATTTGTGAGGGCCGTGACGAAGATAAGTTGCCATGCTGAGGCTTCCCTTGCTCGTCCACTGTTGATTGGCTGAATGTGAAGCCAAACTTCGAGTATATTTCAAAAACGTTTTGTGAACACACTGCCCTCAAGTATGTCATCTGGTGTTTAAAGAGAAACAAAAATTGATTTTATTGGTTTGTCATGTTTGAGAAGTGTGGAGTAGGCCAGTTGGGTGAAGTTGCCTGTTCTAGCTATCTCTTACGGTGCAGGGCTAGCCTAGTTATTTAACTCATGCAAACTGTACATGAGCCTTTTATAGTTAACCAATGAAAAATGCAATATCCAGATCTAATTCTAATCCTATCTCTTACCATCGTAACAATGTGCCCTTAGATTTCGTCATGTCCTATAAATATATTGGTGTGCACATTACAAATAGTTTAAATTGGACCAATATGGAGTGTGTCATTAACAATGCTATTCACCTGCTCGGGTACTTACACGGCAACTTTTCCAAAGCAATGTCTACTTTAAAGCTACACCTTTAGAAGATGCCAGTATGCTCAAAACTTGAATATGCATCTGCAATATGGGATCCCAGTCACATTAGTCTTAATACTTCACTTGAACTAGTACAACATAACTCTGCTTGTTTTATTCTTTCATATATAACCGTACAGCGAATATAACCTTGATGAATCTAACCAGCACTTACTCTTCTGGCTAATCACCGCAGTCGCCATGTTTCGCTATTTCATAAAATTTTCCGTCGTGCCACACTTCACGACGACTTCATACCACAGCCTCAAGTACATTTCAAACTGCATCAATCATCGCAGTAACGCAGGGATTGATCCTTGCTACACAAAGTCTTTCTTTCAATCTCTCATCCCCCGCACATCTCGGGAATGGAACCACCTTCCCTAAAGTATCGTAGCACTCACCGATAACAAACTTCTTTTGCAAAACATTAGCTAACATTGTATAATCAGAAGAATCATTGTTTTACCAGAACTCACTGCTCTAATTTGTTTGTTTTACTCTACTGCTTTGTACCCACTCCCCTCTTTAATGGCATATGGTCCTGAGCGTACTTTAAATAAAAAATAGAATAATAAAGGGAAGAGGGACTGCCAGAGTTCGAGAACATGAAGCATCATTTCCTCAAAATTGCACTGAGCGCTTTTGAAGGCTTTGAAATTCTTTGCAGATTCATGTAACAAATTAACGCTATGAGGGAGAATGTGATACTTAGTAGTAATGCTCGTCAATCTGATTTGCAAATAGCAGATGACAGTGTTTGTGCATTACCAAGTACAAGCTTGCTGCATGACGAGAAAAGAAACAAGCTGGTACTCAATTTGTTACTTCTCCGATTGTCATAAAACGCCCTTAAAATCAAGTAAGCTTGTATGTCAAATTTTAGCATTCCCGCTCGGTACGATACAAAACTGTAGACTGCTGCTTTCCTGATAGCGCTCACAGCCCTCTATCTGGTAAACTTGCAAACATTTCATGGCGAGGCACGTAGTTCAAAAGGACCTGTTGTCATTGTGGAGACCATTGAGCTTCTTATGGCTTGGCGTGGGCTGCTTGCAGACCAATATTCTCTCTTTTTCCCTTCTTCCTTAAAAGAGAAACGATGAAGCCATGACAAACATGCAAGCAGAGAAAACAAAAGTTTGTCCAATGAATGAACGAATCACGGTTCTAGTTGAAGTGTTCAGAAACATACCTTGCGAGGATTCTGGCTCTGTGGTAACACATTCACTGTTGACTTGTACGTCCAGAGACAATAGAGTCCAAAGGGATGATCAAATATGAACAGCATCTTGGAGGCTGGAGGCAAAAGAAGAAAGCCTCATTTACTATGGTGGAAGCGTGGGTGAGTTTGGGATTCATGTATGGCTAAGAACAGTGCACAAAACGCTGCATGACAGAAAAGCACACACACACACAACAATGTTTTGAGTGTGCATTTCTTTCAATGGTGGCTGTAGTGACGCGAAGCGCCGAATGATAAGACAAGACTATGCATTGACGGGGAACCACTGAACTGCCCTTTATTCTGATGGCAATCGCTTATATACAACTGATATAATTGACAGCGCCCCCTATACACAACACATTCCCCCCTCATAAAAAAAGGAAAGGAAATAAAATCAATCCACTTTCGCGCACTCACTTCACATCACATGACACGAACGACATTCTTACAGTCAGGTAAGCCCGTAGTCTTGATATCGCACCGGCACTCTTCGTGTTCGTTCCGGCCTGGTGCAAGGTGGTGCTGTGGTTGTGGCCAACTGCGACCGAGAATTGTCCTGCTGATCGGGAATCTCTAGTATAGACTCCGTTACTGTGGGCTGTGCACCGTCAAAATGGTTGGCGCTTCCCTGGATGTCTTCTGATGGCACCATTTCAGATTGATTCTCGACGGTAGTAGGGGTATTTTGCTCCGCCATCTTCCCTATGTGAAGATCCAGGTCGCAGGAAAACCCTGAGGCTGCACTGCGTTGCGCTGTAACCGCGTAAGCTAGTGCTTGTGCCTGTCCTGTCCCTGCTTTACCAATTACTGTTAATTTTGATGCATTCCATTTCGTACTGTTTGCCAGCAAAAACGAATTCGTGCCCACACATTTCTTCAGCTGGATTGGCAAAGAAAACTTTTGTTTCGTCTTTGGTCCGCCTTGCTTTATTTTTATGAAATCTCCTGGCTCAATGGTAGACACTCTGGCACCTCGTTTTTCATCGGTGTACTTTTTTGTTCATTGTTGCTGCTCCTAATGTGCTGTTTCAACTTTTCCATGGCGACACGCGGTTCCTCGAAAAATTTCCTTTCTGGGAGGCCAACAACATCCAATCTTGTTCTGAGTCTTCTTCCATGCAGTAGGTAAGCCGGTGACGCTCCTGTAGTTGCATGTAAGGTGGCCCTGTAAACACCCAAGTAGTCCCAGATTGCCTCCTTCAGTGGTCTTTGTTCCTATGCCGCAACCTTGATATATTCCTTGAGAACGCGGTTGAACCTCTCAATCTGACCATTGCATTGCGGGTAATACAATGTTGTAACGCAATGCTGGATTCCCCGATCTCGTAAAAACTGCTCAAAACATGTCGAAATAAACTGACGCCCATTGTCAGTCGCAATGCTTTTCAGGTACCCTTCTGTCGCAAAAAGTTCCAAAAGCACTTTCACTACTGCCTGTGCAGTGATTGTGGACACAAATGCCACCTCGGGCCACTTGCTGTGGTAATCAATAATAGTGATTGCAAACCTGCACTCCGGAGGGGCTCGCTCCATCAGCTCAACGATGTCGATTCCAAGCTTTTTCCCACGGCTTCTCGGGCCACTTTACTGGCTCCAATGGAGCCATTAATGGTTTTTGCAGATTTAGCTGATGCTTTGCAGATAGCACAATTCCTAACCGGCGATTCAACATCACTGTCCATTCCGGGCCACCAGTACTGTTCCCTCAACCGTTGTTTGGTCCTTACAATGCCTGGATGCGATTCATGTGCCATCATGACCAGCCTGGAAGTGAGTGTCGATGGGGGAACGACCCGTTCAGCGCGAAACAGTAGCCCATCTATCACCGGCAGCTCTTCTTTTATACGAAAAAACAACCTTAATTTTCCAGCTAAACAGCCCTTTTCCGGCCATCTGGACGTAACATGCTGCGCTGCCACCTTATTTAGTAATGAATCCTCAGCTCTTGCTGCTTGCAACTCGCTCTTAGTGATCATGCTGGAAACCACAGCAACTACTTCCTCCACCGGTTCGTCCTCTGCAGAGGTCAAAGGTAAGCTAGAAAGCGCATCCTAATGACATTGGTGTTCCCCTTTATGTACTGCACAGTGAAGTTGTATCTCAAAAGTCTAGCACACCAGCGTTCAATACGCAGTGGGCGTCTTCCAACCCCATTTGTGGACAGCAGTGTCACCAAAGCCAGATGATCAGTTCGTAAGACAAATTTGCGCCCCACAGATAAACCTGCCAATGTTCGCACGCCCATAAACATGCCAGCGCCTCTCGTTCCCCGGTAGAGTACTTTCATTCTGTTGGAGTTAGTGTCCTCGAAGCGAATGCCACTGTACGTACTCCTCCGTCGACTACCTGCTGTAGCACAGCTCCCAGTCCATATGTCGAGGCGTCAGTGGTCACTTGTACAGGCAACGACTCGTTGAACTTCTGTCCTTTACGAAGAAGCCGTCGCAGCGGCTCCACCACCTCTGCATGATTGGGAAGAAAATGGGAGTAATAGCCTACGAGCCCAAGGAAAGACCGCAACGAGACTACATCGGCAGCCGTTTGTGCTTTAATCACAGCATCCACCTCTCCCACCTCCCACCTCTCCCACGCTGTTCAGCATCGCCATGATCGGTCTCGCAAGCAAACTGCAGGATGTAGCAGGTCTGCGGCACGCAATCTACGCAGACGATATAACGCTCTGGACCACAACAGGGTCCCTCGTTGAAAAAGAACGGCTGCAAACTGCAGCAAATCTCATTCAAGATTACGTCGGCCAACGGGGTCTACAATGCTCCCCCGAGAAATCTGAGCTCCTACGAGTCTGGCGAGGCCGGGGTAACCACACAGTCCCCATAGACCCAACAAGAAGACTCGAGGTACGCCTCAACGGGGCCCTCATACCAGAGAAGCCATTGCTGAGGGTGCTGGGCATGTGGCTGCAGTCCAACCAGCGGGCCACACACACCCTTACACTCCTTAAAACCAGTGTCAAGGTGGTATCACGCATGATCTCCCGCATAACATCCAAGAACAGAGGCATGAAGGAAAGGGACACCCTCCGACTGGTCAGTAGCCTGGTAGTGAGCAGAATCACATACAGCCTGCCTTACTACCACCTCACACAGTCCGAGACAAAGCAGGCCAACACACTTTTGAGGATGGCTTTGAAGACCGCTCTCCGCCTGCCGATGAGTACATCGACTGAAAAATTATTGGCGCTAGGGTTGCACAACACCCTCAGCGAACTGACAGAAGCCCATTACGTCTCGCAACAACAGAGACTTGCGCGGACTCGCACGGGCCGGCAGGTCCTACTAACCTTGGGGTTCCTAGCAATAACAACACGAACCCAAGAAACCTGCTTGATACCTCGTCACGTCCAGGACAGGTTTCACATTGCCCCGATACCACGCAACATGGACCCTAACCTACACTCCGGCAGGAGGAGAGCAAGGGCCCAGTACATAGAGAAAGCGTTCATGTTCAGTACAACGGTCCGTTTTACGGACGCCGCCATGTATGGGACGAATAACAAGGGCGCAGTTGCAGTGGCATGCGACCACCGAGGCCACGTTACCTCCGCGGCATCGACCCGCCCCTGCACGATTATGGAAGCCGAAGAGCTGGCCATCGCGTTAGCCATCTGCGAGGGCCTACACGCAAACCAACCATTGACGATTCTCACGGATTCCCAGCAGGCCTGTCGCAACTTCCTACAGGGTAGAATTGGAAGACCTGCTGCCCAAGTCCTAGCCGGAACACTCAAGGAGGACTCTGAGGACTTCACCACCCAAACCATCATCTGGATACCGGGCCACACTGGCATCACGGGCAACCTGCAAGCTGACAGAGCAGCTCGAGGATTCGTACATAACCGAGCACTCATCACGCCGGCTGCAGAAGACCTGGACCCTGTCGACCTCGAGTATTCAGCCATCGTGAACTACCACAGAGGGCGTCGCTTGCGATATCCACCACCCCATCGAAACCTAACGACATAAGAAGTCGCTGCCTGGCGTAGGCTCCAGACAGGCACTTACACGAACCTACACATATTACATCGGATACACCCCACAGCCTACAGGGACGAATGCCCATGGTGTGGGGCCACACCAACCCTATACCACATTACGTGGGAGTGCACACAACACAACATAGAACACCCAGACATGAACACAACGAGGGAGCAATGGGAGCCACTGCTGTCCAGCTCGGCCCTCGACGACCAGCTCAAGCTGATTAAGAGAGCTGATAAGATGGCAAGAGCCAGCGGAGCCCTGGACTAAGGGCCCCGACCATTAGCGGTTTTTCTGATTATTCTTTTAATAAAGTTTATCTATCTATCTACCCAAAAAGGAAAGTTCCTTGACAGCGAACAAGCATTTCCGATTTAGCTGCAGCCCCGCCTCAGCGATCCGATGCAATACCTCGCGAAGGTTACGGTTGTGCTCGTTTTTAGTCTTTCCAAAGATTATGATGTCGTCGATATAAAACAACACGCCCTTGCAGCCTTTCAAGATTTTTTTCATCATTAGCTGAAACGCAGCTGGTGCCGATGCGAGGCCAAAACACACTCTGCGGAACCTAGATAAGCCTTCATGCATAACAAACGTCGTTAATTCGCAACTCTCTTCGGCTAATATCACTTGATGGTAGGCTGCAGGAAGATCCAGTTTCGAGAACCATGCTGCTCCACTCAGCGCATGCAACAGTTCCTCCGTGTGTGGCCAAGGGAATCCATCAATGACTACTGCTTTGTTCGGCTCGCGCAAATCGACGCATAGACGAATAGTTCCATCCTTCTTCTGCACAACCACTATAGGAGACACCCATTCCGCAGCACTGACCTTTTCTATAATGCCTGCATCCAATAATCTTGCCAGTTCAGCCGCTACTTTCTCTCGCAGCATCAGGGACAAACGTCAAACCTTCGCTGCTACTGGTTTTACATCTGCGCGCCACTTCACAGAATGTTCAAATTTTTTTGCTAATCCCAACTTATCAGCGAAAAGAAAGGAAAACACATAATTCAGGAGAAAGCGACTGGGGGCTGACCGTGACCTGCAGACACTCCAGTTTAGAACCGATGATGTGCAACTGTAGCTTGTGGACCCCATGCAGTCCTAGTAATGCCATGCCTTGGGGAACAATGTAAAATCAAAGGCAAGCCGAGTTGTTCCCGCGTGCAACTCTGGCTGTGAACCATCAAAAGACTGGAATTTTCTTCTGTGAAAAATCCTGCAGCGTCGTTGAAGCCGCAGTCAAAGAAAAACTGTTGGCAAACTTGGCTCGATAAACGTGGTCTGGCAAAATAGGCACCGATGACCCAGTATCTACCAGCAACTGAAGTGGCTCGTTCTCAATAACGACGTCAACATCCAAAGTCCTTTGTTCCACTTGTCTGACCGCCAGTACAGTGAGCACGTCCTCCTCGCTAGTGCCGTCCTTTCAGACCGTCCGCACGTCCCGCTCCGCCGACCTGCCACAGACCGCTTGAAAATGTCCCATCCTGTGGCACTGGGCACAACGTTTCCCCCCGTGCTTTGCATTCCTGTGAATTAGCTAGGTGCCTTGTAGAGCCGCACCGGCAACACTTGCGCACCAGCGTCATTGCTGCGTCGCTGTCTGGGCATCTGCCTTGAGATACGTGCTGCACTATGTTTGTTTGTGACGACCCTTTGTCATAGACTGCAGCACCCTCCGCTGCCTGCTCATACATCTGCAGCATTTCCACTGCCTCTGCGAGCGCAAGTTGTGACCCCTTCACGAGCAATTTCTGTCGCAACTCAGTGCTCCGTACTCCGTCAGCAACCCTGTCTCGTAGAGCCGCTTCCCAGAATTGCCGGAAGTCGCACGTCTTTGCTAACTGTCGGAGAGCACTGGTGTGCTCTCGTATCGGCTCATTCGGCAGTTGCCGATGTAATGTGAATCGACGTCGCTCGACCAGTACGTTGACGGTGCTTGAGAACTGCCGCTCCACAAGGCCCAACGCCTCCGTGTAACTATCCCCTTCACTTGCCTCAGTCTTGTCTTTTTTTGCTGGTTTGCTTGTCTCCGGCCCGGCTTTTGTCGTGTTTGACGTTCGTGCCGGCTCTGGGCCCAATGCGCGAAAAACACGGCGTCCCTCGACCCCAAGACATTGCAACGGAATAGCCTTTTTCCGTAGTGGCGGTTGTGCGTCCATCCTTGTTGCTTCAAGGAAATTTGTGAAATCATCGCGCCACTGCTCTCATGGAATTGTCGCATCTCCAGGAGTCTCCAGGAAAGGCGGTAATGGCGGTAGTCCGTACGCTGCCATGTTGTAGGTGATACCCCTTGGAATAGCACGAAGCCAGGTAAAGCAAAGCAGTTCGTCGCTAACTCGCTAGCTCCACCGACTGCGCCAGATTGTAGTGACGCGAAGCGCCGAATGATAAGACAAGACTATGCATTGACGGGGAACCACGGAACTGCCCTTCATTCTGATGGCAATCGCTTATATACAACTGATATAATTGACAGCGCCCCCTATACACAACCGTGTCCTTGTGCGGGCTGTGCTTAGTGAAGCCTTGACTAAATTTTTGCCAGCAACTAGGTAATAAACACATTAATTTTATTACGTATCAAATGATATTGATCAAACTGTATCACCGGAAGTACACTTGCACTTACACTTGCCAGGGAAACGCCGCAGCTGATAAAATTCACCATCTTTAAACATGTTCGCCTAGTAGTGGCTATCGAATGTCAGACGCACAAACTGGCTAAGATATTATTGTTGTCTAATTAAAACAAAGCTGCGTGATGCTGCACAAAGGAAACGACCACTCCGTTCGCAAATATAACCGCCATACAATTTGAATCGATAAAGGGCAAAGACTGCAATCGATACCGGTGGGCTGCTGCTTATCACATGTCAGTGTAGTCTCAAAACCTTTATTCAAGTAATAAAGCACAGGTTTTAATAACATAGATTTAATAAAAACAATTGTCTGTTTATTTTGCGAAAAAAAAAAAAATACCCGCCGTGGTTGCTCAGTGGCTATGGTGTTGGGCTGCTGAGCACGAGGTCACGGGATCGAATCCCGGCCACGGCGGCCGCATTTCGATGGGGGCGAAATGCGAAAACACCCGTGTGCTTAGATTTAGGTGCACGTTAAAGAACCCCAGGTGGTCGAAATTTCCGGAGTCCTCCACTACGGCGTGCCTCATAATCAGAAAGTGGTTTTGGCACGTAAAACCCCATAATTTAATTTTATTTTGTGAAAAATTGCACGTTGACTATGTTTGACGGTTATTATTTGTACATTTCTAGATACAATATTTAGCCGCGTTGAGCGCCCCCTAGCGGAAAAAATACAATTAAAGTATGCGACCAAATTACAGTAGCTCCACTTGTGCGCTTATGCTGGAATGCACCGCGGTTGATTTTTCGCCCTCTGTGGCAATCGCTGGAACTTGAGAGTGTGCGGGACCTACTTATGCACCTTCATCTTCATTTGCAACACTCCTGCAGCTACCAAAATTGTCAGGGACACCAGCTTCAAGAACGTAAACTTTCTGGACAGGATGCTCAGTCATGAAACTGAAAGCCTGCCTTGGGCAGCACGGTCACAACACTATGTCACATCAGTGATGCAGTTGGATCAGCCATGCTAGTTTCCAAAAAATAGGCAGTCAATCGTGATTGTCCACCGAGGGTGACGTATCGTGCAGGCTTTATGGTGGTATGTCAGGGGTGCAGCGCAAAAGCAGCAAGTAGTAACACATACCTGTTGGGAACATGTCATAACTATGCACTAACCACAAAGTACAAATTTGTGTTGCTTTAAGTGCACCACCACCATTTAATAAATGCAACGCCACTTCAAATGGTGTCTGCAAGACTCCTTAAGAGTTATTGCTTTTTGTAAAAGTGGTGAAAAACACCTCTGGCTTTTTTTGCATGCTCCTGCAACAGAGAACAGAAGACACGCTTTGAATTTTCTTTCTTGGGCTTTAGTGACACAAAAAAATATGTGGCTTTTTAGCGTGACTACAATAGGGTGCCTGCAGCACCTAAACGCACGGTGGAGTACTGCGTTAGTGCCACCTACAGCCGTTCCTGCAGTATGTGTTTTCCTGCATGCCACTTTCCACCTTTACTAGCTATGTATATTCCTGTCCGTGGTCTTGCGTTCATTATTTCTGAAAGCGGATCAGACTGTATTGACATAGTTCTTCACCAGGCCCATTTCGATTTTTTTTTTTTTTATGTAACGTGCAACTTGTACAGTGCTGTGTAGTGAGCATTTTAGTGTAAATTTTTTTAGGTTAGGTCAATAATATAGGAGGTAGGAGAAATATAAAAGGTTGCACATCAATGCTGCTAAGAGGGAAGCTTCACTGCCAATATAGACATTCTCACTTTTCCTTTGACTAGTAGTAGTAGTATAAAACTTTTATTAGAAAAAAAAAATCACACTCAGGTCCAGTGGGTGGGTCCCTCAGTCCAGGGCCCCACTGGCCTTCCTTTGACTGGCATCCACAAGCGACATTCTTTCTTTGCCTTCTATCATGCCAGAGCCAAAGAACTGCATGACATTCTTGTCGTGAGCCTGGCTCCTTTTGTTTCTCTTCTCTTCGTTTTTTGCACTTCCAGTGGTGGTCTTGCCTATACTGCATTGGATAATTTACCAAACTCGCATGTCATAATGTCATTCCGGGTAGTGCATCTCACCTAGAGACGTTCATGCGCATTTAATTCTTCAGCAGTATGTGCGGCTCCCTCAAGAGGAAGGGTGCACAGGGTTTTATTTTAAATTTTAGCTGCCTTAATGCCAATCAGCAGTTTGAAAATTTATGAGCACAATTGTCAGTATTTGATCTATGCATCGCGCTTGTTAGTTTTGTATGCCGAACTCGGTGAGGTGCCCTTTAGGAGATTGAAACAATTACAGCAAACAAAAATGGTACAAAATAAATGGTGCTACGCACCCCTCGAAAGGTTGACTGTGAATACTGGTTGACATGTGCAAGAAATACACTTAAACCTCATTATAACAATGTTGAAGGAGATGCTGAAAAGTGAAATTTTAAAGTTTTACATGCCAGAACCACAATCTCATTTTCAGGCACGCTGTAGTGGGGCATTCTGGATTAATGTTGACCTCCTGGGGTTTATTGATGCGCACATTCCATATTTACTTGAATCAAAGTCGATACCTCTTTGGAAAAATAATATACAGTCGAACCCACGTATATCGAACTGAAAAAAAAAAAAAAGACTGCAATCAGTCCAATATACAGTTAAAGGTTAATATAACAAAGTATTTAATGTTTTATAACCTGTTGTCCTTAGAAAACCACGTATTTAGAACCTCAATATAAGGAAGTCCATTTGTATGCGATTTCAACATAACGAAATTTCTCTTCTGCCACAAATGAATGTCGAGACGATAAACAAACTTCCATGGACAGAGATGGCAAAAGATTATAAGTGGTTGCTTGTAGACGCACCTTTCAAATCGTGTGCGGCACTACAAGAGCGACCACTGAAGGGTAGCTGCATCATGTTCCATATAAAGTTCAATTGCGATAAGACCCTATTGCACCCCGTGCACTTTGTGCTTTAGGTACGAGTGAAAGTGTGCGAGGGGGATATAAGAAAGCCGATGGCTTCACGAGTGGTGCCTTACTGCGCATGCAAAGGGATATAAAGGGAGGAGAGCTCGCTCGCGATTATGTGATAAAGCACGCGCGAGGTGCAGATGGTGCAGGCGGGGGGAGAAAGAGCACCCAGCCATTTACAGCACGCGTCTTGGCCGTGGCTGGCCGTGAGGTACACAACATGAATGACATAGCATACATGTCATGTCATTTATGTCATCATATAAATGACAAGCACGCATGGCATGGCATGAGCGACATGTGTACATATGTCTAATGACACGACAAGGTGACACGAATGGCATGCATGCATGCATCACGTGACATAAATGACGCATCCAGACATGAACATGACTGACATGTGTGCAGGACACGGCATGGACAAAAAAATTTGTACGCGCTCAGGAAATTGCTTACCTCGCATATGGCCCGAACAGTTGCCCTTCTGTGAGCGTTTGTTTCTTTCTCGAAAAGTGTATCAAACGATGTCGCGGTGATACTCTATGCTGTTAGAAGCGAGATAGAAATTTCTTTTCACGTGCACCATAAACCTAAGTGGCACGCGCGTTTATTGTGCGACTTTCTGTCCCTGGTGGCAGCATTAACCTTTCAGTACATAGGCCAGAGGGAAAAATTGTTGGCCCATACAACGCAGCCGTAGGGATCGTGGAAGTATCATCGCCAAAGAAGTCTACGCCACCAATTTTTAGGCGCGTTGTTGGCTTCCATTCAGTTCCATTAGGGGTGTAATGTAATTAATCAACTTGTACGCATGTTCTAGCTGTGCGCGCATGAAGGCGCTACGATGCCCAGAAACGCTAACTTCTCGCAGCGCACGCTGCCTATTCATCGCCCTCGCTGGTCGCGGAAGTACAGTCGCGGAGAAACGAGAGAAATTTGTTCCCGGGGGAAATTTTTCTTTTTTTTTTCTTCGACCATTTGACAATGGGCGAGACGTTTCGACGCTGCTACTGAAGTTTGCGCACTCTTTCATTATGCGTTGACTGCAACAACATCCACGAAAAAATTGCTGACGATTATGTTACTTGGTAATGCAAAATTTGATTCAGCTATTCAGCTGATTCACTTTTAGATATATTGAGGCAAAGAATTTGAGCAAGACATGTATGTACAATTACAGACAACTTTTTATTCATGACACATATTCCCTCTTCAAGAAACACTGCACTCCCAGTTCTTGATTGTCACGAAGGAAGCTTTGTGGTCGGAGAAATAGATGGATACGTGCTTGGCTTGCTGCACCACCAATGCCTTGTTCGGCATAGGGCACCTCTGGATTTTGGCGGTGACGGCATTGGGCCTCTGCTCGGGCAGCTCGTTTAGCAGCAGCGGCAGGTGAAGGACTTCCACCGGTTGCCTTGCTCATGGCTTAGAAAGAACTGGCTGAGAATAAACTAGATATATAGGCAGACGGATTATGTTACAATATAAACCGTCTGTGAGTTTCGGCCAATCCACCTCGTGCGGAACATTTCGTACCAGCCGCCGCAACACTTGGCGCAACTTGCGGCTTGGCACTTGGCGCAACTACATCGCTGGATTGCTGCAGTAGTAGACAATGCAGCACCATCGCCGAGGGCTGCATTTCTTAGTTTTCCGAAAAGTTGCGGCCAAAAGCCAGAGGGGACGAGAGGTGACATGACTGCGGCGAACGGGAAAATGGGCGATATGTTAGCGGTGAGCGCGACTGGTGTCCGTGCGGCGATAGTGAGCGACTGTACCACATGTTCCTAACAGAGTTGTCGGCGCTGTTGAACTCGGCAGTTGGCGAAACATTGCGGGCATTTCCATTTAAAAGGCCCAGGTTGGTCGGCGCTCAAGGGGTTGAGGGCCACGAGTTGCAGCAGTATCGAGCGACATGACCAATGCGGTGACAGGTGAAACATATTGGCTGGTCATCCACAGTTCTCCACTCAGTCGGGTTGCAATAACGCGGAGAGAAGCGTCAGGGTGTAGTGAAAATAGTGGAAGGGCACTCGTTAGCGCTGGGATTGGCGACAGCACATATAGAATGTAATCCAATGTTTTCAAGCTCCTGGCGAACGATGGCTTGTTCGAGAAGAACCGAAAATGTGGTAGCATCAGGGCTACGCGAACAGAAAGCTGCAGGCACCATCGCATTCAGTTCACGCGAACGATTTGCACCACGTCCTCTGATGGCGACGCATGCTGCTGTGCAGGTTGATCTTCACATGTCGACGTTGCGGCAGTATTGGTAAGTCTGCCGAATGGTTCCAAGGAGTGTTGGCTTTTTGCCTGCTCGAATTGTCGGCACTTTTTAATGATGGCATCAACTGTAAAACAGCTTTTGCACAGGAGCAAATTAAAGGCGTAGCAGCAATGCCCATAAGCACGTGCCCGACCTTTTCTGCTTCTGTCATGTCACATTTGGCTTTATGACAAAGTGCCAGCACGTCCTGGATGTACCAGACATTGGACTCCATGGGAGATTGGACACGGGAGGCCAGTTCCTGCTTTGCAGCAATTTTACAGCCGGCTAGTTTGCCAAACAACTCTGTCAACTTCTCTTTGCATTGGTCCCAGCTCGTGATCTCCTCCTCGTGGTTTTTGTACCACACCTTTGCCGTGCCTCATAGGTAGAACAACAGGATGGCTATCATAAGCATAGGGTCCCATCTGTTGATTTCACTCACGTGTTCATACATAGCCACCCACTCTTCAACGTCGGCGCCATCGGTCGCGCAGAAAGTTCCAGGATCCATGAGTTGGACAACCACAACCGAAGACGACAGCGACGTAGGTGGCAACAGTGACGTTGGAGGAGGCAACAACGTTGATCCCGCGTGCTCACCGTCATTCATGGTGTGGACGGTGATGCGACATCCACTGCGGAGCTCCGTTTCCAGCCGTGGTACCCCGCACCTCCCACCAATATGTTAAGGGGATGTTGGGAGTATATAAAGACTATATTTACAATATATATACAGGATGAGTCAGCATAGGCAAGATGGCTGACCACCAACAACACGCAGCAGCCAGCGTCTCGCAATCTTCTTCCTCTGTCTTCTTTCATCCTTCCGTAACAATATCATAATTCCCCAGTGGAGGGTCAAAAATCAAGTGAAATATGTAATGCTTGTGGTGTCTTCCTTATGAAGGTGTGCGAGCTTCTCTTTTATTTACTGATGAAGGGAATAGTTCTCTGTTTGTATTATCTAACAACGCTGGATCGAGACTTGGTGAGGCAGAAGGTGCTTCAATTTTGCTTTTCTAGGCACCCTAAGCTGCGCTGTAATACCTCGAGTATACTTTATCCATTGCAACTGGCTCTGTAAAAAACTGCTTCATGTTTTCAATTTGAAGTTTTAGTGAGCTGATGGGTTTCGCGAACAATGCGTGCCTCGCCAGAAAGACAGTCAGTTGCTACCATTGCGTGAGGGGTGTGCCATATTGTTGATAAGGCTACTAAGGGCCACCATGAAACAGTTAATTGCTTACTATTGAATGGCTCTCAATCTTAACCACGAAACTTTTCTTTCAGGTGATTGCTACTATGGTCTTTGTGAATTAACTATGTAAATACTCTGCATGACACACTATCGTGTTAGCAGTCATGAGAAATTCGTTTTATGGGGCCTGTTTCAGAGAGCGGTGAAAGTAGCAGCATACTTTTTATACGAAATGCATGCCTAACTCTTTCTTTTGCTTATTAATAAAGTGGCCATATTTTGCTAGAGCAACTTACCAGAGTAATAAGAACCGTGACAGCTTCGATGGGCGTTATCTTTCTAGCACGGATACCAAGACACTAAATACCGAGATTTTTCTTCCATGTAAAATGCACTGTCTCTCATAGCTAACTACTAAGGGAATGTGAAGTGTTTAGCGAAGCATCATACACAACTTCGCGTGTCGAATTTGCAGACATTCTTTTTGTGCAAAAGTTATGGACAGACACGACGCATATATGCATTGTAAAACCAGTAGATCCCTTCAATGTTACATCGCTTGCAATATCAAAGCCACAAATTTTCTCGACTCGCGCGCTTTTGAAGAAGGAACTGTGGTTCAGCCATAGCAGCAGAAAGAAGCCGACATAGTACGGCTCGAGCCACTCATGCAGGCATACACGAAGGGAACGAGCGTGCGCGGCACCTGAGCGAGCTGGAGCGAGCGCCGTTTTGGCCGTGACGTCACTCACGAAAGAGCACCACTCCGAGTTCTAACTGCTAGTAGTTCCCGGTAGTTCCCAGAGAATTGCCTATGTGCCTGATATCCCCACTACAGTAACCGCCAGTTTAGCACGTGTGCATAATTTAGAGTCCAGTTGCGAAGAGGTCTCTGCATGGTGAGAGGGAGCATTCCGCGACAGCTCACCACCTAACACTTCGTTGTCCAGGCAGCACCGACTTTTAGTCACAGCCTTATGCTGCTAGGCCTAACCAGCACCACCAGTGTGTGGAAGCTCCCTATAGACCATTTTATCGAGGGCGCCGCCATTTTGCAATCACAGTGCTGTGTATCGTGCGGCACCATGCTGGTATTGAGGATAGCGCTGGAGGGTGCACGGCGAACGTGCTGTTGACGAGTGGCAAGTTTTCGCGCTTTCTCGAGAGTTGTCAACAGGTGGTTTAGATTTCAATACTTCTTAGCAGCTCGTCACTAAGCTTTTAGCTTCGATATAGCCGCAATATCGAATGTCACTCAGGCGACAAGAATCAAAGGTGTCTCCATGTGTCATGTGATGTGCCGCACCAGCATACGTCCCAATCCAGGTAACTGCAAAGCTCCGAGGAAGCACGTTTTGCTAGCTTTCGTGGTCCTAAAATTTTCACGATACGATTTTCTAAACATTGTTTATCTGGCACCCGGGCTTCAACCTTTACAAAATAAGGAATTGTAAAATAACTTGATCTAAAGGGCTGTTAACATAGATCAAATGAGCTGATGATGGTGGCCGCGAATATGCCACAATCAACCAGACGCCTGCAACGCATTGAAAGATTATGCGCACTCTTAGGTCTCAAATGGTGCCTATCCATGCAAGGTCACCTCGCCTACTCGAGAGAGCTGAAAAATGAACAACTTCTCTTTGCAGCGGCAGTTTTATTTTCTGCATTAGTACAGCGCACAAGGAGCGGCGTTGACAGCTTGCCGGCGAGTTTCAGAAGCACGGGAGAACCCATGTGAACTAGGGCCGGCCGACACAAGCTAGGCGTGGCTTTAGTTGCAGAATGGAAAAGAACACACCTTCATTTTTTAGTCGGCACGTACTGTTGTCATAATACGTCCTCAGGCAACTTCCGCCAGAACGTTGGTTGCCAAGCATGATAATCTTAGAACACGTTTGAAAAGAATAAGTTTAATGTGCATACACAAAGAAATAGTTAGCTTCATCAATTCGCAATAGTTGACTGACCCAAATACACAGCTTTGTTTCATATCCCAGTGTGATCATGGGTGCCCAGTTTGTCGCCGAGCACTCTCTGGGAGCAAAACCTTCTGAACATACTCCTGATGGTATCAAGCCCTTTCTGTTAATGCTGGCGGCAACACAAAGCGAATGCTTCTCTGCTATTGCAGCTGCGGTGTTCACAAAGTCGCCGCTGCTGAAGATGTACTTCACGCTTGCCTCCTTAAGGTATTCTTACAGCCGAATACAACAGTGGTAGTCCGTCGACCATGAGTGATCCGATGTTGCAGAAATCCCAGACAGAACATGTTCGAATTGCACTAATTCGCAATTCGCCCGCTACCTTTCCAAGCTGTCGCTGGGAGAAAACAAAATCCGCACACACAAGTCCGAGGAGGAAAGCGGCGCGGCACGCTGGTTCGAGGCTACGTTCCTCCTCGTTGATAAAATGGTCTATACCTCCCTTAGCACGCTTGGCCACATGCCGATGCGTGCCGGTGCCGCCGCTTCCACAATTGGTGGCTGCCTGATATCCAACTGGAAATAATTCACAAACGAAACAATGCCTACATGACATCACTCGTGAGGTCATAAGGTAGAGGGCGCACAGCCTGGAGTAGGAATGTTGCTGCAAAAGCCCTCCTTTCCCACTTCGCATGCAAGCAGGATTAGTTTGTGCTCTCCTGCAGGCCCGCTGTCTGCGTGGCGACATTGGCCAAATCGCGGAGCAGGATTCGCTGAAGTGGGCAGCAAATTATCAAATGCCTACACTGTTGAATTGTAGAAAACCACTGTTACATTTCACTGATATTGTTCAGTCTTTAAGAAGCACTTTTTTTTTTCTGCCACATTTACCTTGCAAGCATCTATCCATTTTTAAAGCACTGAGACATTGATCGTACACACCAGTGCCAAGCAATTATAATGAGCAATATTTAAATGGGAAGCCATCATTAACTAGCAAAATTCGCAGTTAAAATGTTACATTTTGTGATTTTGTGAAAGTTATCGCTTTGAAATTCCTAACTTGTGGTTAAGTTTAAGACTACAGTTCAACCAGTCCACAGATACAGTCGAGGCTAGCGTAAAGAAAATAACTTCCTGGCACCGACATTTGGTAATTTTGTTTGTGTGTTGTGAAGTGCATCAGCTAAGCTGGCCGATTTCTGAGTCAGCCAAAACTCAACACAAATAAAAGCGGAATTTCGTACCTACATTTCGTACATCTTGTGACATTTCGTAACATCTCCTACATTTCATACTAACAACAGACTGACCGCCACACAGTGCGAAAGTGTGAATTTGCAGAAATATTCAGGGAAATTACACAGCTTAAACCTTCTTCCGTTCGATCACGGGTGCATCAAAATGCAACAAGGAATTATGTGCGTGCCTCGTTTCGCCGTCATTGCTATTGAAATTTGATGAAACATCATGGCTGTTTTTTTACTTTAGCCTTGGCTGATCATGTTGACAATGTAAATAGTGAACAAAATGTACAGCCCAACAAACACGCACTCAAGCCCTTCGTTACTAGTATGTCACTGGCACTAGATGGGCTACCATCATGACGAACAAGACGAGCAACACTGCTCTTATGTCAGTTCACACAGGCTTGCACAGAGCTGGTTTACTCATGCAAAATATGAATACCTGCTCAGAAAATAGAGTGAAATACTTGCGCTTACCTGTTGTGATTAGGAAACCTGAAAAACTTTGTAAAATTGGAAATCCTGGTGTGAGAACACCACAAAGCTGCACAAGACACATGATGCGTCTATTTAGCCATCTTTGTCTAATGCTTGGTAGACCGTCCTCTGTTCCTTGAACACCTGATCAAGCTTCTCTGTTTTATCTTTCCCATTTTCGTACTTGCCTCAACTGAAGGTGATGACCGAGCGCGATCCGACTTGTGATATCGGTGAGTGAGTGGCAAGTGTGAGCGGTGGGAAGCTGGATGGACACACTAAGTCAACCACTTCCTGTTCTTCACCCCATTTAAAATTCACAAAAAGAGATATAAAAAATAACTAAACAAAAAGAAGAGTTGTTTGCTGTTCACTCAAATTTCTTTATTTCTAAAAACTTGTGAATGAACTGTGAACATCCACATATACTTCACCTCGTTCCACGAGCTCTTAGGATGTCCAGCAACTGTGAGGAGCGCACATGTCCCTTGAAACCGAAAGTAGCACTCGCCTTCCGGGCGTTGGCGCCACTTTGTCAGGATCCCGCTGTGAAAGTTGCAGTTTGGTGGGAAGTTGGTGAAAATCCCTTAGTAGCAGCCATTTGGAATTTTGAACGTCAAAAAATTGCCAAAAGAAAAGTGAGGGTAAGGGAGACAGCATGAATGGCAGCAACTTTGTTTGCAGCAGCTGTGTTTGCCGCTTAGTGTGCACGGATCATGTTTGTGCCGTTATTATACATTGGTTCTGTGGACAGAGGTGGATACAAGGTGGCCTTGGTGGTGGGGGAGGCATTGGGGCTGCACATTCAACTTTGTCAGCACTAGAGTATATAAGCACGTCTAAGGCAGTGCTCAGAATTTCCCTCCTTTTCTGTATCCAACAGTGCCTATTGTAAGCATGTCAATGCCTGGGGAAGTTTGAATAATCAGAGCAGGTACAAAAAATTAATCAGCAACTTGCATATCACAATATGACCGATACTTTGGCTAGTTGTATGATCAGGGGGTGTATCAGGAGGTAAGTGTCCACCTAGTGAACATGCCCATTTTGTCTGCTGCTGAAGATCTGATTGGCTGGGGGTGCCCGTCTCTTTCTGACATGTACCCCAGCCCAGCCAATCATGACTTTAGCAGCAGACGAAATGTACATGTCCACTACGTGACTACTTACAGACTCCCCAATCCTTTATAAACTACTACAACACAATCAAAAACACCACCTTTGTGCCACTGATCAGCCGTAAATGAAAACAATATACATTTCATGCACATTAGGCCAATCACTAGAACAAGAACAAACTGTGGACAACACTCAAATTATCAAATGCCTACACTGTTGAATTGTAGAAAACCACTGTTACATTTCACTGATATTGTTCATAAAGAATACTCAGAAATTTTAAAATCTAAAATGGCATTGTATTTGTGTATACTATGTAATATATGTTGTTTGATTTCCTGATTTGTGATACTTGTGTATTCTTCATGATGTGTAAACTATTACCCTATCTTAATTTTTTTTTTCTCTTGGTTTTTACTATGCAACTGTATTATGGTTCCTGTGTGGGAACTGCCGCTAATACAGTGTTCTGTTGGTGTGGTAGTGTTTCTTTTTTTTTTTTAAAGCCCTGAGCTTCATACTGCTCATGTGTATTCGGAGCAGCAAACCTCGTCAGGCATTTCCTTTTGTTGTTACTCCATTTTCTGGTCTCAGAATTAAATGCCTAATTCAATTAAGTGCCTTCAGCCCCTTCCTCCACGCACATTATTTCCACTTGGTGGCACATACCATGTGTACTCATATAATGAACGCACTTTTTATTCCGAAGAACTGAAGCAAAGTTGGGTGGTGCATTTATTTTGTTGGCTAAATCTTATGGAAAATTTTTCAAAACTTAAATTGAGAAGTCAAATGGTAGTGACATGAAAACTGCATTAGATAACTTACCTATACTCTACTACACATACTATTTGCAAACTGTAACAGCATTTTTATCACGCTTCACTCTGCATTGGAACCACCAGATCTGTTGTCCAGGTCACTGGCTGATTCAACCACATTGTTGTTCCACAATAGCTCATCCTCGCAGCTTCTGGCTATCTACCGTTATCGCAAGCATCACATTGAAGTGCTGCTTTTTGGCACCTGTCGTTTTGACGAGCTTGCTGTGTGCGTCTCTTTCCTTGGCCGTCCTGCTCATCGGTCAAAGTTTATTGGTGTCTGATCAGCATTTCCGTTTTGTGAGCAGATATACTCTATGTCCCGTAGCAGGCATATAACTTGACTTTGGGCCCATCGCACACAGCGAAACCAAAGACGGGCAGAAAGGCGAGCAATAGACACGCAAATTTGACACTATGCCAGACTATGCCCACTATGTCAACGATGTGCCGCCTGCCCTTATTTCACTTGGACCATAGTTACTCTATGCTTGGGCTTTCCTTTGCGCCGTGCGCGGCTGCGTGATTTGCTTTATGGCAGAGTAAAATCCAGTAGCCATTCTTTTCCCTCACGAGTCTGTGAGGTGCCTTTGCACTGGCACTGACATCAAGCATGTGGTAAGAACGGGCTGAGCATTATTGCAGTTGCTCTTTCCATCAGGTCCCAAGTGACCATGATAATGCACAGCCTGTTCTTGCCACATGCTTCCCACCTGTAATCTCTCATCATGGATTTTACATCGACAGACGTGTGCGAGAGTGAAAGATTCTAGTCTCCCTGAAGAACTACAGCATGGCCATTTCATCATAGGTCTGTCTTGTCGCAAAGTTTGCCTTGAGGGGCGGGTCAATGGAGGAGAGTGTGATTATTGCACAGAGGAAAACAAAAATCAAAATTTTCAAGAGAAAAGTTGGGGGCGGGTTTATTATGCAAGTGCATTCATTATGGGAGTATACCATATTTACATGTATAATGACCGCACTCGCGTAATGATCACACCCTTGAATTTTGTCGTCAAAATTCAATTTTTTTCCTTTCCCAAATTTCTTCTTTTTCTTTTTTTCGTCTTTCTTTCCTGTATAATGATCGCACCCCGAACTTGCCACAGCGATATGTCATGTACCCAAGTCTAGCTAATGATGATCGCACTTACCATCTGTCAAATGCTGTCGAATGCTATGTGAACGACTCTTCAAGACATACCAAGCAATCTGCATGCACCAAAGATTCTTAAGCAAATGCATAGTGTCTTATTCCTTTCATCACTTTCCACACTTCCATCAAAAAAAGCAGCTACAACCAAACTTGCATTGGCTTTATTACTTGTAGGCTTTATAATGGTTATGGTCAGCAACAACAAAAAAGGTGTCTTTCGATTCTTCTCATATGCACTCATGGGCACGCAACAAATTACGAGCGGAAATGATAGTAGCCACGTTTACACTGATGCGTTAGAAGTGTACCCTATTCATACGCCGACGCTTGTAACACAGTTAAGATATTCCCCCACCCTTAGCAGAAACGTGCCGTATTAGGATAGTAGTGAAGACAAATGCCGCAGTTTTTGCAGCATACCCGCCATGTGTTACTATGTCGCTGGTAGCTAAGCACGCACATCTCTGTTTCTGTCCCCTCAAAGTGGACATGGCTACGTGATTGCCGCAGACTTGCGATATTAAAAATATTATTCATTACTGATATGGAAGAAACTGTTTCAATGCGCGTAATATAGTCACAAAAAGAAAACAAAATCACGTTCGGCGCATTCGGCTTGCTCCGCCGGCCGCCATTTTTGTTTTTGTGTCCCACACGGTTACAGTGGCAGCCGCCTGTTTGTTGACCTGTTGTCATCCCGCAGCAAATGCAGGATGAAAAAAAAAAAGTTTCTTTTTGCGGGAAATTTAACCACCATAATGACCGCACCCCTGGATTTGCGGCATCTTTTTTGACAGAAAAGTGCAATCATTATGCGAGTAGATACGGTATACATTATTCATGAGGTGATGTAAAAAAGTTTATTGCCTACTAAATAAGAATCGGTTTGCAACATACTAAGGCACTCTTTCATGGGAAGACAAGCCTCATTGCTTGTGCTCTCTGACCTTGTTTCTTTGTTTACTGTAGAGTAGAATTTACTTGTAGTGCAGTCGTAAGATTCTGCACCAAATGGTTTCACACTCTTGAACTGCTGCAAGTGATTTGAATCATCATGTTTTCAACTCTATAAGTACTCCAAAACATATTTTTTCCTGCTCTAAAAATTGCTGCAAATTGGTGACTGGCTTGACCACTATCGATAATACTTAATTGCATGAAGGTCTTATGTAACTGCCTTCTAGCCCAACTGCGTCTCAAAAAAGAGCGATAATCAAACAAATTTATTAAGAGCCCAAGATCTGTACTTTATTAGGTGTTGTTCTAATTAATATTTTTCAGAGGTTCAACAGCCTTCTGAAATCACAGTGGGAGCTCATAGCTTTCGATACCGAGACCTATGGACCACAGTTGAAGACAACATTCTGCGAAGAGGACGTGCTAATAATTGTATGTGTTAAGATTTGTTCCCTTTTTATGCATAGCTGCAAAGCTCCTGTATGATTTTTCTTGGAAATATGCTTAGGTCATGCTAGGTACCATTGTGGTTATACAGTTAAGCCTGGATATAATGAATTGCAATAGAATGCAATTCTCAATATAACAAAGTGGTTATCTTTTTATAACTTCTTGTGCGTACTGCACCATGCATTTAGAACCTCAATAGTGTAGAACCTCATTGATATGATCCCGTTACAATTTCCAGGTGCCAATTTTCACAATCGAGAAAACTAAAGATGACCCAATAGAGTTGCACCTATGGTTTGTACGTTTTCTGGGAATGCAATTTTTCGGCAACAACGTTCAGTACATCTTCAAACTGCGATCGTAGGATACGTTTTCCGGATGATCTGTAGATCCCATGTAAACAGGAAAATGCACAAGGTGCACAGGATAGAGAATAGTACTTTAGAAGAACTTGTTGTTGGGCGAGTTGGTTCATATTAGCGAACATTGTTTAACTGAGCGAATAAATGGACCAGAGAGACAGCATGGGACAAGGACGGGTGGCCGTCCCTGCCCCATGCTCTCTCTGTGGTCCGTTTATTCGCGCAGTTAAACAATGTTCGCAGAGAATAGTACATAGCCTCCTGCCGTGGCAGCTTCTTTGGCAGCTTCACCGCAATACTTGCCCACCCGTCTCACATGAAAATGCTGGCACACCCTCAATTTCTTATTCCGGTACCAGGAAACCTCTTCCCAAGGTTGACGCACGCCGCATTCACAGCTATCGTCGCAAAACCTATTGTGATAAGCATGTTGACTTATGTGCTTTACAGCACGTTGGGTGTAGTGCCGTTGGTAGCGTACTGCATGCTTTTAGTAGGCGACAATCCAAACGCACCTGCCGTTCCCTGCTGTAGGCAGCGTGATGTGAGGATGTGAGCGTCTCATTTTGCTCTGACGACATCCGGCGCAACCACCAGCTTGATTTCATTTTGGTTTCCTATCACCTTCTTAAAACACTACGTAATAGGAAAATAACAAAATGTGTCACAGGCCGCCGAAGTCCCACCAGTCAATGTGTGTTGGCGTCTCGTTCCTTGTGCACAATTCGTATTACATACAAATCAGCTACAGTAGAATTTGTCAAATTTTTTTAGCTATTTTGGATTGTACATTTTTTCTCTCATTTTTTTCTCCGAACTAATGAATGAGGTTCGACTGTATAATGAAGTGTGTATACATGAGTTCAATGCAAGGAAATTTCACTGCTGCTGCGAACGAATACCGAGATGATAAATTGATACTTCCAGAGACGCAGATGATCAAATGGTTGAATTGGAAGCGGCCGCTTGTGAACGCACCTTTTAAATTGCACGCCACGCGACCAAGAGCGACTGCAAAGATGCTGCAACGTCGCAATCCATATAAACTCCAAGGGCGATAAAATCCTGTCGCAACTATGGTGCTCTCTGCATTGAGTGCAAGTAAAAGCGTGTGAGGATAAGTCGAGAAGAATGGTGGCTTGAAGAGCATCATCTTCCCGTGTGAGCAAAGAGAGGCAGGTTTTTGGGCATCTCCTTTTCTAGCGCTGGAGCGGCTTTGCATGGATCTCAGTGCAGCTACGGTGGCTAGAAGGAGAAGGTGGGACGAACACGGGTCTCGGAGCGTGCGGCACATCTAGCAGTGATTCATGACGGTGAGTGGTGGCACGCGTGTCGCATCTGAGATACCTCCACAGCAGTTACGGTGCTGCCAGAGCCAGTGAGAGCACTCGATCGGCTTGGTTCTGTTTGCTTCTTTTTGCTCCATTGTCGTTTCTTTTCGCACTGTGCGATTGCGCTTTCTTGTGCTGTCTTTATTCTTACACATTGCCATGCCGCAATAAGCAATGGAAGCGGCAGGAACATCAAAGATGCAAATGTTCTCGATGGACTGAATGCGACCGATGCATTCACCATGAAATAATGCTAGAGGCGGCACAAATAAGCTGCTTATGAGTATCTTTGTGACTACTATGTGAAGAGTGAGGAGAGTAAAGGGCAGCACAGAACAATTGCATCGCAGAAGTACATCCGAGGGTGTAAAGAGGACTGTACCATCATAAATAGTGGCACATGACATAGGCACAAGGATGGAAGAGCACAGAGGCATGGTGATTGTTCAAATACAAGAAGTTTATCTTAAAGATGGCGTGTGTCGACAGTGTCAACATCTTGTAGCACAGAAAGTCCACGTTCGGCGCAACAACAGTCAATAATGCTGTTGTGGTTGGCAAGGAAGTTCCAACCTAAAGTTATATCATGGGAGCACAAGCAGAGCACAACAAACTCAACGGTATGTATAGTCGGTTACAACTTTAGAAAAAAAGGGCATTTACTCCTCCAAGGCGGGATGCACACGAGCCTCCACCAGTGAACGTGCACTCTAGACCGACATCACGAGCTGGATGGCGGTGTCCTCACCAATTAAGAAGATGGCTGCTTGCACTTTGAACTGGGTTGAGTCGTGTCAGTCATGTGTGCTTGCCCCTCATCAGATTGAATTTGCAAACTGTTTGTGGTGGTCTACCATGCCGGAAATATTGTGAGCTTACGATGTGCCATTCATGCCGCGTGCATTTATTCTGAGCCATGATCCGGCGATAAAAGATTGCAGCGAGCATCGCTGAAACTGCGCTACGCTTTGTCTGAAAACAGGATTCCGCAGCGACACACCACTACAAACATACTGCATGTTTGGTCCATGATGTTTTGCTCCAAATTGAAGCTAGGACGAGGAAAGTTTGCCAAAGTCTGGTCCCTCCTGATAGCTACGGGTTTTTTCACATACTGTGTTGCTGCACAAAAAGAAAAGTGAGAAGGAACAAAAAAAGACCTATCAGTCCTGAAAATAAGTTTTTGAAGACACAAAACCAAAAGAAATATAAATCTTATGCTATTTAAAACCAAGAGTATTTATTTAAAACGATGAATGAAGCATTTTTGTACCTTTCCTGCCTCGATCGTCTTCTCACCCCAGGTTGGTAAGTTTTGATAAATGTATTTCTTTAAAATCCTTGTTAAATAGCAACTGATTCATTTTAAGCTCGGAAAAGTTGTAGTAAGTGTGCCGTGTACATATAAACAAGCGCAAAAGCCATGCAGAGCGGCTATTTCTACTTTTGTCCCTTGCAATGAAGCTACAAAGCAGACGACGCGCAGCGTTGTAGAAGGCACAGGGTTATTTTTCTCTCGCGATTTGACATGTGCTGTAGCATTCCAATCATGAGAGCTCCACCAAACCAGTCATCGAAATAAAAAAGTCTTTATTTATACCGAGAATTACACGTTTTAGAAGCACGGTTTTTTGAGCGGGACTAATTTAGTTGCAGAGGCAATCAGCTGTCGCGCTTCGGTCATCTGGATAGGGCCTACCCTTTTTTGTAAAGTTGTACCCGACTATAGAAGTCCTTTAATGAGGAGTCGAGCAGTAAGGCAGTTAGAGGCAATATTTCTTATGCACTTGCCATTCAAAGAAACAGGTCCAACAAAGGCGTCAGAACTTCGCAAACTAAACAACATAGTTTGGTGCTCATGACAGAGAGTGGCTCCTGTATCGAGAAGTGCAAAGGTGACTCCTTCAACAGACACTTCAGTAATGTATGCTGGAGAAGGACGAGGACTCGTACTTTGCAATGGGGACGCAATTCGTGCCTCAGGATCTACGAGCAGATCGTCAGTTTTCTTGCTCAGTGACTAGGTACGGTGACACATCGGAGGAAGCAAGCATCGATGTGAAGATGGTGAGTGACTGGTAGGCAGGGTTGGGCGATGAGGGTAAAATGAAGGAGCAGGAGTGCTGGGAGGTGCTTAATTAAAATTAGTAAGGTAGGGTGGTGGTTGCTGGACGTTCGAATAAGGAAGCATACGACGACGGCCGTGGTGTGTCACAGCACCAGCACTTCCACAAGTGAAACATATCGGATGATCATCCAAGGTGCGCCGCTGCTGAGAGTGTGCTCCGAGTCGCGGCTGGAAGGTCGGGATGCAGCTGTACTGGTAGTGGCATAGTTGCTGGCAAGAAAGTTGGCGGTCGAAGTCGAGCAATTGTTTCTGCGTATGTGAGAGGGGCAGTTGCTGACGGCAGTTCATGGGCTTGAGGGGTGGCTTGAGAGACTTGCTCTTAAACGACGTTCCGGAGTGTAAATGTGAATGAGGGTGATGGTGGCATGCAAGAGACCAAAGACAGCTGGCAAGGGACCTCTCCACGAGCAAACTCCTGGATCTTCAAAAGCAGAGGGGCATGGTCATCTGCAATGACGAGGCTTGATAGGGTATCGTTTGGTTTGGAGGCGTTGCCTGCGCAACTCGTGTAGCTTTGAGAAAGGTCAATTACTTCAACAATGGTGCTAGGACTCTTCGATAGCAACATTTGGATCGTGTCCTCTTCAATACCCTTCATGCTATGCTTGATTTTATCCTCTTTGTGCATCAACACCCACATGTTTGCAAAGGTTGACAATGTCTTCTGTATAACTTAAAATTTTACTGGCTTGCTGGCATCTTGTGCTCATGTAATGCTCTGCGTGAAGGTTTTGCACTGCTGGGCAAATGAAAACTTTGGTGAAGCTGGTCTTAAAGACAGACTATGTAGTAAGGTAGGCTTCATGGTTAAAAAAACCATAGCTTGGCAGCGTCCGATAGGTAAAAAATTGTGTTCCTCAACTTGGTATTGTTGTCCCAATTATTAGGGCACTCGCTTGTAGGATCAGATCCAATCTTCAGTGTCTTTGTAGTCTGTGCCGATGAAGATGGAGGGATCTTGCTAACGCAAGGCACCGGCACGTACCAGAGTGGGTGAGGCCGTCAGAGGAGCGATGTTTGCGGCATCGGTCTTGAGGGATAGCTTGCGATTTCTAAGTTTCAGATAGAGCGAAGCCCAGCATCTCCACCACTTCAAATGCTGTTTGTTGCAGTGGGACACGGGCGAACAGTTAGCAGCAGTCAGAGAAAGTTCAGCAAAGCACAAGCGACCATGAGCTCATGCAGGTGGTGATGGTGCACTCACAGGCCACTCTTGACTAAAGTAACTTTATATAATTTTGCTAAAGTGAGCTGTTGCAATTTAGACTTTGCAAATATTTCCTGCATATTAGTGAATCTATGAATCTATGAATATATATATAGAAGGGGCAAATGAAATAACATGGTGAAATCACTCAACATAAAATTTATATTCACTAAGGTGCGTTGTCTATTAATTCAGCCTTGCTCTGTGATCTGCTTGCCTCTTGGTTACCTTGGATGCTGGAGCGACTGCCCTGGAAAGGTGTTGGTCCTAGGTTCAATCTCTGTATTAAGATTAATTTTTCTTCAGCCATGGAGCTTGCTTTCTCAGAAACGCGCATAAGTTTCCTTTCGGCATTCCTTTCGCAAGAACTGCAATAAATAGAAAAATAATCTATCTAAAGAATACTTTGTAGTTCTTGACCAAAAGCAAACAGCTAAATATATAGGTCTCTTCTATTCAGCTATTCTATTGCGTTTCTCTGCACCTTCTGCACCTAACCCCTTGATTCCCCAAGTTGCAGCAGTGCATCCTGCACCCCTGTCCTCTATTGCATGGGGTGCAAGGCGTGGTGTAAGAATAGACGGGTGTCCCAACGATGCCGTCTCCCTGCAGAGCAGGCTGGCTTCGACTGTTTGCGCTTCCTTTCTTCACCGACAGGAGCACTATGGTATTGGAGGTCATCATTTTCGGTCATCTGCTAGCAGTGTGAGACCCTGTGCTAAAGTATATTGCTGCAGATGCCCTTACGATGCGCACCGTTACTTCTTCTGTGGCACTACTCGCTCTTGCCGATTCTGTATTACTCCATACCATGCTATTTGAGAAGAAAAAATGAACATAAAACAAAACTGCATACTGAACTCCCTGTTCTTGATTTGAAGTGAATTCATCCAGCTTCCTAAAACTTTTTAGTTGGTGCTTTTCAGACATTTTTCCACCTGTGCTTGCCTAGATGTGCTTGTGTTGTGTGTCAGGTGAAAATTACTGCCCCATTGCCAGTAGCACTTTTTTGTCTTTTTATACATTGTTCTGGTCACCAACAATTGTTTAAAAGTTGCTCTTGCTATCATGTGCATCATGCAAGCTGTTGCAAATGGGTCGCAAGCCTCAAGGGTAGCGTTGGCCTGGCGGCCTGGGTCACAGCTGGAAGCATCCTAAGGCCCTGGCAAAGGATGAGTCGACTGCTAACAGAACAACTTGTTTATTCTAGCATCGCAAAAGAGCGGCCGGTCAGGTCGACCGAAGTGGAGAAACGGGAGACCACGTTACTCGACTGAAGAAATCGAAGCCTCTCGTGGCGTCTGGGGGCAGCTGATTTTATACCCTCGGAGTCGAGGGCAAAAAGGAACACCTCGATAGAGGCGCACGTGACAGTGGTGCACGGACACGTTGTGACAAGAAATGACATATCCGCCGGGCCGGTGCCAGTCAGACCTCCTCGCTTCACAGTTGGGGAGCTCCTCTCCCCGGCTGCCGCGCTTTGACAAGTGTGGGCACCAACATGCACACACACACACGCACACACACGAAGACACGTGGCATTGAAACATGCCTGGACACGCTTGGTAGGAGGTGTTGGGGCAGCGCTGAAGTGGCCGAAATGTCCGCCGTTGTGAACAAAGCCCCGGCGTCCATTGCATCTGCGCTGGCATATGCGCTGGCATTGACCGGCTGACTTATAGCAACCTATTAAGTCCATCTGACGTAGGCGCGATGAGCAAATCTGCAGATAGCTCTTCTAACTTTCCCGTGTCGGGCATTTCCTCTCCAGTATCTGGTGCCTTCAACGCTACAGGCTCAATTTTATTCAGTTCGGACGTGCTCTGAATATCAGCTTGCTGTGCCTCCGACCCTTTCTCATTGTTCGACAACGTCAGCCCCGCAACTACCACCTTTGCAGCGAGCTCCCGAACTCTCGATCTGGTTAAGGTCTGAACGCTAGCCTCACCAAACAAAAGCCCCTTCTCGCACAGGAGGTGATCGGACCTGTTCGAAAATAGGTATGGGTACTGGGGGGGGGCAGCATAGATGACACTGCAGCCTCCATCTCAAGTGCTCCGAAAGGTCCTTCAATAAGCACTTTTGCTACGGGCAGACACATGCTATGAGCTTCCACGGCTTGCTTGATCCATGCGCACTCGCCCGTGAACATATCGGGTTCTACGTAAGAGGGGTGAACTACATCCATTGTAGCTGCAGAATCACGAAGCACTCTTTCCTGTTCACGAGGAGGTCTCGCATGTAAGGCTCGAGAAGCTTCATGCTCTCGTCAGTGCTGCATAATGACAAAAACACGACTTGTGTTTTTGTTTTTGGACACTGCGCCGAAAAGTGACCCGGCTTCTGGCACGTATAACAGACGCGCGCTTGCCTCGTCTCGAACCGCTTTCTGCATTCGGCTTCGGCTGCCGCCGTCTCTTTACGTTCGGTCGGACTGCTTTCACTCGCATCCGCACTACGTGTGTCCCCCCTTGCTCTCATGGGCGTGAACTTCGGCCTCTCAAACTTGGAGCCAAATTCACCCTTTTGACTGTCCTTAGCTCCGCGAGCCCGACGCGTCACAAACTCCTCGGCTAGCTCGGTGGCCTTAGCCACAGTACTAACGTCTGGCCTATCCAAGACCCAGTACCGCACGTTCTCAGGTAAACGACTATAAAACTGTTTCAGCCCGAAACACTGCAGAACTTTCTCGTGGTCACCAAACGCTTTCTCTTCTTTGAGCCACTCTTGCATGTTTGACATAAGCCTGTAGGCAAACTCTGTATATGACTCACTTCTGCCTTTCTCATTTTCCCGAAACTTCCGACGGAACGCCTCCGCTGACAGCCTGTACTTTTTTAGCAGACTCGATTTCACTTTGTCGAAATCCTCTGCCTCCTCTCTCTTCAAGCGAGCGACTACGTCGGCCGCCTCGCCGGGTAACAAAGTGAGCAAGCACTGTGGCCACGTTTCCTGAGAGAACCCCTGCTTCTCGCACGTTCGCTCAAAGTTAACCAGGAACAAACCAATGTCCTCTCCAAGCTTAAACGGCCACATCAGGTCAGTCATTTTGAACGATACTGGTTCTCCTGCACCGTGTGCCTGACTTCCATTACGAGCGCGTTCCATCTCTACCTCGAGACGCTTCCTTTCCAAAGCGTGTTGACGGTCGCGCTCCTCTTTCTCTTTTTGCTCTTTAAGTTCGCGCTCCTGTCTTTTTGCCGTCTCCCTCTCCTCAGTGGTCTCAAGGCATTCCGACAGCTCGTCATCCTCAGCTTCTAACTCATGAATAGCCCTTAGCAGTTCTGGTTTTCTGAGTTTGTCTGAGAAATCCAGACCCAACTCTATTGCAAGCTCCAGCAATTTCGGTTTGCGCAACGACTTCAAATCCATGGCTGCTCTGAATGCTGCTTTCTCTACTGCCTACTATTGTCTTGCCGCAAACTAACCCGGCAGCAACGACAACCACAATTACCAGCTATGTTTCTGACACTAACAAAAGCCTGGCAAAACTCAGAAGAAGAAAGTCCCGCACTCACCAAACCTCGCAGCCAAGAATTCAGCGCAGTCGTTCCGCTGCAGGCAACCAGTCATCACACAGGGCTCGTTGCACTGCTCCCAGATGGCCGTTGTGCTGCTCAGCATACAGTCAACCGCATATCTTCGCTGCTGGCCTCCGTTGTCACGATCTCACCGTTGGCAATCAGTTGTTGCAAATGGGTCGCAAGCCCCAAGGGTAGCGTTGGCCTGGCAGCCTGGGGCACAGCTGGAAGCATCTGAAGGCCCTGGCAAACGATGAGTCGACTGCTAACAGAACAACTTGTTTATTCTAGCATCGCAAAAGAGCGGCCGATCAGGTCGACCGAAGTGGAGAAACGGGAGACCACGTTACTCGACAGAAGAAATCGAAGCCTCACTTGGCGTCCGGGGGCAGCTGCTTTTATACTCTCGCAGTCGAGGGTAAGAAGGAATGCCTCGATAGAGGCACACGTGACGGCGGCGCACGGACACGTGACAAGAAGTGACGTATCCGCCGGGCCGGCGCCGGTCAGACCTCCTCGCTTCACAGTTGGGGAGCTCCTCTCCCCGGCTGCCGCGCTTTGACAAGCGTGGGCACCAACATGCACACACACACACACACACGCACACACACGAAGACGTGGCATTGAAACATGCCTGGACACGCTTGGTAGGAGGTGTTGGGGCAGCGCTGAAGTGGCCGAAATGTCCGCCGCTGTGAACAAAGCCCCGGCATCCATTGCATCTGCGCCGGCTATACCGCACGTCGGAGACGAAACGTAACAAAGCATAATTGTCATATTGGGATTGTGTTTTCTTTCATTTAGTTCCGGCACATAGTGTTCACATCAATAGACAGTGCTTTGTGTGGCCACTGCTCTGCGTAAATAAAAGATTAGTAGCTTGCACGGTTGGCATGCATGCTAAAACGCACATTGCTGCACTCGCTAAAACCATGACCCTCACTTTGTGGGTGCAACTTGTGGAACGAAGTAGTTGCAAAACGTTTCCCAATAAAAGCAAGGCATCAGCACAATCTAAACAATGGTCAGAAGTGCAATTCGGAGAGCCAATTTGCCAGCGTAACCATAAATCACTAGGAAACTGCCTTTTTGTGCTTCCTCCTGCATGCGACTGTAAAACTGTACCAGAAAGCTCTGAAGCTGTGTCCTAGTACTCGCAGGAATTATTTAATTGTGACTCTCCAGTAATCACTTAAGTGGGAAATGTAATAACGTTGCATTAGAAATAGATATTTATTACCATAGTTTAACACAATATTCTTGTTTTATCAGAAGTTTTTAACATTTTTATTCACAGTTGTGGCGAATGCTCCATAAAGTTTCATGCTCTCACACTCAGTGAAAGAAGCGGAAACTACGAACAAGAAAGAAACCGATGTTGATTGTTGTTGAGACACCTGCCTATTCTTGCACCTTGCAGCGAGTGGGTGCAGTGTGGCACACCCCAACCAGCATACCAACTGCACCTTTTTTGTTCGTGGTGCCATGCACCTTTTTCGAATTTAACAAACCTTATAATCCACTCACTAAGCACCCATGACGCAATGTTTTAGTGGTATGGGGTGTTGTCAAATGAGTTACATTCTTAGAATTCCTTATCATGTTTAATTCTGACTGTCTCTACGTCGTGTGTGTAAACTGGCTCACTAACTCAAAGGAATGCCACGTAAATGCTATATAAAAAGCCTACAGTTACATAAATTTGCCATGCTGTCACCGGCTAATAATTCAGATTTGACTGGAACCGTTGGAATGTCTAAATAATTAGGAGTCTGGAATATTGGATCTACCAAAAAGTATGTGACTTCTTTTTTCAAGTGGCCATAAAAGTTTGTCAGTGTGCTGCTCTGCACAATACAAGACCTGGTCACTCCATATTTACGCCAATGTCATGCTGTCGCAACAGAAATAAAGTACACTATGCACCAAATCTCCATCCCCAAGTAACATAACAGAAGTTGACTGTGCTGCAATAGCTTAATAATTTCGGGTTCTTCGCAAGTCATATTCCAACACTTCCCTCTTTAAATTGCGACATTAAAACAAAAATATTGTTTTTTCTGCTTGACTACATAGTCGTGCAGGCAAAGCTCAAATTATCAAACAGCATGATTTAAGGTGTCCGAAATTTCGGTTGTCCATGGAATTAGTAGCAGCACTGCAAAACTCCAATGAATTGGTCAGCAATTTCATTGCATAGAGCACTGCAAAACACTGTGCTCTCCATCTTTATTGGGTTGTCACTGCATTTGCCATAGTCAATTTTCATGGAGCCACAATCGTGCTGAAGAAGCAACAGCACTCAGCAGCACAACCAGTGCACTATTATGCTTAAACAGCAGCTGCCCTGAGCACAAGCAGCATCCTGTTTGATGATGCTCAGTCTAGGCAGTGTGCACTAACTGTGCACAGGGTGCAGTTGAGCTGATCTTGAGCAAAATACTGCAGTGGCGGCATGCAAGTTCACCAAAAAGTCGAGAAATTTTACATTATAGCATTCTTTCGATGTTCCTGTGGCAGCTTGTTCATTGGAGATTAACACAGTCAACTTCTGTTGATTTGGCCCTGATAGGACCGACAAAATTGATTGAATTGGGCACGTCAAATTAAACAAGATGCAGAAAAAATGGTCAAGGGTCTAATATGTGTTGCACAATGGCGGCCAGTTTCCTAAGGTCAGCTTAGCCACAACAGATCTGTGTTACGTGGTAAGGCATACAAATGCCACAAAGGCGGTTTTGATTTCATGCCTATTGCTACGTGCAGGCCACAATTTTCTTGAAATAAGAGGTGCTTCTTAAAATCGGGTAACTATTGTAGTGAGGCAGATTGTGAGGTACGGTTATTACTGGAAAATCTTCCTAGAGCAGGCCAAAAATAGGCATTTTCGACAAGATATTTTTGTTTACGTGTTCAACGCATTTGCTTTTCCGTAAGCGTGGCCCAAGACAGGCACTACCACTTAAGGGTTCGCTATTGGCATCACCATAGTGGTCAGGCACATGTGCGCTGACTCGTCAAGTTCCGGTTTTCTGGAAAGAGCAAATTTTACTATCGAAATAAAAGTTTGGGCCCATATAAATGCATGGGCACCGACTGAGATCAAATTGACCGAAAAATCAAATCAACCATAATCAAGTTAATGGAAGTCGACTGTATATCAAAATTTCAAGGTAAGGCCAATTTGTGTGCCCCCATGTTGCTGCATATAAAAGAGGATGAAATTTTCGGCATTTCATTAGGTGCATCTGAGGATGTTGTTTCATTGTATTATGATGTTGCACATAATGCTTGCAACCCTACGTTTGCAGGAGTATGCAGTGGATTTTTCTGGTGACCTGGATGTACTTCTCATGAAGATTACACAGTACAGCTATGCCCGCTGCAGTCACCTTCTTCCCATAAGGGCAGTTTTTCTCTCCAAGGTAAACGGTCAGCTGTGTGTTTGCAAAATATATAAAAAACATTGACATTATCTAAGTACTGATTTATCGAATCTAAAGTAGGATTAATTCACAAGTGCTTACTGCCAAGATGTGCCTTTGTTTAGCAGACAAACTAATAAGGGGTGTAAAGGTTCTTGAAAGCCCTGAAAATTCTTGTATGTTTTGTGCAGCACAGTTTCTAATTTCAGACGTGGAGCTGATAGCAAATCTTGAGCTGCGAGTGGACTTGTTAAAGGGTCATATATGCTTATTTTCTAGTAATAGAGAAGATTATCAGTCACAGAGGTAAGACTTTGGTTCCATTAACTTCTTTGTTACTGCATGGTGCACTCTATAATTTGGAACACGTTAAAATAATTGAGCATTGCTGCGACAGAACGTTTTTTACTGAAAAGAGTAACTCCCCATACTTTTAAACGATCCTCTACTCAAACGAGCCCCTCGTCTGAGAAAGATGCTACACTTCGCAATAATTGAGGTGGAGCATCATTGAAAAGCAGTGACCACTTCTTTCTAGGGACAATGCTGCCATCCGTTTCTTCGAGTCAAGGTGGGGGAATGAATGGAGAAATATTCACCATTTTTTGCAACACTAGGCGCAGCGGAAGAATATTTACAGAATTTCGATACTCAAGGCCGGCGGATATTTTGCATTCACCTGTCATGCAGCACAAGGGTTTGCTATAAAAATGCCACAAATTGCAGATGCTGTGTGCAGCTTTGATTGTGCGATGCTGGTACTTCTGGCAATGTTTGAATTAATTTTGGAGCCTTGAGTAAAAGTTTATTGATTACAGGCTCGTAGGAATATACAAATGAAGTGGAATATACAGGAAGAGGTGCCTTGGTGAAAGCATTGCAGTGGGCACTCTTGTTGCAATACACATAGCATAAGGATAAAACAAAAGCAATTGCAAAACAAACACTTCAAGAGTACATCTGTTGCTTTTTGATATCTTGATGTAACTTACATATGAGAATTAAAACTATTCAAAAGGAAATTGGTAAAGATTATCATGTATATTTGAGAAAGAGAGGAAAAAAAAGTATTTTTGTACAAAACAGAGTACATACTAATCTAAAGCCTTAATTTGATGTGTATTAAAGGTACACTTGGCATGAAGATACAACATACAAACCTTAATGGTCTCACGTGGGGGGAGAAGAAGGAAGATAACATTATATGTTGGTTACAGAACAAGAAAAGGCTAGCATAAATTACATCGACTGATCTGTCTCTGCTTGTTATAATGTCATCAGTACATGCAGCACTTCATTCAATATAGCATGCAGTGAGTTACAGTGGGATATGGGATGATATCGAGAAGTGAAAATAAATAGCATAAAAACTAATCGACATCACCTGTTCATAAATGAGCCAACTGCATGTTTAAAAGATAATAATACAGGCGAGTTTTTAAACCCCATAGTGTTTCATACCTTAATGGCAGCCGAACTCCCGTTTTCTGTCCATAACTAGTACCTGCTTTTGTCTGTAAAACTTTTATTTTGTAAGGAGAAATGTGTAAATGAGAAATTGTGATAGAATTTGTTCCTGCAATATAAAGAAGGTTGGGGTTGTGTACCATGCAGTAAGCAATAATACTTAGGTTGTAGGACATTAATTTTGCAAGTAGATTACTTTGTAGATGAAAGAGTAGAGCTGTGTTTTTGCGCGTGCTCCAGTGAACCTCGGTTTGTATTATGCATGTGACCCCACTGTTTAATGCAATAGTTAAAGTGACTATGAATGAAAGCACAATTGAGAACAACTAGTGTAACGGAGGCTAAAGTATTGCCAGGCTTTGTGAAAAACATGAGTGCCATATCTTGTTTTCTATTTTCATTGCTCATTTTGTGCATTAGAGCTTAAAAAACTGCCAATCTCAACACCAAGAAATGCGCATTGGTCAATGGGTAAAATTGCTTGATTATTCACTCAAACTGGAAGTATGTTACAAAACTTTTTTAGCTGCAGCTTAAGATTACAAATTTAGTTTCTGAGGTGTCGATTAATTAATAACACTTTAAAGATAGCTTTATAGCTGCATTGTCGGGCTTTAGTGGAGTCATGTGAAGTGAAAATGGTAATGTCATCCACGTAAAGTAATCTCCCTGTCTCTGGTGACAAGCAATCTGGAAGATCATTTGTGCAATTGAGAGATAATAATGGTCCTAATAAAGACCCCTGTGGAACTCCTATGTCGATAGTTTTGGTGTGTAAAAACGCACCTTAAACAGAGATTGTCTGTGTAGGATTAAGTAAATACAGCGGAATCTCGTTGATACTATCTTCACGGGAACCAGAAGATAAAACGCATCATCCAAAAATTGTATTATATGTATTGTATTCTATGGGACATTAACCCGCCGTGGTTGCTCAGTGGCTTTGGTGTTGGGCTGCTGAGCACGAGGTCGTGGGATCGAATCTCTGCCACGGTGACTACATTTTGATGGGGGCGAAATGTGAAAACACCCGTGCACTAAGATTTAGGTGCACGTTAAAGAACCCCAAAAGGGTTCTACTTATGAGGACGACGCAACGAGCTATGGAAAAAAGAATTATGGGTGTAACATAAAGGGATAAGAAAAGAGCAGATTGGGTCGAGGGAACAAACACGAGGTAATGACATCTTAGTTGAAATCAAGAAAAAGAAATGGGCATGGGCAGGACATGTAATGAGGTGGGAAGATAACCGATGGTCATTAACCCTTTGAGGGTCGAATTATTTTGAAAAAAACTTTCCCGGGTGGTCAAATTATTTTATTGCAGATATTGAATGTACAAGATGTATAAAGTCGGGAATAAATAGTAAAAAAAATTAGGGAACAGTATTTTGGTGTCGGCATCACTCAGAACTGCAATATGTTCAATAGTATTTTAGAGTGTGGTACTCCTTGAAACACAAGTCTCCGCGCAGCCGCAGAGAGCGAGAATACCTCATGAGCGGCCGTGATAAACGAGCTAAGAGCCGTGCCAATCAAGATAGAAATCAACTTCCGCCGCGCCTGCGATAGCGTGCCGACAAAGATAAAAATCACGTTTCGCGCACCTCCGTTGCGGCGGAACCGAAACCACGAAAGCGCGTTGCCTCTGAGAGCGAGAATACCCCGCGAGCGGCGGTTATAAACAAGCTAAGAGCGAAGCCAATCAAGATAGAAATAAACTTCCACAGCATTTGCAAGAGAGTGCCGACAAAGAGAAAAATGACGTTTCGCGCGCCTCCGTTGCGATCACGCGGCGAAACCGAAACCGAAAAAGGGGTGTGGCCGCAGTCTGCGCGACGCGCTGAAGCTTGAAGTCAGTTCTGTTTATCTCCCCAAGAAGGTAGCACAAATTTCAAATGCTTCTTGTAAGACCTAAGAGGTGGCAGCACCTCCCAGGAAGCGTGCATCGTCATTATGGCGCGAAATTTCAAGCGGAGGGTCGAAACCGTACCCGTACGGCAAAGACCTTGCGGGACAGAAAACCGCCGCCGTACATGTACGGCGAAAACCGTCAAAGGGTTAAGGGTTACAGACTGGATTCCAAGAGAAGGGAAGCGTAGCAGGGGGTGGCAGAAAGTTAGGCAGGCGGATGAGATTAAGAAGTTTGCAGGGACAACATGGCCACAATTAGCACATGACCGGGGTAGTTGGAGAAGTATGGGAGAGGCCTTTGCCCTGCAGTGGGCGTAGCCAGGCTGATGATGATGATGATAAAGAACCCCAGGCGGTCCAAATTTCCGGAGTCCTCCACTACAGCGTGCCTCATAATCAGAAAGTGGTTTTGGCACACAAAACCCCATAATGTACTCTCTCTAATCGTTTGGGACATTGGCTGGGAATGTACAGAATCGTACCGAGATTCCACTGTACTGAATGTGCTGTAGTGTTGTAGTGGGGCCCAGTTATGCCATAAGAAGAAAAGTTTGTCGAGAAGAACTCCATGATTGATAGGGTCGAAAGCTTGACAGAAATCATTGCAAATCAATCAGAGGAACTTGCTGTTATATATAGGGCTTTTAATTTTATCAGTGATTTCAATTTATACAAGGCTAGTGAAAAGACCTCGTCAAGATATTAATGCATGTGGCAATATTAGCTTAAATTGGTCATGGTATGTTGTAAGACATACTGCAATGAATTTCTCAGCAACCTTCCTAACCCAAGGAATAGTAGCAATTGGCTTATAGGTATTGATGACTGATGACAACCCTACTAAACAAAGAAATAATAGTAATTGACCTATAGTTAATCACGACTGTTCTAGCACCCTCTTCTCTCTCTCTCTTCTTTTTTACAGACACAACTTTGCTTGTCTTCATTTCAGTACAAACAATGCAGTACAGTCGAACCCTGCTACAACGAACGCCGCTTCAACGAAATATTTCCAATTCCCCATCAGCTAGGCATAGAAGTCAATGCAAAAAAAGTTCTCACCACAGCGAACAATTTTTCGGGCTTGTTGTCGCTTCAATTAAATTTTTGCTCGGTTGAGCTGGGCTTTAAAATTTGCTTTGCGATAAAATAAACATAACACCAATCATCCGCAATTTTTCGTACATCCACGCCGCTTAAGTTCACCAAAAACGTGCGCCCACTGCACCGTCGCCGATAAACAAACTCATGGAGAGGCGCCATTGTTTGGTGGTGATGACAATGAGGCTAGCCGCCTTGCGACAAGGCGCAGGCCCACTTTGCCAATCGGGAGCTACAGCCAATCCGTATCCATCCTAGGTCACGTGATCGCTGGCGCAACGCGGCAATGCAGATTTTAGTTTGTGCTTGTGCGTGCGGCCAGCATGGCGACATAGCGGAAGTTTCTTTCCTTGGAGGTGATGGCGCGAATCATCAGCGAGGCTTTGAGCGGCAGAAATAAAGGAGACGTTGCAGCAGAGTTCGGCATCTCCAACAGCACGCCGTTGACAATTTTGAAGTCGAAGGACGCAATCACCAGTGCTCTTTCTGTGGGGGCATCCGCCAAACGGAAGAAGTTGACTCAAGCTGTACACGAGGATCTTGAAAAGGCGTTGTTTACATGATTCCTTAATATGCGTGCCAAGAAAATGCTAATCAGCAGAAGCGTGCTGCAGCAAAAGGCACTCAACTATGCTTGCATGCTTGGCATCGATGATTTTGAGGCAAGCACAGGTTGGCTGACCCGCTTCAAGGCCCGAAATGACATCGTTGCGAAAGTGTTATGCGCCGAACAAGATGCTTCAGCCCTGCCTCGTGCACTGGATGTAATGGACGCTTTTGACGTCATTCGTAATTTCATTGGCACCCACGATGACGACGTCGCAATGCAGCTGCTGACCGAGTGCGAACATTGCACCGCGGCGATGATGACCAAAGGACGGAGGCAAACAAAGACGACCAACTTTTTTCGGAAATGAATGAAGTTTTTCAATGTGTCGTCAAATCTGACAGTGTTTTGGGTCAGATTTTGCCACAACAAAAGGAAACCGTCTTTTTCCAGAAATTAATGATGCCTGTGAGTGTGTAGTCAAATTTGTCAGTGTCTTGGGGCAAATTTCGCCACAACGAAATTTTTGCTTCAACGAAATTTTTCGCACGTCCTGTGAGTTTCGTTGTAGCGAGGTTCGACTGTACTTAAAGATTAAATTCATTATGTGTGCAAAAATAGGTGCTATGACATCGACAGTGTACTTTATGTAACAACTGGAAATATTGTCATTACCAGGACCAGTTGATTTCAGATTCATGATAATACTGTGTACCTTGCTGGGAGTGGTTGGAAAAGGATGGACTGTGGCAAACGGCGAGTGTTGTTAACGCGCTCTTGACAGGAAGTCGTTGGCAGGCTTTAAAAAAAATAAACTGAAGGCATTTGCAAGGTCAAGGGAAAATTAGCTGTAATTTTATTGACAGGGAATGAAAGTCGCGGTAATGCTGGCTTCAGTAAAAGAGGAATCATAAAGAATCTACTTTGATGCCGTGTTGTTGACTGGAGGAGTTGCCAGTGTACAGTCAACAACCGGCACCATAACCTACCCCATAGAGTCAGTGTATAAGAACGTCTGGAATTTCAGATGCAAGAACCCGTCACCATCAGATTTCCCAGACTTTTTCCAGGTCCCAAATGGCATTAATCATAGTCATCACCATCGCCATTTTGATTACCTCGCTGCTTCGAACTGGCGCTCTCACATGCAAATCCGCTGGCAGCCTTAGCCACCACCATGGCAACTTTAGGCCTAGCTGCTTCAGCATTCGCTACCAAGCTTTTTGCTGTTCGGCGCCGTATTTTTCAGTAAAACGATTCGCTGCTGTTAGCAATTGGCGCCGGCTTCGCCTTTGTAATTCTCGCCAGTGTCTTCGAATATCGGGAAGGACGACGCATTGCATTATGGTGGTTTCCGAAAGTCAGTTTCGCCTTAGTAGAGTAATGCTACGCAGCGAAGCATACGCCAGACTATTGCGGTGAAGCATAATCATGGGAATTGGAGGAAGGGCTAATTGTCACGGGACACAGTATGTATTCCTTACACACGCGTGAACCCGCCATCTCGTATCACAGTACAAGCACCAATATGCCTAATAAGTGTACTGGCAGGCATTCAGAGCTGTTTCTGATGTGCCTGTGGTGACTTGAGCCTTTAAGCGGACTAAAAGACATGCATTCATTTTTCGAACTGCCCGATTTTTCGTACGTTTTCATGGCCCCAAGAAAGTCAGAGAAATTGGACGTTGACTGTACCTAGAGGATGCTTCAAATGGTCCGTGGGGCGAACGTGCGGTAGAAGGAGGACGAGAGCAGGAAGGACCTACGCATTGAGGAATGAACTGGAAAGGAAGTGTGCCACTGCTTCTTTGAATAAGTTTGAGCCCCCCCCCCCCCCCCCCCCAAAAAAGAAGAAGTTGATTGACATTGAGATACAGGTGTCCTTCATCCAAACCAATATAAACTCTTTAAAGCAGTGAAATGCAATACTGAGGCATTGTCCGTGGACTGAGAGTATGTCAGGACAGTTGAGGATGACTTAACAGCTGTTGAGAGAGGGAATCTCACTTGTGACAAAGTCCAGGCCTCATACAAATGAGCTTGCTATCAATTGAACTAGCTCATATTTGAAAATATTTGCTTCTGTATGCATCTCCTTTTTATTCGTATTTGAGAATGTGTGACTCAATTCGCAATAGGTTTTAGCATTTTTTCATCGGTATTTTATTTCTGTGTATTCACTAAGCCCTCCTTTCTGTTTTCTTTTTGAATAAAATAAACACTACTCCTTATTATTAAAACTGGATTAAGTCGTTTTTTTTTTTAAATATTTTATAATGCTTGCTAGAGAGTGACAGCATTGGGCGACATGGTGTCAGCCTGTCTTGACATAAAACAAAGTTCTGTGTCCTTCAGGGAATCTTACAAAGCCACTCAGGGAAAACCTGGGAAACTCTGGGAATTTGGAAATGTCAACTTGGTAGACACCCTGTATATTTCTTTCATGGCAGATTTCAGTAATATTACTTGCAGTGCTAGTTTTATTTAGAAATGAACTTAGTATGCGCCACTACTCCATTTTCATGCAAAGTTACACAGTTCCATGACTAACAGACAAACTTGAGTTCTCGATAGTTGCTGGCTGGTTGCCCGGGGATTTCAATGGCACCTGTTCGGTCGTCGGTTGATCTCGTGCCTATGATCTCAGGCCCAGCCCCAAAAAAGCATTAGTCCCTAGTTCACTTTTTGTAACAGGAAAAATTTTTCTCCAGCCTTGAAGCTTTCTTTCTGAGAAGCGTTTTTTGTAACTTTGTGGCTATTCTTAGGTAGATGACAATTTTTCCATTTCATCAAACTTCCTTTACTTTTTGCGAGTTCCACAGAACTCACTTGCTGACAATAGTTCGCTAGACCCTGCTGCATAACCCTTACTGAAAATGCCTGCACAAAGCTTTTTTATATACCATTTGTTCACACTCTGTGACCTAAAAAGTGGGAGTGGGTGCAAGCTCATATAAAATGCAGATTGATCAAATAATTTCCCCCAACTTTTAGGTACCCAGTATTTGAAGAACAAATACTTTGATGTTGCACATATTGCAATGCACATCTGGTGACTGCAAATTTGCATATTTGCATAATAGCATTTACTATTCCTTTCTTTTTGGTGCAATAACTTGAGAGAGACACTGCACTATTAGCACCACTGCTGTGAACAGCTTGTGAATGTAGAGTTCAACCTACAATAGGAATGTCATTTTAAATGTTTTGAATAGAGAATACTGTGCCTGCAGGACCAGCGCCATGTGTACATCATGGTTCCCTCCGTGGGGAAGCACCTGGTGAACCATGCCCGACCTGTCCTGCCCCATCTGACTATTCTGCACGACATTCTGAGTGCCCTCCACGTGCTGCACACTCCTTTTGAGAGCAAACCTTCTATTGGCCATGGCCGTGTTCATCCTGCCTGGATTGTGCTGCCTGCTGATGGCCAGTCCATCGTACTTGATCTGCCAGATTTCAGCACCTATATGCTGGTACAGTCATCACATATACTTTGAGTTCTTGTTTTCGCAATGCATGTCATAACTCACTTTAACGTGTGTACAGTAGAACCCCACTATTTTCTAAAAAGTTGGGCTGGTGAGTGCTTGTGCAGGGACTGGTGCATTTTAACTGTTTTAAAAAAAGGAACAAGAAAAGAATGGGGCATTACTTTAGCATATTGTCTTGCGTGCTTCTCCTTTCTGCTAATTAGTCTTTTTGCCCAAATTTTGATATTAGTCCTTACTTGACTAATTAAGCATTGGGTTTATTTATGCCAATATTCACAAAAGTAAAATACTAAGGATGTTCGAATAGTGAGCTTTTCTAATGAAATCAAATATGAATGTTGAAGAAAAAGAACCTCTGAATATTATTCATTAGTGTTGAGGGTTGGGCGAGTTCGTATTGCATTCTTAAACTGGTACAATGCAACATAAGAAGGAAGAAACAAGTTGAGCTGGCCAGATCAAAGAACAGAGCGCTGGCTTCCAACTGGTTTGTTGGCAAGTTGCACAAAATATATAGCTCCAAAAAAGCATCCAGACATGTCGTCACAACACTTCACAAAATGTTGCAGCGATAGAAGACTACACCATCATGAGTCACAAAACGTGCAATTCTGTCATGCACGGTTAAACTGATCAAGAAATACTTCCTGTGAAAATAGGCACTAAGATGGCGTGCTAACACACGTGCTGCCAGCCTTTGCTATGAGATCAGCTTCAGTAATCTCCCGCATAAGTTGTGATCGGTGCTTTTTTTGCACTTCACACTGATAAAAATTCGGCTTACATCCACAGTCACGACAGTGAATTCCTAAGTGTCCCTGTATAGCTTGGTGCACATTGTAATCATGTTCTTTGAGCCTTTCATTAAGGCAGCAACCAGTTTCGCCTATATATCTCTTCCCACATGATAGTGGAATTGAATAAACACCCCGAACGACCCAAAAGACACAAAATGCTTCTGTGCATGGTCGAACAGACAGTGCTGCGCGGATGGAGCAGATTTACGGCTGTACAGAGCCTGCGTAGCGTATCTGGCGCAGGAAACGCTACTTCCACGCTACCCCTGCAGCCAATCTTTTTTAATCTGTGAGAGACGTTATGCAAATATGGTATGACTACCGGTGTCTTGTTAATTATTTCTTTGTTGGGCTTCTGTGTGACTGTCCTTCTTTATCTGCTTTAATAGCTTTTCAGCTATAGCTGGCAGTAGTGTAGCCAGGTATCTGGCACACAAAAGTTGATCAATTTGACCTGCAAAACTGCACTGCATGGCATGATGACAAGATTTCCTGAGGGTATTAGTAAGACAAAGATTACTGATGCTTCGCTTAACCGGCTCAGAATGGGTTGAGTCAAATGATAAAAGAGGTTTCCCACTTCTTGGTTCGTACATCCAGCATACATGATCACATGAAAGAAGTAAAATGACTTAGAATCGTAAGCTGTTGTCAGTAGGCATCTCATGGGTGAACACAAGCCGATGAAAGCAATTGTTAAAAGTTTCCACGATTTTGTCTGATGTTTGCTAAAAAGCAGCATTGTTGCAATCTACAAGGATAAAAAAATCATCTACAAAACGGTCTACTTTCATGACATTTTGTTTATGTACTGTGCTGAATAGCAGCCTGTCATAATGAGCAAGGTAGGTGTCACTTAGGACAGGGGCTAGGCATGAGCCAATGCACGCACCACTGTTTTGAATGTAGGTCCGGACATTAAAAGATACAAACGTCGATTTTAGGTAAAACGATAAAAGTACCATGAGGCTGCTGTTATCAACACCAGTGCGATTCTGGAAAGCTATCGCACCAAAGGAATCAATGGCGTTATCAACACACTGCAACAACTTGTCATGTGGCAACGAATAATATAGATCTTTTATGTAGACTGGAAAAGCTCGTAAGCGTTTGTTATTCTCTTCGAGAAAGCTTGTCAAAGCGTCTGAGTTCCTTATTAAAATAGGGTCGTCGACAGTAAGCAAGTCAAGTTTCTCTTGTAAAAACAGGGCCACAGATTTTTGCCACATCCCTCTTTCTGTCTTAATAACCCGCAGGGAGCAGTCAATTTTATGTGTCTTCGCCGTGAAAAACATGTCAAGGCTAAGTTTCTTGCACTTATCGACTGCTTTGGACAGCTTTTCGAAAGCCAACGCGTTGCACAGCTTTTTAACTTCGGATTTAACTTTTGGCAACGAAATGGCTACCACGGGTCGAAAAACAGAATCAACGGCAGTGGTAGCTTTTGTGAGGAAGAAAAAATTAGGCCAAACCACAAATCCACCTTCTTTGTCTGAAAGCAAAAGAACAAGGGAATTCGCTTTAAGGTAACCCACTAAATTCTTAATTGGTAGCTTTTTGCTTGGCGGCTTAAAGCACGAAATCACATCAACACCTTTGGCCACGCACCTGTCCACTTCTACCTCATGAACCTTTCAGGCTACTTGCCTGACGTAGGTGATCAGTTCATGCGGTGAATTGGCAGGTTCCGTGCCAAATTTGGGCCTGCAAGATCCTTCGCGCTGAATGGCTACGGCAGGCTCAGGGAAGCCTCAGGGAAGCCTTGTACCTCAAGCTACAAAACGCTGAAGGCGTTCTTAAAGCGAAGGAGAAGTGGTGTGACCTGTCCGCTATGGTCGACAGATCAGTGAAGTACCTGTGGCAACATGTGCTCTTCCGCCTGCATTCTATGACACTGAAGAAGGCGAAGGCAACGAGCAACCCCGTGCATACAGTCGGCGCTGTTATGATTCCTGATCAGGTTAGGCATGTGTTGAGCCTTGGGCCCAAGTTTGCCACTTGGACACTATTGGAAATTGGTGAATAATTGGAAATTATATGTGCTTTTGGTCAGGAGCTAGTGCCTGTGTACAACTGTGGGTCTCCTGCTGCAGAATTATTCAAGACAGTCCTCACTCACTTTCTCTTCTTCGAAGCCCCAATGAAAGTTATTTATTTATTTATTTATTTATTTATTTATTTATTTATTTATTTATTTATTTATTTATTTATTTATTTACAAACCTACATCGCCCAGTTGGGCATTATTGTAGGGGGGCTGAAACAACATCTACAATCAAATGAAGAAAGCAGACAGGCACAGCTGTCACTTGAACATTCAACTGAGCATACATCTTTCAAGGAAGAGGAAAACATTTTTGTGGGAACATCGACAACACTCTTATCCAACTTTGATTCCACTTATGAATCGCAAAAAAAAAAAAAATAAGAATGCGCAAATACATCCGTTCAACAACTTATTTCACAAACCTTTTTAGCATTATCATTTCTGTTCAATATGTAACCTGCGCTCATCATGTATAAACTTTTATTACTATCAGTTTCATCCTAAAAAATGGAATGAAAAAAGTTTAATTGCAAAAATGTTCATCACTGCTGAAGAGGCTTCCAAGCTAATTCATTCTTCATGTGAGTTGTACTGGAATTAAAGTTACAATTACCACTGACAAAGCGTGCAGTGCAGTTTTGTATATGTTCAAATTTATAGATTAGCATTTGGCCATGAGCATCCCATACTCTACAAGCATATTCAAGGATTGAACATATATTGGTGACATACGGAGCTTCCTTAAGGCTTTTTGGGGCAGATTTGAAATTCCATTTACTGAAATTTAACACACCATTGGCTTTACCAGTTACATAGCCACCTATATGTTTATTCCATGATAAATCAGAAGACAAGTAGACACCAAGATATTTCAAATTTTCAGCGTGGCCGATCGATGTACAAGACAGGCTATAACAAGAATGGAAAGGTTTGTGTTTCCTAGTAAAACTAATAAAACAACACTTACTTATATCCAAATGCATTTTCCATTTTTTCCACCACGTTACTACACTGTCAAGATCACATTGTAAGTTATTAATATCATCCATGCCATTTATAGATTTATAAATTTCAGAGCAATCTATACTCTTCTAAGTGCAGAAGATGCTACAAACACACGCTTCAACACTAATTGCAACGATTGAGCTCATCGAGGTGGCCAAATCGAAATGCACCACGGGCATGCCCGCAATAAATTCATAAGGGCGTTTCACATCGCTTGTCAACGCATGCGTCCGTGGCCTAATGGTTTCTATATTAGGCATCTGTGCTAGAGTTCCTGTGAGAGGTCCATCGGAAAATTTTAATAATGTTTATTAAATTGTTTATTACACAGTACATTGTGGAAAATGACGAGTTTACAATCATGAAGTCGTTTGAAGCCAGAAGGACTAAGTTTAGGCAAATCCATGTACTTCCCTTGATTCCCCTGCTGGGCCAACTGCTCCCATTGCAGCTCTCATAGACACTAGTGTTAGAGTTCCCTCTAGTAATTACTGTATGAAACTCTGTGCGCTACCCGATTCTTGGGGGCTGCCATGTTGGATCTCCTGCTGGCTTGGCCAGGCCAGGCTCGGCCTTTAGTGACCCGCTCTATCGCCCTCAAGATAAAAACACGCACGCTTACAATAGAGAGCATGCCACATCCTCCAGTATCGGAGGCCATGGCCGCTCTTTCTTGGCTGACAAAACACTCTAGCGGATGGCACTTGTTTATTTCTTTTTTCTGTCAGCACTATCATTATAACCACTTAATTCGGGATCCATTTTTCTTCATTTATTTATTTTGAAGTTTCAGTTGTTATTTGCATGTGGCGTGTATACAGAGCAGGTGTGTCTCGGAGGCGATGTCGCATCTTTGTGTGTGTTCGTGCAGCTTCGGATTTGTGTGATTGGCACAACCTTTTGTGCCTTCGCGAGAGCCAAGTGGTGTGAAGAAGCGTGGCTCGTTTCTTTGATCTCCAACGGAGATTGCCAACGTGGTGACGCTCTTGTCAGACTGTTTATGCGGATGACATCACTCTTGCACAAATCCATGCAAATCTGATCGCCTCCAAGTGTAGTATTAGGCAGGGCGTTACAAGGTTTTTTATCAGTTGCTCTAAGTTTAATATATTTTATTTTTCTGGCTGAACAAGATTTTGGACTATTTTTTGGTCCCCGCGATGTCCGAAAAATCAGTCGGCGACTGTACTCCTCCATGGGATGTGTGGTGAAAGGAAGGCATGCCACACAAGCATGCAAATCAACTCAGTAAACCTATAAAAAGAATGAAGCAAGTGAGAAGTTTGCAGTAATCAATTGTTTAATCACTAGATCAGATTCTATCATTTTTTATGTGTCTTGCAATAAGAGGTGCAAGCACAGTAGTATTGCCGATTTGTGAGTGCCCAACTGTAAACTAAGTGATTGCACGGTACCTATAGAAGATCTTTGAGGGCGAGCAAGTTGCAGTTGTGGTTTGAGAGATAAAAACAAGATATAGATTAGTGTTCCTGGAGACCATAACTCAAAATAACACATGCGAGAATGCTGAATATGCAGTGCTTAAGCACAGGCATGAGCACACAGCAGTAAACTATGCAAGCAAGAATACTCGTACACTATGATGGTGGCAAAGGAAGGCAAAAAACAAAAATCGGTTCTGGTGGAAGCTGAGGGGTGGCAGTCCTATAAGAAATGTTTTTAGAAATTGCGGTAGGTTGTAGCAGCTTCGGGTTGATGCTAGGTGGCTCTTTAATGACAAAAGGCAGAGTTTTTCAAACCTTCGGCCTCCGCCACACAAGTACATCTATGACTGATTTGTACTTGTTTCCTTTGCTTGACCTGTATAGCGTTGTAGAGAAGTGGCAAGTTTTGTAAATTTTGTGCATTGTGAGGGTGAACCCTCAGCTTGTGAGGGTGAACTAAGGATGTGTCTTCTTGTGCTCACAAGGCAGGAGAGCTGGGAGGGTTTGCGGCATCTTCTCCTTAGTCGTTAGCAGACCCTAGACCATATATATATATATATATATATATATATACACACACACATATATATATATATATATATATGTATGTATATATATATATATACACACACACAGGGTGTCCCAGCTAACTTGGACCAAGGTTTCGAAAAAACCTATGCGTATGCGTTCTGCAGAACAGAAATTCTATGGATGTTGTTAGCGTTTATCTAAACTTACAGTAGTTTTTTTTTTTCTCATATTTTTTTTTAGTAATTAGCCGAGATAAATTAACGTTTTAAATAAAGCTTGAAACGTTCAGGCGTCAATAGGAAAGTTGTGGAGCTCCACAAATATTGCCCAACCCAGGTATTTCCAATGAGATAGGCTTAGCATGGCCATATTTATTCGGGAAAAATGAAAGCCCACGGAGTTAAAAATACCACGTGACAGCGAGCTCTGCGTGCCCGAATGTGCGGCAATTACAGTGCTCTCATGAGTGATATTTAAAAACATTGTCAGCGCTGCGCCTTCCCTTCACTTACGAGAGACGGCTTCACTGTTTGCTCGCCTCAGACATTACCGGCAGCAGCTGGCGACGGCGCTCCGAAAAAGCGATTCATCAGCAGCCGCTCGCGCCTGTCGCTGAGGAAGGAGCCGTCAGCAGCTGTTTATTCCGATATGATGAGAAGAGCATTTTTTTTTTTCCAGGGTTCAGGTCAATGCGGAATAGGAAAAAATACACACAAAACATGCATCATACGTCTGGAACCTGTGTGAGAGAGAGCATCATTTGTTACAACGCTGCTTTTCCATAGGCTTTTCTTCCAAGCTGCACCAGCGGCTAGATGCATGTGAGCTTGACTGTCTGATTAGTGTTGTGCCGTGCAACCATTTCAAAGAAGTTTTTTGCAGTGCTTAAAGCATGCCATACCCAAGCGAGCAGAAGGCGAACATGGTCTTATCCTTGGGAGCGGCACGGGACGACAAGAGGAAAGCTGCCAAGGTATACCGAAATTGGAAATGTGGGGGAAGACCTAGCGCGAACTCAATTATGAAAAGTTACTTGATGCTGAAAGAAACAGGTACCTTCAAGAAGACGCAGCATAGAAAGTGGACCATCAGTGAAGAGGCTGAAGGAGACATTTTGGCTTTCATGACTGCAAACCCTCATTCCAGCATGCGTGATGTGAGTGGTGAGGTCAGCATTTCAAAGTCTTTAGTGTCAAGAGTTCTTATGAAGGCTGAAATGCATCCGTATTACCTCCAACTGCATCAAAAGCTGCAAGAAAGAGACTTTGAATGGCGGCTTGATTTCTCAAATTGGATCCTTGTGAACAGTGACAAAATACCGGATTTTGTTGTCAACGTGCTCTAGACAGATGAGGCAACCTTCTTCAGAAATTCTCAAGTCAACATCCATAATGCGCATTACTGGAGCGATACGAAGCCGCGTTGGGTGGCGCAGACCAGACACCAGTACCAATGGTCATTCAGTGTGTGGTGCGGTATCTTTGACGGAAGAATAATTGGACCCATATTTTTTTACCACATGCTCACTGTTCAGCAGTACGAGAACGACATCTTGGAAGGCCTTGTATAAGATTTTCGCTGTGATCTCCCTCTTGCGTTTTTAAAGTGAACTTGGTATCAGCACGACGGTGCACCAGCTCACAGCAGCATCCTTGCCCGAGCCGGGCTTGACGAAGCCTTCAAACGCCAGTGGGTCGGGCGGCATGGACGATGCAGTGGCATGGCCTGCAAGGTCACTGGACTTGACACCTCTTGCCTTCTTCCTGTAGGGACATGTGAAAGACCGAGTGTACCGCGAACCTACAACTACACCAGAAGTGCTAAAGGCAGAGATTGCTGAGGCCTGCAGCGAGATACCGCCTTGCGTTATCAAGAAAGCTACACAGCACGTTCTGAAAAGGTGCCAGTACTGTATTATGGCAGAGGGCGACTTGTCTGAACAAATTCTTTAGACAGACATCACAGTGAATAAATCTCTACAACGGTTTCCATTAAAAGAGCCATCTATGTGAAACTTTTGTACGGCATGGAAAAGGCACGTAAGTAATATAAAATTACAAATTCTCGGTCGACAAGGAATGGACAAGAAGCTAAAAAGCAACCTTCCGTGTCAGTTTACAATTTTTCCTTTTGTGACAACCAGCGCAATTCACACTAGACGTTATCAAGCTTGTTATAATGCGTGTTTGCTTGTTGGGGTCTTGCTCCCAAATTCAAACTCATGAGCTTGTCATTTTTCCTCCTCATGCATTTTGCTAGCATGAGAGTGCAATTATCGCGGCAGAAACGGGAGCCACGCTTTATTTCAACTGCCGCCCGAACCCACTGGCGTTTATCTCGGAACCAAGCACAACGCGAAGCTCTGTCATGGGCAGCACGAAAGGCGCGAAGCGAGCGATGTTTTTTTGCAAAGCACTGTTGAGAGTGCTGTAATCGTGGTGCATTCAGGCGCACAGAACGTGCTGTCATCTATTTTTTTAACTCTGCAGGCTTTTGTTTTTCCCGAATAAAACAGCCACCCTAAGTCTGTCTCATTGAAAGTGCCTGGTTGAGCAATATTTGTGGAGCTCCACAACTTTCCTATTGACGCCTGAACGTTTCAAGCTTTATTTAAAACGTTAATTTATCTCGGCTAATTACTCAAAAAAAGATGAGCAAAAAAATGGTACTGTAAGTTTAGAGAAACGCTAACAACATAACAACATCCACGCAATTTCTGTTCTGAAGAACGCATAAATTTTTTCAAAATCTTGGTCCAAGTTAGCTGGGACACCCTGTATGTGTGTGTGCATATATATATATAATGTGAGAAAGTGCACTTAGCGTAGCAAGTTGCCCTTCATGTGCTTTATTTTTTTTAACACTTGTTTGATGAATAATGACGGAGAAAGAGTGTGGCAAGGGCACCTGTGCACATAGCCGCTTCTGTGGTTATGACGACACAAGCGCCGGAAGTGCCAGCGCGGCTGCAGCAGTGGTTGTGGTGATGGTGCCTGTGCATGTTCTGTGTGTTTCTGTCGTTTTAATGTCACGCACGTCTGAGGTGCCCGTGCAGCTGCAGCAGTGGTTGCGGCAGGTGCATGGGTGGTGTGGTGACCGCAACGGCACTTGTGTCAGCGTAGTGTGGTGCCATATATAAAACAATTCATGATTTCATAATGTATGCAGCCTAAACAGCTTCACTGGTAATCCATCCCCATATGAATGTTGTGGCCTCACAAACATTTAAAGAGGCTTACTATGAACATGTGGCGTGCAAAATCAGTGATGACGATGAGCCACAATGAACAGGCGCATATTTTTACTGAGCAGTAGGCTCTAGCCGGCCATCATTCCTCGATGGATGATCCCCAGGCCCTTGCCAGCCATGCGTGATCTCAGCCACGCACCCGCTTCACTTCCTAGGGAATGGCCTGTCCCTAGCCAGCCGCCGTTCTCCTCATCTTCCTCGGTATTGATGCTGCTGCAAATGGATAAAGTTTGGAGTGCAGTGTTTGCTTTTCCTATTTATTCTCCAGTGCCCTGTCTCTGCCTTGTCCTGCTTATGGCAGCTTTCTTTCCACAGCCAGCTTATAACCTTTCGATATTTTCCTCTGAAAAAGCTTCCTGAAAGCTATGAGCCAGGCAGAACATGGTAACAATCATCCCTGTCATTTATTATTTAACTTTAACATAGCCGGAAGAGTGCAGATGTGTGCAAGCCTGTGTGCCCTATTTATAATAAGAAATAATTTCGCCTGTGGTAGGTGTCTGTGAACATTTGTAACCTGATGTCAGCTGACAGCTAGCCTGCTGTTCCAGAAATGCAGGGTGTCTACGAACCAGGAAAACCGAGAATCCTCAGGGATTTAGAACAGCCCGGAAATACTTGGAGAGAACTCGGCAAATTTGAGCTTCTATGAGGGAAAATTAGCTGTAATTTTATTGAAAGGGAATGAAAGTCACGGTAATGCTCACTCGAGTAATAGAGAGGAATGGTAACGAATAGTCTTTGACGCTGTGTCGTCGGCTGGAGGAATTGCCAGTGCACAGTCAACAACCCACTTTCCAGATGCCCAATAATTGGGACGGTTTTGTGGCACCACCACGTACCCCATAGAGTTAATAAATAGGAATGTCTGAAATTTCGGACTCAAGAACTCTTCGCCGCCCGATTTTCCGGACTTTTTGCCATGACTGCAGGTCCAAACTGGCATTTATTTCATTTTGATTTCGTTTTGATTACTTCACCGCCTCAAACCGGCGCTCTCGCTCGCAGATCCACTGGCAGCCATAGCCACCACTACGGCAACGCTAGGCCTAGCTGCTTCGACGTTCGTTAAGCTTCCTGCCATTGGGTGCCGTGTTTTTCATTGAAAGAATTTGCCACTGTTAGCAATGGCACCAACTCTGCCTTTGTGGTCCTCGCGATTGGCTTCGAAGCTCAGAAAGCACGGTGCAGTGCATAATGCCGTTTCCCAAGAGTCAGCTTCGCCTCAATACAGTAATGTTATGCTATGAAGCAGTTCGGGCCTCATACCAATGAGCTTGCTATCAGTTGATAGAAATAGCTCATATTCAAAAATATTTGATTCTGTATGCATTTCTTTTTTATTCGTATTTGAGTGTTTGACTCGATATTCAATAAGTTTTACCACTTTTGCAAATATATTTTATTCACTTTTCATTTCACTAACCCCTCCCTTCTGTTTTCTTTTGGAATAAAATAAACACTACTGCTTACTATTCAAACTGAAATAAGTTTTTTTTTTTTTTAACATGCTTGCTAGAGAGTAACAGCATCGAGCGACGTGGTGTCAGCCCGTCTTGACATAAAATAATCTTCTGGGTCACTCAGGGAATTTGGAAATGTCAACTTGGTAGACACCCTGAAATGGCAAGTAGGAGCACCCTCTTGTAAAAAAGTTATGTGTGATTTGTTAGCTCAGTGCACCACATATGCCTATGATCCTTCGCTGAGATAGTTGCACCTCTGTTCTCTACCCTCAGATAATTTTAACTCGTGAGGCTCAAGCTGTGGTTTCTGGCCCCTTTCGCGAGAAAATGGTCATTTCTTTTTAGGCCTCAGAAAAAACTTATTTACCACTTCAAATAATATTCCAGTACATATTGCACCATAGCATATTGTGCATAATTAAATGTTCTTTCCAAGAACATACGTTGCCAAACAAAAAAATTTTTTAGGTGAAACATCAAAATTCTAGAAAGCACCATTTTTGCTGCCATTTGGCAAAAACAATAAAAAAAACTTGATATCTACAAAAACATTACAATCAAAGGAAATTCAGAATGTGAATTTCAAAGATAAATAGCCCAGGAATACTGTCTGAAAAACTAAATGCTCAGTATACGGCCGTTATTCGGATACAAAAAAAAAAAAGAAAGGGACTAAGACCAGTTCATCGCTCATGTTATGTGGTGAAGCAGTTCCTGGACTTTGTGAAGCATAGGTGGACTCTGCACTTTTCCCCAAAAGACGTCTGGTTTTTGTTAAACTTTGCTGTCCTCGTAGCACATTTTGCAATTCTGCCTTTTTGGCATCTTCTGAGAATGGTCAAATGAGAAGTCCAAGGAACATGCTTCATCAGTTCGTCTAGAGTCGTGCGCCTCTTCCAGGGCTGATCACTGTCAGTGTAGCTGGGCAACTACAAGATTATGCATCCAAACATATGTGTTTGCATTTTCGCAAGTTGTCTTTATCACCTCTGCAGAGAAGAGTATTAAGAAATTCCACGCCGTTGTAAACTGTTGCGCTGATCCATAGTGCTCGGCCGAGATGTGCTACAGGCGGCCTTCTTGACATGAACGGAAGTTTCTTTGCTGCCGATGGCAGCACATCATAACGAACCGAAGTATGCACCTGGAAAATAATCAGTAGAGCTCTCAGGTCGCGCAAGAAGATCGGTACAGATAAGCACCCACAAGGAAGGAGACCGCTCAAGGCCTTAAAGGAAAATCTCTGGTCTCGTACCCGAGCACACGAGGGTTGGACCCTCCCGCGTGTAGCCGTGCATGGCTTAGCCATGTTCGAGGAAAGGGGGATCCTGGGGGTTGAGCCGATGCCGGGTGTTCGGACCTTTATGGCCCTTCGGCAGAGGCACCACACCCCTTTGGCCTCTGCTTTACGTAGACGGCACCCCAGGACTGACCCACCTGGGGGAAATTGGCAGTCGCCTTTTCCTGTTGCTCTCTCCTCAAATCTTCGTCTTTCTCTCTCGCTTTCTGGCCTTTCCTGTCTTCTCTCTTCCATTTACTTCCTTTCTCCTTGGTGGCAAGGGTTAACCCTGTGTGGCTATCCTACCTTGGCTACACCATATTTGGTTATAGTGATGTCGTACGACTGGCGTGGTGCAGACTTGTACACAAGCTCTGCCGCGTCCCCTCGTTGGGCTCTTTGGTGTGCGGTCGGTGCTGTTGCCGAACAAATACATTTTCTTATGGCAGCGCAAGCTTCTGTCTATAATCTGCATCTAAAAAGAGGCCGCACCGAAGCTCTGTTTCAGTTCTCCTTTCGGGGCAACGCCACATCATTCCCCAAATATTATGTAGTCCACAGTGAAAACGGCATACCAGTAAGGAAGCTCTCTTCATTTCTGGTGGCCAAGTGTCTGAAAGACAAAATCGGACTAACATACAAAGCCTCAAAAATGACTAGTGGGGACCTCCTCCTAGAACTAAATGACAAAGATCAAGCCCAACAGCTCTCGGAAGTTACCAGTATTGACGACGCGACAGTGACAATTTCACCTCACAGAACACTAAATACAAGGCAGGGTGTGATATCAGAGGAAGATTTTATTGGCCTGAGCGATGAGGAACTCCTTGAGGGTTCCCAGGAACAAAATGTGACAAAAGTACAAAGAATTGTCTACCGCAGAAATGACCAAGAAATCCCGACAAAATGTGTCATGCTTACCTTTGGAACAAGCCTAATGCCTACCTAGCTGGATGCAGGGTACATAAAAGTAAACGTCAGACCATATATCCTGAACCTAAGACGGTGTTCCAAGTGCCAAAGGTTCGGACATGCTTCACATGCATGCAGAGGCCAAACAACCTGTGCTAAATGCAGCTCCAATGATCGTCAATCTGACAACTGCACTTCTTACCCACATTGCATTAACTGCAAAGGAGACCATCCAGTTTACTTGCGGTCTTGCCCTTGCTGGAAAACGGAAAAATAAGTAATTGCATTAACTGAAAGAAAAAATATTGTTCTATGAAGCCAGAAAGCAACTATCGTACCTTCCGTGAAGATGTTATGCCGATGTGACACAGATGGGGGCAAAGATGGCGCATTGGTGCCACAGTGACCCCTCCCGCCCCTGCGGGTGAAGCAGCCAGTGCTGCTCCGTCCTCTTTGAAGGGCCTGCAAAAACCAGTTCCACAGGGCCCTAAAATCAAATGAGCCCCAAAGCCCGAGACACGTGTCTCAGCGCACAACTCTCGGTCCTCCAGTGCTTCAGAGAGAGCGATGGAGGTCTACCCAAAAACCCTGGTGTGATCAACACCGAAGGACAAGCGCTCACTCGAGCGCGGAAAGAGGGACAAAGTCCCAATAACCACCTAAAATAAGAAAGCGATAACCTAAAGGTTATCACCCCTTTGTATTAGCCTTCTTTAAATCTGTCAGCTAAAATCTTATCTATTATTTTTTCGTAATGCCATTTTCTACCTTTCAGTTTCGTAATGGCTTTTATTATTCAGTGGAATTGTAAAGGTCTCTTATACAACTTGAGTGACATCAAAGACATGTTACTTAACTTCTCTCCTGTGGTCCTGTTCTTGCAGGAAACAAACCTAGACGAAAAACACAAACATTTTAAAAGGTTTCACTGTTGTATGGCGCGACCGTACTCAGGTGAACCGGCTGTCAGGTAGTGTAGCCATTGTTCTGCAGGGTGGTATTGCAGCTAGAGAAGTTCCCATTAACAGTCATATAGAAGCCGTTGCTGTCACCGTTTTAGCTCACAAAATCATCACCATTTGTTCAATATACATTCCACCGCATTCACCTTTTACTGTAAGAGATCTATAGTTAAGCTTAAACCAGCTACCTGAACCATATTTAATAGGAGCTGATCTTAACGTACATAACATGTTATGGGGGTAGTAAGACAACTGACACCAGGGGTCAAACACTTGAAGATTTTATCCTAACAAACGACATATGCCTTTTAAACACCGGTGTGGCAACTCACTACTCCCCAAGCACAGGAGCTATGAGTTGCCTAGATCTGGCACTGTGCTCTCCATCTCTCTTTGGCAATTTCAATGGAGTGTTATTGATAACCCCTATGGTAGTGACCATATGCCTGCTATCATTAAGAAAACATCTCGTTTTCCTACTATAGCATTAATACCACCCCGTTGGAAACTCCATCTAGCAGAGTGGCCTCTCTTTACTGGAAAGGCCACTCTGGATAACATATCAGATGAGTTAACCATAGACTCCGAATAGACAGACAGACAGACAGACAAGAAACTTTAATCCCGAATAAACGCATGAATGATAAGATTGTCGCCTGTATACTTGTTGCAGCAGAACAGACCATCCCACAATCCTCTGGCTTCCTAAGAAAAAAAACCTAAAACCCTGGTGAACGAAGGAATGCACGCAAACAAAAAAACCACAAAGCAAAGCGTGGGGTATCTTTCGGCAATACCCAACACAAGATAATCTACTCTCCTTCAAAAAAGCAAAAGCCAGGTACACATGCAGACAAGCCGAAAGACAGTCCTGGAAAAATTATGTCTCGTCAATAAATAGCTCGATAACTTCCAAAACAATGTGGGATCAGGTTCATAAGTTCAGAGGCAACTACGCTCCTTACACGATTCCCATACTTTCACCCCCAGGCACAAACAAATTTAGTAGAACAAGCAGACATATTAGAGCAGCATTTTTTTGATATATCAAGCTCAGTAAACTATTCTGCTACCTTTCTAGAATATAAGCAATCAGCCGAAAAGCTAAAGCTTCCGACCACAAAAAGCTCAGAGAGATCGTATAATGCTCCCTTAACCTTACCGGAAATCAATAGAGTACTCACCACTGACAAAAAAACAGCAGCTGGTCCGGACAGAGTACATTACACAATGCTCGCTCATATATCTCCTGATGGAGTTGAAACCTTGCTTTGCTTTTTTAATATAATCTGGGAAACGGGAAAAACACCGAATGAGTGGAAGAAAGCCATCATAATCCCTTTCTTGAAAACTGAAAAACCTCCCACAACAGCAACCAGCTACAGACCTGTAGCACTCACAAGTCGTCATCGAAGTCTTATGATGCCATTATAAACATAAGATTGACATACGTCCTTGAAACGGACAACCTTCTAGATAACCATCAGTGTGGGTCCAAGAATAGTTGCTCTACAACGGATCACCTAGTCTGGCTAGAACACGAGATATAGGCGGCCTTTCTACCCAAGCACTATAGTCTCAATGTTTCCTTTGATCTAGAAAAGGCGTACGACACAATATGGAGGTTTGGTATTTTAAGGGACTTGGCAGATTTAGGAATCCGCAATAGAATGCTCAAATGTCTAGCCGATCATGTCGGACCGAACATTCCAACTGCATTTAGGAACGGTGCTGTCACGTGTATTCATTAAGGAAAATGGTGTACCACAGGTATGCATATTAAGCACAACATTGTTTGTGGTGAAAATAAACTCGGTCAATTATGTAATTCCATCCTCTATAATGCATTCATTATATGTGGATGATCTACAAATTGCGTGTCGTGCATCGAACCTGGCAACCTGCGAATGGCAAATTCAAATTACATTAAACAAACTAACGAAGTGGGCATCTGAAAATGGTTTTCGCTTCTCAAGGGAAAAAACTATTAGTGTCGTCTTTACACAAAAAAGAGGCCCACAATCAGATCCCATCCTTAAGCTACAGGAAGCCACACTACCGGTAAAACAAGAACACAAGTTTCTGTTTGATAAAAAGTTAAACGTTGTCACGCACATAAATAACCTTAAAATTAAAGCGAACAATGCACTTAACATCCTCAAAGTCCTGTCCCGAAAGCGCTGGGGCTCTGACCGTAAATGCCTGCTACGCATCTACCGTACTTTGGTGTGTAGCATATTAGACTGTGGTAGCATCATATACGATTCATCCAGACAGTCTTACATCCGACAACTTGATCCAGTTCATAGCCTTGGGCTACGACTGGCAAGTGGTGCTTACAGAACATCGCCTGTCCAGAGAATTATATGTTGACTAATGAACCGCCTTCATAGCAGCACAGAATGCTCACAGGGGGGGGCGGAGGGGGGGGATACGCCAAGAAATCAAACTAAGTGTTGTTGCCTATAGCTTGAAATTTAGCATAGTGAATAGATTCTAAAGCTCCCTTTGAAACGTTTATGCCAATTGGTTGCAATGTCTTGAACTTATTTCTAAAGCTCCCTTTTAAACGTTTATGCCTATTGTCTTAGTAATATACACTGATTCATTAAGCACATTGAAGGCTCTACATGTGAAATCCGAATGTGAACCCCTGTTAGGGGATATTTTAAACATGGTAACATCCAACAAATACGGCATATCAATTAGGTTTTGCTGGGTACCAAGCCATGTTGGTATACCGGGTAATGAAGCAGCAAATAGATGTGCATCAGTGGCAGCATATGAATACACAACGCTTCCATATAAGGAAAATATTACTGCGATTAGGAAGGCCTTGATGAAAAACAAGAATGGGACAATAGTATAAGCAACAAGCCTCATCTTACTAAAGCCGTAATTGGTGAGTGGAAGTCCGTGCACTCACCAGCAACGGTTCTTTGAGGTGATCCTGTGTTGATTTCAGATTGGACACACACATCTAACGCATAAATTTCTCCTCCGAAAAGAAAACCCGCCGACATGCGAAAAATGCAATGAACGTCTTACAGTAATACACATCCTTATGACGTGCCCACACTTTGAAAAACACAGAAACAGAAGCTTTTAAAAAAACCTATATAATTTACGTATACCTTTACACCTTGCCCTATTACTGGCAGATGACCCGCTAGTGCCATATACTAACTTGTTTGACTTTTTAGAGACTACTGGCTATTTACATCAACTATAGCGCACAGCAGGTTTACCTGATTTAGTGTTGTGTTGTGTTGCAGACTTGTGACTGGTGCAACATGGCCTGGGTAGCCTTTGCACCATTAAACCCCGAATAAACAACTAACCAACTAAATTTAAGTGTGGGTTCAACATAGCCATGGAAGCGACTTTGGATAACTGCGCACTGATACCAGCAGCACCCCTTGCCTGGATTTTACGAGATAAACAAAACCAAAACTCTTGGAAACTGGTTGAAAATGCCAGGTCCACATGTTGCACATGCGGCGGACCTTCAGAAATACACTTTGGCAGAATAAAATGACTCACTCTCCAAACCAAAGCTCACTAGTGAACAGCTGACGTCATTTTCCATTAATTATCACCATTGAGCACTGTCGATCGGCAAAACTGGCAATATAATTTGATTCGTGATTTGCTGGGAGTCATTTGATTACATTTATGCTAGTGCGGCGTAATCGTGAGCGGCATGCTTTTTTTCTCGAGCGTGGCTGAAGGTGACAGCCACTGCCTCTTTTCGCTAGAACATATGCACAATAGTTTGCAAAAGGGTCTGTCAAAAATCGCAACACCGGAGCGTGAAAATTTTAACTGATTCTAAAAGTTCAGTGCTTGTACTAACTACTAACTATTTCTTTGTCTAAAGCATCGATCACAGGTGATTGATTTGAATAGGCATGGTAAGGAGAGAGTTAAGAGGGTGTTCTCATGGAAATTTAAATTAATTTCTGCTGTAATAGCATAATGTACAAACCTGCATTGGCTTGCAGTAACCTTTTGCTATAAAGTCAAACCCACTTATAACAATATTCAAGTGCCATGAAGATCCCATTGTTATAACGGATATTTGTGATAATTTGGTTGCATGAAAGAAGTAAGAAAAGTATGGGGATGGCAGAGCTGTTGTGAAAAATCTTTAATGGCTGGGAGGCTAGTGCCCCTCCCTGCCACCTTCTTCCATCCAGCTGCTGATTGTGTTGGCTCATTTAACTGTTTAACTTTTCTTGCTGTGTGCTCCAATTGCGTGTAACAAGCTGCGGCTGTCTGCGTTCAAGAATGGCACTGCTATAACTGGAAAGAGGGGTCACGGGTAGCTAGTGGCAAGCGAGCTCCACCAATGCATCGCTTTGGTGGCCCCAAACGGGGCCTTTTAAAATATGCAAGAAGGTTCTCCACGACAGCCTCTCAGCTTGAGAAATCCAGAACACTAAGGTGAGATCGCCACAAGCATCTTGCCACCTACTTCTCACTGGCTTGCACGAGAAAACTCCATGTCCGTCGGCCTTGCTTGCTTTACGCGAAGCTTGCCAACATCCTTCTCCAAGGCATCCAGGTGCTCCACGTAATGCAGCGGAAGGCCCAGGTCTGGGGTTTTGCGACAGCAAAACCCCGGAGGAACTGAATCGTCTGGAGGGCCCCCTGTGAGGACTATATTGAGGCAGCCCGCTTTACTGCGTCATTGCTGCCGTCATTGCCATCACTGTCGGTGGCGCTATCAAGCACGTTCGTGACGATCACCTCACCTCTTAAAAGTTCTGATGTTTCTAGTGCGTCATCCGTATGTAGAAACTCTTCTTCTCCTGAACCATCCTTGTTGACTGCGGACCAAACTTCAGGCATCACTTTGTCAGTGGGAGCTTCGTAGGCTTCGTGTAAGTCACTGCTGTCTCAGACAAAGCAAGCTTTCCTAAAGCATTTTCGCAACGTAAAGGCGCTTACTTCGGACCACGCACCAAAAATAAACTGCACAGCCATCATTAGATTGATCTTCAAGTCTTGTTGCTCACCGCTTGTTTGCATGGCCATGTTCTTGTTCAGGACGCGGCGACGTACATGAGCTTAAAATTGCCGGTCACACCATCGTCCATGGGCTGCAAGCCTCCGTCGTGTTCTGCGGCAGGAAACAAGCTTCCACGTTTGAGAGCTTAGGCATGGAGTGGAGAGCATTACAACTATCCAGGATGAGTGCCACCTTCCTGTTACATCGCTAAATACGTTGATTAAACTCCAAGAGCCACTCACGAAAAAGTTCTTGTGTCATCCATGCCTTGTGGTTGTGACAGTAGTGTACCACTATCCTGGCAGCACCGCGGGAGCAGTGGGGCTTTTTTTATTTCCCAATGTCAGGTGTGGGGCACTTGTCATTCCCATCCCTGTTGGCGCACAAAAACAGAGAGGCGCAGCTTGCTGTTTTTGCCGCCCTTATATGTGTCTCCTTTGAGTGCATGTGTCTTGGACAGCAACATCTGGAAGAACAGTCCCGTTTCATCACCATTATATACATCGGTGTCAACGTAGTTGTCGAGGATGTGGGGCAGCGTTTCCTCCACCAACTTCTGCTTGGCCTCCACATCAAGCGAAGCTCCCTCGTCAGTGATGGCTTTATAAACAATTCCATGCTTCTCTTTTAAGCACTGTACTCAGTCGCCACTTGGGTGGAATTCCACATTGTTGATGAGTCGGGCAAACTGCTTCGCCTTTGTGGCCCTAATTGGCCGGCCCAGTGGTGGGCAAGTTCATGGCATGGGCACCGAGAAACCATTCATAGAGGGCGTCTTGCACCTCCTTATAGGCTCTTTGTTAAATGCATTTGCGCCTGTTGTCTATTAAGCATTTTTCTTTGTCGAACTTCTCTGCCGAGCGGATGATTGCTGACATTGTGAGTATAGTCCACTTGTTCTTCACCAAGTCACAAATTTTTTTACCATTTTCGTAGTCCTTCACGATACTGCATTTCGTTTCGGAATCTATACCAGTGTGCTTTCTTTTCACCGGCAACGCCGTGCATTGCCAGTGACCAGCGGGCGGATCAGCCATCTTCTACTTTGGTGTCGAGTCTAACGAGGTGGAAAGCCACATGGCCACTAACGACTTCAACGCAACCAACAAATACGAGCACGAGTGACTTTATCTGTTAGCAGAACTGTGCAGAATGAGGGGCCAGTGAACAATCTGGGAGCACTGTTGCCAGTGCAGCTGGCGCCATTGTCAAAAGGGTAGAGGATTTTGCACCTGTAGGCACCGCATCCCAGAGCTTACATGTACTCATCAACCCAACATCATTTGGTACATTGACCCCCCATACCCATGTTGACTAGGTGGGGCTGCTTTGGTTCATGCGAATGGTCCTTCCCGGACAAGGAGGCCGGAGCTGTAGAAACTGAGTTGCAGCGCTCAATACACAAACAGCCATGTCGGTCTTCAGGGACACGAGCCCAACAGACCCTCGGATTGCCTTAACACAAAAGAGGTCAAAGCAAACTTGCATGGAGACCACAAAGGCCGTCGCCGGGGCTGTGCAACCGCATTCAGGTGTGCCATGACTGGTTCTGGCTCTGTGTTCCACAATGACAAGAGCAAACATGTGGATCAACTGGCACACACAGCCAAGTCGAGTGGCCTAAGCGCATGCATTATAACTTGATGGAAAGCTTTCCATCTGACTCACCAAAAATCACAGCAGGGTGGGCCCACACTTAGAGAAACTTCTCGCCTAAGTGATGCTGCTCCTGGTCGAGATGGAACTAGACCTCCTTCCATGCTTTTGTAAGCACTTCGTGAAGGCCCGGTGCCTTCCCCCCAAAGACTGCATCACAGCGTGCAAACCAAACTTGGTATAAACACTCGACAAGAAGAAGCGCAAATTCGTTGATCACCTACTTAGGCAACGGGTGCAAGAATGCGGGTGCAAATGGAGCACCTGAGAGGCCAAAAAGACTAGCTCTCTCTTCAAGGAAAGCTGCAGAAAGCGAACACTGCCAAAAAATATGGACCGTATCCTCACGATTACCACAACAAGGGCACACCACGAGTTGGAATGGCTGCGCAGCATTGGTAGCTAGCTAATCGGCAGATAGCCACGCGCTAGGCGTTACATAAACGTAGCTCACCTAGCATCAAGGAAGCAGGCCGTGATGAGATTCCAGCTTGGTCTGTGGAAGGACAGATCTTATTGCTGACAATGTGGAGGGAGACCTGGGATGAGGATATCAACTAGTTCCAGAATTGGAGTGGAAACTACATCAATAATTAGGTAAACCTTGTAGAGGCAAACTAGAAAGTTGGCAGCCACTGCATAAATGGTGAAAGGGGATCTTGAACGAGGCACACAGTGAGAACATTTGCTTTGTGAAAGACTTGTGCCATGCTGGTGATGTGGAGAAGGCTGGAAAACAGGCTCTATCATATGAGCGCACGGCAACCGTTGTACCAGTGGTCAAGGGCGCAGCGGCTCGAATTTTTCTTTCGTTTTTATTTTCTAGGATTTCACATTCCATTACCTTTTCATCCAGAGTTCATTCTTATTATCGATAATGCATCATGCAGGCATTGTAGTAAGCGGGGTATTTCACCATAAAAAACATGCAACCATGCAAAGCTTCTCATTGTCATAACCAATATATTGTTAAAACTGGCATGTTAAAGTGGGTTCAACTGTAAACCACGGTTTTTCAGAACAAGAGCCACCAGTTGCCTATCGCTGGAGGGATTGACTTCACTGCCCCAGAGCTACGCATCATGAATGTCGTGCCACAACCAACACCTGCCAGCGACATGTTTGCTTTTGGGTGTCTGATGCTATGGGTAAGTTGCTCACTCTCAAGTGGCAAGAGTCCTCATGGGGCCCTAAGCGTTGCTGTTGCTCCACAAGTAGTGAACCTTTCTCATGGCTCGTCTCCCATTTTCCCACACTTGGTCTGACAGACCTTCATGGAGATGCAAGAGTTTCGTGGCACAGTGAAATCCTGGTGATTTGAAATCTGTTCATTTGAACTGAGGATTAATTCGAACTGATAAGTAGGCCCCAGTAGAGTCACATGTACTTAAAATTCCTAAAACCGTGCAACGGTTATTTTGACCAAAATTTTTCGCTCTCACAGGTCACCTCTGGCAAACCTCAGTCAAAGGCCAAAGTTCAATGCAACACGAGCCACTGTAACAATTTGTGCCGTAGAAAATTAGTCTTTTTAGCATTGTGTGGTACAGTGCACACAAGCTGCATTTTAGCATACTGTTATCACATGCCATTCTTCAGTAGATAAGAAAAAAAAAACAATGTTGTGAAGAATTAGACATTTAACTCTTTCCCTACCATGGGGAAAATAGGTGTTCTTTGTAGATTATGACAGATTTTTTTTGTCTGAAGTAACTACTCCACTCAATATACTGTGTAATACTTAAACAAAAAGCAGAATGAATGCACTTTTTATGCATAAAAGTTTTATTAATAGAATGTATGTCATAAAAAGAGATATAAATTGCGAGAATCAAGATTGTGGGATAAAATTAAAGTTTGTAACGACACCATTGTATCTACTTAAATAACTATGTGACAGATTATGAGATATACAAAATGTATTGCCATCTAATAGGCACTATTTCCAAAAAAATCAAACTTTTTCATTGAACAGGTATTCTATTACAAAAATTTAAATGCAAGCAAAACAGTTTAGTGTGCCGGGCTGCGGCTGCCGATGTTCCAGGCTGGTTTGTGTCGTCCTCGCTCTCAGAGTTAAACTCCAACGAATAGGCAGCATCCTCAGTCGATGCTGCTCAATCCATAGATAAAACCAGACGCAGCAGACTGGCGAGATATATGATCTTTGGAAGCGCACGCACCACTTCCAGAGGCGGCTATTTTTGCTTTCTACTTCCACAATCGTAAAAAGCACTTTCAAAAATCGCTACCAAAGGGCAAAAAGCTAGCAAACAAAAATCTAGTTCTCCTCCTTCACAACCGTTAGTGCAATGTGTCCGTGAGTGGAGTGGAAGGTCTCAAAAGCGGCGTTTCAAACCATCATTAGCTGGCTAACAGTGCCCAATGGTCATGGTACAGAAAGAGTTAAGGCATTCTGTATCTCCACTGACCAGTGCTAAATGCTGTGACATTATCCGATAAGCATGTAGTCCAAAAGGCACAGCAGTGCAATTATCAGTCTTTGAATTCCCAGCTCAATTAAGCTACTCTCTCTCAGTGATCCCTAATTTCCAAGAAAATGGTTCCGAAATTCATGGTAACACACTTGGCCTCGGTGATACAGCACAGTTTCCAACAAATTATTCGGACAGCTTCAAGTAGAAATATAGTACCTTACAGTGCACCACTCAAAAATTCAGACTCCTTCCCTCTCCACCTACACAACCACATGTCAGTTCAGCCACCAAGTTGACCAAGTCAAGCAGAAAAGCAATACAATAAAACCCTCCTAATGTGCTTTCCACAGCACTGCGCGAAAAAAAAATGTAGTAACCGGGAAATTTACTGTAGAACCTCATTCATACGTTTTAGAAAAAAAAAAGAAATGCAAGAAAGAGCTTACTGACCAGAATAACGTACAACCCATGGTCTTTCAAACAATTTGGCCGATTCAACTGGTTGACATCTGCATAATGCAAAGCGGTGTGCTAATGCTTTCAACACAAGACACCGCCGCGTATCAAGCCTGTGGGACCTGAGCAGCCTAAGATGTGTGTTGTCACCTCACTCTGGCGGCGCCTTATGGCACGGCTGAACACGGTTGCGCAGGATCTATCTTGAAAGCAATTTGCGATGCGTACTGAGTCTAGGTGCACCTAGGGCTGATAGCTTTGTGTGTGCTGTGTGCTCGCCGCTTAGTTTGTGTTCAAGCAACAGGCAGCGTGAAGGTCAGGTCGCTTGCTGCTGCTGCCGCTCCACCTCATGCCAGCGCTTTGACAGCGAGTGCAAGTGTTCATCTAGAGAGATTGTTCATGTTTGCCTGTGCACATGTGACACCATGCACATTGTTTAGTTAGTAAGCGAATGCTTACAAGCTTATACAGCCAATAAAACTACTGTCCTTGCTTTGTATAGCTGTGTAATAATTCGAAGCTTCACGTTTCGGAAGAAACTGTGTCTCGACAGAGCCTGCCTGTAACGACCAAAATATCAGATTAGTCAGAAGATGAGTGACTAATTAATTGCATGTGTGGTCGAAAAAGGTGTTCCATATTCTTGGATGATCACGTTTAGGGATACCTTCACTTTTCGGGTGTGTGGTTGGTACCAGACGCATCAGCATCTACAAGCAACTGCGTTTTTTCCAGAGCACCAGGATCACTGTTGCCCATCAATGCATCCAGTGCTTGGAAACTAAATGTATCTTCGAGAGCGATTATCCGACGATACAGGCCAAGTACACTTGACTTCAACCTGGCCAGTCTGTAATTCAACCATTTTCATGCTGTTGCTGGGACAAAAGTACAGTCAGTTCGTGCACTGAATCTTCATCCCATCGCAACATAACAGAAATAGACCGAGCTATGACAGCCAAATCCTCATGAGTTTTCACGCTCATTGTTAGGTGTTTCCCTCACTTAATCACCGCCTTCGTCAATGTATCGAGGGTGGAGTTAGCGTCACATTAAGCTGCGCAGCACTGTGGCACTATTTTTAAAAGGACCCTGAAACACTTTTTGAACATAATAAAATATTGCTGATCTGTTAGTGATGCCCCTGTGAGCATGTGAGCCAAATATTATTCCACTGCATGCAGCTGGGAATTTACATTCTCATGTCAAAAGCAGGGAAAAATCGCTTGATCTCTCCTTCGCAGTGTCATCATGCAGCGTCATCGCCAGCAGCAGGGCCTATTGGGATTGGAGCGCTTGTAGTTGTAGGGAGGACCTTGGGGCGACAGGATTAGGCGAGCAGGGTTCATTGGCAGTATTTACATTTAAAACAAGGCATATATCGACAGTTTAGCGTGACTCCCATAAGGAGCCCGCAAGACTAACATACAGCAAACAGCTTATGAGCACACAGCTCACTAATACATTTCTAGCATGACAACGAGCACTCAGCTCCCGACGACGAGCACACACTAGCAGCCGGCAACCGCTGCTTATAAGCACTTGGTCCCCCCCTTGATTCCAAGTGAACGGAAACGTTCGTCCAGTCATCGTTCGACGTCACCGAAGATGACCCGCCCTTTTGGAGGAGGCGGGCTCACATACTCGTGTTGCACACACACACAGGTGTAAAGGTCCGGAGCCGACATCAGAGAGCTTCGTAGAACTCTGCTTCATCCCAGGTGGCGCGGCCGAGTACCACATTCCTGTGCTGACCCCGCGCCACGTGGCTGCCGGTTTATTCGCAGTTCTCTGAAGTGCGCCCCGTCCGGTTGGATAGGAAGACATGCAGCAGGCTGAAATAGCTGGCGCATTGTCACCCCATACGGCCATTCCTAACAGCTTCTCCATGGCCCGGAAAATCTCGCCTGGTCAGTGCTTGCAACCGCTGGGCAGGAAGAGAATGGCTGGCGAGCAAGACGGTGGCTTTGCTCTATGCAACCCCTGCGTACTTGGAATGCCTTCAACCATCTCACAACTGGCTCAGAAGAGTCGATCCCGGCAACACAATACCGCTCAGCGTTCAAACGCCCGGAATTAGCTGTTAAACTACCAGGCTTCCTATCAAAATTTCAATGCAAGTCACTCATCTGGGAAACCCCAAATTTTTCGCCAAAATTTTGTGCCGCCAAAGCGAGCGTTCACGTTCCTCTTGAGCTCGACCAAACCCGACCGTCGCGCTGCACAAGAGTAAAAGTTTACGCAAAATTAAACTCAAGGCTCTTAAACACCAATACCCAAACATAACTTAAGCAGCTTAACTTCGCGAACCGCCTGTTCTTATCCTATCACAATGGCGTACTCATCTCATGCACTGCTGCCACTGAACCGTCTGGCCAACTCCACCGGTACGTAAATACAAACGCGCTAGCTTTGTGGTCTCTATTCCAAACGCGTACTTGCGACGCTTACTCACATTTGTTCCTTTAATCCACACAGGACACGTTCCTTGAACAAACAACCAAACTTGCATAACTTACGCAACACAGAGGAACCTTTGAACAAATGTGTCTTTTACTAACTAGCTCTACGCACGCGTACTAGAGAAGTCAGAATACGGCTGCCTTCAACACACACGAGCAACCCAGTCATAAATCTGCTTCCTTCCGTCCACACAGGACGTGCTAATGGAACTAAGAGCTCTTCTCAATGCAAATCACGCACTTACTGAAAATATACGCGCTTAACCTTAGAAAATAAAAAAAACATTAAAAAAGAAGGTTAACTAAAACACACGTGCGTTACCATAGGCCTCTCAACGATAACCTTTACTCAGGTTACTTACACACAAAAAAAAGAAAGCCTATCTACTTATTAATGAACACCTCGCGATACTACATGTTTACAAAAAAAACGTGTCTTTCAAATCTCGAACTTCTCGAACAAAACATAAACAGAGCTCATACCTTTACATATTGAAAGAAACTTAAATCGCGAAAATTGTCCGATGCTCAAAAAATAAAACAAAACAGAATGTTTTACTTCTACAGAAGTTGCCTTCGCCTCCCGTTTCAAATGTTTACGACTGACTCATACTTTGAGCCGTACTCGAGGGGGTTGCTGTTTGAAAGCTACTCTGGCTACCGAGGAACAACAAAAGGGCTGACTCACTATCCGCTCCCCCAAGACGTTACAGTCTCCCGCCAATTTGCGTCCTGGCGCCCCTCTTTCCTCACAAACTCGAGTGACCGCGTCGCTACTCCCCACCTGGTCTCGTCTTGCCACCTTGCGCTCCTTCGTACTGCACGCTGAGCTTCGAAAAGAACTACGGAACAACGAGGAATTTAACTGCCCCGTGCCCTTTGTCTGTGTCCGTGCAGAACATGCTTCTCGGTCCCCCTTGAACCGGTGGCTCGAACGTGTTTGATGCTTCAACATCGTCTGTGACGACCGCACCTTTCTTTTCTCCGCGCCCTGCCTTTTCGCGCCTGTCGCCGTCTTTGGCTTCGCTACATTAGCCACCGCATTCCGATCTTTTCGGTGCTTCCTTCTGCGGCGCTTTCTCTTTGAATTCTCTTTAATGTCGCCTTCTGGCACCTCGTGCTGGCTGTTACACATCTCATCGGCCCGGATCGGCCTCCTACCCGCACAGTCTGAGTGATTATCATTTAAATCAACTCTATCTTTGCCTCGACTGGCGGACAGCTCAACCGACTCTGGCACAATGCAGCAGGCTTTACTCGAGTTATGCTACTCGCACTCTTGCGAACTGCCCTCTACTGCATTGCCCAGCTCACGCTGTGCATCGCCACACAGCCCGTCGGTCTCGATCGCTGTCTCACGCGCACAGTCCAAATGATTCCTAATTAAATCATCCATCTCTAGGCTACCTAGACTGGCGGAGAGCCGCACCGATCCCTGAACAGTGCAGTTGTTTTTTCGTGAGCTACGGAGCTCACCATTCCGAGAACTACTCTCAACTGGTCCAGCTGGCACCTCACTTCGGCACGCAGATCTGACTCGACATGGGTGCTCGCGTCTGTCAAGTCCGCAGTATTCTGTACCTTGCTAACGACCTCGCTATCATCAGATGCGACGCACACGCGTGGTAACTGTGCCAATTTGTTCGCAGCTGGCTTAGCTGTCTCTACAGTCATCTGTTGGCACAGCACCTCGTCGCTCTCACTACAGCCTTTAACGGCCTCTACTGCCACTAAGGCTTTGATAGCTGCTAGCACTTCGAGTTCACTTATGAACGTGCTGCTATTCTCACAAGTACTACTACTCTCGGCTTTCGACTGAAATCTGCTGTTGACTTCCTGCCACTTTCGCTGCGTCCAGCCTACAGATTTCTCCAGCCGCCGTTGATTTAGTTCGATTGCCTGCTCTAAACTTTGAATCTCTCCGTTCAATGCATCAATGTACTGCCTCGTTACTTTTGTTAGGCCTTCTTCCTGAGAAATATTTTCAGTTCCTACCCAGCTTTTTCCTGCTCTTGCTTAAATTCTTCCTGTTCTTGCCTAATTGCTTCCTGTTCCCGTTTTTTCTTTAGAATTCGTTTACTCATTTGTTCTATGAATTTCGAATCATTGTTACTTTCTAGAGTTGTCTTAAGAATTTCTTCTTCTGTCAAGTCCTCCTCTACGTTTACCTCGATCTCTTCACACAACCACAACAGGTCAGCTCTCGTCTAACACATTAGGACCATGGTCGCTACTTTAAGCTTTGGCTCTGCTGTCACACAATACTTGTTGCGATACCCACGCAAAGCAAAATACAAGTAAAAGATCCCCAGTGAATCAAATCCAAAAGCACAGTGAAATTAAAGCCTGGTAAATCTTACAGCCAAAACCAAACGCTTACCCACTGAAGCAGCACTATATCACCAGTCCTTCTCTGCCGTATCCAGTCAGTTGCAAGAGGTGGTCAATTCCAAGTCGCCTCTAACTTGATCAGGATACCGGTCGGTCACCATGTGCCAACGTCCGTAAGGTGCCGTTGCTATCTCCCGAGTCGTAGGCCGATTTACAAGCCGTAGGCCGATCTAGGAGCCGTAGGCCAATCTCACCGCTGCCATTCAGTTGTTGGGATTTGAGCGGTCGTAGTTGTAGGGAGGACCTTCGGGCGACAGGATTAGGCGAGCAGGATTCATTGGCAGTATTTACATTTAAAACAAGGCATATATTGACAGTTTAGCGTGACTCCCATAAGGAGCCCGCAAGACTAACATACAGCAAACAGCTTATGAGCACACAGCTCACTAGTACATTTCTAGCATGACAACAAGCACTCAGCTCCCGATGACAAGCACACACTAGCAGCCGGCAACCGCTGCTTATAAGCACTTGGTCCCCCCCTTGATTCCAAGTGAATGGAAATGTTCGTCCAGTCATCGTTCGACGTCACTGAAGATGACCCGCAGGAGGCGGGCTCACATACTCGTGTTGCACACACACACAGGTGTAAAGGTCCAGAGCCGACGTCAGAGGGCTTCGTAGAACTCTGCTTCGTCCCGGGTGGCGCGGCCGAGTACCACATTCCTTAGCTGACCCCGCGCCACGTGGCTGCCGGTTTATTCGCAGTTCTCTGAAGTGCGCCCCGTCCGGTTGAATAGGAACATGTGCAGCAGGCTGAAATAGCCTGCACGTTGTCACCCCGTACGGCCATTCCTAACAAGCCCAAAACAGCTGTTGGCAAAACAATCTCGGGAATACAATTACCGGTATTGACCTTTTCAGTTAAATACACGAAAAATATGTCTGTGATCTCAATAAGACGAGAATTGCGGAAGGACCTGTCATGATGGCACTAGTGAATGAGAGTTATGTATGAAACGGAACAAGTTATGTATGTAGCATGAACTGCAGTTAGACTCCTCTTTCACAATTCCCTACAAACACTCGGCGCTATGTAGTGCCGCCACCGCAAAGCCTGTGCATAGCCTCCGAAATGAAAGACGCACCGATGCATGCAAACAGTGAGAAACACGTTATGTGGCAACTGGGCTCAACTTTTGCGCTTCATTCTGGACACGCATCACGATCTTGTGGCACTGCCGAGAAGTACATGCTGCATGGCCTCCAAGATGAGAAGCATGGCACACTGGCGCCTGCAAATGCTGAGGCTTGTTCCCTTGATTTCTGCACACTCAGTGGCACATACTCAGCGGCCCAAGTTAGCGAGAGGTTCATTGAAGAGTGGAACATGCCCAGTGCATTCATGGCGCAGCTCGCTAAAGCGTTGACATGAAAGGCATTCATTGGAAAGCGGCACGTACCCATTACGTTTGTGGCACAGCCTGCTAATGAGATGGGTTCTGTTTTTGACTAACCCTTGTGACATGGGTTCGATTCCGCTTAAATCGGAGAAATTTCAGTGATCTTTTTCGTCATTGTAGGGCGGCACATTCGCAGTGGCACATCGCGTGGCCTGCAGCAGGGAACAGCACTGCATTTGGATTATCGCCTACTAAAAGAGTGTAGCACACTACCAATGGCACTACCCTCCGCACACTATAAAATAGATAGGTGAAGAAGCTTATTGCAATAGGTTTGACAGTGATCACTATGAATGCAGTGTGCGACGACCTGGGAGGAGATTTGCTGGTACAGGAATAAGAAACCGAGTGCTTGCCGGCGTTGTCACGTGAGACAGGCGAGTGAGCATTGCCAGAAAGATGGTGTGGCGGGCGGCTACATATCTCAATTGTGCACGCCATTTCTTGTTTACACTGGATCTAGCGTCTGGAAAACGTTTACGATTGCAGCCTGCAGCAGAGAATAGCAGCACGTTTGGGTTATTGCCTATTAAAAGCGTACAGTACGCTTGATGGCCCCACACGCTGTGAAACAGATGGGCGAAGATGCTTATCACAATAGGGTTGTCAGCAGTAGCTGTAAATGCAGCATGCGACGACCCGGGAGGAGATTTGCTGGTACTGGAATACGAAATTCAGAGCATGCCAACGTTTTCACATGTGACGGGCAGGCGAATATTGTAGGGAAGCTGTTGCGAGGTGTGACTAGGCAGGTGGGCGATTATTGTGGTGAAGCTGCCACAGCCGTCGGCTACTGTTATCAGTCGAACACGCGTCTCGCATTTTCTTATTTACATGGCATTTAATGGGAAAATGTATCCTATAATCGCAGTTTGGCGAGGTACTGAACGTTGGTGCCGAAAGATTGTGTTTTCTGGGAACGTGTGAACCAGCAAAAAAAATCAAGTTGCTTAGTTTTTTTTCTGCGCTTCTTTTTTTTTCATTCTTTTATTTATATGGTTACTCTTTTCCCCTTTTTTTTTTTCCACAAGCACCATTTTCTGCCATTACTTCCATTCTTTCTTTCAGAGAGATGATAGTTCACTGACCTCCAATAAGGGCAAATAATCCCACACCCCATCTCGTCGTCCAGGCCCCTTCCACAAAAAAAAAGAAACCTATATTAACACGTCAACCAGTTGACACGCGACGCTTCCTCACATTGCTCCACTGATGTTGAATAGCACACCTTTCTTTTCAGTTCTACACCCTCGTTTGTTGCCCTCACCCATCCGCCTTATCACCTCTGCTTTAGAAGAACCATACCTATATATACCATGCTGAGGGAAGCATATGTCACCTTGTCCACTTGTCAAAACATTGGCTCTGGCTTTCGCCTTGTTTTCACTTTGCTCATCGTCTTGAATTTTTACCTCCCACCTTCCCTGTGTTTTCCCCCAAAAATATGAGTAACTCTAGTGTGTCATTTTTTTTGTGTTCTCAATCGCGAAAGTTGGCTCCGGGAAATCGTACATAACGGGATCATATCAACGGGGTACTACTGTATTAGCTTTGTGTTTCTCTGCTTAATCCTGTGCCGCCAGGTGGCTGCACCCTGCAGACCACTCACATTTTCGTATCCACCCATCCAGCGAAATGCCCAGTCCGCCTGCATTTACCAGAACACCGGACACGCTAAAAGTCTCTATTGTAGTAGTAATCCTCCGGCATGAGGTGATGGCTGCAAACACGTAGATCTTGGTGCCGATTGGATACTAACAACTTGATGTGCTGCAGACACTGCGCTCGCACTATGTCACAGCTTGACATGTCACCAATCGCTTGATTTGCCGCCTACACCGCATCAAGCGCAATTCATGGTATTCGCGAAATGAAACCTCGAGACCAACACTGACCGCACAGCTCGTATCAACGCGGAGCACATAATACAAAGAGACAGCAGTTGCTGCATGCCAAAACTGCTTGAGTGTACTGATAAATTATTGTTGTGTATTCCCTTTCTGTTACTTCTTTATAGAAACAAATTAACCTATATTTCAACTATTACGAGCAACATTTGTTCATCATAAAGTTAGAATAAATTTGGAGGATGCTTAAGCTTTGCCTTTAAGAGTGGAATGCGATAGCATTCAAAGATCCCTGAATGCTTCTCACACTTCCTGGAAATTGGAGCGTATGTAACCATAATGTTTAGTGGGAAACTCTGACCACGAAAGCTATGCACGAAGGCAGGCTTTCTGGTAGAAACGTGGCCTCTTGCATGGGCCACGATGTGGCAGAGGCGATCGCCATCTAGAGGCATTGCAAGGAACCAGACGCGCCGCTTCGTGGCCCCCCGAGTTACTCACACACCAGCACACACAAATGGCAGATGCTGCGGCCAGTTTGTGAATTCTAGAAACGCTGGAAAGGGGGTTTCTTTCGTTTTCATGTAACAGTAAGGTAATTTATACCTTACGTGAATTTGTTATGTTGTGTACATGGGTTCTGCAAAAGCTGTATTTCCATATTGCTGAATTTTTTCAGGTCTTAGTGTAACATATCAATTTTGTCCTCGTCAAATTTGGTGCAGTGGTTGCCAAAAAAAAAAACCAAGTTCTCCTTTACATTTATTTAGATAGGGGCACCCGAGCTAGAGCTTTCTCTTAATGCTATCGTGTTAAAATTATTGATTATGCAACATGGGTAGCCAATCAGATAGTTGCCTGACTGTCGTCACGTGCAGCCGCTACGTAGATGCCGACGATGCTGCTGGAAATTGGGGAGTGGCACTGCTGCAGTAAGTAGCAAAACAAATCTCTAAAAACTAGTTTACAGGTTCCCGCCATGATCGGTTACATTCACATGGAGCCAAAATGCAAGGAAAGCCTAGGGTAAATTAAGGAACTAATTTACCCTATGCTTTCCTTGGTTTCATTGTCTGTTGGTTTCATGTGTTATGACTAATAAATATCAGGCCTCTGTTCATGCTTGGCTCCTTTTCCTAACAGTGTTTATAATACCTCTTTGTTGGGTGTAAATGTGATGTAGAACGATCAGAGAAAGTTTTCCTTTCTTACTGCTGCTATATAATCATGTGTTTGCCTGCTTTAGCTGATGTTCCCTGAGGCAGTATTCAAGCAGGGATGCCTGGAAACCCTTGGACCTGCTGAAGAGGTGGTATGGTTTCTTGAAACATTAAAGCATGCTGTGTGGTTTTAGAGAAAACTTGAGCTCATGGCCAACTCCAATTTCCCCAATTCAAATGTATGTAAAAAGTAGAAATTCTCTTTTTACACGACAGCTAAACCAATTTGCATGAACTTTTTGCAGTTGAGAGGCAACTCTAAGAAGCTATATTTTATTTGGGAACTCTAATTTAGTTACAAGAAAGACGAAAAATCTTAAAATTTAAAAGAGTGGATGCATTAAGTATAAAATAGTATAACTCTCGACCGAAAAGAGATTTCGCAGTTCTGTAAACTGCTTCTGTTTAAGCATCTGATGTGGATAAATGTATTATACGAATTTACAGATAACGTAAAATTGTTGCAATGTTTATGAGGGTGTAGCCTAAGTCCTACTCACTAATTACCATTTTAATTTTGCAATTTTGATACGTTTTTTCTGAAGCAGTTATTGGCATAAATTTAAAATCCACTTCCTATAATTACATTATTCAGTTGATTATTTATTATTCTTTAAGTACAATGAATTGGTAAGAGACAATATACACACAATTTTAACTTCTTTTAAATGTAACAAACCTAATCAAAATTGGTGCAGTTGCCGAGAAACTGGTTTCTACGTTCTCATGTATTTAGATAGGAGCTCCCGAGCAATAAAGCTTCTTCATAATTCCTGACCTAGCATTCAAGCCCAGCGTTTTTACTTTACCGTTATGACCAGTAGAATAAGACTGCATGTGGAATACCAAGAGGTAATGGGTATTAATAATTCATGCTGGATTACAGCATTCCATAATTAAATGCAGTTGTGTCGTTGCTCAGTATTGATGCTAGTTATGTTCTGTAGTTTTTGTTTTTAGGGAAGGTGCTGGTCATACATAAAACTGCGAGCATGCTCCCCTCCCCCTCTTTCCCTTTACTCGTGCCGGAAGACGGCACTCGTACATGAAGTCATCATCTTTCTTTCTCGTCCTCGCACACTTTCACTCGCACTAAAGTACAAAGTGCGCGGGGCACAATAAGATCTTATCGCACTTAGACTTTATACAAAACACGATGCTGCTCCGCCTCACGCCGCGTGCAATTTGAGATGTGTGTGTTTGCAAGCAGCCGCTTATAATTCAATCATTTGACCATCTCAGGGTCTCTACCAACCGGGAAAACTGGGATTTCTCAGGTATTTTGAGTAGTCAGGGAAAATTCGGGGAATTTGTGCCTCTATCAGGGAAAATTAGCTGTAATTTTATTGAAAGGGTTAAAAGTCGCGGTAATGCTGGCTCGAGTATTAGACAGGAATCTTAATGAATCGTCTTCGACGCCCTGTCGTCAGCTGGAGGAGTTGCCAGTGTGCAGTCAACGACTGACTTTCCGGATGCACAATAATCTGGACAGCTTCGCAGCACCACCACGCACCCCATAGAGTCAATGTATCGGAACGTCTGAAATTTCCGACGCAAGAACCCTTCGCCGTCCGATTTTCCGGCGCTTCTTGCCATGACCGCAGGCCCGAAAGGCCATTAATCAAAGCCACCACCGCTGCTGTTTTGATTACCTCGCTGCCTCGAACCGGTGCTCTCGCATGCAGATCCGCTGGCACCCGTAGCCACCACTGCTGCAACGCTAGGCCTAGCTGCTTTGACGTTCTCTGTTAAGCTTCTTGCCATTGGGTGCCGTGTTTTCCATTGAAAGAATTTGCTGCTGTCAGCAATGGCACCGACTCTGCCTTTGTGGTCCTCATGATTGGCTTAGAAGCTTGGAAAGCACGGTGCGTTGCATAATGCTGGTTCCCGAGAGTCAGCTTCGCCTCTGTACAGAAATGTTACTTGGTGAAACATACGCAAAAGTATTGCAGTGAAGCATAACAAGCATAGGAAGGGGCTATTGCCATGGGACACAGCACGTATTTAATTGTGCACGCGTGCACCCGGTATCTCCTGTCACAGTACGAGCACTGATATGCCTAATACGTGTACCGACAGGCCTTCAGAGCGTTTTCAAATGTGCCTGGGGTGGTATGAGCCCTTAAGGGGAATAAATAACATGCATTTATTTTTTCCAACTGGTCGATTTTTCGGACGTTTCCGTGGCCCCTAGGGAGTTTGAAAAATTGGGCGTGGACTGTGCAACTGACTAAGAAGATGCTTCAAATGGTTCATGGGGCGAAGGAGTGGTGGAAGGAGTACAAGAAGAAAAAGGGCCCACACATTGGGGAATGAAAGAGAAAGGAAGTGTGCTGCCGCTGTTTTGAAGGAGCTTGACCTCAAAAGACAGTGTTGGCTGATGCCGTGATGCAGGTGTTCCTCATCCAAACCAAAACAAACTCTCTAAAGCAATGAAGCACAACACTGAGGTGTCGTGTGTGGGCTGAGAGTATGTCAGGGCAGTTGAGGTTGACTTACGAGCTGTTAAAGGGACACTAAAGGGAAACAATAAATCAGTTTAGACTAATGGAGCATTGTTTAAGAACCCTGCAGGCAGTCATTTCGAAAAAATAGTTTGATTAATAAATGAGAAAATGAAGGTACAAGTATCAGTATTTGAATTCCGCGCCGAAATCCCAACGCCGGTACGTCAACGTGACGTCAGGGATTCCAAAGTATGTTTTCGCATTTGGGCCGCGTTGGCTGAATAAAGGTTCCCGAAACTTGCCATGTTTAATATTTCATTCCTTTAGAACACAATGTAGTCAATCTGTACCGCTATATATAATTAGTAGGCCCTAGAAGATGCCATAAAAATCCATGACGTCACAGCCTCCAGGTGCGGGAACTGAAGTAGGCGTCGCCACCCGTATTTCGTTCTTGCGCTATTTCTGGCTTCCCAAACGTCTTATCGTTGTAATAGTGGTGTTTTTGGTGTTGTAGAACGGTAATTTACTGATGCAGAAGAAATCATTTTTCACTTTAGTGTCCCTTTAAGAGAGAATCTCAGTTGTGAAAAATTCGGGCCTCATACCACTGAGCTTGCTATCAGTTGATAGAAATAGCTCGTATTCGAAAATATTTGCTTCTGTATGCATCTCCTTTTTATTTGTATTTGAGAATGTCCGACTCAATTTGCAATTTTTTTTTTCGAATACATTTTATTTGCTGTGCGTTTTACTAACCCCTTCCTTCTATTCTCTTTTTGAATAACATAAACACTACTCCTTAGTATTCAAACTGGATTAAGTCGTTTTCTTTATTTGTTTTTCATATGCTTACTATTTAGAGAGTGACAGCATGGGGCGACATGGTTTCAGCCCGCCTTGACATAAAACATAGTCCTGCATCACTCAGGGAATATTGCAAAGGCACTCAAGGAAAACCTTGAAAATTCAGGGAATTGGGAAATGTCAACTTGGTAGACACCCTGCATCTGCATCCTTGGAAGTTTCCATTTATTGTCTCGGCATTCCTTTGCTGCGGAGGCAAAATTTCATTATATTGAAATCGCATACAAACACACTTTGTTATATTGAGATTCTAATTACATGGCGTTTTATAGACAAGAGGTTATGAAAAATTAAATACTTTGTTATATCGAGAATTTCATTATATCGAGGTTTAACTGTACCTCTGAGTGTGAGCGGCCGTGGGTACGAACGTGAGTGAGGGCCGGTGTGTGTGAGTAGATATGAGTATGAACATGAGTGAGTGCAAAGCCTGGAAGTAATGGGGAGTATGAGTCAGGGGTGCTCACTTATACTGCCGACCTATGCGAGAGGCTGAAAGATGAGAAGCTGGTGTCTAGCTCTGCTCAAAGAAAAACCCAGAATGCATCTTGAGTTTCACCAAAAATATTTGGTTGCTGTGCCTGAAAACGAGATTTGCTGCACGTACTTTTGTGGAGATATGGTGACTTCTGTTGGCAACTCCACAATCTGCTACTTGTGCTCGCAAGACTGTCTAAATAAACAAAGATGGCTACAACATCCAAGGTCACGGCAGCTCTTTTGCTTGTTGCTGCGGTCACAGTTCTCTTTTGTAGCGTCGAATTGAGCCGTTTTGTGTAAGCCAAAAGGGTCTTTGCTGCCGATAACCCTATTTACATAAGCATTTCATTGACAAAATTGCAGAAATAGTTGCGCTGCACATGCAAAGGCCCAGCCTGCCCAGCGAGCTGCATCAGATTTTCTTAAAGACAAAGAGCCTTTGAGGCGAGCAGGAGGTTTAAAAAATTCACGGACGGTTAGGATACTCCCTAATGCAAAATTTGAGCACAGCTATATACATGTTTTCATTTTGCAACATTTGAGGCAAAGAATTTTAGAGACATGTAGCAGAGTCAGCGATCGTCAAAAATCTGATCTACAGGTCAAGCACATCGACTTTTATAGATAACTCCTTGTAGGTTCAAGTGTGATCGCTGGTGCTGCGTGACTTCCAGGAAGTACTACACAATTCGCGTCGCGCATGCAATCAGATTGCAAAACAGTCTCAAACCATGACAATTGAAATGAGTGCGAACGAGACCATACCAAGCGAACCAAAGAAGCGAGAGCTGATGCGAGGAGAGGATAGTACAAGGTGAGCAGTCCGGCTGAGACCATGTTACGAATATGCATCGAGCGGTTGGGTGGGTCCGCATGACACTAGGGAAGGTATTCTGTAAAAGTCCACTTAGTGGACTGTCCATTATGGCCGCTGCAGATTTGCTGGGGCCGCTCGTATCTTCCTCACTCGTACAGCTGCATCCAATCAGCGGTGGCCGAAATGGACAATGCACGAGGAGGACTCTTATAGAATACCCCCCAGTTTCCCGTGCGCATGTCACTGAAGGGGCCTGGCCACTCTCATTAGTCTCCGCATTCGCTTACTGCAGGAACGGGTGCCTAAGATCTGCGCTCTGAAATGGAAGTGGTTGTGCATAGCGAGCTTCTCCGAAAGGTGCAATCATTTGTTCGCAGCATTGCTCCACTGCTACAAGTAAAATACTCAACTGTTTTTTACTTTCATAGGCAACTGCACACTATGACTTGTATAGCAGTGTATCACATATAGCATCTCACAATATATACGCAGCAACATCTGCCATGCTTTCAGAAGCTAAATACAGATATTCTGCACTGATAGAATGAGGCTAAAAACTGTAAGGTTACCTGGTCAAGTTGTCTTGGAATAAAAACAAATGAGAGTTCCATTTGTTGGCTTGGGATCACAGCAGACACCTACCACCTGTAGAAATTCTCAAACCCTGTGAAATGTGAGAGGTGAATAACTACCAATTGAGCCAAGTTGAGTTTCTTCCACCAGGTTTCCAAAATTTAGCGAGGGTTTTCTTTTGGCAAAGTCTTAGTGCAATTGCTTGACTTCGAAACCAATTGAACTAGCTGTAATAAACATTAGCTGCGTGCAGTGTTGGAAAGCAAACTAGCGCCAAATGCTCCAGAGCTGCAATAAGTGCGGTGTGCAGTTCTAAATTTCTTGCACGCAAATAAACTGACGACTCACAGCGTTAAATGAGAAAACAGCATCTTCGGCTTACACTGCTGAACTGATACATGCTATGAAAACGATATATCTTCAGACCTTCTGAAGTACTTATCATTCCTGCTACCATCCCTGCACGTAGAAGTACATTGGCGAGAATATTCCTGCTGCTTAAAGCATTAGTAATGCTAATGCTAGGGCAGAAATCTATAAACGAACAAAACCAAATGTATCTTTAGCGTGCATAACTATAATTTATGAAAGCGACTGCCTGAAAAAAGTACACTGCGTGATTTGAAACATCAGCAGGATATTTAAATTCTTTTTAATTCACTAACGATTACAATACTCCCTAATGTGAAATTAGAGCAAAGCTCTATACGTGTTTTCATTTTGCAGTATATTGGCTGGCGCAAACAATGTCTCGTGCAGCACGTTGCAAACGGAGCGATGCGTTGCAAAACAAGTAACACTCAAGAACAATAGCAGTTAGCAGAGTCGGCGATAGTAGCCAACAATCTGATCTGCAGTTCAGCCGCTTCGGCTTTTATACATGACTCATCGAAGGTTCCAGTGTAATTGCGTGGCTTCCAGAAAGTACTACATAATTTGTGTCACACATACATTCAGATTACAAATTACTATGGCACTATCTCGTAGTCTCGTCCAGCACTCTGCTTTCCTCTTCGCTCTTCGCCATACTCTCCTCCTCCACTTTCCACCTTGACCTTACACTGCAGTCTGCTCCTCGTGCTCTCTTCTTTCATCTCCCGCTGCACTCCTTGTTCGCTTTCATCTTTCGCTGTGTTCATTCGCTCAGTGACACCAAGGCACACACATGCTCAACATAGGAATGGGTGCCTAAGAGCTGCACTATAAAAGAAAGCAATGGTCTACTCGCCAGGAGAAAGAACTCGTCTAGAGTGAAGTGTTTCGAACAAACTGGTATAGTATCAGCCACCTTTTCCCGATGCGGAAGTTTGTTATCCCGGTTGCTCTCTGATGCGTGTCATCTGCTTCTTTCTGGAAATTATGAAATCATACATTGCTGTATTTCCCCTGCGATGACAATACATGTACAACAAAAGCCTTTTAGAATCCATCTTTTTCATTTTTGGACATGTGCACGGCGGCATCACAACGATTTGAGAACTACAAGGCATTCAGCACATGCTGTTATAGGACACCCTCTTTCGCTTCAAGCCTGAACTTGGATCAGCTGTTTCCCGGCACGGCCACTAGGAGGTAGCAAGGTTCGACATAGGCCACATAAACTTTGAGGAAGTTCTACAGGAAGCTTGTAATGGTTCTAAGGGTATCACCTATGTAGAAGGAAAACTTTCATATCTTGATCTTTTTCTGGAAAGTCTGGTCTACATTCTAGGCAAATTTCATGCAAATTGATCATGCACAATATTAAAAATATGTAAAATCTTTTCGACATCATATTTCTCTCTCTCTTCTCTCTCTTGCTCCCCCCCCCATTTTTTTCCCCTATGTTTGACTTTTTTTTGCTTGTGCAGAAATATTGTTGTATTTAAAGGGCAACTCCAATATTTTTTTTTACCATGTCAAGGTAATGGAGTATTTCGGTTCCTAAGATACCCATGTCACATGTATAATAGTAGAACTGTTCTGCAAATTCGAAAATAATCTTAAATAAGCAAAAAAGCGCAAAAACAAAGGTGACACTCAGCTGATTTGTGACTGCGCCTGACCTTCAGGTGACAAAGTCTTCTACATCAGCTCTTTTAATTTGTCGAACGGTGACAGCTATGATTCCAACGAATTCAATAGCCACAAATCGCCATCAACCCACCACCACGAGGGCAAGCGCCCATGAGCAATTTATTGCTCTGCAACATGAAGCTAGGCTGCTTGCTATTTTAGGTGTTTTACTCCTTTCTTGGGGAAGTGCTTCGCGTACTTCGCACGACTTCCCACATTTGTATCCCGCAAGATTGCCATTGACAGTCTGATGCACGACTGGTGCATTTGTTTACATCAGCAGGTACAGCGACTGTTCGTCGTTCGCTTGAGGCATAATGCTCATCATCATCATCAATCAATATAGAACATAGCAAAGCACGTACATCTTGTGCATGTAAGCACCTCTGCATCACTCATGAGTCGTGCTGATGTGAGCGACCGTGCACTTTCAAAAACAGCGAGCGGGAGACAGAACGGTAGTACAGAAGCATTGTTATGCTGCCTACTTATCATTTTTTGTGCTCTCTTCATGCACACAATTGGCGTGTTTCATAAAGTAGATATAGATTAGGATATTGCGCATATGATCGTTCATTTAAAGAATGTGCAGTTTTCTTGCGGAAATGCCGAAGCCAGTATTGACACCATTGGCAGCTGAACGTTGCAGTTGTGTATGCCGCTGTATATGTGGCAAACAGTGCACCTCAGAAGCTAAATAATGAGTCAGCATAACAATACATAGAAATACACCCGTGTACATAGTAACATTTAATTTAGGGAAGTATCGGTTAGCGCAACTGACCGCCTTCGAGATCGGCAATGTACTCATGCTGACAGCACGCCGTGTTGTCACTTCTAGCTTTTTGTGTGTGCACTGTATGAAATGAGGAATGTTTTATTTCAAGTCTGTATGGTTTAAACTGAACTACAGAAGCAGTTTTCTTCAGTCTTATAATGGCTGAATCAGCTTCAGGTCAGTCACTCAAGTCCGCCAGCAGTAGACGCACAAACTCGGCGGCTGTGATAGGCTCAAACTCGGCTGAATGCTATATCGACTCAAACTGTGTATAAATTGCAGGGGCTGAAGTTTGTGCAGCCAGCAACGCAACACCACTTGCCTCCCATCTCTTGCCCATCCACACACAACTTTTTGCGACAGCAGCTTCTCACGCCAAACACTAGCTCACTCCTTGGCTTTGTTGTCTGCCATTAATTACCAGCATGCTCTGCGTGTTCCTCCTTTTACGTCATAACACAATGTGACCAGTAGCTGAGGAGCAGGCAAGGCAGATGTTTTGAGGAAATAAACGAAATTCATTTGCAAAATATTTGCTTAACTCTCAAGCCTGATGTTTTCAAGAAATAACAGAAGCGTGCAGAAGCACGCATTCAGCAAATTTTATTCAGATCCGTTTACTTAAAAAATCACCAGAGCTGCCCTTTAAATGCCCACCGACATGCTTTTTTATCATACGCCTAGACACAGCGGGTATCTCTCAGGAAAGGCTTTATCACAAGAATTTCGTATTGGTGCACTATAATAAAACAGGTAGAAGTGGTTAACCATTACCTTTCTTTTAAGCCACGGCATTCTCGGTCAGCTTTTACATCATGCAGCCATTGCTATGTCCTGCCTCCTTCGTGCAGTCACTCAAGTATTGTCTACTTCCAGTTGATTTGAGCGAAGTGCATTCCCGCATCGCTTTCCTAAGCAGTTTTTTTAGCGGACATTAAAACCGAATGTCACACAGTGAATTGAGATGCTGCAGCACAATGCTCAGTGTTCACTGAATTGCGCTACATTAGGAGAAAAGAGACGTTTGTAGATGCGGGCACTCACCACATGTACAAACTACAAGGTAGCTGTTTCCTGTATTATTTCAGTTTATGATAACCTAATAGCAATGTAAATGTCTAACACGTACATTTATATATCTATGCTCACAAGATTTGTTTGTAGACGCGTGTTGCAGCAGTACTTTGTTGTACAGCATCAAAGTACAACGCTAGAGGCTAGAGCTGCCGTTAACTTGTGAATGTGACCCGCCGTGGTTGCTCAGTGGCTATGGTATTGGGCTGCTGAGCACGAGGTTGCGGGATCGAATCCCGGCCACGGCGGCCGCATTTCGATGGGGGCAAAATGCGAAAACACCCGTGCACTTAGGTTTAGGTGCACGTTAAAGAACCCCAGGTGGTCAAAATTTCCAAAGTCCCCCACTACGGCACGCCTCATAATCAGAAAGTGGTTTTGGCACATAAAACCCCATAATTTATTATTATTATTGACTTGTGAATGTGGCAAAATTACCACTTTTAATGTTTCCTTTACTCTATAACTGAAAAAAAGAATAGGGAAAAAGTAAGTTACACTGACAGCAGGATTTGAACCTACACTTTCCAAGTGGAAGGCAGAGACGGTATCATTTCACGTTTTGTCACATTGCATTGCCTATACACCGTTTAGATTCCGCATCTCGGCTTGTTAGGATATCTTTTTTGCTACCATTCTGTGCAAATTATACGCAAAACTTGGCTCTCTGACAAATGCGGAACCTGCGGCTGTTGATAGAAGCACCTTTTATGACGAAACTATTTATGGCTAAGATACCAGGATTTCTTTATGATGTAATGTCATCAGAAAACTATCATCAGCAATGGCTCATACCCCCAAATTAGGGGTGTGCAAATATTCGAAAATTTTAAATATTATCAAATATTTTCAACATTTGAATTTGATTAGAAAAGTTGGTATTTGAAAATCTTCTAATATTATCGAATATTATATTTTTAATATTCATACTCGATTCAAAAACTAGATAATCAAAACAAATCGAATATATTGCTGGCTGTGCGGCAGAAAACACAGTTCTTAGCGTTTATTTCTATCTAATCTAAAAATTTCTATCTAATCTAACGGGCGGAGCAATTGCCGGCCTTGTTCGCCAGGCTAAACCCGCCTGTTGCTACAATTCACCACCACCACCATCTATCTAATCTAAGAAAGTGTGTCTGATTTTGTGCTGAATTTTGCGATAATTTCATGCTGCTGGCGAAAGTTCGTATGTAAAACACGCTTAGCCACTGGACGTGTGAGCTTTGCAAGGAAAGCCAGCCTCATTAACAAGGAGCATGGGTTTCCAAACAGCGAGGGTGCCCTCTTTGGCAGATTCCACCCCTAATCATGAGCTTATTGCGTGACAGCAAATGCGATGAGTGACGGCTGGTACAGAGTCAAATGCCTCCGAGTTTACGGGAAATTGGTGCAGTGTAATAAGGCACAGGTTGGCGAGAACAGACAACTAGTGGAAACTACTTCATTTTCCAAAGCTAACATGAGTCAAATACACAATATTTTAGTATATAACGGCTTCCTAGTTGAATTTTTTTATCAGTGACAATGTAATCGCAATGTTCCAACATGTTAAACCAGCTTGCTGATAAATGCATGTGCATATCATTATTCAATATTCGATTCAATATTTGATCTAACTGTTCGTATTCGATTCGTTTTCGAAAATTTTGATAGTTGCACACCCCTACCTCAAATACAATGGCTCATACTTCCTGTAAGGCAAAGGCTACAAGTTCTTAACAAGTGAAGCGACAGTGCATACATTCTTTGGAATCACGCATACAACATGCAGAACAGCATACGTTTCAATAAATAACAAGCTTAAAACAAGCATCCAAACCACATAATTGATGATAAGGTGCTCTTGCGCCTACATGCATCGTGAAGCAGGTAGCACCCCCCGCACACGTTTCCCAGTAAACATTACTGTTGTGCAAGCTGCCGTGGCGACGGCAGCTTGACTGTAGCATACAATGCAAGGAGTGACATAACTACACTTCTGTACGTAAAAGAACCTGCCTTGCAACTGATTTGTGTTGTGACAGCACTATGGGAAGGCCGCATATAATTGGACTCCTAAAGAGCAGCGTGCATATCAGGTGCAGCAAATTTCTCTTCTCGCTGGTCCACTCTTTGTAGGTGCACAAAGTAGCAGCCCAAGCCAAGTCACAGGCTATCAAAACGTCTTAGGCTAATAATTTGGGTAAAGTGCATGTGAATGTAACCACGTGAATAATTTCAACCTGCGTCACAATGGGCAATCATTCTAGTTGTCGTCTGCAGCTTCACTGTCCAAGCACCTTCACAGCATGGACTAGAGACCATTTCTTCCTTTTCAAAACTGCGGGTGATCGTTATGTTCACCAAAGAGGTCAGTGTTGACATTGATGTAAGTCAGTTGCATCTTCTACAGCGTGCGCTCACTACAGTTTACTCCATGCACACACCTGCAGTTAAATACATGAGCAGTACAGTGCTGGTGCTATTTATCTGCCATCGCCAGAGCTGTAGCATGCCGATTCGCATTCTCAGGTGGAAGTGGGCCATTGGTTTGAAAAGAGGTCTACGTTTATATGCATGCTATTATGAGTAATCTTAATGAAGCGACACGTTTCTAGCATGCCCAATGACGTTGCATAGGTAGCCAATCGGATCTCTCGCCCGAGTGACGTTATTCACGTGTGCTAGATAATGTGGAAAGGGGCAGCTCAAAACTCAGTGGAGCGGCACCGTTGTAACTCAAACTCTGATACCTCAAAATCTTTTTGTGCCAGACTCTGTATACCTTGAAATCTAGACTTTGAAAATACCAAGAGAAAGGCAACAGGGTGGCAGCGTAGACGTCTTCGCGAGCCGAACCAGGTGCTGTACTGCGCTCCCCACTTATCTTTCTGCCTTTCATCACTCTCACACACTTGCTCGGATGCTCGCTGCCACTTTCTCCTGGCCTCACACGGCAGCGGTAAGCTGGGAGTCCGTCTTTTTTTTTTTCCCCTCTCATTTAGGACACTGTCAGTTATGCATCACTGTGGTCATGGCTTCTTACCATGACCTTGGGCAAGATGATGGGCACTTTTGAGTGGACATGATCTGCACTGCACCCAGAAGCCAGCATTCTAGCCCACAGCATTCCAGCAAGATTATTGTTTTGGGCCAAAATAAGCCCCAAAGGGTGCAAACTTTTTTAAGAGTGTACATCTCCCTGAAAGGGGCCTTGTGTTATCCCGAGGTGAATGTAAAAAGAATGACGAAATTCATGCGTTCAAACAAAAGTTTATTCAACTTGCAAATTCAAAATAAAAGCAGACAAAAGAAGGCATACCCTTTCACATTTTACTCACCCAACAAGGTCTTATGCTGATTCCAATCAAAATGTGGCTCACATCCCATGGTACCGGAAGTTTTCTTCCCAGTGAGGCCTTCCCACCACATAGTTACACTATATAGTTAAGGCGGCTGCAAATGCACGCTCTCACGCACAGTACATTTTGTAAATAGCGATCGGATGCTTGTAAAAAAATATGCGGAATGAGTATTGCACAATGTTCATACCATGACCTGCTGAACTTCATACCTCCAGAGTTGCCCCTTCTCCATAACGCCTGGTCTAGTTTAACCCTTTTCCCTCTAGGGACAGAACATACGGGTAGAGTGGCGCTAGTTATAACCTCTTCACTATGGTCTGCCTGCACGATATGCTCCAACACTGGTGGTGCTATTTCGGCAGGCACAAAACTCTTGTATTGGTGGTGAATGCATAAATTCACAAATATAAAGAAAAAAACAAAATTTGCGAATGTTTTGTGTTTTAATAGTGAGATCAGATTAGGAAGAGCCGTGCAAGGAAGGTAAACGAGTACAGGTAGCATACAGCATAACTTTTTCTTTTCTTTCCTCCAGAAGATAATGAAAAAAAAATTCTTTTAATAGAGTCATACCTTATTTATCCAAATGTAACACTACCACAACTGCAAGGGTCTACTTTCCAATCATGCAAAAAAAAAAAAAATAAGACTGCAAATGTAATGCGAGGTGAATGGTAGAAGAAATGCTACCATGATTCAAGAAATCATAATTTGGAAATAAGTTCTCTTCACTTATCGTCGTTGTATGATGTGGAAAGAGCTTTCCTTGGGCAGTATTCTTGGGTGATATCTTTTGGGTATAGTTTCACTTTCGCGATATTTTGCATGATTCGGCACTGAAAGCGGCCCGCGATAAGTGTTTTTGACGCTGTGCCAAGCTTGTTATCAGTCAAGAGCACTATAGGCTATATACTTTGAGGTGTTCAGTGCCAGGACAGCTGAGTCTTGCAAAATTGAAACTATCTCCGTAAGTGATCGCACGGAATCATGTCAACTTCAAGTTAGACAATAAACTAGCTTGAGTTCATTACAGATAGCCTAATGTCAAAGATGACATTATTATTTATTGCTGTGTACTGTAGTGATCTAAGGCAGAGGACCTGGCATAAGCTTTCGCAAATAATTCCTGCGCCCGATGTGCGCAAGTTTGTTTCAAGGAAAGGTGAGCATACCGTTTTTTCCAGTATTGTTTGACGTGTAGGTGAGTTGAAAGTTTCCAAAAGTCATCCCAATGCTTTAAAACATGCTGCACTGCAGGCCTTGTGTCACAAATTTCCAAAAAACTGCAAAGCTAGCTTTTCTGCATGGTATGGCGACAGCGTAACGGTGGTGCGAAAGATACGTACGCAGTGAAGCTGTATGCATAATTCTCTTCGTGAACTTGCAACATACTCGTGGGTAACTGTCAAGAGTTAAAATAATGGTAATTGTTCTTTCCTCGAATGTATATGGTGGTTTCCAGTTTCTAAAAAGCACAGAAGTTAACTTTACAAATTAAACGCTGAAACTGTGAAGCGACTTTACAAACTCTATAAACACCGACACTTAATTTGCAAGAGCTGTGTGGTTTGCTGTGTGCAAAAACGCAATAGGAGCGGCTTTTTAACATTCTTTAGAGAGCAGCGGACTACACGCACCAACATTTTTCAAGTTTGGGCAATCAACTTTTGCAGCCAAGTGACTGATCAAAGGCTTGTAACATCACTGTCACTGTGTTCACAAAAATCATCAACCATGTAAGCAATTCGTCGCAACACAACAGCCGCTATTCTAATTACAACGCCACCCCAGTCAACCGTAGAGTAGCAGGTAGATGAATGGATGCTATGAGCGACCCCTTTGAAACGGGGTGGTGGGTTGCACCACCAAGCTCTTGTTCTTATTTTGCCTAATGTCCATCCTTTCTGTTTCAACAAAGACACACAAAGAATTCCCAGCATCACTTCATGAAACACTGCTGGGAACTTTGGTTTTGTATGCCTCCATTATGTATGCCTCCAAAGTATGGAGACTAAAAAGTCTCCATACTTTTCTGCCACCAAACCTACATTTGCCTCCTACTGATCTCTACTGCAGATATTGTATGTTTACTTTCTGCCTGCTATCCCTAAACCCAAGTGTGTCAAGGAGGCCAGAGGAGCCTAAACCAACCTCAGGGTAGATAGCTTCACATTCTAATAAAACATGTTTCATCACTTCCCTAGCTTTACTGCAACAAGCACATACTTCTTCCATGGCATACTTCGCTTTATAGCTACACATTCTAAGGCATCCTGATCTTGCTTCAAAAAGCAAGGAGCTTCCCTTTGAGTTATCGTAAAATCATTCTTTCCTGATTTCATTTTTTCTTCATAGGTAGTTACTCAAAGCAGGTTCCCCCCCCCCCCCCCCCCCATTGCTGCCATTCATGAGATTGTCTCAGCCTCTCTGACTTTGCGTTTGATGTTCTTTATTGTCATGTTGCTCACTACGCTGGTCGCATACTGGCTGGTAAGCTTCCTTAATCTTTTCCTTCACTGTAAGTCAATGTTTTTCCTGTGCAAATACCTGAACACTCTCACAACCCATTTGCTTTCACATTCCTGAGTCGTTCTTCAAAATCAGTTTTTCTCTAAGCTTCCCTCACTTCAAAACTTGTCCAGCCCATATCACCCCACACAGCTCCGTTTGTAGTCTTCCCGTGAGCGCCCAATGCAAAGTATTCCACTGACCTTTGGTTGCCATAGAGTCATGATTGTACCCCTGACTTCAGGTAAATAACTGCATTTCCAAATGCAAGTCCTGGAATCATTACACCTTTCCACATACCGTGGAGTACCTCGTACTTATTGTATCCCCATAGCACTCTGTGTTTCATTGTGGCCGCATTTCTCTTCCCCTTTGCTATTATTGTTTTTTCCTGTATTTGCATATATCTATTGCCTTCGTTTATCCATTTACCAAGGTATTTGTATTCTCTTACCGGAGGTATTTCCTGGCCCTGTATTGACACTGTCTGTTCACTGTTTTCATTGAATACCGTACACCTGATTTTTTTAACGCTAAATTTCAGACCTAAATTTTCGCCTTCCTGTCCACAGATATTAGCCAGATGTTGTATATCACTTTGCTTGTTAGGTAGCAACACAATGTTGTCTGCATGAAACAAACCTGGAAGCTGCTGCTCTACTACTGTAGCTGCCCGTTTGTAAAAGAGATTAAACCCGATATTACTTTCCTCTAGTGCCTTTTCCATCCTTACCATGTACATCATAAACAGCAGTGGGGATAAAGGGCACTCCTGCCTCAGTCCCTTGTTGATGTCAACTTCTCGCTCCTCATTCCTTCTTATTCAATACAAACAGTATTTTGTAGGTAAATCTCCCTTAAAAGCTGCACACAGTCGTTGCCTAAACCTTCCCCTTCACGAATACCCATCAAAATGTTGCGGTCTACATTGTGATATGCTCCGGTAATCTCTAAAAAAAGCCACATAATAACGGTCTCCTTTCGTTAGATATTTCAGTACACTGAGTAAGGACAAATACGTTACCATCCAGACATCTGCCAATTCTGAAGCCGTACTGCAGTTGTCCCAGTATGCCATTATGTTCTGCCCATGCTTGAAGTGTTAATTTAATCACCTGCATTGCTAACCTGTATATTAGAGATTTAATTGTCAACAGTCAATATGAGTGAATCTTATCTTTTTCCCTCTTGCCTTTATAAATTAATTCTACTTTGTCACCAACTGTCAGATATTCGCCTATCTTGTAAGCTTTCTTCTACTGCTGCTACTGCTTACTTTTTGGTCCTAGTTCATTAATCAGCCTAATGGGCGCCTCATCTAGCATGTGCACTTAGAAATTTTCTCTTTTGCTTTCTTCCAGCTCAAATGGCACCTTATCCTTCTGGTTCTCGTTCATGCTCCTTTCCTTTTTTTTTTCTTTTTTTTAAAGAAATTACCTTGCCATTGCCTTGAAATGATTCAGCTATTATTTTATGGATATAATTTAATGCCACGACCCCTTCCAGTTTGTTTCCATCTTCATCTAAGCACGGCCGCTGGATGGGAAAAAAAAAAAAAAAGGAAGGTGCGGCTTCCTGCATCAGGCACGCTACAATGGGTGCGAACGTAACAGCTGTAGTTGCTTTCTAGGCTACTGGCTGGGCCGAACGGCGCTAGCGGGCAGGGATGGGATGCGTCGGGCTACGGCGTTTCAAGCGCATTCCTGGTGCATTTTGTGTGCTGACCCCAGACAGCAGTTCCCGGCTGGCTGTGCCACCGCGGATCACACCATCTTCCAACTTTTTTTTGTCCCAGCGGCCGTGGTCTGGATATGTTGTATTGTTTCACACTTTTGTTTCCAAAATATTCTAGGTGCAGTATTCTTTTTCTTACGTATTTCTGACTACCAACGTTCACTTTCACCTTTCTTTTTGCTTGAACCAGTATTTGAACGATAAATTTCTTCTCCCGGTATACAGTAAAACCTCATTCTGACGTTTTGGAAAAAAACATGAGAAAAAATTGTGTTAACCGGGAAGATGTACGATCCGAAGTAACTAAAAAATTTTGACATCGATGTAATGCGAAGTGTTACATGGATCGTTGCGACACGAGACGCCGAGGCGCATCAAGCTGGTGATCCTCCAGTGGCTGAGACACGTTGTGTTGTTTTCCTATTGCTAATAGGGTGATGGCAAACTGAAACGAAATCGAGTTGGTGGACGGGGCCCTATGCCGCCGAAGCGACACGTAATACCCATATCGTGCCACCTGCAGCAGGCGCAGCCATTTAGATTATTGCCTACTAAAAGCATGCAGTACGCTACCAATGGCACTGTAAAACAGAAAGGTGAAGATGTTTTTCACAGTAGGTTTGGCGGCAATAGCTGTGAATGCGGCATGCGACAACCCAGGCGGATATTTGCTGGAATAAGAAACTGTGCGCGCCGTCGTTTTCACACGAGCTGGGCGGCTATATACCGTACTGGAATATATACCGATTTGCTGGAATAAGAAAACGCGTGCCTCACACCTTGTTCACATGGGATCTAGCAGCCAGAAAACGTTAACTATCGCAGTCTGCAGCAGGGAACGGCGGCATGTTTCGGTTATCGCCTATTAAAAGCGTGCGCTATGCTTCCGACGGCACCACGTGCTGTTACACGGATAGGCGAAGATGCTTATCGCAATAGGATTGGCAGTGATAGCTTTGAATGCTGCGTGCGACGACCTCAGAGATTTGCTGGTACCGAAATGAGAAACCGAGTGCTCAGTGGTGTTTTCACGTGAGACGGGCGGGCGAGTATTGTGGTGAAACTGCTGCGGTGGGCAACTATATACTGTTCTCGATCGCGCGCGCGCCTCGCGCATTTTCTTGTTTACATGAGATCTAGTGGCCAGAAAACGTATCATACGATCGCAGTTTGCCAATGTGCTGAACGTTGGTGCCGAAAAATCGAGTTTTCCAGGAACATATGAAGCGGTAAAAAATGAGCGTCTCTCTTTTGGGTCATTTTTTGTGTTCTCGATTGTGAACGTTGGCACTGAGAAAACGTACGTAATGGGAACGTATCAACAAGGTTGTACCGTGTTTCCTATTTTCGGCTACTTCATCCTATGGCAACTGCAATTTTTTTGCCTGCCTATGCTCTTGTGGTGCTTTCTGTTGTTTGGCGATCATTCCCCGTATTCCCCTATTCCACTAGCTTTTCAGTTTTCTTTTTCCTTTCCAACGTAAGTGTTGCTTCTCTTTTCTCATTTCTGTCATCGTTGAGCTTTGAAGCTCACTATGTTCCCACTTTTTGTTGGCCATTTGCCAAGTTTTTTCTGTACTCTTGCGACTATATTTGTTATTTGTGCAACATTCATATTTGGACTGGCTATTCTTCACTCCTCGCTGTCTTTCTCAACTACATATTGAAGTTTCAAAATGATGTGTTTATGGTCACTCCCTACATTGCTATACCTTTCCTTGTCAATGACCATTTCTATCAACTCACAAATTCCTTTTGTCATCAGACAGCAGTCAATGGTCGATTGATGTCTGTTCCCAACTTGCCATGAGATTTGCCCATCGTATTTAAGCCTCATATTCACAATAATGAGGTTACATTGCTCATGGAGATATAGCATTAACTTCCCATTGTTGTCAGTATAACCATCTAGATCTTTTATGTGGACGTTCATGTCACCCTTAATATCAGCACTTAGGCATTCCACTAACTCTTGATTCTTCCCTTTGCAATTTTTTCCTGTCCATGAAGATGTTACACCCAGCCAAGTTTTCTTGCCAATCATTGTGCCTGATAACCAAAGGTGCGCTTGACATTTTGAATTTGCTCTTTTTCCATTTGGTTCTTTGATGCCTTTGATGAGCTTTCATTCTGATTTAGTTCTGTTGCAGCCTTCCCAAACATAATTCTCAATTATTGCTGGATCTTCTAAGTCTCTATGGTGTGTTTCTGTAACCGCACACACCTATTTCTTCTCTACTTAATTGCTCCTTAACCCTTTCACGGTGGATTTTTTTTCGCCATATACGACCGCCCAGGGTTGCTTTCTTTTATTGCAGGTTCCAATTCTTCTAAGGGACTTATTTAGAAAAAAAACTTACCCTAATTTTTCTAGGGTGACCGTAAAGTGAGAAAAATGTATTTTGCGTTGGTATAAGTTTACTCTTTATTCATGAATAACAACAATAAAATAAAGGAAATAAACTTATCATTAAAAATTTGATGCATTGTTATAGTTCAAGGCTTAGAATATGTGCACACGAGAATATTTCGCAAGTTTCAAATGTTCCTGCTCTTACACTAATATTTACATCCATAGCCTAACCGAACTGCGTAGGTGAAGGCACCCAAGGAAACTGTGTGGTTGTGTGCCCGTCAAAAAAGCAAAACATGTGACAAACTTCTGTTAATCTTCACCTTATCGCCAACCAGAGGCAATGGGATATCGCAAGTCTCCCAAATCAAGAGAAAAGGAAAAGTATGCACGGCGGCATCGTTTCTATGCTCACCCCTGTGAGCACTAGACTAGCGAGAAACAGGCAGCCGCCCTTTGAACGATTAGTAATGACATAGCCATCAGTTTTGCGAGCGCAAGCCGAAATGGCCCGCAGAACAAAACCCAAACCGCCACCTGCCCACGCGCACGGCAATGTGTGAGCGTGCCGGAGCCAACGTGCCGGAGCCAACTAGCTCTAAAACAATGCAACGAAAACCGAGAGGAGGAGGCGCGAGAAAAAAATTCCCTGTATTCCCACATAGTGGCAGCACATGCCAGGAAAGAAAAAATTAGGGAATTGGCACGCTTTTTAAATGCATGGACTGCAGCGTAAATATACGGCATCAACCATGTTGGACTTGTTCGCGGCGCCATATATTTACGTCATTGACCCTGAAAGGGTGAATCTGTAAACACTTTTCTTTCTTCTGCTGCCCTGCATGTTTATGTAGCATATTGCACAGTGAGCTCTCTTTTTCTTTTTTTCTTCCTCTCTCTCTCTCTTATTGCCGGTGTAATGCTAGTCAAAGGTTCCCCTAGGAGACCGTCTTCATTACTACATACCCTGGCCTCACGAGCACTCATGGGCCCCTCAAACAAGCAATTGCACGACCAGCAAGTCGCCATGCCACTTCGCTTCCGAGCCCGTGATTGAAGTGGATTCCGTCTCATTGAAAACCACACTTTCTCACTTAACTGTTTCCTTCCACAACCTTGAAACCTTTCTCTCAGCTCACTCTCCATATAGCCTCATTAGCGACCGCAACCGCTCTTTGTGTGTTAGTGTCGTGTAAAGGTACCTCCATCACCGTGCACACTACACTCGACATCTGAAGGGTCATTTTGGGCAAGTCATCAACATCCTTCACCAAATGCTGGACTAGTCTTGCCCCTTTTCTGTTTAGCATGTCATTTAGGCTGCCCGCCACTAGTACAAAGACAAACAGGTCGTGAAAGGGATGCCAGTGGCCAACAGTTAAACGAGGGTGGGCGCAGACGGTGGCTCCCATAGAAGTCGGTTATCTGTGCAGGTCTGGAGTTCTAGTAGGTTGTGGCTCATACAACAAACATAGTGCAAATGCTTATTTTTACATTATATTCTGAGCGTAGACTGTTGGACAGCACATCTATTGTTAGTTGCAAACAAAATTAATTTGTATTGCACAAATGTGTGTCCTCTTCATATATTTAAAAAGCGGAAGTTCAATGTTTATTTTTAATGTCGTCATTATATTGACACGTGTACTTACCTATCCTTTTTCCGGGGATTGCATTTCACCCGCTAACATCTTAATGTTATCACTCAATGCAAGATGCGCCGGCATTATTTTAAGACTTGCTTGAATGTTATTATTGATTCTATCTGCTGTGTAATCAGATTGTATATGCAACACAAATTGTGTGGTACTTTCTGGAAGGTACGCAAACACCAGCAATCACGCTGGAACCTTCGATGAGTCATGTATAAAAGCCGAGGCGCCTGACTCGCAGATGAGATTTTCAACAAACGCCGACTGTATTCATTGCTATCATTGTGCTTTGAACATCACTTGCTTTTAGGGGCACAAGTTCCCGTAGTAGAGACTTAGTTTCATCGTTCAGTTTTGCTACTGTGTTCTAGGCCATGACACTTCAAGCGCAACCAATCTAAGCGAGCAGCATAAGTCACGTGCTTTGCCTTGCATCCGCTGCCGAAAATTATTGATGAAAGATGCTACTGTCGATGCAGAAACCAATTTTAGAGGCACATCAAACGCTCCGATTTTGGTGCATTCACTGGTGCTGGAGGCATTGTGACGTCCTGTAGTAAGCAAACGAGGAATAAAACACATGCATAATTTGGGACACAGTACCCCTTTAAGGCACATGGTATGTTTTGGTTCAGTGCATGTATCATGGATTTATTTTCATCATGAAGTGCACTTTATGCACCAATAAAAGTATTGTTTATAGTGTAGTTGCACTGTTGCTACCAATGCATATCGAGTATAGAAAAGGAAGAAAAAGCACTTATTAGCTCTTACTTGCTCTTTCTCCACTTTTGGCCCTTGTACTTAAGAGGATGCAAATTTAGTAATAGTTGCATTATAGTACCGTGGGAAACTGTTCTTTCCATGAATGGCCTACTTCTCTCTTTTTATTATAGAAATGCTTTACGAATGGCACCTTAGCAGTCTCTGGGGATGTCTGAAGCCACCTCCACATTAAACCTGTCTGAGTATTATGCAGCAACAGTTTTTTACGCTCAAAGGTGTATATATTATTGTGATGACAATTATATGGACACTTTAGGCGAATATACATATATATCTTTAAAATAAATAAGCATAAAGTCGTCCAATGGCCACATTCGAACAAAAGACTTCAAGCACTTTAGCCCCATGCTGTAACCATTAGGCCATGGACTCTTGCCTTAGCAGCTGGAATAGAACACCATTAAGAATTCTCCATGCGCAGTTTCATAACTGCCAGGGCGCTGTTCCTTCTACCTGGCAGAAGTTGCATTATGTGCAGCATCTAACCAATATGTCATACCCGCGTACAGTTCAAACACTGTTCAAGGAGTCGGCATCGTTGCTCATCCAACTCGAGGCTCATACCCAATATGGGGGATATTGGTCAAGAAATGATTAATTATTTTAAGTTATAACCAGAAATAAACTTTCAGGGTTGCTACAGAGTAAGGTGCTGTTGAAAGGTGAAATTGCGTGTTATAAAATGATAGCATAATAGTATGAAGAATGGATAATTGAAAAGCGCGCACAAAAAAGGGAAGTATACAAATTTAACAGGACATTCGGTTGGACTGCAGAAATTCAGAACGTCCTGGACCGCGGAGAAACATCTACGTGGCTGACCGCAGTAGAGGCCCCAAACAACAGACCTAGTGCAACGCTACACCTTGCCATTGCTGTCAGTGCTTCACCCTTTGGGCAAAACTGCCACATTTTTGTTCTTATCCCATGTTCTAGGAGAAGCAGGCTGTTGATGCTGTATTACTTGTCATGATCTCATCTGTCTGCCAATACCTCTTGCATGATCTTGCAAGTCGTGCTGATAGTTTTGCTCCATCTCTGTCGCAGCAGATTCATAGCCGACAAGAAGCTGCGGTAATACGTTCCCTGCTGAGAGAAAACCCTGCTGATCGGCCTACAGCTGCACAGCTTCTTGAAAACCCTGTTTTTGCTGGGTTCAGCAAGGATCAAAGACCCAGCACTGCTACTTCAGTGGCAGTTAAGGCGAAGTTAACTGTTGCCCAAACTCTCTCCCGACCACTCGAGCACTGAAGTGATGTGTTGATTTCCACCAAGTCGTGTTTTGTATTTTGTAATGAGAGTGTACAATTAAATCTCCATTACCACTACCTGTCTGTGATCAGCGCAGTAATGCGTTTTTAAGCCCATTTCTTGTCATTAATGTACCACAGTCTTTCAATGCATCTATCATTTGACATTTTGTCTAAGCATATATAGTAAAAAAAAAAAAGTTTGCAGTTAGCACACACAAAACTTTTAGCTCTCGTATCCCCATTGCCTGTTTGGCTTGTTCTTTTTAACCTCCAAACATCACATTTATTTGTTTTTGAGAGCATTCAAAATAAAGTTTGCAATATGTATGTGCTTTGTGTGAAGTCATTTATTGCTGCTTAGCATTGCCCTGCAATAGATGTAATAAGAATGCTGCTTCTTGCACCTTGTCCACAATCTGTTCTGGGTTTACTGCACCTTGTTGCATTTACACAACATTCCGATGAACCACAGTAAAAACAAGCAAAGTCGATTTGGAGCTCCCTGTACATGTTGCATTTCCGCAATATTCATCCGAAACACGCACTGCCTTGTGCTGCCATCAGTGCTTACCCTTCGCATCTTCTGCCAAAATAAACTTGGCGGAGCTGCACGCACCCGCTGCTAAGTTTTGCTCTCCATAAGAAAAAGCGCAACAAAAATGTTTTGCGCTAAGCTACACATCCTCAAGACTCTGTAGATTAAAAAAAAAAACATTATCTCGGTATAGTTTGTTCCGATAGTGAAGGCAGCAACCTTTCCTGGAGTGCTGACAACCCCAAGTGCAAGTCTGTTTCAATTCAGTAGAAGATGCTTTCTGGTTGGTTCAATTCCCCCCTCCCCATCCCCTTCTTTTTCCCCCACAAAATGATGTGGTGCATCCGCACGCTACCGTGTCTCGTCACAGGTGTACCCTCACGTCTGTGCGTCCATGTTCTCAATTTTGACGGTAACGTGAAAACGCTCCATTATTTCCTGGATGCACAGGAATCTGCAATACTGCTCAAACTGTGGGAACCACCTGTGCTGCACAAGCAAGAACGATTGCTTGTTCCACACTAAAACATGAGTGCACCAATAATTGTCAGATGCAAATAAATGAGTATTGATCGCATCAAGTCTATCTTTCACCTTCAACTTCTTTAGTTGCATGTTGTTGCAAATACACAGCATACCCCCTCCGCAAATTCAAACTAGAGAAATCTTGGTTTCCGTGAGTAGTGCTACTGTTATGCTTCCCTGTAACTCCATGAATAACATGAGGAAACAAAAAATTTTGCAGTAAAGGGTTAAGGACCTGGCTGTTTGCATTCAAAAAGACCTATTGCTGTGGCTATGGTGTTCTGCTGCAGAGTATTACATTCCTGGCTGCATTCTGAAGTGCGAAAATGTCTGTCTACAGAACTTTCGGCACACACTAAACAAACCTTTAAACCCTTCATTACATCTCATTCTGCTTTGGGACATTAAATCCAACTGATAATTTAAGTGACTGAGTATAGAGCACTGAATTTGCAACGACTCCATTTTTACCAGTTTGCTAAATGCAGTTCAAAGCAGGTTTTAAACTCTTTTATGCCAAGCATAGCAACATAAGTGAAACATGATACTGCAGTGTTTTCACAAGAACTGTGCAAATGTACACAGACAACATTTTGGGAGTATTTTAATTCTGTACATCAGCCACTTGTAAGGATGATGGAACACAGACAGTCAGCCATAAACTTTTGCTGTGCACTGACTCAGTCCTGGAGCAGCAAGTAGGAAATACCGGCACCAAGAGCAGCAATGGCTGCACTCGCAATTGGAACTGAAAAATAAAGTCATTTTTCAAAACAATCTTGTAACATTCACAGTATGCAGTGATGTGATTACTACACCAAGAGGTGAAACTTGCTACATTTGGGCAGGAATTGCATAGTATGCACCAAGGCTGCACTAAGCTTTTTTTTTTCTTCAGAGAAGCAAAACCAAAGTTGGCCATTCAGTTGTCACTGCAGGACAGATGCAGCTTACCATGTTTGTAAGTATGAGTACCGTTCAGGCCACAAGTGAAAAAGATACCACTGCCCATCGCAATTGCCTGAATCACTGATAGCTAGGCTACAAAGAAGTGTGCCTCAACATTTCTCAAATGCCGTTACCAGCATCGAAACGCATGCCCTGCCGCGTACTGTGAGTTGCGTCCATGTACAATTGGCTGTCAGCACATGAAAACATACAAGCTTGCACAAAGCTTCACATGCCGACAGCGCACAAATATAATTACACCGTATTAGGTCACGACCACCATTGTGTCAGCCACGCTAATCTAAGACCAAGGGCATATGTACAGCATCAACCAGTTTTTGTTTTCGTGAAGGATTCACTTGTATTTTATGTGAAGTACACAAGAAAGCCGCACTGTTCAAGATGTGCAAATCAAGTGCTCGCAGCCATCTTGGGTGAACTTGCATGCACCTTGTGAGAACCCTTGGACCCCTGTCATCTACATGGTCACTGGGGACACTCCATTCCAGCCTTATTTTGGATAGCGTATGTTCCCCACCGGCATGATGTAGAGCTTGCTGCTTGCGTACATGGCCCACATTACACAGTGCACAGCGCGTATTAACAGTACCCGAAGAGGTTCGACATCTCTTTTTTTTAGCATCCGAGGTACATGGGCACCTTCGCCTGGAAGGTTCACCTTCAGTGCTCTTGGCTGTGGGATGTGCGGGCCCCTTGGTTCCGTGCCCCTCTGGGCAAGCAAGGTGGCCCACTTGGTGTGGCTCGGCGGACTTACACAGAGCTTTCACCCGCAGTCTGCGACTGCTACCCTAATGCTGTAACTCCTGTATGGTATGCATCTTTTGTACTTAACAGGAAATAAACCTCCTTTCGTTTGTAACACGGGTGAAGTCTCTACGCCTTGCTGGTGAGTAAGCAAACCTGGCACGGCACCCCTTTGTGTGCGCTGCAGAGTGGGGATGAGCTCTAAGGTTAAGGTCTTCTTAGGCCTTAACTAGCCGGTATTGAGCACATTGGCCTGAACCCCACAACCTACACACGTAAAACTGGATGGAGAAGGCTACGAGTGTGGCAACAGCATGACACATGCTGAGCACACCTATGGCCCGCAACAAAACGTACTGCGACAGCGAGCAAGTCTGACGCTAGCACGTGGGTACAAATTCAAGTGCCTTTTACTTTGCTTGCGAATGGCTTCCGTAGCCATCTCACACTGAATTAAAATAAAACTACAGACGACCATACTTGACCAAACAGCACTAAAGAGACATGGATGAAGAAAGGTAGATACACAATCATGCTATTTGTCCTCGTCTTTTTAATGTATGAACATTCATCAACTAGTCCAAGTTGTCTGCCACTAGGCAATAGCTCATATATGTTAACAGAAACGTGCGAGTGTGTGGCCATTGATGCCTAAAGCACTGTCTCGTCATAACCACCTGTGTTATCAACAAGGGTACACATCTGCAGATGTCAGCCAGCGAAAGACAATGGGCCATGGAAATGCTTTCATCGATATCCGAGCTGGTTGTCACGAGACTGTGCTGCAGGTATCGACAGCCATGCACCTGCAAGTTGCTGTGTTCAAATACGTATCTTGGCTCTTGCAAAGCCATATCCTGACAGTAGGTGTGCGTCTTTTTACCAGAATGACGAGCTGGATTTCTGCTAGATAACAGCTGTGCTTTTGAGTTGCACCTTTACTATATGTGCCAATCCTCGATCACAGAGCTTGGCTAAATTAATATGGGCATGACCAAACACTTCCAAATCTTTTACACCGTGGAATAATGGGTTCAGGTGAATATGGGGAGACAGCACACAATATAGTCTCGAGTATCCACACTACAACCAAAACAATTTTTTTTAAAGGCTGTACATTTGCAAAACGTGGATGGAAGCAGCTGCAACTATACAAGAATTAAAACATGACCAGGATATTTGCACCCGTTTAAACTTGAGTGGAAAGTTGCACGTGCACTTGCCCGGACCACCACTTTTCAAGCATCATTTTTTATTCGAGCATCAAGGAACTGGAACGGCCTTCCACACACCATCGCAGCCATCACAAGCCCATCTGCCTTTACTGAAGCTGTTGTCACCCATATCTCAAAATGAACGCCCGTTTCTAATGTTTATTTTATTAACCATCCCTTATGTAATACCCCTCCAATGGGGTTTTTAAGGTAATAAAGTGAAGTGAAGTGAAGAAAGGTTAACATCCAAGGACCCGCAGTCTTTGCATGGAGCAGGCAAAATAAAACTGAAATAAAGCAAGTTGCCGACTAATTTTTCGGGCATGTTCGATTATTTGGCCTTCACCGCAGTATCACCACCAAATCCACAGAACCAATGTAGAACGGTGACCGAAATTTCGTACCCTTTACGGTCTAGTACGTTGTCTCGGATTTCTCAGACAGATCCGCAAGTGCCCGATGCCAAAATATGGTGACTGTGAATGAATTGCTGCCATTTGAGTGTTGCCCGCACCACCATTTTTGTTGTCGAGGTGGTTCATCCGCTTCTAAAGTGCCGTACAGCCACTGCAACATGTTTCGTTTACTTCGCACCAAACCACAACTTTGGTCTTCGGCTCTAGACAGGCCACACTGGTTAGGCCTAGCCGGCATTTGATCCTGCACACAGGCTGAACTGACAGCAGAGTGCGTGAAGCAAAGCTTGGTTTCGCAGGCAATCAGCCGGCAAGCACTGCCAACGTGTAAGAGTTTGTATTTGCTGGAAAGAATGGTGAAAGCTCATGCTGTGGACAATTCCTCCGAACTGAATTAGCGAAACACAGCTCAAGGCTAGCCTCGCAGATTGAAGGTCGCACACGCGATGGGCGAACGCAAGATGTACCTGCAGCCTCGACCGTCGCACAATTTTTGGCGACCCTGTCCAGTTTCGGAAAAAGCAGTTGGCTGCAGCGTTTACTTTCTGCAGCCTTTTTTACGCTGAGCCGTGCTCCTGCAAGACTGCAGAAGATAATGCCAACCCTTTCACTTCCTCACACATATCCACTCCTCTATTTACTTTCCGCGCACAAACTGAAAAGCCAAAGAGGGGCGCGGTTCGCTCCATGTCTAGTCGTCCTGTTGATGATGATAACTTATTGGCATTCCCTTTGATATGGGACGGTGACAAACAGTCACCTAGCCAGCTTGATTTAATCAGGTATGCTATACATGTTTTTCAGCATAGCATTTTGGTATGCATCCCCTTAACCTTCCTTCCTGAAACCTTCTCTATCTTCCTTATACCACTACCTATTCCTTTTTTTCCGTTCGGTATGCCTGCATATCTTTTGGTTATCAAAGTATGTCGAAACACACGAGGATGAGAAGCCTGGAAGGAGCACTTGCACTAGTGCCTGATGGGTTGCATGGGATTCCTTTCATGCTGCATCAGCCAGAAAAGCGGTCACCAGGTTTCACTGAAGAAAAACAAGGTAATGCATGGCAACAAATGCAGCTACCATCGTTTCGAAATTTCGTCCCGCAAAAGGGCACCTAAAGAAAGGAATACAGCCAATGTTCCCAACGTGCCCAATCTGAAGAAGCCCGGAGTTGTTCTAATCTTCGCGCAGGAGCCACAATCCACACACAAAAAAATTAATTTTACAAACCCTACGCTTGCCGTGCACATAAAAGGTGCGAACATGGCAGCAAAACTGCAGCAATGAATCGGCGAGCTCCATACAGACATGCGTGACCTCCGCGACAACCATAAATGCTGATCCCGGAGGCCTTGTATTGTACCATTATGGCTCCGCTTGCCAGCAATGACTTCAGCCTGCAGGGTGTAGGGGTTGTGGGACGGGACGTCGGGATGAGAACCCAAAACTTGGGAGTGTTTATTCTACATTATGTACAGGGAGGTGAGCGACAAGTAACATTGGTACAGTCATTACGGGCCAGCAGCAACTCGGACGCTGCGGCCCGCGGCAAGAAGTTCGAGAGAGGTGAATCAGGGAATCAGGGACTGTCCCAGAATGCTCAGGTCTCTCTGGAAGGCTTCTTATAAACCCTTCGAGCACTGTAAGTCACGTCATGTTTGACCAATGGGAGAGTCCGCTCCGATGACGCCACTTTCAGCCAATGGTAGGCGCCCGTGTCGCGGTGTCACACCTGGCGGCTCTCTGTGGTCTTGCCTCGCAGACTGGCAATGCACTTCTAACGAGGAGAAGGGGAGGGCTGCTCATGCTCCATTGTCCGAGGCCCACCTGCTAATCCCGGCGGCGCACGAACTTGTTGGCACGTGAACTTGTTGCCTTAAACTTGTTTGCTCGGCCGCTCCTCTGGAATGTGCTTTCCTGCTTCGGCATTCCTCAATTAGCTGTGCTGCGACTCGAAGTGGTTTGGGGAACTCGAAGTAATCGCAGGAAACAGCTCCATATCTAACAAGGGATAGATGCTGCTGCAGTAGACCAGAGTGCTCCAGCACCCCAGGTTGTCATTGCAAAAAGAGAGATATTTTCGCCTGCGGACTATGCACTGCCTTATTCCAGTACACCATAACGATACAATGCCAATGATGATGATGGTGGTGATGATGACAATGACGATTTATTGGCATCTCCTGTGAAATGGAGCAGTGATGAACAGTCACCTAGCCTGATTGATTTACTAAGGTATGCCATACATATTTTCCATTATAGAAATTTTTATACATCTCTATAATCTTCTTTTTCTTCCTCAAGACCTTTATCTACCTTATACCGCTCCCTATACAACTGCTACATGGCATGCCACCTGGTGTAATATGCAACTACAATGCAAAGTGTGCACATATCGACACTATGCGGCAGGCATGGCTTGGTGGTAGAGTAGCTGACTCCCGTGTACCGGGCACGGGTTCTTCGATCCTGGCAGGAACTGGCTTCTTTTTTTTCTTTTTTCTTTTTTCATTCCCGGCGATAGCTGCGACAGACACCGGTGGCGAAAAACATTGCCAACTGAAATGGCTATTGGAATGAGCCCATAACAGCTTACACTGTAAAAGAAGGCGGGGCCCATGACGTAGTTGTCACAGGATCCTACAATATGAAAGAACCCAGGGAAGGGATTTCGCTTGCGGGGGATAGACGGGGCAAGTGGAGAGAGTGTCTATGTTGGCGGTGACGCTCGCCTCCTGAAATCATGGGTTCGCGCCACTTCAAGTATTTCAATCTCTGCTAGTATTAATTAACTAATTTGAAAAAAAAATATTGTCATAGAACACTCCTCAGAGGGCATGTAACAACTTCCAGGGTATAACCAAAATTTGCTATCTGGCCTGGTGAGGGGCCCTTTAAATATGTGCCAATATTAACTGTATTGGGCACGTGTTTGCATTGAAAGCCTGGAGTCGCAGGATTGAATGACCTCCACGGGAAAATGAACAGCAATAAGTGTACTTCATCCTCTGGGATATCCTAGACATGTGTATGCATGTGCATGATGTACTGATTCTCATTGGAGAACATGGCAATACTGCTCTAGCTAGAGTAAATATTTGTGTGGGAAAATGTGTGCCTGGTAATTGCACCAAAAGGTTTATTTGCTGCTTCAAAGTGGCCTGGGCCAATCACATTACTGAACATCTGAATGCAATCACATGGAGTAGCTACAGTAAAGCCTCATTAATATGCAGTTGGCGGGGAACATGGATCAAGTACACAGTAAGTGATGTTCTAATTAACCAACAATGGCAGATCAGCAGCTATAGACTTACCAACCAAAAAAACATGGTTAATTCTCACTCAAAGACATGCAGACAAGTTTTATTTGCAAGCTGGCAGCAAAATAATGAGTGATTTTCACTTGACACTGCGGCGGCTTTGCAGCAACGGCGGTATTCTCAAACTCGACAAGGCTGCAAGCCAGTTTCTCCATCAGGCCCTACTTCTCAGCAAATGCCCTCATGATGGTCAACACACAAGCTGCGTTGGATACGGAAGGGCCATCATCCATGTCATCACCCATGACGACAACATGGAAGCGCTAAAAGCTATGGGAGCAAGAAAAGCCATGGCTACCATGTTTTGGCTACCATTGCTAGGATCATGGCTACCATGTTTTTTTGACACTATCAGGTATGACTGCAGTCCAAGAAAGGTCCGTGTGCTGCAATTTCGCTATCTATGGTCTGCACACATAGCATTTCAGCGATTCCACGCATGTACGTGTCAAAAAATGAAGTAAACACTGCACACTAAGAATTTGGCATGCATTAAGAGACTACAGCTTAAGCTGTCCGCCAGTATATTAGGTTCAATGGCAATAGGGCATAAGATTCATCGCGACTATATTTAAACCAGAATTTATTATTAGGAGGGTATAAATTAACAAGGCTTTACCATATACAGAACCCTTTAGAAGCACTTCTAGTCATAAATGCCTATAGTAACTGCAACACAATTGAAGATTGTGAAACAAAAGCTTTCGAAGAATGCAGCCTATAGAGAATTACTGATTTATCTGTTAAGCACCCTTTTTTCTGTCTCTCTCTTTCTCTCTGTTAAGTAAACTAAATGTACTTTGAAGTTTTCATTTAAATTTTCAGTGCACTGCACACACTCGATTGTTCTGCCAATCCCAAGTTAACATAACATGACACTATCCATTTATTGAGTAGGTTGTAAGACTTCACATGGTCGCAAAGAAACCTCTGCATTTCTTTTCTTTTTTTTTTTGCTTAATGTTTACAAGACAACACAACATATAGCAGAAAAGCAGCCAAAGCACTTACTGAGCATGTTGCGTCCACGTGAAAGCTGTTCTGTGGCCTCTGTAATAATTTCTGCTGTCTCAACGCCATCTATAACCTGCTGGTTGCTTTCTGGCAATAAAACAAGCAAAGATGACACGTATTGCTGCCCATCATCAAAGGAGATAAAGAATGCACACTGAATAAATGAGATTTACATTAGAATTCAAAATCCACACATTGTTAGAGCTACGCAGTGTGCTATAAAAGTCACACAGCACAAGAATAATGGTAAAAATGTTTAGACAAATAAGAAATGCACACCTGGTGAGTGCTCTGTGTCAAGCTCAATGTCTCCTGCAGAGACATCAAGGCCGAGCAGTTCTTGAAGGGCCTCAAGAGAGTCACAAGCTGCATCCCCATGGAAGATGTAATCGCACAGAGTCAAGCCACGGTCACCCAAAGGTGCAAACACTCGCTTTGGGAGCTCATGCACCAGTGAAGGGTCTGCATAAAACAGTGCATTCTCCTGTTTGAAAACGTTCGAGACAAAGTTCTCTTCCCTTACACACAATACACATCCTCTCAAAGCTGCTTTTTAGTCAATGGCACTGGTGTTCCAGTAAGATGGACTAGAATATGAAAGAGGCATCAGTGGTCAAATTCCAGAAGCACCACCAATTCACAATTGGCTTGGCACATGAAATGAAAAACATCATAGAGAAGCGTTCATATGCAAATCATTATCAAAGAAACATATAAATGTCAAAAGTAAGGAAAATGCATACATTATTTGATATGTGTAACATAATTCAACAAAAGGTAAAGGCTGAATGCAACAATGTACCAAGCAAAAAGACTAAAACATTCAATCGCAGCTGCATTTTATTTCATGAGCATTCCAACAGCACTAGAAATACAGTGAAAGCTCGGTAATTTGAACTTCAATAATTCGAATTTATGGATAATTCGAACTGTACGATTTGGTCCGGCCAAGCTCCACAGAAGTCTATGTATAAAAAAGTTCGTTAATTCGAACGCGAGAAGGTTCCCTCACGGATAATTCGAACTACGCTCGCCTGGCACACGGCCAGAGAAACGCGCCTACTGCCTACACACAAGGCTGTATTGCCTCCGAAACGGAGAGAACGTCAAGAGAAGGCAAAATCGGAAAAAAATCTAACCGACGCGGGGTCAGCCAAAAGGCAGCGGCGGTTGCCGCCTCTCTGTTCTACGTAACCTCCGAGACTTCTTGCCCCTTGCGAATCTCGGAGGCTTTGCAAATCTTGTACAGCTGCTAATGTTGTGCGGAGATGGCACGGCAAGTGCCAAAACACAGCGAATCAAGTACGTCGCAGCTGCGCTTGCAATCAAGAACCAACGAATCAGGGATTTCGCCACCTTCACACGTTCAGCGTCTTTGTCTCGGCAGTCTTCATCAGTTGTGCACCTCTGTTTTCAGCTTAGGAGGTATCGGCTGTCGCAATTCATTGTGATGGTGTTAAGCCTCGGCTAACGTTCGTTTCTGGTGGACATCGGTGGTGTGGCACAGTCGGACCCAGAGCTTCGACTTGATCACTTTCTGACACGCCAAATTTCTCACATGCCCTACTGCTTCCAACTCGCAGTGTACTGTTGCTTCCCTTCACTTTCGTTAGTTCGAACTTTCGTTAATTCGAACTGAAGCGGCTTCCCCTTGCGGTTCGAATTAACGAGCTTTTACTGTACCGGGTGCGCAAAGTATTTGAGGACATAATGATGACTTCACGAATAGCATCAATATTTCAAACAAGATTCAATATTGTTACGGGAATAGCATGTATTTACAAATTTTTACTACCTACATAGTTAACAACAGCCCCTAGCAACAGCGACAGATGCAGGACTATTGTGTGCCTCTGGCCACTTCGTCGCTGTCATCGTCATCCGACCGACAGTAGCAGCAGCCCCTTTGCTGTCTCGTGGCACAACCCCCCCAGGCGAGATTGCCGACCCGATGCTTGTTAGGACAGACCAGAGGAGGCCGTCACGTATGGCTTAGGTCTCACAACGTGCACAATAGCAGAGTGTGGTCGCATAGACCGCGCTAGCTTGATGACTGCTTTAATTTCGTATGTAACGTCGGTGGCTTGACGTAACACCCTAAGGACCATCGTAGCAGGATAATAGCTTTTCAGAGAGACCGATACAGCACAGAGACCACACTAGGATGAGGGAACCTGGGGAGTAACAAATTCCTCTAAGGTGACGGTCATACGGGGCTTTTTGGGAAGCCTGGAACACTGTGAGCCATTCACGAGTGATCTGGTAAGCTGTATTGGTGTGCGCTATGGCATCACAAACATACGTAGTGGATGAACTTAGAGCAGTGGGAAGTAAAGTATCGAGAGGCAGAAAAGGTTCGCGTCCGTAGAGAAGATAAAACGGTGAGTAGCCAGTGGTGTCATGCCTGGGCAAGTTGCAGGCAAAAGGTGCTAAGTCCATTCGTTTGCGGGTGATAAGCGGTTGTGAGCTTGTGGCAGGTAAAGTATGTACGAAGGATGTCCTCGATGACACGACACAAAAAGTACCGGCCTTGGTTGGTCAGAAGCTGTTGAGGAGCACCATGATACAAGATGATGTCATAGAGAAGAAAGTCGGCGACCGTAGTACAGCTGGTTGGGAAGGGGTGGGTAATGGCATATCGCGTCGCATAGTCGGTCGCGACAGTGACCCACTTGTTGCCCGATGTGGAGGTTGGGAAGGGACCAAGAAGCTCAAGCCCAACACGAAAGAATGGTTCAATGGGGGTGTTGATAGGATGATGCAGACCAGCTGGAAGCATAGCTGGTCACTTGCAGTGTTGGCATTGGTCGCAGCTAGTGACATATGGTTGCAGGGAGTGGTAGAGACCAGGCCGGAAGAAACAACGCTTGACACGATCATGAGTGCGGGTGAAACCAAGGCGACCAGTGGTTGGCTCATCTTCACGTGAAGTTGGCGGAGGACAGCTGACCATAGATGGGCAGGCACGACGAGAAGGCATTCAGGGCCATCTGCATGCACATTGTGGCGATATAAAGTGCTATCGTGAAGGCAGAACAAGTGGAGTGAAGGGTCAGGTGCAGCAGAGCTAAGATTGTTGATGATAGAACATAAAGTCGAGTCTCGGTGTTGTTCGTCCCCTATATTAAGGAGGTCCGAGATAGACAAGTCGCAGGCGTCGGTGTCTTGTTTGGTGATGTCAGGGGAATCCATGGGATGCCATGACAGGCAACTGGCATCTTGGTAAAGCTGGCCGGACTTGCGCACTACCAAAAACGAGTATTCATGGAGGTGGAGAGCCCAACGACCAAGGCGGTCTGTAGAGTCTTTCAGCAAAGAAAGCCAACAGAGGGCATGGTGATTAGTTACGATGGTAAAGGTGCGGCCAAACAGGTAGGTACAAAATTTGGTGACATGCCGAACAAGAGCAAGTCACTCTCGTTCTGTTATTGAGGAATTCTCCGGTGCGGACAGCATGCGGCTAGCATACGCAATAACACAGTCATGTCCGCACTGACACTGAGTGAGAACAGTGCCGATTCCATGGCCGCTGGCATCTGTACGGAACTTCTGTTGGTGGGGTCGGATCAAAATGCGCTACAGTGGAATCTCGATGATACGATCACGGCTAATACGAATTTCTGGATGATACGAATTTTTCTGTGGTCTCGGTCAACCCCATTACTTTTCAATGTGCTAGAGAACGGTTGTTATGAATCAATTTACGACCCGCATCGGTTGATACGAATATTACCGAAGACACTTTGGAAATTTGAAAGTGTGCTTGGCGAAGGCCAGACGCTGCTGCCTCTGCGCTCCGCTTCCCTGGCTTTACTGTTCGGTGAAATGGCCGGTCACTGCTGCCGTCTGCGCTCCAATTCATTCGCTTTGGTGTTCGGCGATATCGCCTGTCGCTGCTGCCGCTTGCGTTCTGCTTCACTGCCTTTAGTACCCGGCGATCTAATCAGTCGCTGTTGGCGTTTCCGTTCTGCCTCCCTTGCTTTCGCATCTGGTGACATGTTCATTCGTCGCACGCGCATTCGCTCCTTGTTCTTCTGGCGTTTCATGTTGGGGGAAGCCGGCATGCGCTGCCGCTTCCAGAACCGCTTGGCGCGCAATCACTGGGCCGCTTCGGAGCTACGGGTCTCCCTCGACTGCAGCGAGACGTCTGACGAAGGAGCGGCGGTGCTGCTGCCACCGCCGACGCCCGCGCGCTCGTTCTACCGCTACTGTGTGACGTCACAGTTGCTATGCGCAGCTGCGCCCCCGACCGGCGCGCCGGTTGCTAAGGAGCGGAGGAGGTTGCGCCGCTGCGCGGAGAAGAGGCCACAGTTGGCACCATTCCAGCGCACGGACGGACGCGACCGCGAGCCCCACCGATGGCAGTGAAAGAGAACAGCGCGCATTACGCGATGTCTCCCACTCTCTTTTGGTGCGGAGGCGCGGACGTGGCACCGGACAGCGCGGAGGCCGCGACTGGGCGCGAAGAGTTTGAAGCGGTGGCACTTTTGTTGCTTTTGTGCTTTTCCTCCTTTTCCGTGTGCCATCGGACAGAGTGATGCTGTGCTTCTAGCCGCGTTCTTGTCTATGACGTGGGCGACGGCGAAGGACCACCACCGGCGGCTGAAACGCTGCATGCGCTCGAAGTTCTGAGGCGTGCTATGGCCGCGGATGAAATCAGCGACGACACGTGCACGCGTTTTTATGGATTTGAACAAAGTCTGCTAATTGACCTGACAAAGAAAAAGAAGCAGGACATCGGAGACTTTTCCTTCAAGAAATAAATGCTTTTTACGTATGTGTGCCTGAGTGAATTCACCTCTCACTCTTTAATTTAGCTAATTTAATTGTTTGGATGATACGAATTTCGGCTAATACGAATATTTTCCGTGACCCCGTGAGATTCGTATCATCGAGATTCCACTGTAACATAGGAGAAGTTGTGAGGGCATCAATAAGTGCCAAAAAGGCAGCAGCTTGGGACAAGTCTCCGCGTAAAAGCAAGATCCTTATTGAGGAGCATAGTAAGAGGACGCGCAATATCGGCGAAATTACGGATGAATTGGCGGAACTGGGAGCACAATCCAATGAAGCTTTGTATGTCTTTAGCCAAACAAGGTTTTCACGGTGCAAACATTTTCATGATTGGGATGGACACCCATGTGTTGCCGAGATGGCCGAGTACATTTATTTCATGACGTCTGAAACAGCATTTTGAGGAGTTGAGCTGGAAGCCAGCATTGCGGAATACCTTTAGAATGGTGGAGAGGCACTGAAAATGGCTGTCGAATGTTGGTGAAAAAACAGTGGCATCGTCAAGGTAGCACAAGCAGGTTGACCACTTGAAGCCACAAGAAGCGAATCGATCATGCGCTCGATGTGGCCGGCGCATCGCAAAGACCGAAAGGCATGACTTTAAAATGATAGAGAGAGGCCACCCGGAGTTACAAATGCAGTTTTTTCACAGTCCAGTAGATGAACAGCAATCTGCCAATAGCCTGAGCGAAAGTCAATAGACGAGAAATATTGGTCACAGTGAAGACAGTCAAGTGCGTCGTCTATGCAGGGCAAGGGAGAAACACCTTTCTTCGTTATCTTGTTGAGGTGTTGATAATCAACACAAAATCGCCAGGTGTTGTCCTTTTTCTTGACTGGAACAACAGAAGATGCTCATGGACTAGGGAACAGTTCGATGATGTCCTTGGCCAGCATTTTCTCGATTTCTTCTTGGATAATGTCACGTTCCGTGGCAGAAACATGATAAGGGCGCCGGTGAAGGGGTTAGCATCGCCAGTGTGGATGTTATGCTTAACAACTGTGGTCTGGCCTAATGGCCGACTTTCGAGCTTAAAGAGATGGGCATAGGATAGCACGATCCAACAAAGATCTTCTGCTTCCATAAGCAGGAAGTCTGCAGATATCATTTTGTCAAAATCAGCACATGGTGACGCGATGATTGTGAGAAAGCTTGAATGACTCTGAGGGCTGTCAACAGCTAACACAGAAATATCACATTCCTGCAACGACGACACGGTGGCAAGTGTGTATCGGCAGGTATCACACTTGCCGGCTGTTTTTTTTCCGCTATGGTGACCACAGCATGCGGGAGGATGGTAGAGTGCGTAAGGATCACGTCGAGGACAGGGGAAACGATGCATTCACCATTGCATACAGGAGGAGAAAGACTAAACGGGATGTACCTTGCGGCTTGTGGTGGCAGATGAAGGAAGTCTACAGAACATAGGCAGCTGGGAGTGTCGGAAATTATATGCATGCCAAAAGGGAGTTCCAGTTGATGCCCACCATAGAGTTTCCTACTATTACTAGAGGGAACTCTGGCTGTGCAATCACTCAGCCACCATGGGAATGATGGGAAGTACATAGATTTGTCTGATCTTCGTGCTATCCTCGTGTCGATCTTCGTGTCGCATTGTCGGCTATCCCCTTCAAAATGTGCAAGATCTTGTTGGATTCGGTCATATTTGTGTCAGCCTTTCAACAAAGGCCCAGCACGTCCTGTATGTAAGAAATGTAAGATTCAGTGGTCACCTGGATGCAGGATCTCTGCTCCTTTACAGTGTTCTGCTGACGACTAAATAGTCTGAGCGTCTGTGAGCGTCCCAATTTGTCAGATCCTCTTCATGCGTCTCGTACCACATGCGCGCCATTCCTTTCAGGTAGAATATCATGTTGGCTAACATCAGTGTGGGTTCCCACCAGTTGTGGTCGCTGACGCACTCGTACATGTCGAACCAGTTTTCGACATCCAAGCTATCTTCAGTTCAGTTCAGTTTATTATTCTTTAAGTACAATGAATTGGTAAGAGACAATATACAGACGAGGGTCCCAAATTCAAAGACTGCATCTGTATCAGAAAAGGTTCCCAGGTCTCATGGGTGCAAAAGAATAACAGGAGCCTGTGGCTGCTGTGCCATCGTTGCTTTGTTGGTCATCGCGGAGCAAACAAGACGGAGACCACTTTGAAGTTCCGTGCTTAGTTGACGGAGTGGGCAGGCAGACAGGCTTACCCCACACCTCCATCAAAAAAAGATGTTACGAAAATAGTGTGTACTTACAAATTGTTAGTATATAAAAGGTTACAACAGTCACAAGCAGTGGTGACAAATGTAGGACTATCACATGCCTCTGGCCACTTTGTCGCTGTCGTCATCATCCAACCAACAGTAGCAGCCCCTTTGCTGTCTCGTGGCAATATGGTATTCATTCAAAATTTTGAACCTTGTTTCTTTTTCCTGTTCTCTAAGGATGTTGTATAAACCTTTTTGAGGTTCAATTATTGTCCGAGTTCTCCTTTGATAGCAGCTGCATGCGTGGAACAGATAGTAGGTGTTGATGTTGGATAGCGCTTCCACCATAGCGGCCTTAACAGCTTTAACGGCCATAAAGAAAGCTTGGCAGTTGACTGTGCCTCTTTAAGCTGCTCTGTGACGGCTTTATTTGGCTTTTCAGAGTTCTCGCTCATCATGGCCTCTACCTGCTGAAGAAACAGCCTCCCAAATGGTGTCTGTCTACTGGCAGCACTTATTTCTTGCTTGTTTCTCTTTGTCTTTGATGATAATTGGCCATAAACTATTGTCTTACCCAAAAAGAAAGGATTTGGAGGCATTCGCAAAAGTGTCAATCTCGAAGTTGCTGTAGTCGGCATGTAAGGTGACTAGGACAGCGTACAGATTCGTGTCGTGTGTCCAATTGGAAGCTAATACCCAGTAGCATATGTGCTAGACTGGTGGTAGAGGGTTTGTGGAAGACGAAGTCAAGCATCTAGGCAGATAAAATGCAAATACCAATGTCTATCTCAATTTGAAGCCATGTGCTCAAAAACCTCATGCAGCCTGTACACCAACAAAATCGTACAGCCGAGACCACTTATAATAGACATCACAGTTATGCAGAATGCATTTGTTATAGCTGAGCACTTGTAATAGGTGTACAAGAATAAACCAATAAAATATAAAAAATATTTACTGTTTTCCAAAGCAATCAATAAGCTTGCTTGGCATCACGGCTCCTAGATTGTTCAAAGAAGGCAAGTGCTCATCACCGAGAGCTTCAGTGGAGATTAACTGTTTCGACAACACAATAAACTCAATCATGATTCATCCGCTTACAGGTGGTGATATTGCTTCGTGATCTCCTCACTTCATTTAATTTATTGCTGACAAAGCCTTGCAGCTCAAGTGCTATCCGCATGAGGGAGAAATCCACTTCCCCGTAGCAAGGAGAGTGCACCACATGACTACTATGTCAAGCTTTTGTTAGGCTGCACGGCTTTTAAGAGCTCGCCGTGGGGATGGCGCAACATTTGCTCGAGAGCTACAAATGCTACCCCATCTCTGGGAAGAGAGAAGCACTGAGCCTTCGCACGTGCATCTGCTCAGTAGTGGCATGCGAACTTGGTGCTCGCCGGAAACATCACGGCTGGCCCCGCCCATTATCTTTGAGAGTACACTGCTTCACGAACGATGCCCTTCAAGACACTGGCTTCGTCATTCATATTGATGAAGTCATCCCAACTGATGTGAGCAGCAATTGACTGCACTTCAACCACGTGCTACCATAAATTCAGGCCAGTCATCATTGCTTCCAAGCTCCACAGTTCCAGGCTTTGATGCCCCAAACAAGAATCCAGCCATGTGAAAACTGTTCTTCATACAATTCGTGTTAACCTTCATCCAAGCCTCCTACAGACCGTTTTTCATGATCGCCATTGTATTAGCCAGGCAGTGGTACCATCTATGAGCCGTCAGTTTTGGCCGCCATGCCAGCTTGGGTTAATGCTCTGTGTTGTATGCCAGATATACGCTTAGCGGCAGTTGCTAGTGTTTATTTTCCGGCTCGCACAGTCTACATAGTGTGACGTGGCATCTTCTATATTGGTAACGGTTCTGTGAGAAATACTGAAGTGATTTAAGTCAGCATGGCCAAAGTTTCTGCTGCCTTTGTGGCAGGTGGAGCACCCAGCGCGATGTGTGCACACATGTTTGAGCTTACAATGAGCCTTGGAGGTCAGTTTTGTATTTCTAAAAATTCATTTAATGAATGTGCCCTTTGTAGAAATAGAATATATGTGCAAGACACTGAAGTAAGAAATGGGAACAAAAAGCAGTTGGCATATTGGTGCCGAAACCACCATGCGGACACGTATCCTTCTACGCACGCCTCAAGGGACCTTCTATTCGACCACTTTGTGCTCCGGGCAGCGAGGACTGAACAACGCATTGTTCATGATTGGTGCAAATGCCACACCTCTGTCTACCTGAATCTCATCACCTACTGTGATGAAACACCTCAAGATCAAGAGATCAGCTTGGCAAGCACAGAATACAAAGATTCTGCAGCAAGCCCGATCGCTTTCAGGTATTTCCGGCCATCTGTGTTCTAGCAACGCCAAACTCTCAAACCTTAAAAGGCCCCTTACCAGTCCACAAAGCAAATTTCAATTATACGCTGGAAGTTTATACATGGCCTCTAGGGAGCGTTCTGCCACAAAAATTTTTCGAATTGGTTCATTAATAGCCGAGGTAAACATACTTCAGTGCCGCAAACCCATGATTTCAGGAGGCAAGGGCCACTGCCAAGAGAGACATTCTCTCTACTTACCCCGTCTAGTCGCTGCAAGCGAAGTTCTTTCCCTGCTTTCTCAAACACCGGAGCTTGAAGATCGTGTGATGCATACGTCACGGACCGCGCCTTCATTTTTTTTTCTTCCCCCTAGTTTTTTTGCTGCGCAGTGCACTTAAACCAAGGCGTTGCGCACGAGCTGTTCCATTTGTCTCGTTTTGCACAGCACACGATTTTGCACGCTGTGCACAAAAACACCTGACTAGCGGTATAAGTCGGGGCAGATACAAGCAGATCACAGAGCATGATCGCATGCTGGAACACAATAGGAAATCACATGGTTTCATTGTCTGCGTGTGCAACTGCACGACATGGGGAACAAGCAGGCGAAATGTAAGTACATCTCTTTTGCTGCGGGGCAAAGTAAAACAAGAATGTGCAGGCATTCGGTTTGTGTTTTATTATTTTTGTAAACATTAATTCATCTATGAAGCAATGGATTACACAAATAAAAGATACTGCCTTGACTAATTCTCGAAATCACGTGCCGCTATGAGCAACATCACAGCACTGCCATGTATGTAGGCACACTTGGGTGATATGCATCGACTCTCTGGCTGGAAATGCGGCACCCATGAGGACAAGACCAAATGGCGTTCAGTTTTAAATTTCAGCTCTTTCAGCAGCGCGTAGCGATGCAATACAGTGAAAGCTCGTTAATTCGAACTTCAATAATTCGAATTTATGGATAATTCGAACTGTACGATTTGGTCCGGCCAAGCTCCACAGAAGTCTATGTATAAAAAAGTCCGTTAATTCGAACGGGAGAAGGTTCCCTCACGGATAATTCGAACTACGCTCGCCTGGCACACGGCCAGAGAAACGCGCCTACTGCCTACACACAAGGCTGTATTGCCTCCGAAACGGAGAGAACGTCAAGAGAAGGCAAAATCGGAAAAAAATCTAACCGGCGCGGGGTCAGCCAAAAGGCAGCGGCGGTTGCCGCCTCTCTGTTCTACGTAACCTCCGAGACTTCTTGCCCCTTGCGAATCTCGGAGGCTTTGCAAATCTTGTACAGCTGCTAATGTTGTGCGGAGATGGCACGGCAAGCGCCAAAACACAGCGAATCAAGTACGTCGCAGCTGCGCTTGCAATCAAGAACGAACGAATCAGGGCCTTCGCCACCTTCACATGTTCGGCGTCTTTGTCTCGGCAGTCTTCATCGGTTGTGTACCTCTGTTTTCAGCTTAGGAGGTATTGGCCGTTGCGATTCATTGTGATGGTGTTAAGCCTCGGCTAACGTTCGTTTCGGTGGACATTGGTGGTGTGGCACAGTCGGACCCAGAGGTTCGACTTGAAGATGGCGTGTGCCCGCGGCACACGCCATCACTTTCTGACTCGCCAAATTTCTGACATTCCCTACTGCTTCCAAATCGCAGTGTACTGTTGCTCTCCTTCACTTTCGTTAGTTCGAACTTTCGTTAATTCGAACTGAAGCGGCTTCCCCTGGCGGTTCGAATTAACGAGCTTTTACTGTACTGAGCAGACACAATTGTTAGCGTTGTTAGATACGGGACCTTCTTCTGAGGCTACTTTGAGTTCCCCAGACCACATCGAATCGTGCCACTGCTAAGTAAGGAGCGCAGAAACACGGAAAGCACATTCCAGAGGAGCGCACGTGCAAACAAGTTGAAGGCCCCCACTTCGTACACAGCGGTGGATCTATTCACTGCTTGACTCTTCCGGAAAGCGAAGGGATAGCCCGGCACTGTTCCAGGTAACATGAGTCCCGAAGCAAGACGGCTGTGATGTACCGGGAAGGCCTGGCAGCGTCGCACCGGCCGCCTTTGAAGAGGGCCCTCAGACAATTGGGGCCCAAGCGTCGTCCCTGTTCTCCCTTTGTGACAGCGCGTAAGTCAGCATCGTAAGTCAGCAAGGCAAGATCACAGGGAGCCGCCGGGTGTGACACCACCGCACGGGCGCCTACCATTGGCCGAAAATGTCGTCATCTGAGCGGACTCTCCCATTGGCCGAACATGACACGTCTTCCAGACCTAGAAGGGTCAGCTCAAAATGGCCAGACCTGGTAAGCGACCCTTTAATGTGGCTCTTGAAGAGCACATTGCCGACGACGAGCTGGAAGCAGAATACGTAACTGTTGCAGAGTATGAAAATCAAACTATCAGCATGCTTGCCGAGATTTGCTGCAAAATTGCTGTTTGGAACACGTACACTACTTCACAGAATTATACATAGGCAGCTCCTGTGGCTATGCTCAGAATTGGCCCATGGCCACTGAACCTTGATGTGCCAACATTCATAAACAGTCAGGTTTCTGGGAGCAGTACGAGCAGAATATTCATCTGAACAACGCTCTATAGACAACAAACAACTTTTTCCATCTACGGCATTACCCTTGCAGGCGAAGCGGCGGCAGTGATTGCCAGACTGTCAGATCTCGTTACCAGGGGTGGGACTGCCTAGAGTCATTTTGGAGCAAGAAAAACTGTGTTTTGGAGCAGTTTGGGGCACACAAAATTGCATTTTGGAGCAGCTTGGAGCAGACTAAATTGCAATTTGGAACGGGCCAATCTGAATTTTGGTAGAATAATGGAACATGCAATATGGAAGTGCACTTTGAAACCACTACGAAGCAGAATAAACCAACACGAGCGCTGTAGTTCAACTGCCTTAAGCAACGTCTTAAGCTGAACTTTCAGGCAGATTACCCCGATACTGCAACCGTCTAGTACATACGAATTTTGGTAATAGTCCCTATATATCTTCAATTTGTGGTAGCAATCACAAAAAAACATGCATTCTGCATTAGTGTGTCTGAAAACTTAAAAAAATAGCACATTTTTTATAAACACATTTTTCTTTAATGTCTCGACAGCGTGGGTGAAGTGCCTGGAAATGTGCTTCACCAACAGACCGTACGAAGGGAGAGTTACGAACTACAATGCTTTATTATGGTGATAGCAATTATATGGACACACCAGGCGCATTTCTGCTGTTGTCATCGCCATGGTGTTCTGTATAAAGTCCAAGGATGACAACATCGTTGCCCCGCGCCGTATGCTGTGTGTGTGAGTCAAATCATGCGAGGGCGAGCCGAAGATGGCGGCTCAATTTCACGCGTGCGACAAATGAACGTGAGGAGAAAGCACACAGTCTTCCATCGTGCGCAAGGTACCGGAGGAAGGGGAGGAGGAGGAGAGGGTTCTTCAGCAGCTGCTGCATATGGCAAGGCCGCGCGGGCCCTATCTTGAAAGCGATCTGTAATGGGGACAGTGCATGCGCCGAGTGATGACAGCTTTGTGTGCGTTGTGTTTTCATTGCTTAGTACGCGTTCAAGCAATAGGCAACACGAAGGTCACATTGCTTGCTGCTGCTGCCGCGCTTCCTCACTCCAGCGTTTTGACAGCGAGTATACGCGGTGATCGAGTGAAATGTGTTCACTTTTGCTTGTGCATGTGTGACACCACGTTCGTTAATTTAGTAAGTGAATGTTTATAAGTTTATATGGCCAATAAAACTACTATCCTTACTTCGTATAGCTGTCTCCTAATTTGCTATCGCGATCAATGTTTCGCCTTTTGGGTGAAATGAATATGTGACTTTTTTTGAAAGTCATTTCTACATAATAGACCAGGGCAATTTCAAAGCACCTAATGCTTAACTTTCTGGTGGTATAACGTAAAACTATTCCAATCTGTTTTATTCGAAATCTGCCATCACCCTTTGTGCCAGGCCAAAATGGCATAGGCCTTACCCATATGGGCACAAAAACAGACTGGAATAGTTTTATGTTATACCAGCCTTGGTACAGAGATGCACGCCTGTTGAACTCGCTGCAGCGTGCGCCTCCCTAAATCTAGTTAGCTTGCAATGCCCTCAGCCTAGTTTTCATTGTTTTGTGCCTCAGCTAGGGAGCACCGCACCGCTCGACCTACTCAATCGTATTCACGTACACTCTAAATTCTACAATCACAGCTGCGCAGGTCATTGTGACAGCAGCCCGACAGCCAGAAGTGGCTGCGTCGTGCTGGCCACTTACTGGAAGTGCCGGAAAGTCCATTGCTGCAAACGCGAAAATTACAAGAAACTCTGCGGGAGGTGTCGTTGCGCGGTGTGCCGAATTTCAACAGCTGCACTCTTTTTTGGAAAAACGAATCTGCTCACTGTTCGCGGCCACTGCCGGAGCACACATTCCCAAGACATTCTGGTGCAACGTGCCGCAATTTCGGTCATTTTCTGTCTTTGGCACAGGAATCCCACCCCTGCATTATGCCAATGTCATCGAACTTTCAATGAACATTTTGGTGATCACAAGAAGTTAGGACAGCACCACCTGTCAGTGCTTTGTAGTATACCACATGTAAAGTCGGGAAGAGACATACAAGGCTTGGGAAACTGTATGGTGCCATGCGGCTAAACATCTGCTGTCTAATGGCACTAAACATACCAATGCTCAGTTTCTCAGCAATGCTAATTGATATGCTACAGGAAGCTTCGCCATACAAGATTGTCCTTGTGTATACACTGAAAAGCAAACCCAAGCTTTAAGAAAATGCATGTCTGGTACTCATCAAAACATCTCGGATCTAAAAGTGGCAGCTGCAACATTGGATGCAAAGTTAAAGGAGCTGCTCGCATTCATACAAACGTGTTGAGTTGGAAAGCAGAGCACAGTGCAGTGCAACAACACAATGATCTCTCAACGACTGTGCTGAGAGGACCCGAGGTGCTAGCACGACTTCTGTACTGCACAGTACCCCGTCCAGCTGGAGTGAATGCTTCTTCTGTCAATTGAAAGAGCGAGGTGCTAGCACGACTTCTGTACTGCACAGTACCTCGTCTAGCTGGAGTGAATGCTTCTTCTGTCAATTGAAAGAGCGAGGTATGTGCGCCTGCAATGCCAAAATATCTCTTGCTACTAAGAAAGGACAGCTGGCCAAAGACAACTGCTGCTACAGGTGTACTTCAGGAGGTCAGCAGGCACGGTCTTGCCCCGTAAAACTTGCGTGTACATCTTGTCATGAAAGACACGGATTGAGCATGCGTGACACAAACTACACAAAGAAAGAATGACAGCGGAAGTTTCAGGAAGCAGAACAGCGGTCATCTCGTCACAATCGGTAATGCTATGCGACAGAGTCATCGAATGTCATCGCAAGGACGGACAATAGAGTTAACCTGCAGACTTTCTGCACCTCTGTTGTTAAGAGCACCAGGTCCAGGTAAATAATCCTAGATGGCAGTAGTCAGAGATAATTTATTACAGAAGCTCTCACTGCAAAACTCTGACTGCAGATACAGTGGAATCCCAATTAATTACTTTTGTGGGATGGCGCAACACATCATCCAATCCAGGTGTCGTATAATTGACCAACAAAAATTATGTCTATAATACACAGTATTGTATTACAGAGTTGTGATAAGCTTCAATTCAAACATAGGCTAACACTCTCCAGATCTCCAGAATCCAAAACCACCAAAAAATAAAATGTGAAAAGTATACTGGAGTGCAGGTACAAATCACACTTTATAGAATGAATTGAGCATACCATGTATTACTGCGATCCGCACCCACCAGCATGCTAAAACATTATGTTTTCCTTCACCTAAACACTATAAAAATATCAAGCCAGTTTTTTTATAGACTTTCTTTGAACCACGCAGCAAGAGCTTTCGTTCAAGCACAGCGACTTCCGCAAGGAGGTCACCTACAGCGTCGACTGTTGTCGGTGCTAATAGCACATCTGCAAACATAGACACAGGCACCGCAGCATCTGTGGAGACATCCTCGTCCAAGGTTGCAGCCAGCAGCATCAGCATGAGACAATGCCTCCTCACACATCCCATCTTATACAACATGAGATGGGATGGACATGGAACGTGTGTAATCTCACTTCATGTAAAAGTTTTTAATGCATTGTCTATATGGGGAGTTCGCCAGGACTAGACTAATCCGTCGTAAAATCCGGCACTTCATAAAATCAAGGGACACATAACAGAGGTTCTACTGTAGTAGGTGAAACCAGAATTATGGTTCACATGTTTGGCAATGCATCCTCAAGCCCTGATGAAGAACTAAGGGTCATTGGAAGTCCCACTGTGTAGCCAACACAGCTAAGACATGCATATCATGCAAGCAATCATGGTTCCAGTTACCTGGCACTATGTCGCTGCATCATCAACTGAAGCCAACTTTCTTAAGAAGCTGGGAGATGAAGGAAAATTTCTTCTGACGAAAGAAAATTTCTTCAGGCAGATGCAGGGCCCGGTCTCAACTTGTTGAATGGAGCTGACCACCTTTGGAAGATCCCGACAGGAGAAGTTATACGGAGCAAAAATAGTACATGATTAGTCTCAATTTGGCACTTGGTTGGACACTACAGGGACTGATTAGCCAAAAGAAGTTTTTCGGGTTCTATACTAACTTGATTGTCTGCGAACTGCGAGCAGAAACAATTGCTCTCAATGAAGCATCATCGCAGACTCTGCTATTCATTCATCTGGCAAAGCAATGAACATCTCCGGTTCTGCTGAGCTTTCTTGAAATGAGTGCCTCGTTGGCTTCCAATAACAACCGGCAAGTATATCAGCAGGTGCATTGTTGTGCTGCCATGGAAAGAAGGGAAAGAGATACTCCTCCGCTACTGTAACACAGCATTGTTGCGAGCGGGAGTCTGAAGATGAGGAAACTTCATTAATCATGGTGGAGTAAGGAAAGTGGGGCTGGGCCTGATATCCAGGACATTTTAAAATACTCACTTGTATTTACATTTTGCACAACATATACTAAAAATGCAGAGAAGATGTTCAAGCTGAAGCTGCCAATTTCTATCACCAAGTGTCCGTCTTATTGAATAAGTTCTGTTTGGTTTGACAAGCGTTCAAGTTGTTACCTGCGGATAAATTGCATGGATGCGGTGTTCGCATACGAATAAAGTAGTTTAATTAGTAATAACAGCATACAGTACAGTGTGAATCGTACTTGTCTATACAGTAATCAAGCATCTGGCTGCAGACTGCACGAGTGTGCAAAGCAGCTATTTAGCAGTAGTTGCTGGGTTATAGATCTGTTTGTTTTATAACACATAGGCCCAGCATACAGCATGAACACGCATGGTCTTATTGCAATGTTAGCTTTCTTTCCTTTTTCTTTTTTTTTTTTGGTTTAAGTATGACGGTCAGTCAGCCAATTGGCCACTTTAGATAAGTATGATTCACACTGTTCAAGCCTCAAGGAGATGAAAAAAGAATCTGGGGTTCTATGTGCCAAACCACAACCTGTTTGTTTATTTATTGACTGTGTGACCACAAACAGCTTAGCGCCTTTAGTGTGGTGCACTACAATACAAGCGAATGGGCTACGTAAGTGCAAAAAAGCATAATAAACACAATGCATGGAGCAAAACAAGCTTAAAGATTATGATAGCAGTACTGACAGTAAATGAAAGGACGGATAAAATAATGGTAAAAAGAAATAGAGAGGTTGCACATGGTGGGTTTCTTTGCAGGTTTCCACATAATTATTACGTTAACTAAGAATCAAGTAACCCATCACAGATTTTGACGTGCGAGAGTAAATCATCATAAAAATTAAGAAGAGTTGAAGGCAGAGATGGCTGCCCTGAGGGTGCCTTAAGAAAAGTGAAGAAACTCAAAGAGGCAACCTGATACATGTACAGCATTTGTGCAATGAGGCAAGTAACTAGAAAACAATGTCAGGTATTTCCTGCATATGCCATACAAATCCGTCTTGCATAAGAGCAGAGGGTTAGAAACCAAATCAAAAGCTTTGGACAGGTGGTGGTGTCCATCTGAGCTCTGGTATGAAAACCAGGTGCAAGTCTGTGAAGGAACATACACAGGTTGGTGGCAGTGGAGCGGTTATGACTAAAACTGTGTTGCTTATGATACAGCTTGGGATGAAAATAGGCATAAGACCATCTCCATAACCTCCAAAATAAGAAAATTAGCGAGACAGGTTGATAAATTTTTACCCCGTCGGGGGGCCACCGGACTTTAGAATCAGAACGATGATCTAGTGTTTCCATGCTGTGGGAAAGATACCAGTCTCCAAGAAACAAGTGAATATGTGTGTCAAGATCAGACATGGGCACCCTTATGAGGGTGCCCATGTCTGATCTGCAGTTTAAGTGTTTTAGCTCAAGCTTCACAATACCTAAAACATTCGGCAGGAAAAACACTAGCGATTTATTAGAAAAATGACAGTTCTCAGTACACACATTCATGTTCCATCTAGTTTGCCATCCACAGGCATGCATTGTAAAATGTAATGGTCAGCTTCATGCTGTTAACAAACATACTGATAGAAAAGTATTTGCTTCAACTTTTCAGTGCATTGATGTAGACTTATTTAACTACCAGCAAAATGTAGTAATTACTACTAAAGCTTTAATACAAAAGCATTATATGCCCCATTACACAAAAATTTGTCGGCGCAGTCTGCATGACTGAAAGATGGTACCAACAATGGCAGACAGTGCAAGGAGTAAAACACGTCACAACATGCTCAGATTGATGTCGAATTTCTCAGGGAGGTTCCTGTAAACAAAGTATAGGAAGTCGTGATGGCGACCTACTAGCCGTGCTGTCGTCCCTACATTTTATTTCGGCAGAAGGGCGAAGGTGGCGAGCGAAGCAGCGACTGCGGCGACCATATTCGATTTGCCTGCCTGATGCAAAGAGCCCAGCCGCATTTCATCATCATCATCACCAATGTAGCAGGCTTCCAGAACAACATGTGTATGCCGAGCTTGCGCCTCGAGCACACGTCGCCCAATTTTATTTTTCTCTTCTTTCAGCAGCCGGCACCAAGGCACCGCCTGAGAGCACCGATCATAGCATCCCCGCATTGTTACATCGGCAGGTGCTACAGGGCCCCCCATCCTGACAGAATAGCGACAAGACACGCCAGTGAAACTGCATTTCAGAAGGGTCTGTGGTCAGTCCAAGTAGTCGGTGTGAAGGGTATTGAGTCACTGCCGCAGAGCTCAGGCGGGTGACAGTGGGTGTTACGTAACGGGTAGGAGACCCGATGAACGGACGCTGGTGGGACGAATGCGCCAAGTTGATGAGATGACGGTTGGCACATTCGTCCCGAGGTTGGGGGAACGGCAAAGCCCACAAGGGGAACGGTGCATCAACGGAGCTCCCGCGAGCATTGCCAGCGGCACATTAAGGACCGCACCATTGCACGGTGCATAGGGTGTACACACGAGCAATTCAGTCGAAGCGCTGGATGAGCCATGACGTGTGCATTGCATGTAGACATGACACACCCTGTCGGAAGGCGAAAACGATCCAGCGCAGCCAGCAATGGGGCGCATTGTGAGCAAGCCACAGGCCGGCCGGGAAAAGTGGGGTCAAGGCCCACAGGAGTGTCCGGTCGTTCAGTGAGACCGCCCAACGCCGGATGCAGCGCAGCTGAGAGCGGGACGAGGCCGTGAAGCGCACAGTGACGAGGTGTGACCGTCCACAGAGGCAGCACAAGTGAAGACCCGGAAGGGCTGGGTAGGTGGACTGACCTGTGTCAACAACGTCAAGGACTGCACTGATCGCTGGAGGTATGGCCCATTCAATCTCGGGGCTCACAGAAGATCGTGGCCCATGTCCGTGGTGTCGATAGTCGGCAAGGTCAGAGGCAGTGGAGTCGGCAAGGTGCAGACCTCGTGTGCCGGCTCGGTGGCCAGCTCATCAGATGGCGTGGACGGATCGGGTAGAGGGTCAGTCTCGGGTTGAATGGCAGAAGCGATGCTGTTTGAGAAAGCCCCGATGGCGTGCAACACGGGAGCTGGCATTGGGTGGGCGATGTTACCACTGGCACATGCCATTGTTGGTGGCGACTGATGAGGTCGGGGACTGTGTGGTAGCATATCTGTCGGTCGACGAGACCAAAACAACTTACCATTGACTTTAACGGACGTGAAGAAGTCGTGGCAATAGACAAGGTCAAACCAGCCTACATAGCTACCTTGCCATCATTATCTGCTTTCAACAAATTTAAAATTTACAACCACTGGAATGATGGATCTATCCGATCGCCCTGCATCAAAGGCTGTTTCTTGGGCACCGCTGCTCTTTTTCTAAAAGAGGAAGAGACCTCTAGCAGCCCTTGTCATCTTCCTTGACCGCTCTTTACACATGGCACGCTCCGGGGCATGTGTCTCGTGCCTCATGCTGCGAGCTGCGAGATTAAAAGAAAAACTGAATAAAAATAAAAGAGAGCTTCTTCTGCTCCTGCTATCGGTCCGAACGGTTCTGTCTTTCGCTCGCCAACTCACTCATTGTTGTAGTGAACTTAACCTCGGTCCCTATAAAAGTAAATTAATGGCTTTGAAAAGAAAATATCATAAATTTCGGTCTGGGTGGGAATCAAACCCAGGCCTCTGGAAACCCAGGCCTCTGGGGTGCGAGACAAGCATGCTTCCCCGATGCCACAGTGGCTCCACGGTTCTCGTTGACTAAAGGTGTACCTAGTGCATGCATCTTTGCACATGTGATGGTGGAGCCAAAGGGGAGGTGGTGACGTCATATCATGAGAGTATAAAGTGAGCGTATAAAATCAAAAGCATTAATGTCCAATTCAATGGCGCTGAGTGGTCCTTCAAGCTATCAACTTCTCCCGGGCAAGCAAGCGCACTGAGACGCTTGGCACATTTTGATTTGGCCTTGCCAAGGCGCAGTTAGAATGCAGGCAAGAGCTTGCATGGACAAGGAACGCGCTGAAAAAAAACATTTCACCAAAGGGACTATAATGCTTTCGCATTCCCACATGTAAGCAGTCTTAAGTGTCTCTGCCAAAATTTTTTACTTTGCCCACTGCCAATTTGCAACCGGTGGCATAAATGGAAGACCTCATGCTTGACAGAAGCAGCATTAGTTTGAGCTACCACGGCTGGCATGCAATCAGGACATTTTAGCTTTGATAACATGTTCACATCTTAAGCGGCATTCTGTATTTCTACAAATTTAACATCGCCATCAGATGATTTACCACCACGAAAACAACCACAAAACCACTTGATATTGTTACACAATGCTTGCGCATGAACACAACAACCATGCAGCTGAGTTTCATTTAGGCGACTCAGAGTGCAAGTGAGCCTGGCTGAGAAAAATTTTGGCTGTGAGTCCGAGCGAGCCCACGTGAGAAAAAGTTTGGCGAGTCTGAGTCCGAGTGAGCCTGGCCAAGTATAATTTTGATGAGTCAGACTCTGAGCGAGTCCTGAGCAAAAACCCGCATTTTGTGACTGAGCTTGATAGAGTTCCATTTGTTTTGCTGATCTAAACAAAAAGAAAAACATAGCTAAATTCGCAGCAGTGAAAGGCGACATGATACTGGATACATCACACGATTGCATAAAAAAAGGGAATACATGGCTCCGCACCACAACTGCAATTTCCCCCTCCCCCTCATTAATGTGCGCCTCCACATTTACCCGCGTGTTTTGAGGAGCACCAGTAGCAAAAGTCGACGCTGCTGTGTCGCAACTACCAGCTCCGCCCTTCCACCCCCCTCCCCTCCATGCATTTCCTCACTTCGGAATAAAGCAGGCTTGGAAGGGAAGTAGGGGAAGGATCGCTGCAATGCATGATGCATTTGGGCACTTCCAAGTAGAGTGTATGCCATGTAAGCATTCCCTTTCTCTCTTGTGCCGAAGGTCAAACAAGGCATGCTGTGGGCTGCGCTGTTACAAGCGAGCAAGTTCAACGCTGTCAGAGTTTCTCCAGTTTAGTAGGTTTTGTTAGCGCAGTTACCATTCTCATTCAGCGTTCGTTTGAACCCTCCCGTTTTGCTTTGGGCAATCGACCTAGCAGCTGATCTCCTGCTTCAACAGCGCAGTGTTGTTTCTGCCGCGATCCTTTCGGACTCGCGCGCGGCACTGTGTACGCTGGCGAAGGATTACCTTGGACCTCCGTTGATGCAGCGCGTCGACTCAAAGCTCCGCCATCTCGTCAGCCAGGGTTCCAGCGCACATCGGCCTGCAAGGGAATGAAGCCGCGGACGCTCTCGCAAAGCAGGCTCACTCCCTGCGCTTCCCCCTCGCTACCTCGGTCAGCGGCTTCGACGTGGCCAAAGCAACCATTCTGCGAACGCTCCGTGCGCAGCACCCGGACCAGCACGTCGCCGCGGGTGCGTCACTTCGACTCCTCCCCCGCGTGGGCTTCTCCCGGGTGGACCGCTCTTTCCTGCTTCGCCTGCGCGTCGGCTGCTACAGGACGGCTGCTAGAACGCACAGGCTGCAGGGAATTGGCGACCCCGCGTGCAGCAACTGCACCAATTTGGAGACGCTCGACCACTTGCTACTTCGCTGCCCTGCCTTCGATGTGGAGCGCACGGACTTGTGTACAGTCTATCGGCGACTGGGACTGACTTACGATACGGCGACCGCATTGCTATTCCCTGCAGCCCACTCGTCCATCGTGAAGCACGCTCTTTCGGCACTGCTAGACTACTGCAATGCGACGCACTTGAGAGCGCGGCTCTGAGCCCCGCACTCACATTTTTTTTTTTCCCCTTACCACGTTTGTCCTGTCTTTCTCTCCTTCATCTTTTTCTTCCCATTCCCCCTTCCCCGTGCAGTGCTGTTGAGGTGTCCTCCTGTGAGAGACAGTTACGGCGCTGCACTCATCTCTTCCGTTTCCTTTCCAAAAATCACTTCACACACGCTTGGGCGCTCGAGCCTTCATGCAGAAGCAGTGGTGGGTGCCGTTCAGCGTGGCTTGACATCATCAGCGCACACTTCGTGCGTTGACAAACGGAAAATGCATATAGCAGGTAGCATGACGCCGAGCAGCTAGCCTTGGCAAGCCAGCCTTCTATGATACCGTCCCATGACACTCTTACCAGAGCCAATCTGTGCAATGAGTCTTCAGGAGGCCCTGCATGGTTATTGGACTTTTTCAAAAACTGTATGTCTCGTGGTAAGCTTTAGTGGCATCCTCGTCGCATACTCTCCATTCCACATGCTCAGCAGATAAAAATTATTGCTTTTGCATCACGTGGTGAAGGCAAACATCCTACGAGCTTTTTTTAAAAACATTTTTATGACTATGCTTCAAGATGATCAAGTGATGCTCCCTCTTAGATTTTTTCCATCTTCCGTGTTTGATGCTTGCATTCAGTGCGATTGACAGCAAATATTGGTGTCAGCAGCGTCACTGCTGAAATTGCGCATCTGCACTTATGGCTTATATATAGTGTCATAGATGATACTACGGTTGATTTCATGGACCAAAAAGGACTTAAGCAATTCTCAGTGCCTAGTGTTATGTCCGACACCTCAAAAAGCATTACAGCGAGCTGTACCTCCTGCGGTTCTATAGTAAATCGTGGATAAATGACATTACATATAGCTAAGTTTCTTTGTGCACAATACCAGCAGGGAAAACTTGTTTATGAGGCAAGCCTTCATTTAGTAAAGCGCTAGAAAGAAAAGACTGATATATCCCGAACTTCCAAACATGCACATGCACCACAATAACAAAAGTGTGTGTGTACTGGATGCACACACACATGCACAAATAGGAATTTGCATATTCTTTAAAGATCCCGTTTGCACATTTTATATTTAGGCGAAATAAATCCGGCACTGCCAAGGTCGAGTGTCATACTTATTTGGTTCTTACAAGATGTCATGATGAACAAGAAATAAGGAAAATTCTTACATATGCGCTCGTACATACTCTTTTCTATATTATTAGCGTTTATAATTCATCTGCATTCCCTATATATTATCCTGGTATGAAGGCACTTCTGTCACTGATATGTTCAAGAGAAATTCTGAGTTTGTGAGATCTGTGGGCGAAGAAGACCTTTCTGGGTCTGAGTGAATGAGTTTGACTGAACACAGCTGAGTAGAATTTTCACGAGTCTGAGTCCGAGTGAGCCTGGCTGAGTATAGTTCTGAGGAGTCCGAGTGATCCTGGATTATCATAATTTTGGTGAGTACGAGTCCAAGTGAGCTCTAAGCAAAAAATATAATTTGTGAATGAGTCTGAGCGAGCTCCGTTTATTTTGCCGACCTATGGTCAAGCACCTAAAAGCAAACTAATGTGGCACGCTTTGACAATAGAAATGACACTAGACTATTGATCAGTGTTGTAAACTAAGCTCATGAGTCAAGCAAATTATTTATCTGAAATTGTAGAAAACAGAAGGTAAGAGAAGGATGGTAGCCTTTTCAGCGTTAGGGTGAGGGCAGGCAAATAATTTTTTTATAGGTGAGGACGAGGGTGAAGGAAGGCGGTAAATTTTTCAACGCGAAGGTGAGGTGAGGATGGTACTTGCGGCATGAGGGTAAGGGAGGAAAACAAAAAATAAAGGCATTTGCCCACCTCTGGTCAAGATATGTGCAAGCGAGTCTGCACAGCACTCGTGCATTCCATCGTGTCCCCCATGATTTCATCGTGACAGTAATTATATGGACACTCCAAACTAATTTTTGCTGTCGCCGTGAGGCTCTGCATACACTTAGGTTTATCTATGCTATGTGCCATGCCATGCTATACCACATGCGGTATATACCGGTTATACTGCCACACCATTCTATCACTGAAGTTGCTCATACCAGGTCTTACATTCTTGACAAAATTATTCCTCAGAATTTTAAGAATGGCAGCCCACAAACGAATTTCATGAAACAAAACACCAACAGCACATACCTATATTAAATATCTTACATATCTTAAATATTCTCAGACTTAAATATTAAACATCCAAAACAATAACAGAGCTCAAATCTGAAAATGATGCAATTTTATTGGTGCGGCTGGGCATTACCTCCGGGATGGACCAAGGAAAGACGTTTGAAACATAACCGATATGGAGAAGCGGCGTTACAGTTGCCAAGAAAAATGTTGGCTTTAATTAATAAACATAAATGAAATTGTCCAATGGCAGGATTCAAACAGAGGACCCCTAGCACAACAGCTTGTTTACTTAGCTTATGTTTACCTCAATTCATAATGCCACTACAGCTACGAGTCTTACACTTTGCTTGACACAGTCGACTCCCGTTAATACGAAGTTCACGGGGACCGCAAATAACTTCGAATTAAACGAACTTCCAATTAAGCACAAAACACAAAAAACAGCACTTTACTTGTAGCGAAATCGAGTATTTTCTCTAAGAAAAATAGTCGGTCATCTTGCTTTGCTTCTTCTTGCCGAATCGCGCTGCTGAAAGCAAGTTCTGCAGGCTGTAGATGTGGCGGAACGCTTCTTCCGCGTTACCTACAGCGGCAAAGAAGCGCTCCGCGAGAGCAAGGCCCGCAGCTACATCGGCAGCCTTAGGTTGCGGCTCGCCTTCAACGTCATCGTCGCTTTCCTGTGTCGCTTCCTGGGGCCGAATAATCTCTACAATTTCGCTATCCGTCAGCGCACCGCACGTTTCGACCGCCTTGTCTACGGCGACGTAATCTTCAACATTGACGTCCCTGAGAGCATCACCAAAATCAGTGCCGTCAAGCTCGCTTGTCGACGCTTCCTCCGCTGAAATTTCAGAGGCATCCTCCGAAGAAGCTGCCACAAAACCGCAAGCCCTGAAGCAGTTTGCGATTGTTTCTTGCTTCACACGATCCCATGCTCGCGCCAACATGTGGATGGCACTAAGCAGGCTCACCTCGTACTTTGTGGAGCTATCCATACACAAAATCATGCGCTCGAGGAGGTGCCGCCTGTACAGGACTTTAACATTCTTGATGATGCCTTGGTCCATTGGCTGCAAAACAGACGTTGTGTTTGCAGGCAAAAATGCGAGGCGTATTGCACTCAAGGCTGGAACATTCATGTGAGCAATGCAGTGATCGACAAGGAACAACACCTTGCGGTTCGAAGCAGCAAACTTGCGGTCCAATTTTCTTATCCAGCTCTTGAAGATTTCGGCCGTCATCCACACTTCTTTGTTCGCCTCATAGTCCACAGGCAGCATCTTCACGCCTTTAAAACATCTCGGCTTTGCGGCTTTCCCGATCACAAGTAACCGACATCGTTCCGTGCCAGTCATGTTTGCCGCAATCAGCACCGACACTCTCTTCTTGCTGCGTTTGCCCCCAGCACAGTCGTCGTCCTTGAATGTCAGGGTCTTCTCTGGTAGAAGCCGATAGAAGAGTGCAGTCTCATCTGCATTGAAGATGTCTTCCGGTCTGTATTCGGCGAAATATTCACGCAGCTTTTCGTCCTTCCACGTGGCACATGTTTCCTGGTTAACGGACGCCTTTTCACCACACACGCTCTTGAAAACCAGGTCATGGCGATCTTTAAAGCACGTCAGCCATCCATCTGATGAAACGAAGTCATCGATCCCCAACATTGCTGCAAGCGTTTGGGCTTTCATCGCAACGATGTCTCCGCTGAGAGGAAGTTTGTTGCTCCTGGCCTCCCTAATCCAAACCAGCAGAGCCTTCTCCAACTCTGGGTAAGCGCCGGTGCGCATTCGCTTCCGAGAAGTCTTGAACTTGCCGTTCTCAAATGCATCCATTATTGTGCGCTTGTTCTTGATGTAGTTTGAGAGCGTGTTCGGCTTGATCCCATACTTCCGCACTATGTCTTCTTTGGCGGCACCTCCCTTCTCAACTTCCTTCAAAACCTCGACTTTCGTTTCCAGGTCGAGCGTGCGATAAGAGCCACGGTTTGCCATGGCTATAAACTGCACGACTAGGTAAGTCAATTCCAAATCACCAGTGGACAACCTAGCCTACGAGCTACCCGCACAAAGGCGCTCGACCAACACACGCCTCGACATACGCTGCGCACGCTGCAAGACTAATCTTGCACAATCTCGCCACTGCCAGTATGCAGCGCTGCGTGCACCTATGGCACCCGCGTGGCCTCCACGATCAGCTCCGGCCACGCGCGGCAGCCGTGCGTGGCCTCCGGCGGGAGCCGCTTCGCCTCCCGCCGGAGTTGATCGCGGAGGCCACGGCAGCCGTAGCAATGAATAATCGCGCCGCTCCAAGAAAGATGGCGTTGCGGGCGGCTGCGGTGGCGATGACACCAACGCGGAGCACGGAATTGTTGCAACACTTGAAAAATTGCACATTCTACCAAAGAATGACGGCCACCTCAAGGATCCCGGCTGAAAATTAACTTCCAGTTAAACAATATTACTGGATGAGGACTTCGAATTATTGAGCGATTTCTTCTATAGGATTACATGCAAAACTGACGGGACCAGCACTTCACTTCTAATTAACCGAAAATTCCAATTAAGCGGCTTCGAATTATCGGGAGTCGACTGTATTCCAACATGTTACAATCACATTCTTTGTTTCACACTTATGGCGAAACTGTGAGCTTTTTCTGTTTAGCCTTTAGCCTCTCAACGGATTCGTGATCTTCTTCCTTTTTGATGGATGATAAATTGATAGAAAAGCTGGGGGGTTAGTCTGGCCTGTGGTAAGCATCAACCTCATCATCCTTTGAGAAGCACGAACCAAAGTGGCCTACAAATGCACTTGCAATCTCAGTTGGATCAGTGCACGCTCCATTTGTACAGCTAATAGCATTAACATTCCCTACATGTGCACAGTCTCCTTTTGCAAACCTTCTTAGACGGCACAGATCACGCTTCAGAGAAGGTTTAGTGGAGTCCACATGAGCCTGCCCATATCATGTTAAAAAGAGTTGTTTAGCCTCTTTACTGCAATCACTGAACTGCTGGTATAAACCCTTGCAGCCTGATGCTTTGTATATGCGGTGAAGATATACCTTCTTTTAGAGGCACCGAGGCTTCTTTTCACAGCTCTTTCAAGAACCAGGCAGGATATTTTAAGGTGTGAGAACAGCGTTGTGGCACCGATTTGATCATCACATCTCGAGCCACAGAGGTCAACTTTGCCGGTGCTGAGATCGGGCATTGATCCTCAGGCACCCTGGTCCAGTCATAAGCATTAAGGTAGTTTCCATAGTTAAATGCAAATTGGCTGTGTACAGGGGGTGTGTTGAATAGGGGCGATAAGTATAGTGATCTCAAGAGGGGGGTAGTACACATCAATGCATACAATTGTAAAAGAGGCCTTGTGGACCTGCGCTACAGATGTGAGCACAAGATCAAGAACTTTACCCTGGTGGTTGACCGCAGTGTCGTGCTGTTGAAAACCACTGAATCATGCAAAGACCACAACAAAACTGGCTTTGTGTCTGAAGTGACGCAACACAGCAGCAGCAGAATACTGATCTTTATTGCTCTGTACTTGAACTTTTAAGTTACTGAAAAACCATGTGAGTAGCAACACCCACTACTGCTGACCATATAGTTTCTTGCTGGTAGCTGATAAGGAACTCGGCTCACAAGTGTGCTTTATCGACGACGCTGCATCTCTTTCCCCTTCAAAAGCCCAGTTGCTCCGGCAGGCGTCTTGGTCGTGTTGAGCGGTGAAGTTACACTGAGCCCTCTTCCGATGCACTCGTTTGTCGAATCTCTGTGGCCAGCTGGGCAGTCGCTGGACTGTAGTGCACCGTTGCACTTGCTTCTCGAGTCTCCGCGGCTGGCTGTGTTTCTGCTGAGCTGTGGCATTCTCCTTCTGCGTTGTCGCTTCCGCTAGCCATGTCCGCAACTGATCCACATGACGGCGCTGTATTCCCAGAGGTGTCTCCAGCCTTATTATGCGATTCCCCTCCGTCGCTATCACAGTCCCTGGTAGCTATTTTCACCCTCGCTGAAATTGGAGGGACCAGATGCGCTTTCCAGGTGGGAACATTGGTTGTTTATGGGCTGACGGAAACTGTTCCTGGATCGCATCAGCCTCTGTGGGTCGCTCACCTTCTGGGAAGTGGGCAGACAGCCTTGTCCTGGGCTGGAATCCAATGAGTAGTTGTGCAGGTGATTTACCACTCTCGAGAGGCGCCGATCTGTAATGGAACAGAAAATGGGACAGCTTTTCCTGTAGTGTGCCGGATTTGTTTTTCTCAAGACCCTCTTTTATTGTTTGCACAGCCCGCTCCGCTAATCCATTTGATTGTGGATGGTACGGTGCCATCCTGACGTGGCGCATGCAATTTTCCTGCATGAACTTTGCCATTGCCGCCCTCGAGAACTGGGGGCCATTGTCCGACACCACACACTGCGGGATACCAAAATGGGCGAAACTTTCTCTGAGCAGCTGAACAGTTGCGTCTGTTGTCGCTGTTTTCACAGGCGTTGCTTCTATCCACTTCGTTTCCGCGTCAACTAGGATGAAGATTAAGTAACCATCAACAGGGCCTGCAAAATCCATATGCAATCGGTACCACCGCTTTCCTGTCTTGGGCCACGGGGAGGAACTTGCGCCGCAGGCATCGACCATCAATGCACGCACTGGAGGCAGCCTTTCACCAACCTTTCAATTTCATTGCCCAATCCGGGGTACCAGAATAATGTACGCACAAGCTTCTTCATGGCCCCGATTTCTGAGTGCATATCGTGTAGCTCGTTCAATAAGTACTGTCGGGCTGTCTTCAGCACGACTACATGATGACCCCAATAAAAGAGGCTATGGCTCACGACAAACTCGCATCGGCGGGTGAAGTATGGAAGCAGATGCTGCTGCTCCTTGGCAAGATGTGATGGCCAGCCATGCTCGATCCATTCCTGCACTTGCCAAAGTGTGCCGTCCTCCTGGGTCAGAGCAACTATTTGTTCAGATGGAAGGGCACTTGCATCTAAACCCTTCGTGTAAAGCACATATTCCATTACAACTTGACTTCCGCGTTCATGATCCCCTGACAAAGGCATGCGACTAAGAGCGTCCGCATTACCATTGTGCAGTCCCTTGCGGTATTCCAGATTGTATTGGTATGTTGATAGAAGGAGCACCCAATGCTGAATTCGAGCTGCCGCCATCTGTGGAATCAGTTTGTCTAGGTGGAAGAGCCCGGTGAGTGGCTTGTGATCCGTTACTAACGTGAAATGGTTGCCAAACAGGAAATCACGAAACTTAGAAATTCCAAACACCAAGGCCATAGCTTCTTTCTCTATTTGCGAATAATTGGGTTCTGCTGACGTCAGCATTCTTGAACGAAATGCTATCGGATGGTCCACGCCCTCAATGCGATGAGATAATACTGCGCCTAAACCGTCTGATGAAGCGTCACACTCTAATCGCAATTCCTTCTGTGAATCATAGTGAACTAGAAAATTTGCCTTTACCAAGGCACACTTTGCTTCCTCAAAAGCTCTTTCCTGCTCTTCTTTCCAGTTCCAGCATTGGCCTTTCACCAGCAACCGATAGAGTGGAGCCAGGGTCGTAGCCAAATTAGGCAAACACTTTGAGTAATAGGTTATTAGCCCCAGCAACGACCTAAGTTGGCTTACCGACTCTGGTATTGGTGCAGCTATTACGGCTTCGAGGTTGTCCCGCAGAGGGTGAAGGCCGGTCGCATCAATCTTGTGCCCCAGAAACTGCACTTCTTTCTCTCGGAACCAACATCTGGGTTTGTTCAGCTGAAGGCCACTGTCCCGCAGTCTCTGCAACACTTGTCAAAGGGTCGACGTGTCCTGCTGTTTCTCGGCGATTATGATGTCGTCCAAGTATACGCGCACTCCTGGTAAGCCCTGCAATAACGATTCAATGCGCCGCTGGAACAGTACAGGAGCAGACGAGATGCCAAAGGCTAATCGGTTGTACGAGTATAAGCCCTGGTGCGTGTCAATGACGGTTATCTTTTTAGCCTCTTCGTCAAGCAGGAGCTGGTTACAAGCGTTCCGCAAGTCCAGCGTAGTGAATACTTCTTCCCCGCAGAGCACAGCAAAAATGTCATCCACCTTTGGCAAAGGGTACAGCTTCAGGTGAGTGGCGGGATTTGCAGTGAGTTTAATATCGCTGCACAGCCTGATGTCCCCATTCTTCTTCACCACTGGTACAACAGGTGTAGCCCATTCGGAAACACTCACCGGTGACAGAACGCCTTGCTGAGGCGGTCAATTTCAGCGGACACGGCTTTGCGAAGCGTGAACGGCACCGAACGAGCCCTCAAAAACCGTGGCACTGCACCTTCTTGTACAGCTTCACGGGCAGACCTTTGCAACAGCCCAGCTGGTCTTCAAACACGTCTGAGAACTCATCAAGCAGCTCTTTTACGCCGTCTTCAGATTGCAGCACATGAGCGCCTGGTAGAGCCTGTTCTTTGAAGAGTGACAAGCCAGCTTCGCGGAAAGCTTGAATTGTATTTCTACCGCACAGCAGTGGTCCGTCACAGTCGACTATCACGAGCGAACTGTCCACTTGCGCCTTGCCGTGCTCCACCCTCATGGCAACTCGGCCGACCACTGGAAGAGGCCCCCAAGAAGCAGGCCAATCGAAGTGGCATTTTTTCTAGCCCAGGCCACCACTTACAGTGCCTCTTTAAGATGTTTTTTGGAATAACACTGACGGATGACACTGTGTTGATCAGCATCCGTAGTGTCCTGCTGCCCCAGACCAAGTTTCGATTCATTGGTCGCGTCCTCGCCTGTCCAGCATTGTTCTGGGTGGATAGGGCGAAAAGCATTTCTTCCCTGCTGTCTTCCCTATCAGACAGTTCGTTGAGGGCGTATAATCCCTGTTGGTTGGTGTGCCAGCACTGGCACATTCTTGCCAAGTGTCCTCTAGTGCCGCATCTCCGGCACACCTTCACGACACATTGGCATTCGTGTGCCAAGTGACTTGAGCCGCATCTCCAGCACGAAGAGCGTGCATCTCGTCTATCGTACCTGCTGTCAGTATTTCATCCACTGCCACAACGCCATTCAACGAATAGCAGATTGTTTGCGTCTTTCTCGCCATCTGCATTCCTCATGGAACGGACATTACGGTCAGCCGTTTCTGAAGACATTGCGAATTACTCAGCTTCCTTTGCATCAGCAGGAACTGCCTGGCGTCGTCGCCCTGGATACCACAGACTATCCGGTCTCGTAACATTCTGTCCGGAAAACTGCCGAAGTTGAAATCTTTCGCAAGACGTCGTAAGTCGGCCACAAAATCTTTAACTGTCTCGCCATCTTCTTGCTTCCGTATGAAAAATGTGTGACTTGCCGCTGTCTCGTTCACTTGCGGGCTGTAGTGCTCTTCGAACACCTTCACAACTTCGTCGTACTCTAAGCTGTTCACGGGCGTTGACGGGCATCGTCCCTGAAGAACTCGAACTACACTCTCACTGAGCGATGCTGCCAAAAGCACCCTGCGCATCGATGAGTCCTTAATATCATTGCCTTCAAAGTAAGCCTCGAGGTGAACAAGGTAGGCATCCCAACTGCTTGCTGTCTCGTCAAACTCGGGTGGCCTCGATCCCACCCTCGTCACCACCGAAGTGATGCAACACAGCAGCAGCAGAATACTGATCTTTATTGCTCAGTACTTGAGCTTTTAAGTTACTGAAAAACCATGTGAGTAGCGACACCCGCTACGGCCAACCATATCGTTTCTTGCTGGTAGCTGATAAGGAACTAGGCACACAAGTGTGCTTTATCGACAACGCTGCAGTGTCGGCAGCCAGAGGAAACAATGGAAACACTACCTGTGCCCCACTTGATGCTAGGCATGTTAATGTCACCATAGATGTGAACGCGATGCTTGCTAAAATGTATGAGCTGTTCAACCTCCTAGAAGTGCGGAATAAACTTATCAATGTCAAACAAACGTGGGAAGTAATAAGCACACAGCAGTTAGCTGGGGCCGTCCTTCGAAAGGATTTCAATCCAAACCCATTCAATATATGACTCAAGGTCAAACATGCAATGTGTAATCCATGAGGCATCCACCAATATAAGAACGCTACTACCTCGTTTAAGACGCATGGAGTCATAATCATGTTCACTATGAGACAGTGTAGTTGGATGTGAAGCACTGGTCAGAAGGTATAGTGCCATAAAGCCACATTTCTGTAATGCACAAAACAGGAGTGTTCAATGCAATGAGGTTAGAGTAGAAGGCTTCAACTTTAGCACGAAGGCACCTCACATTCTGGTAGTAACAGTTCATAGTACGCTTGTTTGAGTGGTCTCGTTGCTCGCAATGGTCTGTCCACAAACTCAAAAAGTACCTACGAATGGTCAAAAGATACAGCCCGGTGGCCATACCTCTGGTGAGTTTATGCTTTCAAAGTCATGTTCTGCGACAGCCACGTGATAGATGTGTAACTCACGTGCCGGGACGCAAGCTTGTTGTAAGTCACATGCGCGTTTCCCAATATCATCTTGAGTGAAGCCACAATGTCTGATGGCGTTGTGTTGGAGCCAAATTGCCACACAATCGTCTGCGGTACGCTGTAGCCGGTGGTGTTATGAGGCACACCTTAGCGGCAGCATTCACTTAAATTTAAGTACACAAGGGGATGAAAACTGATGTTTTTGTTTGATTTTGTTTGGCCCTTCCATGATGTACTCACCCTTTTTGCGGAAATTGTATATGCACAAATAGACATTGCATTCTTTTTATGAGATCCCCAATAGATATTACTGTTTTACAAGGCACAAAGAAGCAATGCCCAAGCACAAAGCTTACATATCACAATGGATTACCAACTGCAGTGATCGCTGCATTGAAAAATGCCAAACGGATCCAAACCCGTCTAAGGGCCACTACTAGATGGCTCTCACATTCCAGTAGTGGCCCGCAGAAGTATGCAGGGTGCGAACATTTGCCAATCCATGTGTGCGTGCAGCATCGGGGCACCAAACACAATTGCTTCTCCGATGGAAATTGTTTTCCGCAAATTTTGGGCTGCCAAGTTGGGGTTGCAGCCCTTCCACGGGTGTGGCCCTTACACGAGTCTATACGGTTACTGCTGCACCCAAAGGCTACACAGTAGTTCTTCGATGACTTTGTATAAACTGACATCCGTAAATGTTTTTAGAGAACGAGCTAAAACATCTAAAAACAATTCCACAGCACGTGACAGCAACACATTCAAGCAACCCCGCGCCGGCATGCAGAAGCTAGAGAAAAAAGGCTCGCAGCACGCCAGTTGCCAGACCTTTCCTCTTCACCCAATAAAAAGATCTATATAATTTCCACAGTCGTAACACGCTGTTCACTCAAAGGAATTTGTAGCTATTAAACGTTAATTTTATTTGAGACAAGATGCTATAGGCCACATTGAAATTATGAGCATCATGTTATCTTCATTCATAATAATCAAGCATTTGTGAGCTCAACTGTATACAGGTTCAATATTCATCAGAGGATGTCACAGAAATAACAAAAGTGCCAAAGAAATTCCAAGACAAAATGACAATTTCAGGTTTCTCCACCATGTGCCTTTGCTTGCCAATATGTGACCAAAAAGTCCAGCTGAGAATATGGCACCATCTATCAAATAAAATTCAAATTGTCTCATGTGGTCACAAACACAATCAGAAAAGCTTTGTGCCTTGATATTCTGTACACCATGCTGTAACGATAACGTGCCGTGGAAGACTCGCAAAGGCAGCTAGAGAAAGACACGTGCTCCCGAGCTAAAGCTTCCTTTTAATCACTGACCTCGTGCTCAGCACCAGAGTGCCAGAGCCATTGTGGGGGTATAAGAACTTCATCGCCTGGGCACATTTTCAACTTCTGAAATTGCCTTGCAGGCTAGATATCATATCAAATGGAAAACAGTAAAACTTATCTTTCACCTTGCTAACAGCATTAAAAGTTTTTTTTTTTTTCTGTTTCTCGTCTTCATCACCGTCTTTGCAGGAAAAATTATAGCAGCACCATCACATTTATGGTCAAGATTTAGACTGCCAGGTGTGACAAAGAGCCAAGCAAAATACTTACTCATGTTATCACGTAGTTGCATGAATGAAAAAACTTTCGTGTTTAGAGCAGCATCAGGTTTCCCACAGTAAATGCAGTTGCTAAGTTTGCATAACAGTTATTGCTGTAATAATGTAATAATGATTACTTGAGCAACTGGACTTCAAATCCCATATATATTAAAGGGCCCCTCCCCAGGCCCCATAGCAAATTTTGATTATACATTGTAAATTGTTACATGCCCTCTGGGGAGCGTTCTGCCGAAAAAACTTTTCAAATCGGCCCGTTGATAGCCGAGATAGAAATATTTCAGTGCCGCGAACCCATGATTTCAGCAGGCGGGCTCCACTGCCAAGCAAGATGCTCTCTCCACTCGCCCTGTCTAGCCTCCGCAAGCGAAATTCCTTCCCTGTGTTCTCCCATACGGGACCTCAAAGATCACGTGATGCATACGTCACAGGCCAAGACAAAAACCTTCTTTTTCGCCTTCCTTTTTTTTTTCTCCTCTTTATTATTATTATTTTTTTTCGGTGCTACGCACTTCCGCTGACAGCGTCACGTGCGAGCTGCTGTCTCATTCGCGCAGGGCACGATTTTGCACGCTATGCACAAGGAAACACGACTAGCAGTATAACACGAATGCTGAGGCAGAACAAGCGGAGAGCATGATCACACATTGAAACACGGTAGAAAATGGCATAGTTTCAGTACCTGTGCATGTGACCACACGACAGTGGGAACAAGCAAACGAAGCGGAAGTACATCTCTCTTGCTTCGGTGCGAAGTAAAACGAAAAACTCACAGACATTCCGTTTGTGTGTTTCATTATTTCTCTAAACTTCAATTTGTAAATTCAAGCAACAGATCACACAAATAACAGATGTTGCCTTGAATAATTATTGAAGTCACATGTCACTACGAGCAACGTCACACTATGGACACGAGCACGTAGGTGCAGGGAGACGAGGACGTCACCGTCCAGCTTGGAACGCAGTGGCCGTGAGAAGTAAAAAAGGCATTCGGTCTGCAATTTCGGGTCTCTCTGCGGTGCGTAGAGATGTAATACTTTGCAGGCACGATCGTTATCGCGCAATGTATGCTCTGCGCTTGTCAGCTCAAAATGGCCAGACCTGGTGAGGGGCCCTTTGAACATTTAGCGAAAATATTAAGTCAAGCTAGACTGAAAGATTAGGTTTCTGTAATAACTAATTAGACATTCGTAGCGAGAACAGAGCTTTCGTAAGCAAGAAATTGAAAAAAATGAGAAATTGGGAGTGGCACCACCCGTATTGGACTATGGTACATCTCATGTGATGTTAGCACTGGGTGACCACAGAGAGCAGCTGTGGGGACCCCTTGGACCGCCGTCTCTGGTTCACCTGTGCGATTGCTGAGGGCACGCCATACCAGCCTTATTTCGGACAGCACACTATCGGCACCAAATGAAAGCAAACAACAGAGCACATGGCCGAAGAATAGCTCAAGGTATAGTGCATGCCATCCAGTCATCACCATTGACAGGTCCACACACCCAAGTTGACTGCACTGTGTGATGATGCTCCCCTATAATACGATATCTTCGTTTCTCTTCTGGTTCTCTTTTATTTGAAAGTGAGTAAAAAAAAATCAAGGATAACAGAAGCTAAAATATTGCAGTATAGGTTGAGTATTATCACATAGTGCAGAGAAACTGGATGTGCTATCGGCATAAAAAAAAATGCAAACAGCGGTGCGCGTATAAAATTTTTCGCAGTCATCTTCTAAGATAGATTCGCCCATCTAGTTTCACCGCACTGTGCAACAATACGCTCCATATACTGTGACATTTTAGCTTCTGTCTTATTTGATTTTTCTTTTCTCGCTTTCAAATAAAAGAGAACCAGAACAGAAACGAAAATACTGCAGTATAGGGGAGCATCATCGCACAGTGCTGTCAAACCAGATGTGTGCAACTGTCAATGGTGATGACTCGGTGGCGTGCACTATACCTTCAGTTATGCTTCGGCCATGCACTTTGCTGTTCGCATTCCATTTGACACCGATAGTACCTTCACCACAGACAGAGCCTGCTGCTTGCGAACGCAGCTCCAATTATGCTGCGCATACGAATAGTGCCCGAGGAGCGGGCCCCTCTCACCCTTTCCTTCAACATCCGAGGTATGCAAGTGCCTCTGCCCGGCAGATTCCCCTTCGGCACTCTTGGCTATTGGACGTGCGAACCCACCTGGTCCTAGCCCCCTTTTGCGTGGCAAAGTTAGCTTGGAAGAGCCTACGTTGCTCAGCAGACTTACCAGGAACTTCTACTCGTAGTCTACGATTGTCACCCCAGTTCCATAACCCCTGTATAATACTTGCCTTTTTACCATAAAAGGGATAAACCCCCTTTAGTTTATACCACAGCTGGAGTCCTCTACGCCTTGCCAGTGAGTTAGCAAACCTGCTGCGGTGCCCCTATACATGCAGTGCGGAGTGAGAACGAGCTGCGCATCGCTTTAGACCTTAGCTAGCTGGTACCACGCACATTAGCCCAAAATCTCATACAGCAGAGAGGAAGATCACAAAGGGGTTGCGTCAGCTCGTCCTTTGGTACAAGCAATTCAAACTGAGAAGCAGTACTGGGACCTTCGGTGGCATTTTCTATGCACAAAGTCATATACTATAGGCAGAAAGAAAATGACGATAGACTTCCAGACGAATAACCTCTCCATCTAACTAACTCTGCTTCATATCTTTGTTTAGTGTCCCTTTAAACTTCCAGAAACTGCATTTGCTGTAACAAAGCATACTTGGAAATTGATAACGTTCCTCATGCCAATTTCTTGGCTCCACTTGTTGTGGAACAGCATATTATTCTGAAAATTCATAATAAACATCTCAAACTTTTCTCTTTGCCTTCTTTAGAACTACTGGTCCAATATGTCTGTTTAATTTTGGTCAGATTCAGTGGGTATTTAATGGCACCTATTTTTCATTAAAATAATTACGCCATTATTGGCATCTGCTTTACGCATTTTCAGACTTTCCGTACTTTGTCTTTTTTCTTTCTTATTTAAAGGGTACACTTTTGCAGCTATACTTTCAAACATCTCAGACAGAGAGGACAACGCCCTAGACTTACAATTCTCTCTGGTCTTTGGAAACATTTACGGTGATAGCAAGATAGATAAAAATAGAATTCCACGAATGCATCGAATGGTGTGCAAATTGCATCCAAAATCCCCAATCTTCTGCAAGCTTTCTTCCCACCGGCAATATGCTTTCACTCTACTTCAATCAATTTTCTTCGCTCTTGTGTCTTTGGAGCTGTCAATCTATTTTGTCCAGTTATACTTTCTGCTGCTGTGCTATGCATTTTTATTCCTCTTTTAATTTATCGTAAGCATTGCTACGTTCAACATGTCTAGTGTGTGAATAGAAACTGGAGGAGACAAAGTACCTGGTTTCTACATTCAGTCCCAAGTGCAAGCTACTTTGCAACATCTCTACACCCTAGTTACGTGCTTGAGCAACAGCCATGCATGCTATCTTACAGAACCACTACTCACACATTATGTACTGGGCCAGCTGTAGGATCGTTATGTATAGTAAACCCTCATTATAACAAAGTCAAGATAATGGTGAAAAAATTTGATATAAGCGGCAAAGTCATAAAAGCAACTACTCCATAACAGTTAAGAAGGTAGAGCTGAAATAACGCAACTCCGCAGAAACCTAATACAGGTGTCACACAGCACATTTTCAAGCACAATCGAAATCGACTGCACAAAAACACAGCAGAAGTAAAGTGTCTTCATTCGGGTGACCTTGCGCACATCGGGCACACGGAATCCTGTGCCAAGTAACATTTGCCTGTTCTGTTGTGCACTACTTCCACAGCACCATGGCGGTGACACTCCTCACTGATAACACACAGGCACAGCATGGAGGACGCACAGGCACCGTGATGGTGATAGTTGGCAACGGTGAAGATTGCTTGCTCGTTCGGGTACAAAAGGAGCCGAGCACTGCCGTGAGTGCACACCCGCACCTGGCTAGTTGCTGTGGCTCTGTGGCAGCGCCGCTCCCCACTGAGAACATACATGCGCAGCATGGAGGAAAACGTTACGCTGGCACTGCATTGGCCGTTTGTTCGCTCGGAACGAAAGGCACTGAGTGCTGCCATGAGTGCGCACCCGCTTCTCGCTAGTTGCCACGGAGCCCCCGTGGGTGCTGCTCACCGCTGATAATGTGTGGGCACAGCATGGAGGAAAAGGGGATGCAGGCACCGTGACTGTGTAACTGGAAATGGAGGGGGTCACTCGCTCACTGCGCAGAAGGTGCTAAGCACCATCGTGAGTGCGCACGCACCCATGCTAGTTTGCTCTAAGCGGAGCTGCTTATTGGTAAGCTTCGAGTAACCTGGTTAAAAATGCATGTGTTTGGGATTATGGCTGCGAGAAATTTCGATAAAGTGAGAATTCAAGTAAGACTTTTTCATAATAGCAAAGGTTTATTGTATTTGTTCCTGTAATAAAGAGCTATACATAACTGCATGAGCTAAACCATAAGAGTGTCATTCCACATTGAAGCCTTCTAACCTATACTTGCATTTGAGATAACAGAAAGGCAGAGCGAGTGCGTTTGTCCTGACACAGTGCTTCGGCACAGAAACACTGCAACATATGGGACATTTGGAGCGGAGGTCTCCTAGCTCATAACTGCAGCGACAGTAAAAAAATTTTTTTTTTAGTGCGAAAGTGATATATCATAATTCCACTCTAATATCAGTCCCAAATATTCTCAAAGAAATAAGAATAAAATCATGGTACTAACTATATATTTTGTTGTTATACACATGCACATTAGAAGTGTGCCTGAACACAGCACATGCCCTATGCACAAGCAGTATTCTCCACGATGAAGCAGCGTAGGCGACGCTCTGTCACGACAATACGCACCAACTATGTGTACAATATTCAGTTAAGCAAACCATGCACACAAGTTTAGTAAGCCAATCAGATCTCTGCGACAAGCCACAACACTGCTCCCGAGGCTGTTCACTTTTAACTGTTCACTTCATATGCTGCCCGAATCAATGCAAGAGACGTCTACTCTCGTAGTAACAATGACACTGGGCTGAACATTTGGTCAACGGTTCCTCCAAAAAGTTCCCGTTCTGGTTCAGTTCCAAGGTGGAGGAAAAGATATTCACTCGTTCCTGGTTCAGCTGAAAATGATGGTTCAGTTGCGATTTTCAGTTCAGTTCCAGTTCGACATCGTGGTTGCTTCCATGAAAACTAACGTTGTGATCCAGTGTTATGCAGAAGAAACTGCTGAAGTGTAGCACACAAGAAGGAGAATGAAGTGTGGCCAAGCCCGCCATCTTCATTGTTGTGGCCCCTCTTGTATTCGGTTAGCCAGTCTTCGACGTCTATGGTGTCAGTACCAGAGAAGGTGCCAGGGTCTCGGAGTTGGGTCATGACAACCGATGTTGTGGTAGTTAAGGCTGAACCAGTGGGCCTCTCAGTCGACATGGTTTAATGGCCCACAGGATGTCCTTTGCGCAGTTTTGTAGTGTGCTTTGGATGTACCCCACATTTCCACCTAAGATGTTATGGCGAGATTTCAAACAAGGTGTTTATTTACACGACCTGGAAAGATGGCAAGCGAGGTCACAACAACAGTGTAAACAGCGGACTGGGCCACACTTCATCCTCCTTCTTGTTTGCTACACTTCAAAAGCTTCTTCTACATAACACTGGCTCATAAGATTATGTTATGCATGGTTCTTTTATCCAGGCTCTGAATAAGCCTGTGAGGTATGGAAAAAAAAAAGAAACTATGTGACTGCACGTTTCCACAACGTACTATGCCTCGGCAGTACTCGGTTATCGCTTGCTACCCGTGACGCCTCTTTGCAGTTGTTATAGCAGTGTCATTCTTTAACGCCAAGAGCCGCGGGTTCTTACACGCGATCGCAGTGCCCAGGAAGTAGTTAAACAAGTGAACACAATCAGCAGCCGGGTGGAGGAAGGTGGTGGGGAGGGGCGGGCACTGGCCTCCCCACTTTATAGTTTTCTCACAACAGCTCTGCCATCCCCCTATTTAGATTTTTTTTCATGCAACCCGGTTATAACAATGGAATTTTCGTGGCACCTGAATATTGTTATAAGTGGGTTCGACTGTATAATACTATCCTAAATTGTAAGTTATAGGGTTTGCTGAAAGCCTAAAAAACACTCTCATCGGGTTTTCTTGCGAAAGGCATGCAGGCTTTGCATGTCAGCATGCATGCATTCTTTTTTTCCACTGAACATATCCAGAATCCAGAGATGGTTCAAAAAGAGTACTCGTCAGGCTTGATTCATTGTTTCCCTTTATCTCTAAGGTGAATGTGGTGGCCACAATGTCACCTTGTGCTCTCTGAACATGCGAAAGGAAAGAGCAGTCAGGAGCTTACCATGCTGTTCATCTTCTATAAGTAGCATATCTTCACACTGGATCTCACATCTTGATGTGATGCTCCGATATACATCTTGCTTGATGGCCTGTAAGTTTTGGTGTAACATTAGGCTGCCAATAATAGCGAGCTTTGCTAGTTGCATCAGCAAGGATTTCATTTCACCTAAGTTAGCCAAAATTAAATTAAATCCTGTGATTTTACATGTCAAAACCACTTATCTTACCACTATCTTATTTTGAGGCATCTGAGGCACTTTACATTACTTTTGACCACCTGAAATTCTTTAATTAGCATCAAAATCTAAGAACACAAATCGTTTGCATGGCTGAAAAATGGCAAGCTGTGAATATAATCAAGACACAAGAAAATCCATCTCTGCTGCATGTACTTAACTTCTGTGTTTCCCTTAAGGCTAAACTACACGTACGTGTGCCAGCACACGAAAGCTCGTGCCCACGTGCCTCATGCATGCACAGATGGTGCAGGACAGATCGTACACATCAAAGCATGGCACGAGCATAGATTTCTTCTCCAGACAAATATTGGTCCTCTGGCTGCCTCACAAAAATACAAAACAATGTCTACCAGGGCGAAAATAGTGAGCCAAGTGGGCATATGCCGGAACAAATCTTGTAGGTTCAAACTGCCATTCCCCGCGAGGCGCGGCAAATGCAAGGCACGCCAGCAAGCATACATGTAGTTTGGCCCTTATGCTCATCAGCATAGTTAGGCGTTCTGCAGTCATTCACTTTCAAGTCCACACAAAACAAATTACACATGCTAACAGAGAACGTAAGCATCCTCTACCTTGACAAAGAAATAGAGAAGTGTCTTAAGTAGACAAACAAGAGGTGTTCCATTCTAAAGTTGTTATCTTTCATTTTTCTAGTTTCAGTAAATGCACACGAATATAATAATAATGCTTTGAATGCAAACTATACTGTAAGTTGAATACAGCTGTGCCTCACTATTACGACCATTATTAGCATGGACAATTTCAGTTGTGTAGAATCTTTCGAAGACCATATTTTTCAATGCACTTATGCCTCATTAGTATGAAAGCCTACTGTCCAGACAATGCATAGCACCAAAAAAAAAGCAAAGCTCTTTTTGTTGTTGTTGTTGTTGTTGTTGTTAATATGGTCAGAATCAGGACAAGAGTCATTTCCCTGTGTGTTCCACACGGCACCCACAATCTCATGCTTGCAGAAGTGCAGGCAAAGTAAAAGTTCAAGTTGGTGTGGTTCACATCACATACAATAAGTAAAAAGGCAATGCACCTCTCAAAACAGCTTTGGACGGAAAGGTGAAAGCTTTTTGTCCATAGCACCAAGATACAGTCAACACAGGTTTCCACTTGCAGCTAGTGGCAGTACCTATGGCTCCTATCATCAATTAACACTGTCTGTCTGTCTCTCTGTGTCATTACTGCAGGGTGTTTCGTGCAGCTAGACCCAAACTTAAATATAAAAACTGTGGCACAGTCTAGATGCATGCAACTGTGTATTGTTAATAGTTATATTCAACTACTCAATATTTTTTACAATGTATTTATTTAATTATGCAATAAATTTCTTTAATATAAGTTGTATCTGAAGTAATAAAAATACCCTATGTAGTTCTTTCCATGAACCTAGCTCTTATGTAGTTCTTTCTTCCTTCCTTTGAAGAATGTCCATGAAGCATAAAAAAAAAAATTATGTTACTAATTGTTTACACACTCGGAACGTGCCTCTCTCAAATGTGTTTTCAAAGATAAAGGCTTCAAAGAAGGGACCAATCACAGCAACCAGCAGAAATCAGAGAGCCATGGCAGCAATTTCTTTGTGAATATGTAAAGCTACCACAAGTGCAACTTAGAAGCAAATAGCCAGCACTGAAACCCAATTGAATATTCCTACTTTCTTGTTTTGTAGCTCTTGTGAGTGATATAGCAGCGCAGACATAGCTGACCTTGACAGCTTCCTGGACAGTGGCTTTGGCATGCACAAACCCTCGACACTGTATGGTCCCCATTATGGACATACTGGCTCCACAAGATGTTGGTCCTTGCACTTGGCCACCAGGCGAGTGCCCACCATTGCCACAATCCTGCAATCCACCATATTGTTCTGTTGACCCAGAGAAACCTTGTTAAAGGAACATACATCTCTTACACATTTTTGCCTTCAATGGCTCTAAAACAATTAACAATTACGAGTCTTATAATTTATGCAAACCCAATGCTGCTGTTTAAAATCTGGTGAAAAAGCGAAAGACCTAAACAACAAGTTACCAGCACAGGTAGTTATCTATAGTCAATGAGAAGTGAAATGAGCAAAAGACAATAACAATGCACAAAAACATGCATTGTATAGGACTATTTATTTGCACAGTGTTTCAGATTAAAACATAGCAAAGAAAAAAATGTCTTGCCTTGCTGATCAGCATAGCATCAAAAGATATGACTAGGATTCTGCATTTTATTATTGCATTTTTGGGTGAAACCGTGGCTCCTTTTCTAGCTAACTTTATTCATCAAAATTGGAGTTCAAGCTTACTTTTAGGCAAAATCAAAGTCAGAGTTTTTATGCCTTCTTTAGCGTTATTCATATTTAAGTTCTGCCCCTACTCCAAAAACATCTTTAACTACAAAAAAAATATAAATAAAAAGTGCAGTATGTTCGCAGGAACATTTATTTACAGTTGACATTTACAATAGCAGAACCATTTACTACCGCTACAATTTACTGCAATACATACATGCAAATTTACCAATGTTGAAAATGGTCATTGTGGAGCACTCTTTCAGATTTACAGAGTAAAACATTGAGAATGGCCTTTTATCATTCACATGGGATAGAGGAAGAGTCAGTAGATTTAGCACAGTATGTGAAAGGATAGATCAATTTCAAGCATGCGTCCTCAGAAAACAACAGACTTAACCGCATGCCCCTGATATTCTGAGAATTCCCTTGCCAGACATGTGGTGTCATCGCATCAGTGATAAAACAACAGGAAACAGAAAACAACTGCTCATACATTTCGAACATTGCCGGCACTTCTGCCTTCATGTTTGGGTTCATGAACTGAGCATGGTACCAGAATGGAAGCAGTGGGAGACCTTGTTGCTCAGCTCGTCCCTCGAAGACCAACTTTTGGCTGTCCAGCAGGCCGAGGATGCCGCTAGAGCTCAAAGGATTCTGGCTGCCATGTAGGCGGGGTTGACCCCCCCCCCACCAATCTGCCGGCTATATAGATAAAAGTTATTTCTCCCGTGTTTTTTTTTATTGAGCACTGTCTCAGGTTTTCCGAACCCGTGTGTGGCAGCATCCGCTTTCTGCACCTTGTCATCTGCTTGCCTACTGTTTCAGCTGCCGTGAACGATACACGGAAATCTAAGAATCCCCAGATTTCGGAATATTAGTTCGTAATACTGAGGCGTTGTTAACATGGCACGGGAACTTAATAATGATCGTTATTCTGAAAAGTTCAGTATTCTGAAGTTCGTATTACTGAAATATTTTTACATTGAAACCATAAGAAGTCAGCAGGGGATTTCTGAAAAGTTCGTTAATCTGAAAAGTTTGTTACTGAAAAGTTTGTTAATCTGAAAAGTTTGTTAATGTGGTGTTCATAGTAGCGGGATTTCACTATGCTATAACCTAATGTGCATATAACCTATGCTATAACCTAAATGTACCATTTAGCAAGGATATGGGGTTGCAGAGAAAGGAGATAGCTGGCAACTCCATAGGCACTGGCGCAAACTACTGCAGGTCATGAGTTAATAAGTGTTGCTAGGTGCCTTCATAATTTTGTTGACACCAAAATTGAGTGCAATCCTCTTCCGTTCCATTTTCACAAAAAACATACTTATGACATATTTCTATCAGTGAATGAGAAGAAAGGGGGTTAACTCATGATATATTTCTATCAGTGTGGTTGAAAAAAATGCAATAATAAACAAGTCAGAGCCCCAATCTTCGTAGGTCCCACTATTCGACACCTTCATGCAAAACTTGGCCTCAGCTACAGTCTCCCGTGGTGCACAATATGGACCCCTGATGATACCTCAACTGCGCACTGAAGCATGTGACATGCGACAGTGTGGAGGGGCACACACTCACAGGAACCTGAATTCAAACATGTTATAATGAAATAATTTGGAAGCTGGTGTCTTTGGCATGAAGAAACAACATCAACTTCAACACCAGCTTCCAACGCGCACTAAGGCGAGGCTTCACTCAAGAAGTGAACCACTGGGCTTTCGACACCCCAAACAAAAAGTACTCACGATGTAGAAATATAATTCACACACACAAAAAAAACTGTTTTAAATATCAAGATTTTCCAAAGGCAACGAATTTCTTATATAAAAGTGAGGTATTGCTAAAGTATGCTTCTTGATGAACACAGTAAAACCTTGCTTTAACTAAATTGTAGGGGAAGAAGCACTTACTTTGATATACATATCCATTACTTTGTTATAATGGTTGTCTGCCCTCACAACTGACATCGGCTGCCACAAAAGGGGAGAGAGAGTGCTCTTAACCACTGGGTAAGAGGATGACAAAATCCACTGCACATCGCCGAAGAATTGCAAAAGGTTGTTTTCTGCTGCTGCTTCGTCCGTAGGAGTACTGAACTCGCACGAGTACTGAACTGCTGAATCAATCAAAGTACAAGTAGCATCATGCAGCACCACCAGATTTCAGTTTAATTGACAAAAAATAATCAGTAAGCATTCAGTACTCACATTACTAAAAAAGGTTCTTTATATCCTTGAATGCTTTCTCTAATGCAGCTGTCAATGTTAATCCATCTTTGCCATCGTGCGAGCACAAGTAGTGGCATAACAGATCTTAGAGTGTTTATACTCATTTCACACATAGCAGCCAACACTAAGAAGGCTAAGAAAGACTACTTGTCTTCGCAAGCAAAAAACAGAGCATTCGGATTCCATCAATGGCAAGTTGTTTTTTCATCCACTTTCATTTGCCTTTAGCTTATAATTTCTATACTTCAATTAAAATCTACAAATCATTTTCCCTATGCTTTACCTGCCTTCATTATCTGTTGGCTTCATACAGTTGTGATTAACAAAAAATTGGGCTCGCCAGTTCCCTTTATTCTCAGCGATCAGTGCTGTGTCCTGGTTACATTCTTAGTTTCTTGTCCCTTGTTTTGCTTAGTGCACTGACCGCCATTTATAAACCTTCTTCTCGTTAATGTATATGTCATGTAATTCAATGTAATATTATTCGATACTTCTGTCACACAATACTACGACACTATTATTACATGAAAGGCACTGCAGCGCACCACTTGTGCTTGTGACCAAAACATAGTATTTCGCATACTGGATGCACAAAGGCACGGAAGCAGTGTGAGATTTACCTTATGTCCACGCCTTGTAGTTACAGCATATGAAGTAGTTATTCTGTATAAAGTGTCGCAGATAAAAATCAGCAGCACTGCAAACCATACAAAGTAAGACCTCTATGACAGCACTAACTCTTAACCCCTTGACTACGCATGCACAGAATTTTATTGCAGCCATGGTTAGAGGGCACAGCATGTACCGAAGCATCTTTCCTCAAAGTACAACAAACCATGTGCTCTTCTATTTGCCTTTCTTCCTGGCATAATGGTACATGACCTTTTACCAAGGCGCACAAGACAAACACAGAGCACAGGAGAGTGCAACAGTTGGCAGCATTGGTAGTGCGATGTGAGATGCCAGTAGTAGAATGCATGCATGGCCGCCAACATGGCAGCGTGGTTGGTTTGGCGCGTACTCACGTAACAAACAAGTGGCAGGAGTACTGAACTGCTGAATCAATTAAGGTACAAGCAGCACTATTCACTGTCAAATTTCAGCCTAATTGATGCAAAATGATCAGTAAAGGAAATTGCGATTACTTCAATATATTCATTAGTTCAATGTACCTAACACATTTTTTTATAACGAGGTTTGACTGTATTTATGCATGCTGTTCACATAGTGCTAGCCACTGATTGGTTGCACCAGCAAAGGTGTAGTCGTATGAAATAAAAATTAAAAACGATTGTAAATGAGGCACAGCATGGCAACTAGGTGACACTCACTAGAGGCAGCAAGAGGTCAACGAGAAATAGGCTCTGGGGGGTATCCTTGGCAGCACGTGGGGAGCGGCGCCTGTCTGTGACGGCAGCCAGGGGTTCATCGGGAGGCCGGGCTTCCCCATTAAGCAGTGCTCGAGCTTCATGCAGGCCTTGCATGAAAGGCTCTAAGCCCACTTGGATCTGTCGCAAAAGCCCCTGACGACAGCGCTCCTCGCTAAGTGCAACCCACAGGTCCAGGCTCAGTGATGCCTCGAGTCGATGCCACGCACTCAGTCCCACTGCAGGCTTCCAGTCAGCAGGCCGTGCAGTACACTGCCCAAACACTCACCTTAGAAAACATGCTTGATCTTTTTTTTTTTCTTTCTTTCTTTCTCACAAGCACTTGGCAAGCCACGCACAATTCTGAAATGAGTCCGCTGAACTAAGCAACAGTTCAAGGTGCTCCAAACATATTAAGCAGCAAACATGCTTTATCATTACAATGATAACATGCCTGTATTACCAAAACAACATTTTTATTTCAAAGGATTTTTTTATATTACCAGTAGCACAAAAGAAAATTCAGCGTCTTCAAGTAGATTACCTAAGGCAGAAATTGCTTGCAAAACAAATTGTGAAATTCAGACAGCTAATTTACAACATTTTCCTAGTTTCCAATTGATTCATTATAGCACCCATGTTGCAAACAAGATAAATTCAAGAGCCTAATACCACAAGAAACTTTAGAGCTAGAAGGATGAAATTTAGACAACTACACATACTACCCATTGCTCTAATGATGACTGAATCATGACTGAATCAATATTTTCAGAACTTTCATCAAGATTAGCACAAGCTCACTGCAACTACAAACACAAAGTACAACAAAAGGCATTAAAAACTTACATTGGCACCGTAGCAACATGGCTGTGTGAACAAGATTTTAGTAGGCACAACAGCATGCATTGTACCTTGTTTTACAATTTTTTAAAATACATGACAAGAAAGGAGTATCTAGGAAAATATTAAGCATACAAAAATGAATGAATAAATTGTGAATACAGGCATGGTAATTAATAGGTTTTAGGTCACTACTGGAACAAAATGTTATCAGTTTGGCTCCATGCCACATCTGCAAAGGTCATGCTGTGCTATACATCATTGATAATCACCACTTTCATACCCATAAGACTGCTATAGCTCTACAGAACTGTGGTTTAAAACACTGCAGTGATATTTGACAGGCAGTGTAAACAGTAATGAAGTGCGAGGAAGTAATTTACAGCATTATGAAAATATATATACCGGTATATTTATTTCATGGTCATTTCTGCAAACTTCCTACAAACTGCAATATTAATTAAAAGTCCCAGTCACATTTAGAATAATCAGTTCTCATGAAGGTCTTGAAACAAGGTTCTCCCCAGAATTTTTTTTAGAGGTGGAGATCTTGCTATCACGAGGTGGAGGAAGGGGTACACATGCAAATGAGCCCTTCTTTATTTTTCGCCTTCTTTCTTTCTTCTTTTTTTTTCAATATGACCATTTTGCCATATTGAATACTAAAGTCAACAATTTTGCATTTTTGGACGCATCGCCGAAAGGCGTGAGCCAGCAATGCAGACTGTGGGAGGGAGGAGGGGGGGGGGGTACACATGCTAATAAACTTTTTCCTTCTTCCCATTTCTATTTTCTCTCTTCTTCTTTTTCCAATATGTACAACCATTCTGCCATTTTGAATGGTACCTTCAACAATTTTGTATTTTGATAAAGAAAAAAAGAAGATGAGAGCCAGCAACGCAGCCTATCGCAATCACCAAACCTCGCCGTGATAAAGAAGTGTAGAGACTGCCCTGTTAAAGTGCACACAAACGTGTGCTAGAGATCCAAATCTGCATCAGCTAATAAGAGCACTCCCTGTGCACACGTGGCATCAGTAAAGAATTGCAATGCTAGTTTTTCTCTTTTCACTTGCTTCTTTCTTTGAACAGCAAAAGACGGCACTGTGGTTATCTGAAGCTGCAATCTTTTTAAAATGGTGCCAAGATGGCAGCATTGCATCAATGGAAAGGCGCACAAGCTGGGGTGCGATGGCACCTTCCGAAGACTGATTTTCTACCTAATGCTCATCGACGGCACAATAGAAAAATGCTATTTTTTTAACTTATACTTTACTATTGTTTCTAATATTTCCTTACGTGATAAAGAAACACCTGGGGACTATAAGGAATAAAGAAGAATTGCAGACTTTGACCAAATAGACCATTTTAAAGGGACACTAAAGGAAAATACTAAGTCAAGGTAAAGTTATAGATTAGTGCTCGAGAATCTCTAAGGCGTCAATATTATCGCAAAAAGAGCCTTAATAATCGAGAAATAAAGGTAAATGCAGGACATAATCAGAGACTCCCCCGGGACATTTAAGCACTTGCCCAATGACGAACGCACTCCTCAGTTAAATTCTGTCACTAGTACTCAACTACTCGTTGCAAAAAAGATCCTCGTATTGTACTAAGATGAAATAAAATGCTACTTGTCCATATGTATTTCATGTTTAGAAAAAAGAACTCGTTTAAATTACCGTTGACAATAATGAGTGCAGTCGAAAGGTTTCATTCTCGCTCGACTCTGCTCCATCCACGCTTTCGTGTTTCAGTACTTTCCTGATCGCATAGTGCTGCACTGGTTTTACTCGCTCGCGAAACTCGCACAAACTGCAAGTAGCAGAGAATTCAACTTCCACGTGATGTCGAGGGATGCCCGAATGGTCTACGCCACTTGACCAAAAAGCAGTTGCAGCAGCGAAACCGCCGCTCTGTCTTGGCTCCGTGCCGCCATCTGTCGGGCACTGTTTTACTCATCGACGGCAGCAAAGGGCGGGAATGGTGTCTGCAATGTCACCACTCCCCCAGTTGAGTGGCAGGAGATTTGAATTTCGAAAAAGGTATTCGGACCCTTAAGATACAATTTTCTCGTAAACTACGCCTTTTCTTAGCACGAAATAAGCGTTGCGACGTTTCAGGACAGGTATTTAAACAGTCCACGTCGACTTAGTATTTGCCTTTAGTGTCCCTTTAACTGCCGAGCATTGCCTCAAATGGGTGAGCAGTCAAGTTGAAGAAAAAACTCAGTACCCTCCCCGACTGTGAAGAAAGATACCTACCTACCAGCGAAGCTGTGTAGGTAGTCCCCTTAATGGCGAACTGCGCATCAGCCGCAGGTCGACCTGGTATTGCACTATCTTTGGGATTGGCCCACATATGGGGAGTGCTTAAAGCCCGCTTCACCTCTGCCGCAGATCGACCCAATATTGCATCATCTTCAGGATGGGCCCACGTATGGGGAATGCTTAACGCCTGCTTCACATCCACCGTGGGTCAGCCCAGTATTGCCCTATCTTAGGGATTGGCCCATGTTAGGGAGTGCTTAGCACCTGCTTCACCTCCGCTACGGGTCAGCCCGGTATTGCACTATCTTTGGGATCGGCCCATGTATGAAAATTTTTTGGTCTATGCGTGGACGTGATCTGCCAGATCCTAGCCATAGACAGCTTCACTGTAAAAATTCTTCATAGTCTACGGACCAAACCCAAGACCTACACCTATACAAGGCAGCTGCTCTACCATCTGAGCTAGCCAAGAGGCTAGAAGATCCCAGAGCGATTCTGAAACAGTTGACAATTCAAAGCACAGACACACTAAATCTTGCAAATCAATTCTGTGGAAATCTGCAAGGCTAAGGATTTCCACAAAATTGATTTGTCATTGTGAAAATCTTGCAGTTTCCCCAGTCTACTACAAACGTGAAGTGACTACTACAAACTTCATAGTCCTGAAATATCTTAATGCAATGAGCTGTAGAAATGAAGGCCTGCCTGCAATAGTAATATTTTTTTCTTTTTCAGGGCAGCCGTTAAAATGTATGAGATGATAGTAGACTCTAAAAAATAAAGATGAGCCAAAAGTAGTAAACAAGTTCACTTACTTTGTGGTCAGAGACATCAAACGTTTTGCATGTTATCCTGATACCAAGGGTCAAGAAAAAATTGGCCGCAAAAACTGCAGCTCTTAAAGGGACACGAAAAGGTTGCTATGTTTTTTCTAGTTGTTGTATGTTTTTCTAGGCTTTGCACACACAGCTCAACAGATTAGCTTTCTAGAAAGTCATTCTCAATAACAAATGTTTCAAAACCCTTTAAAACAGACAAAATATTCACATATAAAAGGTTAAAAGTTATATAATGATGAAAGAGTAAATTCAGTCAATTGTTATGTGTTGGGCATTTAATGTAAACATATGCCATGCAATTCATCAACATATGCATATGGTACAGAGAATGAGCCAGACACAGTAAAAGAAGGCACCAGCTGTTTCGTGCAATTTGCCTATCGTCATTCCTGTATGTCATAGCATAAGTGGCAACAAGACCTCAGCATTGTATACAACACTCAATAGTTCAGCAATTACACTGCCCCATTCCCTTTCTCAGTGGCATAAGACGGATGCTTTGATAAGATTACCATAAATTCTTCCTGTGTTTTTTTTCCCTTACATCTTTCAACATGACTACAGCAACAGCTGACAAGAGAGCAAACAGAAGCACACATTAATTCTGGCTTTCAATAAAGGATACTTCCTTGTCAAGGTGCAGATCTGGAGCTGGATTCGATCAGACACCTGAGAGTTGAGTGACATCCTCTGGTCCTTAGCAATGACTTTGAATACAGCAAACAGCACCTGATCAAGCAAATATAGTAAGACATGCATAACATCCACAAATAAAACAAAAGAGGAATACTATTTGTGACTTGTATTCCCCATCCCCTAAACCTACTTCTGAAACATCTTTCAGGCCTAAAATTCAATATAAAATGAGGGCCCCCTCACTGTTCAATTGCAAACAGTACTTTCCAATTGACAACCAAGAAATCCCATTACCAACGATGTAAAAGGCCGATCCCAAACTCTCAATTAAGTCCAGTTTTTCCTTGAAGATCAACCTGCTTCAGAAGTTGTGGTCATGTACGGATTTATTAAAATGACAGGTGAATGCCACAGCCAAAAATAACCAGAAAATAGGTTTGTATGAAGTTAGAAAAGATGAGTCATATTTCAAATAAAAATTCAGTAAGGAAGATATCTGTGCACAGTAACCTGTGATTACAACAAACCTAAGCAAAATTTCTTCTTGACCTGCAACAGTTTCAAAATTATTGCAAAACCTGTAAACCAAAAAGTTCTTGAAAAGTTCTGAGTAGTAACACCACGCACAATCTACATACACCCATATTTCTGTCCAAAATTTTACTCCTGTTAATTCGATTTTCCGGTTAATTCAATCCCAACCGACCAGCCGGCACCCATGCACACTATGAACACAAACTTTCATTATATTTTGATCCTACAATTGGTATTTGCCAGCTAATCATAACTTGACCAGTCAGTTCACACACTTAACCCCTTTGGTGACACCAATAGCGACCCCTATAGTGGCAGCATCGATCGCAGTGGAGCTTGGGGACAGTGAATATGTTGAGTACATGTGATCTCCTGTAGAAAAAGCCTATTTTCAGCCTGCCCTAAAAAGATTTTCAAGCAAGGAGCATAGCTGAAAATGTCTGATTATGGTATTTACCCGATCCTAAAAAACACCTGCCTTTTTTTTTTAGAAAATTTGGCCGCAAATCTGCCTTTTTTCATTTTCCTGTGCTGCCCTCTGCCGCACGCTGATGGAAACATTTTGGGAGGGTGCCAGGGCTTTCGCCGGCACCTGCACCCATGTTGAGCGCGCGTTAGTGCTGTATTTCATGGATTGCGAATAATTATTAATGGTTTCTCCAGGAAGCATGTTGTTCTTGGAAGCCATGTAGCACTCACCGACTGTACTTGGTACACAGGCCTGAGTGCGCTGTTGTGCTAACCGTGCAGTCGATAAAGGCATGCTGAGTTCCGTCTGCTGATGCGGCTGCCTTAAGTTTGTTTAACAACACCTGCAGACAGGCCACATGGTTCATTGCAGATAGACGGAAAAATAAGCGCACAGGAAAACACACACGAACACGACACAGGATAGCGCCTGTCCTGTCTCTTTCTCGGCTGTTCGTGTGTGTGTCTTCCTGTGTGCTTATTTTTTCCGTTGAGAGCAAGTTTGTTGTCGCTGATTTCTGTGCTTGCACCTCGCTTTTTGTATTCTTCTTACACATTCTTTAGACAAAGCGGTGCACTTGTTTACATCAACATCTACAGCCACAGATCGTTGTTAGCATCAAATATTAGAGCAAAGGTGCATCACCGACATGAAATAATGGCAAAACAAAACATACATATCTACGTATATGAGCTGCGTTGTTCCGCCCTGATACGAGTCAATATGAGTGGCCAATCGACTTAAACAATGGCAACTGCGATCCAGCAGATACATATATTACGGGCTGTTAATTTATAACTGATTCTCACTTTTCTTTAACTTCATCATACTTACAGTTTGCGTGTGACGTAAAGCATTATTAGAGAAAACTATGTTCACATAAGCACTCAATTATAGACCGTGTTGTTTTCTCGCGAAATTGCGGATGGCTTCATTGACACTGTTGGTATATCTGAGCAAGGGGGTTGTTTATGCTGCCGTACCCAACTTGTCTCTTGTTTCCCGTCTGACGCAGAGGTAAACAGTGAATCTCTGGAATTAAGAAATGTCTAAGCATAACAACACGTACAGAACCACCCATACGTAGCAAATGCAACCAGCAGCCTGTGGGAACAGTGATGTACAGATGTTGGCATAGTGCTGCGTCTATCACCGCTTGCCGCTTATTGTGCATACACCATGCGAAGTCAAGAGTAGTTTATTTCAAATCGCTAAGGCCAGAACTGAACTATAGAAGCAGTTTCCTTCATCCTAACTGCTTACTTTTCAGTTAAAGTCCACAGCAGATGCACAAACTCAAAGGCATCAAGCCCAACCTTCACTAAAAAGGAGCCCTATAACGTAAAATTACTGCAATTTGTTTTTTCTTCCAATCTACTGATGTCAAATTTACGTAACCACCGACGCGAGCACCGGGCAGTCACCCGCAGCGTTGCCTGAACAGCCGAATCAAACGCTTTTCTCGTTTATAGAGAATCACTTTTGTTTGCTCTAAAAACGAATAACATTACGTATGTTGAGTGGTTTTTCTTATCTCATTGGCTGACAAGAGGTGAAGAGCATGCTCAAATGGAGAAGGCTTTCATGGGGCTGAGCCAGTGCACTGAAATTAGATAACTGGATGAGGAGAGTGGTGCCGGCATCTGCGATTGGTCCGCTGCCCTTCACTTAACTGGCAGTGGTTGATCGAAAATCGTGGCGGTATGCAATGGAAGGTTAAGAATGCCACTAAAACGGATCCTCGGCAAAGAAGAGTTGGCACAGCGATAATGTATACGTGCCGAAAAAGCTCAATAACATCATACTGCCATGCAAAAAGATTTGTTATACGCAAATAAATCCATGCACTCCGGCAGTTACGAGAAGCCAGTGCCAGAGCGATTGGCGGGCAGCCATCTTCTATTCCTTTCGGAACGGGGCAGTCTCCAGCTATTAAGAAAAAAATTCAATTTTGTTCGGCATATTAATGCATCTTTAACACATACACGTCACTTGGATGCGGTGAGTTCTCACGGTTTTGTGAAGTCGCGAGACAGACAGGCGAAGTGGGCGCAGCCCGGAAACTTTTGACCAACAGCCGAGGGCTAATGGCAAGAAAGTGTCAAATCACAAACAACAATTTTTCTTTTGTTCAGCCTAATCATGCATAATCAGTGTGTGCACGACACATCAGATGGAGAGCTATCATGGTTTTCGTGACGTCACGTGACAGACAGGTGAAGTGGGGGTGGCCTGAAATTTTTTCTACCAATCGTGAAGGGCTGATTGCAGAATTGGAATAGAAAAGTTTGGGACAGCTTTATGTTATTGCACCCCAGGATCAACATGGGCTCAAACTAAACTTAATGTGCACGGCTTGGTAGGGAAGCTTGTGCATTTCAACTTCGTAGGCATGTTTTGACTCATTTTGAGTGCATTATTTATATATGCAAGCAAAAATGCTGCAGCGATCACGTTGACAGTTCACCACACGATCTCATGGGGTTCGGTCGAACGATGGTAAGAAGACTGATTTTTATCGGTGCGATCGACAAGAAAGCCAGTTGCAATATGACAACTCACGCTCATCAGTTGCATCACTGTCAGCCTGGTATGATAAAATGGTATCAGTGACACACTGTGCTGAATAGTCGGCCAATCGCTGGCGTGAGCATCTTGTCAGTTTTGTAGTGACTCAGTGTTACTGTGCCTTAAACGAGTACGTGAAGTCAGACACATGCTGGCACCACCAGCAAGTGAGGGTTGATGCTGCAAGAAGACTTCCTCAGCAACCTGATGTTTTTAAGTGTCGCCCAAATGTAACGCAGGGTTTTTTTGTTAAATTTGCTAGTCATCAATGAAAGGCAGCTATTACGTGGATCACGGTGCAGTCCAGACCACCAAGCTCTGGCCACTTTCTGTTTTAAAGTGAAATTGCAGTCTACACTACGCACGTATACGGCACCGCACCAATGTCGAGCTAACAGTGGAGTTTCAATGCGGTGCACAGGAGTGTTTGCAGCAGGCACATCCAAGCAATTTATTTGTTTTGGGGGGTGGGGGGTGCAAAACGATTTGCAACTAAACCGCTAGGGCAAGGTGCATGCGCCGTCGCACCGTGAAAAGGGTGGACTACTTACACTGTTCAATCAGACACAAATCCAAAACTACCCTTCGTGACATTCGTATTCTTTACTGCATATTACAGATGTATTGCGGCAAAGCTGACTTTAGGAAACAGGCCACCATAGTACAACACATATTAGACCCTTGCCCTATAAAAGCAGTCAGTAAAAAAAAAATCCCTGTATTTCTTGCTAAAAAATCAGGTGTGCGTTAGATTTCTACTTTGTTCAGGAGCTTTAATGTCATTTCTATGTTAGTTTTCTACTTTGGATACATAGAAAGTGGGCACGCATTTGATTCGGAGGCATCTTAAATCAAGTACTGCCAAATGAATCAGCGCTGTGATTTTGTAATTTTTTCTGCATCTTGTCCAATTAGACCTGTCAGATAATTCTATATATTGTGTCAGTCCCATCAGGGTCAAATTAACAGAAGTCGACTAGAAAAGGACAGTTCCTCCTGAGGCATGGCGATAGGAGTGACGACCATGGGGTGATGGGTGATACAAGGTAATTAGTCAGTATTCAACAAAAATCTAATAAGTATTAAACTTTCAATTTAGCAGGCTCATCGTAATCGATGACCAGGTGTGTGGAATGCAGGTGCCCGCATGAAGAATGTGGTCACGGCCAATCAGCACAGAGTCAATACAATGGATGTTCTTAGGAAAAGCAGATGTTAATGTGCACAGCACTTCATGTTTGTTATACCAGATGTGTTGGTGGGTACAGTTCAGTACAGGTGCACCACACTCTAATATTTTTTACACAGGAGCTTCTCAGAGCTATTTTCATTGTCCAGTGATGACAAAAAATAACATATTGTTACGGTGAGTTGCGAAGAAATGGTTTTATTTACAGGAGATGGATGATGGTCGTAGCGTGATCACAGCAACCCGGCCTCTCAAACTCCTCATTCTCTTCGTCTTCTCTTTTTTCTTTTCTTGTCCGTGCCTTTCATATCTGTTACAATTCCCCGCAAGCAGATGAAGCCCGTGGGGCGAGTCAGGATGGACAAGCAGGGTAGAAAGGCTTCAGACGAGCAATATGAGTCAGCCGAGTTCTGCTTGATCGCCGACCATTGCACAGGAGGCGAGCTATGATGTAAGTGAGTTCGCTCAGGCAGTCCACAACTACAAATGGGCCTGAATATTGTGACAAGAACTTTTGGCACAATCCACGCTTGCGTTGTGGTGTCCAAAGGAGGACTAAGTCACCTTTTTGCAGCGTTGCTTGTATGTGACGGTCGTCGTATCGCTCTTTCGAACGACTTTGTGAGGCGAGAGTACGAAGACAAGCTATTCGACATGCTTCTTCGACGAGACACGAAGTCTTCGATACAGAATCATCACTGTGCAGAACGAGGGGTAAGAAAGTGTCCAGAGGGCTTCGCGGTAACCTTGCATACAGGAGATAAAATGGGCTATAGTTCGTGGTTCCGTGCTTCGCCGTGTTGTATGCATAAGTGATGAAGGGCAGCACGTCGTCCCAGTTCTTATGATTGGAGGAGACGTACATGGCAAGCATGTTAGTCAGCGTTCTGTTTGTCCTTTCAACGAGGCCATTGGTCTGTGGATGATACGGCGTGGAATGACGGAACTGTGAAGTGCACAAACGAAGGAACTCTTCAATGGCATCAGCCGTGAACTGGCAACCACAGTTGCTGATGATGACACGTGGTAGGCCATGACGAAGGACCACGGAACGGAGCAGGAAGACCGCCACGCAAGCAGCGGTGGAAGACGGTATATGGCTGCAGTTTCTGCATACCGTGTAAGATGGTCTACACAGACAATTACCCAGCAGTTCTTGTTGTTAGATAACGGGAATGGACCCAAAAGGTCAATGCCTACTTGCTTGAACGGCGTACTGGGCGGTGTCAATGGCCGAAGGGGACCTGGGGCTGCGGTGGTCGGTCGCTTGTGACGTTGGCACGTTTCACAACTAGCGACATAGCGCTTAGTTGTTTCGTACATCTTGGGCCAGTAAAAGCGCTCCTGCGTTCGGTGCAGCATTCGTACGAAGCCGAAATGGCCGGATGTCACATCGTCATGCATGGCCCGTAGAAAGTCGGAGCGGAGACTCTCGGGGACAACAAGCAGAAAACGCGCTCCATGCCCGGAGTAATTAGTTTTGTACAGCAATTTATCATGGACAGTAAAGCGACCGCTGCCTTTAGAAGTACGGGCGACGACAAAAAAACGGATCAAGGGTAACATCATCCCGTTGTTTTCGCTGAAAGTCTGCCGCGTCAGGGAACATAGGAGTAACAGCAGCGAGACAGTCGTCAAAATTCTCAGCATCGCAGTCGGTAGTCGCAAGAGGAATCCGAGAGAGGCAGTCTGCGTCAGCGTGACGACGGCCACTCTTGTACGATATCACAAAGTCGTATTGCTGGAGGGGCAGCGCCCAATGTGCGAGGCGACCAGAGGGATCATGCAAACCGACCAGCCAGCATAAAGTATGATGGTCGGTGATAATCTTGAATGGTCTACCGTAAAGATAACATCGAAACTTTTGTACGGCAAAAACGGCTGCCAGGCATTCCTGTTCCGTAACCGCATAATTGCATTCAGATTTGCTCAGACAACGGCTGGCATATGCGACAACATGTTCTGCGCCACTGTGACGTTGTACAAGCACCGCTCCTATCCCGATTCCACTCGCATCAGTGTGAACTTCAATCGGGCAAGATGGATTGAAATGACGCAAGAGGGGTGCTGACGTTAGTATAAACTTCAGTTGAGAGAATGATGCGTCACACTCTGGTGTCCAATTGAAGGATGCATTTTGTCGCAAAATACTTGTCAACAGGTAAACGATGTCGGCAAACCCGGGAACAAAATGACGAAAATACAAACATAGGCCAATGAATGAGCGGAGTTCTCGTGCTGAATGCGGTGGCTTGAAGGAGCTCACTGCTTTAATCTTACGAGGATTGGGTCTGACGCCATCCTCGTCGACTAAGTGTCCCAGGACCAGTGTTTGACATTCACCGAACCGACACTTTTTTGAGTTTAGGACCAGTCCAGCTTTCTCAATGCAGTCGAGAATGAGGCTGAGGCATTCGTTATGTTCTTCAAACGTGCGGCCAAAGATTACAACATCATCGAGGTAACACATGCATATCTCCCACTTTAGACCACGTAGTACTGTGTCCATGAATCTTTCAAAGGTGGCAGGAGCATTGCAAAGGCCAAAAGGCATAACATTAAATTCGAATAGGCCATCTGGAATCACAAAAGCGGTCTTTTCCTTGTCGGCAGGGTCTATATGTATTTGCCAATACCCCGATCGCAAATCAAGTGTTGAGAAGCAAGAAGCAGCGCGTAAGCAATCAATGACGTCATCGATTCGCGGTAGTGGATAGACATCCTTCTTCATCACTGCGTTTAGATGTCTGTAATCCACGCAGAATCTCCAGGAGCCATCTTTTTTTCGGACCAGGATTACTGGGGCTGCCCATGGACTAGATGACTCTTGAATGACACCTTTGTTCATCATCTCCTTGACTTGCTCGGCAATAACATTGCGCTCAGACGATGACACTTGGTAGGGCTTCTGGCGGATGGGGTGTGCTGAGCCGGTATCTATTCTGTGACGAGCGCGGGACGACGGTAAATGAAGGGGTGCATCTCCATGCGTGACGTCGAATGCGGCCTCATGCCTGGCAATAACTTGTACCAGTGCTCGTCTTTCCGATGTACCGAGAGCCTTGCTGATCATGCCAAGCATTAGCTCTTCAGAATGGTGATTATCGCAAGGAGAGCAAGCTGTAGAGACGTCCGTAGTTAGTGCCGCTATTGAACTACATGCGGCTTCATCGAAAAGAGCGATTTTCATACCTCGAGGAAGGACAACCGGCGTGGTGGAACAGTTCAGCGCCCACAATGTGGCAACTCCTTTTGTCATGCACACGGCAGAGCAGGGCACAAGAATATTTTTTTTAGCACAGCTTATGCGGAGAGGCCTAACTACAAGGTCAACACAATCAGCATCAACAGTAGTTGTAGAAACACGAACGGGCGTGAGGCACCACGATGGTGCAATCACTTCATCAAGAACACTGAGTGTGTCTGTGTCCCCGTCTTCACCACCCAAGCTTTGTTCGGAATGTGCTGATATAAATAACTTGTTCAATGAGATTTCGCCACAACCACAGTCCACGGAAGCACCGCACTGTTCAAGAAAATCGATACCAAGAATAAGTCGTGCGAACAACGAGAAAGAACAAGGAATTCCAACACAAACACGTTCCCAGCCAACAAAACACTCACAGCACAAACACCAAGGGGATGAAGCCAAGCGCCGCCTACTCCACGAAAGGTAATACCGTCGTTCCAAGAAAACATATCTTTGTGGCCTAGCCGGTTTTTCAAAGCGAGACTCATCACAGACACAGTCGCCCCAGTATCAACTAACGCCATGGTCGGTATTCCGTCAATCCGAGACATTCACTTTGTTTTTGAACATCATAACAGGCAGAGGTATTTCTTGCAAAGACCATCCAGCTACCACACCTCCACTGGCCGCGGATGCTAGTTTCCCAGCGGCGGTGAGGAAGAACGGCGCAAAGGGGACGGAGAGCGACGGGGACGGTTATTTGGTGGCATCAAACTCCGCTCAGATGCTGGTGAATCGCTGCGCCTGGTCTCGTGTGATAAGTGGTCCATTGGGAGCAAATCGATCCTCCGCAAGTCATATGAAGTACGGGTTCTGGGTGGCGAGAACATCGGTGGTGTCCTACGTGATTGACGGCCTTGGCGACAATACCGAGCTATATGGCCTATGGAACCGCAGTTGTAGCACACGGGAGGGTCGCGGTTCACAGCATGTTCCTCGAAAAGAATGGTAGGCGGCTGCGGTCGGCGAGAAAGTTCGTTGTCATGTGGATAACGTGTCTCTGCTGCTTGCTGAAATCCGTTATATCGTGCATAAGTCGCGTCGTGGTAGTAGGGTCGCTGCTGTTCTTGTCGCGGCCTGACAGAAGTCACAGGGCCTCGGGGGTGAAAACGCGGCTGCTCTCGTTGTGGCCGAGCGTCATAGGTAGGGCCTCTGTCGTAGAGACGTGGCTGCTGTCGGGGCGCGAGTTCATAATCCTCAGTGCCTCTCGCTGCAGGATACGGGGAGAAGGATGCCACGTTTGGCTCGAAATCTGGTGATAGGCAGAAGCTATGAGTGCCTGGATGTGTCACTTGCGCGTGCAGGCTTAGCTCTTCCCGAACTATTTGTCGGATCGTTGATGCCAGATCGAGGAGCTGGCTGGTGTCTATGCTTGCAACTGTCGTCACATTGGCTAGCCTGCCAAACTTCGGCGTGATGCGCCTTGTCTTCAGTTGCTCGAAAGTACGACAGTGCCGAATGATGTCAGCGACGGAAGCCAGGTTGTCTTTTGCGATAAGGAAGTTATAAACATCCTCGGCAATTCCTTTTAGGATGTGCCCGACTTTGTCTTCCTCAGACATTCCAGAATCCACCATCCTACACAGTTTTATTACTGCCTCCATGTAGGTCGTGCAGGTTTCGCCTGGCACTTGCGCACATTGCAGTAGCGTCTGTTCTACCCTTTTCTTTTTCATCGCGGAGTCGCCGAATCGTTCTTTGATTTCCGAAACAAACCTTCCCCATGTTGTGAACGTTTCCTCGTGATTTTCAAACCACAACAACGCAGTATCCGTTAGAAAGAACATGACGTTCGAAATCTGAGAAGCGCTGTTCCACTTGTTAGCGGCACTCACCCGGTTATAATGGATGAGCCATTCCTCGACGTCTTCGTCCGATCTTCCGGCGAAGGGACGCGCATCTCTCAGTTGTAGAACGGAACTGGTCGGCGCAGCAGTTGGAATGGGTCGTTGTTCGTCTGCATCGTGGGACATATTTAACTCCGGTGGATTCGGTGGGAGTCCAGCAAGGCGACGGTTCCGTCGAAGAACTTGTGATTCAGCCTCCGTCTTCGGGTGTCGATTACCCAGCACCTTCCACCACAACTGTTACGGTCAGTTGCGAAGAAATGATTTTATTTACAGGAGATGGACGATGGTCGTAGCGTGATCGCAGCGCAGCCCAGCCTCTCAAACTCCTCGTTCTCTTCGTCTTCTCTTCCTTCTCTTCTTGTCCGTGCCTTTCGTATCTGTTACAATATTGCTACGAGAGAGTATTTCCAATGACGAAGAGCCGAGCAGTAAGAAGACGACGACGACGATTGGAAGCTATGTTGCCTCTTGGCCAACTGCGGCGTATTGCCTTGTAAATATACTTGTAAATAGCTTTTCGTCGGTGTCTTCCTACGTAACATATTTGGTGGAGGTAGACGTTCCCTGTACCTCGTCACGGAGCTTTGCAGTGGACAGTACGTCGAGCCCTCCTTCATGGCTCCCGGCGACGACAACCCGACTCCGCCAGCTCCGACACCTGCTGCCACTTCGACGACCTACATCACTCTCCTCGCTCCCCGTGATCCTGGCGTATTCTCGGGCAAAGATGGGGAAGACGTCGATGACTGGATCAGCCTGTATGAACATGTCAGCCGCAATAACAAGTGGGACCCTACTATAATGCTCGCCAACGTAGTCTTTTACCTCGGTGGCACACCTCGAGTTTGGTATCGCATGCACGAAGATAAGCTCAGCAGTTGGGATTCACTAAGACACAGCTTCGAGACTTGTTCGGCAACCCCTACGGTCACCAACTTGCCGCGCAGAAGGCGCTTTCCGGCCATGTGCAGACGTCAACAGAGCCCTATGTCACGTACATTCAGGATGTCTTGGCTCTGTGCCGCAAAGTTGACACCCACATGACTGAGTCAGACAAGGTTGCCCACATATCCTAATCACATAACCATAACCACATAATCTAATCTTTAAACACAGGAAACGTTCCCGACAATTGGAAAAAAGAGAAGGTAATTCCCATTTTTAAAGCAGGAAGGCGCGATAACCCTACTAATTACCGTCCGATCTCTCTAACCAGTGTCCCATCTAAGCTCCTTGAGCACATTATAGCATCTAACCTAATGGATTACCTAGAATCAATCAAATTTTTATACCCTTTACAACACAGTTTTCGTAAATGTTTGTCTTGCGAAACTCAACTTGCCGAATTTACCCACGACCTACTACTACACATTGACGCTCACCTTCAAATAGATGCAATTTTTCTAGATTTTTTTAAGGCCTTTGACCGCGTGTCTCACAACCATCGCCTTGCAAAATTATCCTCTCTCGGTATCCACCCCGAGATTATCAAATGGATTGAAAATTTTTTAACAGGACGCATTCAGTTTACGTATGCTAACAATTTTCAGTCAACCCTTACCAGTGTAACCTCCGGAGTTCCCCAAGGCGCAGGTTTATCTCCTCTATTGTTTTTGATTTACATAAATGACCTTCCCACTAACATATCAATGAAGCTGCGGCTTTTCGCAGACGATTGCGTTCTTTATAACCCCCTTCATATTCTAACGACACAATCGCCCTACAACACGACCTTGATACTATCGCTTCTTGGTGCGAAAAATGGCACATGCCTCTTAACCTCACTAAATGCAAGGTAATATCTTTCATGCACAAACACACCACCATACACCACACTTATCGCATTAATTAAAACTTATTTCTGGGCAAGTTGGTGCATACTTGACATAAAAACTGTTTACAGCGCAAACACATGCAACCACAAAGAATAAGGGACAGGACACAAGCGCTGACTGTCAACTAACTTTTATTAACGGAAGACGGGTTCCTTACATAAGGGGAAAGGCACAAGTGAAGGGGGAAGGGAGTGATGCAATCGGGGAAAATGACGATGCGCATCGATGAACGAACGTGCCAGCAGTCAACGCATTCAGGCGCGAAGAAACAAGAAAATGAAAAAACTAGACAAACACTAACAAAAGGCGAGGGATACTAAGATACAATGAAATCAGTAAGCAGCCGCTTCCAAAAATTGAAGCTCTGTCGCAAAAAGCGATACAGAAGGGGTGCTTACGCACTTGCTGCCATATTTGTGTATGTAGAACGCTTCCAAACTGACGCGCGCCGTCACGTCGGCACTCTTGCCGAGAATCTTCGTCTCTCCCAAACGAGCCTCGCATCCTGTGCATCCAACTACGTGAGCGACCAAATGTGCGTACTTGTCCTTTAAGTTGCTTAAATTTCGGGCATGTTCCCCCAAGCGTTCATTAATGCAGCGGCCGGTTTGGCCGACATAAGCCTTTCCACACTTCAAGGGAATGGCTTAGACCACTCCTGTGGAACACTTGATGAACGGCTTCTCATGTTTTCGCTGGCAATCTCTTTTTTTAGAGTTGCAGATGCGTGGGCATAACTGTGTCAGCTTGTTGGGTGCCGAAAAAACAATGGAAACACCATGCCTGTTGGCTACCTTCTTAAGACTGTGCGAAGTCTTGTGCAGGTAGGGCACAACCAAAGGCTTGTCGGTCTTCCAACGGTCATCTTTTTCTCGTGTTCCCAGTTTTAGCTTCTGAAGGAGGGTCTCAGACACCGCAATCAAAACTGAATGGGGGAACCCCGCCGCCACAAGTCGGCTGGCCTGATTCTCAAAACTTGTCTGCATCAGGTGCGGGCACGACTTCTGAAGAGACGATTCCAAACAATGCGACGCTATAGCTCTTTTTACAGTTTTGGAATGCGCTGAATCATATGGCAGCAAGTCCTTTTTTGCGCGAGGGAAGTAGCCCCAGCAAACGTGCTCTTCATCAAAGGTTAGTCTCAGGTCTAAAAACTGTAAGGCATTTGCGTCAGGTAGTTCGTGGGTAAAATTTAGCCCAAGTGCATGCTTGTCAAATGCGTTTAAAACTTCACCTACTGTAGAGAGGTACAGTTTTTAGACCTGAGACTTACCTTTGATGAAGAGCACGTTTGCTGGGGCTACTTCCCTCGCGCAAAAAAGGACTTGCTGCCATATGATTCAGCGCATTCCAAAACTGTAAAAAGACCTATAGCGTCGCACTGTTTCGAATCGTCTCTTCAGAAGTCGTGCCCGCACCTGATGCAGACAAGTTTTGAGAATCAGGCCAGCCGACTTGTGGCGGCGGGGTTCCCCCATTCGGTTTTGATTGCGGTGTCTGAGACCCTCCTTCAGAAGCTAAAACTGGGAACACGAGAAAAAGATGACCGTCGGAAGACCGACAAGCCTTTGGTTGTGCCGTACCTGCACAAGACTTCGCACAGTCTTAAGAAGGTAGCCAACAGGCATGGTGTTTCCGTTGTTTTTTCGGCACCCAACAAGCTGGCACAGTTATGCCCACGCATCTGCAACTCTAAAAAAAGAGGTTGCCAGCTAAAACATGAGAAGCCGTTCATCAAGTGTTCCACAGGAGTGGTCTACGCCATTCCCTTGAAGTGTGGAAAGGCTTATGTCGGCCAAACCGGCCGCTGCATTAATGAACGCTTGGGGGAACATGCCCGAAATTTAAGCAACTTAAAGGACAAGTACGCACATTTGGTCGCTCACGTAGCTGGATGCACAGGATGCGAGGCTCGTTTGGGAGAGACGAAGATTCTCGGCAAGAGTGCCGACGTGACGGCGCGCGTCAGTTTGGAAGCGTTCTACATACACAAATATGGCAGCAAGTGCGTAAGCACCCCTTCTGTATCGCTTTTTGCGACAGAGCTTCAATTTTTGGAAGCGGCTGCTTACTGATTTCATTGTATCTTAGTATCCCTCGCCTTTTGTTAGTGTTTGTCTAGTTTTTTCATTTTCTTGTTTCTTCGCGCCTGAATGCGTTGACTGTTGGCACGTTCGTTCATCGATGCGCATCGTCATTTTCCCCGATTGTATCACTCCCTTCCCCCTTCACTTGTGCCTTTCCCCTTATATAAAGCACCCGTCTTCCGTTAATAAAAGTTAGTTGACAGTCAGTGCTTGTGTCCTGTCCCTTATTCTTTGTGGTTGCATGTGTTTGCGCTGTAAACAGTTTTTAAGTCAATTATCGCATTATGTTCCTATTGACCACACGTGTACTTACAAATATCTAGGAGTTCATATGACACCATCACTTTCATGGGTGAAACATATCCAAACAATTCGCTGCGAAGCTTCACGCACACCAGGGTATTTACGACGTAACTTAAAATCTGCATCGTGTGAAATAAAAAAACTAGCATATTTAACGTATGTGCGACCCAAACTAGAGTAGGCATCATCCATCTGGCATCCCTCACAAGCTTATCTCGCCGATGACTTAGAAGCCATACAAAACCGCGCTGCTCGCTTCATTACGTCACAATATTCAAGACATATCAGCGTAACTACCTTAAAACAAACTGTCTCTCCCATTGCTTGCTTCACGGCACGTAACTTCTCGTCTTTGCCTTCTTCACACTTTCTTTTACTTCACCCATTCAGGACACGCCCTCTTAAAACGCCCGTTCAGAACATCACCCCGTTTATCTCATACTCGCCCCTTGGCAGCGATAAAGTGCCGGACGACGGCGATGAGCAGCTCATTCTTCCCCATGCCATAACACTTTGGAACGCACTCCCGGATGACATGGTTTAGTGCAGTGACCGCAAAACATTTTGCAAAAAACTAAACGATTTTGATAATGCTAACATAACCACATGAATACCACATCTATTTATTTATCGCCTTGTTGGTATTGTGTATATGTTCCGTCTTCTTTTTTGAAATTTTTTTTATGTACCTATTACAACTAATGTGCACTTTATTATGTAACTTTCTTATGAAGCTGTTCGACTTTGATGCACGCCCCCCCCTTATGTAATGGCTTCGGGCCCTTAAGGTTGAATAAATGAAATGAAATGAAATGAAACATCCTCAAAGGCATTGCCGATGACGCCTTCAACTTGCTCGTTTGCAACAACGTAGTGACGGTGGATGCTGTTATAAAAGAGTGCCGCCGCCTGGAACTCGCTAAAACCCGACGTATTGACCAGCAGTTTGGCCGTCTGCCCAACATCCCAGCGACATCTTCCTGTGCCAACACTTCTCGCCCCAACAACACTGCCAATATTACCAGGATCGTTCGGCCTGAGATCGAGGCCGCCTATCCGGCTGCCTTTGACTCCAGTCCCACCAACACATCTGCAGTCACGGTCTCACTGATCCAGGCAGTTGTCCGCCAAGAGTTCGAAAACATGGGTCTTCACACCATCTGCTCAGCCCATCGTCCTGATACCCGCCCGGCTTCTTCGATTCCGCACCGTCCCACATCTTCTTACCCACCACGTTTCCGCAACCCATCTGAATAGTGCACTGCTCACGACAAGCCCATTTGTTTCCACTGCCATCGAATCGGGCACATTTCTCGGCACTGTCGCAGTCGCTGGACCCGGTCTACTTATACTGCCTACTCTCACCACCCAGGTGGCCCTTCTCGCCCCTATGCCGCACGCTCCGATAACGCCACCACTGATTCTCCTGCACGGAACCGCTCCTATTCTCATTTGCCTTCGCCCCAACAACGACAATCTCGCTCTCCCCAGCCCCGTCGTTCCTATTCACTGACTCCCTTCGGACGCCGCTCCCAGCCGGAAAACTAGACGATGCAGCGCCTCGAGGTGACGCTGCATTACTCCCTACGCCGCCAAATCCTCTACTGACGTTGCCCACTCATCTGAACCTTCTTGACGTGCAAGTCGACAGTGTTTCTGTGTCTGCACTCATAGACACTGGGGCGCATTTGTCCGTAATGAGCGCTGACCTTCGTAACCGGCTCAAGAAAATTATCACAGCCGCCACGACGCCTGTTGTTCGTGTCGCCGATGGCGGAACAGCCCCCGTAATTGGTATGTGTACCCCCCGCGTCTCCTTCACCAATCACTCAACAATCGTGCTATTCACAGCCATCGCCCACTGTCCCCACGACATCATCCTCGGCTTAGACTTCCTCTCCGCACATTCTGCTCTCATCGATTGTTCCGCCAGTACTCTCCGCCTCGACCTGCCTGTTCTGGATCCTGCTGAACCACACCCCAGACGCCTCAGTTCCGTCGACTTCGTTCGCTTGCCACCTTCGGCACTGGCCTACGTTGACCTAGTGTCATCCCCACCAGTCCCCGACGGTCACTACATCGCGGCTCCTATGCAAGACGTCCTCCTTACACACGGGATCACAGTACCTCATACAGTTTTATCTATTACGGCGAATTGCGTCTGCCTGCCAGTGGTCAACTTTGGCTTGACGACACAAGTGCTGCAAAGCGGGATGTCTCTGGCCCAGCTTTGCTCATTCGAGGATCACTCAATAGCATCCATTGCAGTAGACGACACTTCATCCGATACTCCTCTACCATCGCAGTCGGCAAATTGTACCATCGCTGACTTACAGAAAATGATTGCGCCCGACTTGCCGTCCGAGCACGCTCATGAACTCTACCGCGTTCTGTTTTCCTACCACGATATTTTTTTACTTTAACGATCGTCCTTTGGCCCAAAATACAGCTGTCAAACATCGCATTAATACCGGCGATGCCCCTCCTATTCATCGCCACCCGTATCGAGTGTCACCAGTTGAGCGTCAAGTTATTCACACCGAAGTTCGTAAAATGCTTGCCAAGAACATTATTGAACCGTCATGTAGTCCATGGGCGTCACCTGCAGTGCTGGTAAAAAAGAAGGATGGCTCATGGTGCTTTTGCGTGGATTATCGGCACCTTAACAGGGTTACCAAAAAGAACGTGTGTCCCCTACCTCGGATTGATGACGCCCTTGACTGCCTCCACGGTGGTTGCTATTTCTCCTCTATTAACCTTCGCTCCGGCTATTGGCAGATTGCCGTGGACGATCTCGACTGCGAGAAGACTGCCTTTGTAACACCCGACGGTCTTTATCAATTCAAAGTGATGCCGTTCGGTCTATGTAACGCTCCTGCCACTTTTGAATGCATGATGGACTCCCTTCTTCACGGTTTCAAATGGTCCACGTGCCTGTGCTACTTGGACGACGTTATAGTATTCTCCCCAACATTCGCTACGCACCTCGAGCGTCTCTCAGCAGTCCTGGACGTTTTTCGTCGAGCCGGTCTGCAACTCAACGTATCGAAGTGCCAATTCGGCTGTCGCCAGATTACCGTCCTTGGACATCTCGTTGACATGAACGGCGTGCAACCGGACCCAGGCAAGATCCATGCTGTTACGCACTTCCCTGTTCCAAAGTGTGTCAAGGATGTGCGCAGCTTCATCGACCTTTGCTCGTACTTCCACCGTTTCATGAAAATTTTCGCGGCCATAGCACGACCACTAACCGAGCTTTTGAAAAAAGACGCCCCTTTCCAGTGGGGCGATAACGAGGCCTCTGCATTCTCGCTTCTAATCGACCTTCTCACAACGCCTCCCTCTCTGGCCCATTTCGATCCTTCTGCGCCTACCGAAGTCCGTACTGATGCCAGCGGTCATGGAATTGGCGCAGTACTGGCACAGCGCCAGCGTGGCCCCGACCGTGTTATCGCTTACGCCAGCAGGCTCCTCTCGACCGCGGAGCGCAAATATTCCATCACTGAGCGTGAGTGTCTGGCCCTAGTTTGGGCGGTTGCGAAGTTCCGCCCATACTTATATGGCCGACCCTTTTCCGTTGTCACAGACCATCACGCGCTTTGCTGGTTATGCTCATTGAAAGACCCTACAGGAAGACTTGGTCGCTGGGCCTTACGCCTCCAAGAATATTCGTTCTCTGTCACCTACAAATCTGGCCAACCACACAAGGATGCTGACTGCCTGTCTCGCTACCCGGTAGACGAGCCTGACAACGCCGACGGTGTTTTCTCTGTGTCTGCCTTCGCTAACATCGCCAATGAGCAGTACCGAGACCTATCGCTGCGAGTACTCATCGAGCGTCTGCGCTCTACACCTACCGACGCATCCGTTTGCCGATATGTCCTCCAGGGCGACATTCTGTACTGAAGGAACTTCCTCCCTGATGGCCCTGATCTTCTTCTTGTCGTGCCAAAACATCTACGACAGACTGTGCTCTTTGAGATGCATGACGCACCCACTGCAGGACATCTTGGGGTAACCCGCACGTACGACCGCGTCCGCCGCCGCTTCTATTGGCCTGCTCTTGCTCGCTCCGTCCGACGCTATGTTGCTGCCTGTGATCCCTGCCAGCGTCGGAAAACACCTCAGGTGCTACCTTCCGGTCACCTCCAGCCGATCACCGTCCCTGTGGAACCGTTCTTTCGTGTTGGATTAGACCTCCTCGGTCCCTTTCCCACGTCATCCTCTGGGAACAAATGGGTAGCCGTCGCAACTGATTACGCCACCCGATACGCTATCACACGGGCTCTCCCTACCAGTTGCGCCACTGACGTCGCGGACTTTCTCTTGCCTGACATTATCTTAGTGCATGGCGCTCCGCGACAGCTGCTTACTGACCGTGGTCGTAACTTCCTCTCGAAAGTTATCGCCGACATTGTGTGTTCTTGCTCTATTACCTCATACCATCCTCAAACCAATGGCCTGACAGAGTGGTCAAACCGTACCCTTACCGACATGCTGTCCAATTAGGTTTCGAAGGACCACCACGACTGGGACGTTGCCCTTCCTTACGTCACATTTGCTTATAAATCTTCCCGGCACGACACCGCCGGATTTCCTCCATTTTATCTACTCTACAGTCGCGAACCGACCTTGCCCCTTGACACAGTACTTCCTCCTGCTGCGATCTCAACAACAGAGTATGCGCGTGACGCCATCGCCCTCGCCAACCATGCACGCCAGCTTGCCCGTGCTCGACTGACGGACTCGCAAACCACGCAGCAGCGTCAGTACAATGCCCGCCACCGTGACGTACAGTTTTCGCCTGGTGCACTCGTGCTCCTGTGGTCGCCCTCTCGTCATGTCGGACTTTCAGAAAAGCTCCTTTCGTGATACACAGGGCCCTACCGCGTGCTGCGCCAGGTGACGCCTGTGACGCACAAAATTGCTCCTGTGAGCTCAACGTCGTCATCTACTCTGACATCTAGTGATGTCGTGCACGTCAGTAGGCTCAAGACCTACTACACTGCTTCAGAGACCGGCCTTTAGTCGCTCTGGGACGGCGCTTTTGCCGCCGGGGGTAGTGCTACGGGATAGTATTTCCAATGACGAAGAGCTGAGCAGTAAGACGACGACGACGACGAGTGGAAGCTAGCGCGGGCTGTTGCCTCTTGGCCAACTGCGGCGTATTGACTTGTAAATATACTTGTAAATAGCTTTTCGTCAGTGTCTTCCTATGTAACAATATTTTCAGGGCTATAGTCCACAACATATAGTACAACATCTTTATAGCTGAAATTTCATGTGATGCTGTCTAATAAAGAAACAAGAGTCTTACTTCTTGACAACATTTTTTTTTCTCACCCACTGTATATTGGCTGCAGACACTCTTAAAAAAACAACTGATATTTGGCAGAATTTTACACCTGCAGACTATATAAAGCAGGTGCAGACTACCTAATAAAGAAAAAAAAAACCTGCGAACACTTAAGCACTTCTTATGAGTTGTGAATGCGAAAGCATTAATGTCCAATTGAATGCTACTGAGCGGTCCTTCGAGTTTGCACTATAGGTGATGTACTATAGCAGTATGTGCTGCCCGAGCCAGCAAGCAGCAGCAGCAGCAGCCTGTGGTGCCAACGCCGCATGCCACCCACATCCTGCGCGATGAGACACAGAGGAAGCAGCAGTGGCCATCAAGGCCAGCAGGCGCGCAGAGCAGCTAAGCCCAGTGGGGGTGAGAAAGAGAGATACGAACCGTGCACCGAGCGCTGAGCTTCCAAGAGCGAGACAGCAGCACCTGGATGCACGCATCATGCGCTTGTCTCGCCGACAACAACCTGTCTCACCCCACGATGTCACGTTGCCATATCTGCTCTGTCAAAGTGCACTGATGACATGGCGTTGTGGCGATGCCCTCTCCCCTCACGAAACGTTTCGCCCACTCTGCTCCGTCGAGGCACGCTCGTGACATGGCATAACAGCCGATGGGAATTTAGGTGCCATTTCGATGCTACACATGCTGGATTTTTCGCTCAATGGGCCATTTGATACTTTCACATCAATAACTGATGTTGCCATCTGCTGCAGTTGTCTGCCACCATATGCATCACAGACAACATACTCTGACCCACTCTTCTAGGACAGAAGTTTGTTTCATTTGAACAGCAACATACCAAAGGTGTAAGGAACTGGAAACCGGCATTGACCTTACAAACACTCTGTATAGGCTCCTGACACTGTCCAGGCCATGCATCAGAGAAGGAACTATCAACGCCTCTTACGGCAAGTTGAGTCAACTCTCGCGAGGATGGACTGGTCTGCACGCATTGTGCTAGCATCGAAACTGGGAGCACGCGCTTGCTTAGAGCAACACAAACAATGCTACTTTTGCCTTGTGACCTCAAGCCAATAGCAAACTTAATCACCTTAACTAGGAGAAATGTTGTACGCTGCTGGACATGTTCCCGGCATGTAAGTCGCCCGCAACTCTGCGCTGTAGTAGCAGTATTCCCAGCAGTGTAAATGCACCTAAAGCTCCAGACATCACCAAGCCCTATATCTTAATATATTACAGCTTTGACGTAGCAGTTTAATATAGCCTGCAAGTACAACTTACCACTGCATTCGAGTAGCCCACTTTTTCGTGGTACTGCTTGGACGCTTTCGCAAGCCCTCAATTTTCACTTACTTTTGCGTCCTCAAATTGATTAGCCACTTCTTGAGCTAATGCACAAAGGAAATGAAGTTTTCTCATTACATTCCCATCAATAAGATGTCAATGCATTTCACAGGGTCAATACTACAGCCGCCACACTCCGATGAAAGTGAAATGCAGAACTGAGATTTCAGGACGCGTAACGTAAGCATAAATCCAGATTTTTGTACTATGGGCTGCCACATGGGTGACAATGAACTTCTGGCACATTATTATTATGCAGTGCAACACTACTACAAGTCTGTGTCAGGCATCACGCTCCAAGCAAAAGCAACTCGAGATTATTAACCCTTTGAGGGTCGATGCCGTAAATATACAGCGCTGCGAACAGGTCCAAAAATGGTCGATGCCATATATTTACGGCGCCGTCTGTACGTTTAAATGCGCGCTAATTTCCTAACTTTTTCTTGCCTGGCATGTGCTGCCACTATGTGAGAATACATCAGTCAAGAACTTTATTGGGGTCCTGAGGAGGTTTAAGCCGTTGGAGATCGCACGCGGGGAGCTCCTTGGGCCAAAACCGTAGGCGACGCCCAAGTCGGGACAAGAACATGGTGATGCTCCGCCAGTTCTTGGGCCCTCTGGACGGCCTTGAGTTGGAGTTTGAGGTCCGGGCTTTTGAAGGCTTCTTCCCATTGGGGTTCACTGGAGAGAGAGCCCTCTGGTAACGCGGTACATTGCCAAAGCACGTGCGAGAGTGAGCAATAGAGTTCTGGGCACTCTGGGCAATTTGCTGGGATTTCCGAGTTGTAGTGGCTTAGTAGGCCTCGTGACGGATACGAGTCCGTTTGCAGCATTCGAAACGCGGCCGCATGCGCGCATTCGAGTTTGGCGTGCGGGAGTGGGTATTTCATTCTGCCTTTTCGATAGTGTGAGGTGATTTCTTGGTAAGTGAGTAGCGGGTCATTAAACTGAATGTCCAGCCCCTCGGAGGCCATGGGACCGTCGCGGCGGGCAAGTTCTCGCGCACGGTTGTGGGCCGTTTCATTGAGGTTTGGTTTTTGCGGGTGAATGTCTTTCCCCATGTGAGCGGGGAACCAGGAGAGGCATCGTTTGCACTCTTTTGAGCTCGCTAGTAGTATATGTGCTACCTCTTTCGATATGTTACCACTTTCGTAAGCACGAATTGCAGCACGCGAATCCGTGAGGACATGGGTAAATGTGGGGTCTGCCATGGCAATGGCTACGGCTATCTGTTCTGCTTTAGCGCTGGTGGTCGATTTAACCGATGCGGATGATCGTAACGTTCCGTTGCCGTCCACAACTGCTATTGCGAAAGTTGATGTGTTGCCGTACTGGGCCGCGTCCACTAATGTGGTGGCTTCACGATCCGCGTCGGTGCGGTTGAGAATCACGCGAGCGCGGGCCCGGCGCCTACCCACGTTGTATAGTGAGTGGACGTTTCTGGGAAACGGTGAGACTCTGTAGTTGTCTCTAATTTCACTCAGTAGGGTGAAATTTCCCGGTAGGGTAGGGTAGGGCGTGCTCGAGATAGGCAGATGGGGAGACATTAGCTTCACTTAGAATTAGTCTACCGGCTTTGGACGAGGGTAGGCGGAGTATTTGCGCCATAGTCTGAGCCTCGATCACTTCGTCGATGTTGTTGTGCATGCCTAGCTGATCAACCTTTGCTGTACTTGCTCTTTGCGAAATGCCCAAGACCTGTTTGATGCTATTGCACATGAGTGTGTTTAGTTTCGTCTTTTCTATTTTCGTCCAATTGTGGGCAGAGGCGACGTAATTAATGTGGCTCATAAGGAACACGTGGTATACGCGCAGCAGGTTATCTTCGCAGAGACCCTTCCTGCGCCCTGAGATTCTGTGGATGAGTCTGATCATGTTTCGGTTTTGGCGGCTAAGTGTTTGAGCGTGTGTCCGTGGCATCCGGTGGCTTCGATTAGGAGCCCAAGAATGCGCATGTGGTTGACTCGCGGAATCTGTTGTCCGTCTCTTGTGTGTAGTGCGATCAGAAGTTCGTCTAGAGGAGTTAGTTAGCGGACTCCTTGGCAAGACTTGCGAAATAGAATGAGTTCCGATTTCTTGGAGCATAGTTTCATCCCTGTGTCTAGTAGGCACTCCTCCGTGGCATCTAGGGCAGACTGTAATACCTGCTCCATGTCTGCCAGGGAGCCTCCCGGGCTCCAGATGGTGGTGTCATCGGCATATAGAGCGCAGTTTACGTTCAGGATGTCTCTTAGTTTGTCTGCGAGTCCCTTCATCACTATGTTAAATAGTAATGGAGAGATGACTGAGCCTTGCGGTGTTCCGACGGAGCCCAGCGTGTAGCAGTCCGACTTAAGTTGCGAGACTCGCAGTCGGGCTTCTCTGTCTTTTAGGAAGGAGCGCACATACTCCTGAAATCTCTGGCCAAAGCCGAGGCCAGCCGTGGACTCCAATTCGAAGCGGTGCGAGACGGTGTCGAATGCTTTCGTGAGATCGAGGGCGAGCATGCCTCGAACGTCTCTTGTTTTATCGTCGAAGACCTGTCTCTTTAGGAGTAGCATGACATCTTGCGTGGATAGGTGGGGTCGAAACCCTACCATGTTGTGTGGGAGCAGATCGTGTTCCTCAATATAGCGTGACACTCGGTTTTGAATGACGTGCTCGGCTACTTTACCCACGCATGAAGTAAGAGAGATGGGACGTAAATTGTCGAGGTTAAGTGGTTTGCCGGGTTTTGGGATAAGGACCACCGTGGCCGTGCGCCACTGCGTTGGTACCTCTCCTGTTTCCGACACGTGGTTGATGTCTTTAGTGAGTAATGTAATGGCCTGGTCGTCTAAGTTTCGTAACATTCGGTTGGTTACCCCGTCGGGTGCTGAGGCCGACCTGCTGTTTAGGTTGTGTAGTGCCTCTCGAACTTCTGCTTCCGTGAAGGCAGCGTCTAGTTCGGGAGTGGTTTCGCACTTTATGCTTGGGTAATCGTTGGGGTGAGCGTCGCCTAGCGGAAGGTAACATTTGGCAATTTCTTCCAGGAAGGACTCTTCCGTTCCCCCTTTCTCTTTATGTGAGTGAAAAAGTCGGTCTAGCACGTGGCTTTGATTATCCTTTGTTTGGCTGTTGTCTAACATGCGTTTTAGGAGGTTCCACTTACCTCCGGTCCGCATGCGGTCGTCGACCACCGAACATAGTTCGTGCCATTGGAGTCTTGTGATATCCATACAGTATTGTTCGATGTCTCGGTTGAGTATCGCGATGCGTTTGCGCAGGCGTCTCTTTAGACGTTGTTTTCTCCATCGCGCAAGTATCGAGGCTTTGGCCTCGAGTAAGTGTGCGAGGTGAGGGTCAACCCTTGGGACCTCCAATTCCATTTGTATGGTTTTCGTGGCTCTAGTTCCGTCGCCCTTAATTGCAGAGAGGAGCTCCACGAAGGAGCCGTACGTGTTCGTGTCTTCCTTCCGTAACTGGCGGAAGGTATCCCAGTCTGTGAGGGTGAAAGACCGGGGTGGGGCCGTCGTGTTTGGTATTTCTGTGCGTATGACGAAGTGATCGCTGCCTAGGTTCTCTTGCGTGTTCGCCCATGTGTAGTTTGCTACATTTTGGAGTAACGCGAGGTCCGGCGTAGTATCGCGTCGGGTCGACGTACCCAATCTGGTGGGGAACCTGTGGTCCGTCACCAGGGTGAGGGACAGGTCGTCGATCGCGTGCAAGAGGTTGTTGCCGCTAGGCTTGATTGTGGGGTAACACCACGACGGGTGGGGGGCGTTGAAGTCCCTTGCGATAATGAGCGGTGAGTTTCGTGCCAATGATGTAGCTTTAGTAAGGATAGCGTGGAAAGATTGTTTGTAGTGTGCGGGAATACGTGGAATTTTTTTCTCACGTCTCTATCTTTCGGTTTTCGTTGTGTAGTTTTTTTTTTTGCTCCGGCGCGTCTGCTACCACTCGTGCATTGGCACCCTCGCGGGGGCGCGGCGGTTAGTTTTGGTTTTGTTCCGCACGCGGTTTCGGCTTCTTTCGCTCGCAAAACTGATGGCTATCTCGTTCTTATCACTCAAAGGGTGACTGCCTGTTACTCGCTCGTTTGTTGCTCACAGTGGTCCGCATACGAAGGATGCCGCCGTGCATGCATTTCCTTCTTTGGCAGTTTATTCAGAAGTTGCCTCCCACGGCTGCTCAGGGAAGCAGTGCCCAGAGGAGGTGCCACGTCTGCGCCAACACGACTCGGCAGCAAAAACGTCGCAAGGACACAAGGTACATGTGCGCTGAGTGCAACAAACCGCTCTGTGTGGAGCCATGCTTTAAGGACTGCCACACGCTGAAGAAATATTAGTGCAAGAGGAACATTTTAGACTTGCGGAAAATTTTCGTTTGCACATTCTTGTGTATTTTTCTTGTGTGGACATTGTGTATAACAATGCGCTAATTTTTTAAAATTAATATAACTTTATTTGGTATTTTTTATTGTTTTTCTGAATAAACAGTACATATATGCCAACACAAAACATTTTTTTCTCACTTTACGGTAACCCTAGAAAAATTACGGTAAATTTTTTTTAGAACTAGGTCCCTCTGAAGAATTCAAATGTGCAATAAAAAAAATCAACCCTGGGTGGTCGCATATGGCAAAAAAAATCAACCCTCAAAGGGTTAATGCAACTCATCTTGGAGTGAATCACTCGAAGTACTATCATGCAAAAGACGTTGCACTCTTTCTTTTTTTTTTCCTAGAAGATTATATGTACAAATGTTTACTCAAGTAACACCAATGCATAATTTTGACCTCAATTATTTTTCATCTGAGTCAGTGGCCAGGATGAAGTTACCATTAATATTGCAGCTGAACAAGGCTGCCATACCCTACAGAATGTGAAAGCTGGAGTTACAGATATTTGTGCAGAAGTTGCGATCAGAGTTCATGAAAATGAGGACCAGCCATCTATATCATAATCACAAAAAATTGGGCATTCCCAAAAAACAGAGATAACTCATTAAATCAAAGGGTTTTACATGCTAGAACTACAATCTGATTATGAGGCATGCATAGTGGGGGATTCTGGGGTAATTTTGACCACCTGGGGTCCGTTAACGTGCACTTAAAAATTTAAGCGCACAAGCGTTCTTGCATTCGCACGCATTGAAATGCAGCTACCACGGCTAGGTTCAAAACTACGACCTCGAGCTTAGCAGCACAGCTACCTTAGCATTGAGTTGGTAAGGTAGCTTGCTAAGGTAGTTGCTAAGGTAGTTTGACCCATCACTACCGCGAAGGGTCAAAAGCATCACTCATCAATGACAATTTCTTGCTGCGCCATTCCTCTGATGCCCTGCCAAAATATATGTACAGTTAGAGATCTGGCACTTCATCACTAACATGGCAGTCAATATGGCAGTACTGCTATCCTGCACATTTTTTGGTGGCACTGCTTTTGATGTTTTTCATGCTTATCACTCCAAACCGCGACTTGAGCAGGTCCAGCTGCACATCATTGGCTCACGTGTTTCAAAAAACATTTGTTCTGTTAGTGCACACAGCAATACTATGCTGTGTGCCAACTGGTTTCAAAGCTGCTGCATGAGCTGTCTCATAGTTTGCCGATATCACGCTTGTGCCAGCGCTACACTTCCGCTGCCACAGGTGGCACAGCACTCACCAGTAAACACTACTGTCAGGAGCCTACAACTGTACATGCACTGTTCTAGATTATTTGTGCAGCGCAAAATATGTATTGTATATCTTCGCAGCAGACGAAAAACTGCAGCCATAAGCTAGTTATTGTTCATCAAGACATTTGTTGTACCACACATTAATCATCACTAGTGAGTCACTGTATGCATATGCTTGAAGGCATTACTTTAGCTCTTTCCTTATCACCCACCACGATATTCCAGTGGCTACAGCACTGCACTGCTGAGCTCGAGGTCGCGCATTCAACCTTGGCTGTGGTGGCGGCATCTTGATGGGGGCGAAATGCAAAAACGCTTGTTTACTTAGATGTAGGTGCGCAATAATCTCCAGGCAGTTAAAATTAATTCATAGCCCCTAACTATGGTATGCCACATAATCAAATCGTGATTTTGGCACATCAAACTTCATAATTTAATTTAATTTTAAACCTTTTTTTTATTGTGTCATACGAAATCAATAGCTGTTCAACTTGCTGTCAAGCAGTGACTTTGAAATTCTACAAGCAACACTATGCAATGTTTATAGTAACTGAATGCTGCACTTTCATTCTAGGTCAAATATATATTTGATCTTTGGCATATTTGGGAGTCATGAAAAATAAAAATTTGACAGAAGGTATCAATCCACGTAGCTTCCACTGCATGTTGTACTTTCGAAGTCATATAATGCAAAATGTGCGCTTAAGCCAACTCAGCTGCACAATCTCAAATGACCGTAGCTGTGCAGACTTGGCAGATGATCTCAGATTGCCCGAACTTCTGCTCCAGCAGCTTTGTTGTTTTACTAAGACCTTGAGCTTTCAAACATGCTCAGAACACATTTTCACTGCTATGCTCAAATAATACTAACTGCAAATTATTATTTTTCTTTCTCTCTGCTGTGGGTCACTTTATTCATTAGTGTTCCAACAAACCATTCGCAGGAATGCGAAAAAAAATCGCTTTCACACGAATTTCGCAGTTGTGAAATGAGAAAGCACAGATAGATAATGCGTCGTAGAACGAAATTTTACTGTCCGTTAGCCTGCTTCGGCAAGCTTGCTTGAGGATATAGAACCGCACTGCTGACAGTACAAAGTGCACCGCATGCATCAATCAACAGTGGCAGCACTGCCGCGGAGCAGTATTCTCAGTCAATTTCTTTCGGAGATACTATCACTTTTGCGAGATTTTGCATAACTTGGCACCGGAAGCAGAGCAACAGCGCTCCACGTAAGTAGCCGCATTTCTCCAGCGCAAGATGTCACCCACAGGCAACAATGCGTCCGGTGCCGAGCACGAGAGTGATCGTATCTCGTATACCCTAGGGCAATCGATTGAGATTACGGCCCCTTCGCACAAATCTACGTCCGGCGCCGAATCTGCACGAGATGCCTGTCGGGCGGCACCAAAACCAGCGTTCTTGAAGCAAGGGATGGCTATTCCCAGTTGATCGCTCAATCGTGGCCCAATGCCTGGCACTCCATGCTGCGACCGCCATGTCAAGCGCCATAAACAATTCCACGTAGGTGGGACATGGACTTCCTTGTTTTTGCTGGATTTTTCTCACCAAGGCGCACATTACGCACTGCACTTGGTGTGCAATGCTAAACATTGCACGCGTAATGCGATGACGTAGGATCGTTCCCCACCTGCGGCATGTTGTTTTTTCATCCACTTTCATTGCCATTAGTTTATAATTTCTTTAATTCAATTAGTAAGTACAAGTAATTTCCCCTATGTTGTCTTTGGTGTATTTGTTTGTCGGCTTTTTATAATAAAAAAAAAACGCCCATTTTTTCTCAGGTAGGAAAAGAGAGGGTGAGGACTGAGGATGTGAGTCTGCCTCTCTTTCCAGTGTGTTCAAGAAGTATGAATAGAGTTGTTCATTTTCAGGTAAAAACCAATTTTACCTGATTTTCACGCCTGAAACATGTTTCAGGAGAATCGAGTTAAATCTGATTTCTCCCCAAATTGCAAACCCACATACCGACCAATTTTTCTTTTACGCTGCACGGAGTTTGCGGGGCACACGTGCTAGCTACCATGCCTCGGGAGAACAAAGTTAGATTTACTTGGCTTACGTGAACTCCAGTGACCTATAGTTCATTTCACAAGCCGCATGCAACACTGCATACGCTACACGGCTCTCAGCCAACCACCGTACGAGCATGCCTAACTCTGAGTTAATAACCCACCGTGACATTCTGGGAAGGCCAGCTAAAGAAAAGCGACAATAGGCATTGGAGTGGACCCGCCTCGGCACAGCACATAGCCTCAGCCCTGCTGCACGCAGCTTGTGAAATGCACTATCAATCCCCCTTCAATTGCACACAATAGAAAGGAAAGAGGGCGATGCACTCTTTCCATACAGATGAATGCATACACTGATGTGACAAGGGGAGCTGGAGGCGATCAGACAAGAGCTGTGTTGTCTATGTTATCCAAGAGCAATGCCACATTACTAAAACATGTTCTGAAATGTTTTGCACAAAACTCACCTAAAAAAGGTACTGCACTGTTAAACAAAACACCTTAGACAAAGACAAAAACCAGTTAACATTATGGAAACTGGAAGCTGTCTTGCATCCATTTCAGGAGCATCTGCAGAGCCAGCCATTTGATGACTACCGACTTCACTTCATTTTGGTGACCAATAACGTGGATTTGCCTCACAATGAGTTTAACCAGTAATTCCTGGAAGCAAAGCCCCACTAACACAGTTGTCGAACTCAGTATTGGCATGACTCTACTGCTTGCTACCCCAGGCTGGCAAATGCTGCGCTGACATTGGCGTGCCTGGCTAATGGAAGCTGTGACGTTGAAAGAACGTCCTCTCAGCTGAGATACGTCCAAAGATCGGGCAGGTCTTGGATGGAGACCAACATGTTGCACATGCAGATGACAATGTATGTTAACAAAGATGTGTAAAAAATTGATGACCAGCTTTTCAAGAATAAAATGTTTAATTTCCTAGGAGTTATTGATCCTCTTTACTGTCATTATTACTTATTAATTTCCAAACAAACACCGAACTTTACAGTATTTGCTAGAAAACCCTGATATCTCCTGAGAGAAAGTGAGAGAGAGATAAAACATCTTTATTGAAAAGTCCCTGTTGGTTTCAAAAGGGGAACAGAGGGGCAGGGAGGTTATTCCTGTAAAGCTCCCCTTTCCTCAGACGCAGGCCAGACCTTGAACCGCAGCGGCGTTCTCCGCCAGCCAGACAGCCCAGAGCTGGTCTTCTGGGAATTTGCTGGCAAGCCTCCCTCTGCTCAGGGGTATTTATCTTGGCATTGTGGTTTATGTTGCATTTGATATTGTTTGGAGCTGATGGGCATGCCCGTATGCAGGGTGTCCACCAGGTTGGCATTTTCAAATTCGCTGAGTTTTCCAGGTTTCCCCCGAGCAACACAGAACTTTATTTTATGTCAAGACAGGCTGGACACCACGTCGCTCGATGCTATCATTCTCAAGAAAGCATTTTAAAAATTTTAAAAAAAACTTCATCCAGTTTGAATAGTAAGGAGTAGTGTTTATTTTATTCAAAATAGTAAACTGATGGGAGGGGATAGTAAAATGCACAGCAAATAAAATATCTTCGACAAAGAAAAATTATAAAGCCCACTGTAAATCGAGCTGAACATTTTCGAATGCGAATAAAAAGAGATGCATACAGATGCAAATATTTTCGAAAATGAGCTATTTCTATCAAGTGATAGGAAGATCACTGGTATAAGGCCCAAACTTTGTCACAAGTGAGGTTTTCTCAGCAGCAGGAAGTCAACCTCAACTGTCCTCACATACTCCCAGCCCAGGCATAATGCCTCCATTTTGTGTTTCACTGCTTTCAAGGGTTGTTTTTGGTTTGTATGGGGGTCACCTGCATTTTTGCATCAGCCAACACTGCTTTTTGAGCTCAAGCTCCTTTTCCAATCATTCCTCAACGCAACGGTCACTTCTGTTCTTGTCCTCGTTCCGCCATGCATTCGGCCCACAGACCATTTGAAACATCCTCTTGGTCAGTTGCACAGTCAACGTCCGATTTTTCGGACTCCCTAGGGGCCACAAAAATGTCCGAAAAATCAAATCGGGCAGTGCAAAAAAATGAATGTGCGTCTTTTACTACACTTAAGGGCTCAAATCATTTCAGACACATCTAAAAAAGTTCTGAAGGCCTGCCAGCACACTTATTAGGCATAATGGTGCTCGCACTGTGACAGGAGACGCCGGGTCCACATGTGTATAATTCATGGAATATGTACTGTGTCCCGTGATAATTGCCTTTTCCCACGCTTGTCAAGCTTCACCACCATAGTTCACGTATGCTTAACCGTGTAACGTCACATAACAGCATAATGCCAGGAATCGGCATTATGCAACACGCCATGTTTTCTAAGCTTCGAAGTCAATCGTGAGGATTACAGAGGCGGAGTCGGTGCCATTACTGACAGCGGCAAATTCTTTCAATGAAAAACATAGCACCGAATGGCAAGAACCTTAATAGCGAACGTCGAAGCAGCTAAGCCTCGCATTGCCACGGTGGTGGCTACGGCTGCCAGCGGATCTGCGTGCAAGAGCGTTGGTTCGAGGCGACGAGATAATCAAAACGGCAGTGTTGGCTTTGATTAATGCCATTTCAGACCTGCGGTCGCGGCAGTAAGTCCAGAAAATCTGCCAGAGAAGGGTTCTTGCGTCTGAAATTACAAACTTTCTTATGACATTGAGCCTATGGGGTACGTGGTGGTGCCGCGAATCCGTCCACATTATCGGGCATTTCCCGAAAATTGGGCGTCCGGAAAATCGGTCGTTAACCGTACACTGGCAACTCCTCCAGCCAACAACACAGCGTCAAAGACAATTCATTGCGATTCCTCTCTTTTATTCGAGCCAGCAGTAGGGCGACTTTCGTTCCCTTTCAATAAAATGACAGATAATTTTCCCCAATTGAAGCACAAATTCCCTGAGTTTTCCCCGAGTTTTTTCAGACTATTCAAGATTCCTGAGAATACCCAGTTTTCCCAGTTGGTAGACACCTTGCATATAATGCAATGAAGGTCTGCACATGGTGTATTCCCCCATTACCAGCCTGACACAGATCCCAAGTTATAAAACGTCTGCATTAAGGAGCTCATGATACCCTCTGATGAAAAAAGAAAAACCATAACGTAATGTATTACTTATTATTTCTGCAAATGTAACTCGAAAAAGCAAACTAATTTCAGAATGGTTGCACAAAAATCTTAATTTCTACACAATTGTCAGCTTGCAAAATATCACCCGATTTTTACCCACCAAACTTAAAAATACATATAAAACTCTAAAATGAACAACACTAAATATGAATGCAACAGGAGATTGACGTGTTCTGTAATAAGCTATGGCCATATGAATTGTTGCTTTTTATTTTAACAGAGGCTGCGCTCTTCCATGTTGTTCATGTACTATGGAGGTGTGGCATGCCATAAGGTGAGGCCAAGCAGCAGAAAGGCGTGAAGAACAAGAAGTAGAACTTGATGGATTCAAGCATACATCACTGAGCTGTTACAGCACCCTTCTGAAAAAGTATTCTGATGTTTTTTTAACAGTGCCTTAAAATTGCTAGCGGAGACCATAATTTTCACATGGAGATGGTTTAAAGATTTAAAAAGAAGTTTATGTAACATAAGCGTCCTCGCTCAGCTGTAACCTACCTGTCTAAGCTTGGGCTGAGCAGCTGCCAGTTCTTCCGGAGTACCCACAGCAAACAGACCCAGCACATCCATGCCTCCAGGAAGCATGCGTGTTACCTGTATGGCATGAGTAAAAAGCCCTTATTTCCACGAATGCAAATGTACAGTTTATATTTAAGACAAATGTACATATATAGTCAACTGTATAAATGAACAGTTATATTTAAGAAGTGACAAATGTAGACATCAGGGGCTACCCACTTTTGCATGCACTTTTCTAAACAGGAATGCCTTGAAAGAAGCTGCACTGACAGCAGCAGAATATATTTTTTTTAACTTGGAATTCCATTGTCGCAATGAACTCTGAAGCGGGCACTTTCTAAAAAAAATCACCGCAATGGCCAAATGGCTATGGCGCTTTGCTGCTGAGCACAAGGTCACTGGTTTGATTACCGGCTGCAGTTGCTGCATTTCCAAGGGGGCAAAATGCAAAAAAAGCTCATGTACTTAGATTTATGTGCCCGTTCAAAAAACACAGGTTGTCAAAATTAACCCCATTACACCTCATGGCTGTAGTGTTTCTTTGGGACATTAAACCCTATGAATCCATCAATGAACAAATCATCTTGTCTATTTAACGTAATTTAAATTCTGGGGTTTCATGTGCCAGAACCACGATATGATTATGAGGTACACCATAGTGGAGGCCGATTAATTTTGACCACCTGGAGTTCTTTAACGTGCACCCAATGCAAATCTTGTCAATCAATGTTTCACGTAATGTGATATCTGCAAAAAGTTTGATAAAGCAACATTGTCATCTTTCCTATTAATACATTCAACCAATCATTTTGTCCCATAGTTTTACTTTAGATGGCCAAACAAGCAAAGTGTTCACTTTTGTTCATGTAGCCATTTTGTCACTACAGCCACTATTTTTGCTCTAGACCTTTTCTCAGCATTTCAAAGAACTGAGAAAAAGAAATTATTATATTTAACAGACACAAACTTAAAGGGACTGACAACTGGCCAGAATGTGTTGCGAAACGTTGATGGAAATGAAATGACCATAATTTACAGTGATAGAATCCAACACACTGTTCGCGATTTAGGTAGGAATTATAATTTTAGATTGGCAAAGAAAGTGTCAAAAACCAGCAATGGCGAGGCCTGATGGCGACATCTTGGTACTTCAAATGTAGTCTATGAGATTACTGTACGTAAGTCGGCTGTTATTATGTACAACATAATTATTGCTTAAAATTGCAGTTAATATATTATTAGACACTTGCGCTTTATTCTGCGCTTTGGAAATCAAAAGCACACGCATGGCTACGGCAGAACACTGAACTGTATATTTTGTGTAAAAGCGTTGTTTCATTTTCGACCCGATTGGTTTCATTTTGACTGGGCAAATACCAAAGCAGTTGGACAGGAAACTATGGAAACACGTAACTATTATTGCAGAAATACTTTAACAGTTTGGAAAACATCAAGTGCAGGAACATAGAATTGATAAACATAATACTTTCTCAGAGTTACAGCCCCACTTGTCTAATTTTATGTGCATTCAGAAGACTCAAATGGTTTCCAATTAAAAAAAAATTATTGCAAACCTTAAATAAATTTATAACACATTTCTAACTAAACTACACCTTATGAAAAACCAAGGACATATACCTGAAGGAAAAATGGTGACCCATGGACACAGAGAATTACTGGACAAGCACAGGAAACTTAACTAAGGTTGTTACTCGGGCTAGTTGGTACATTATAACAGTCAAGCAGTGCAAACAACAGGACGAGAAGCAAATAAACAATAGCACTGTATTGTGTTTGCTTCTTGTCCTGTCCTTTATGCTGTTAAGAATGTTACACAGAGAACTTCTGCAGTTGGATCCGAAGTTTGGCTTCAAGTGTGTCCTGGACTCGACAGAGAAAGTAGACATACCAAGTCTATCAGTTGACAGATAAAAGAGAAAGATTCGCACAGTGAGTGTCAAAGACGTTCTGTATTGAACAAAAGGTAGGCAGCAAGAAACAGGGGTACCAAACAACTGGTTGAGTTTTTAGTGCCTAAAGAGTTACCCGCCGTGGTTGCTCAGTGGCTATGGTGTTGGGCTGCTGAGCACGAGGTCGCGGGATCGAATCCCGGCCACGGCGGCCGCATTTCGATGGGGGCGAAATGCGAAAACACCTGTGTGCTTAGATTTAGGTGCACGTTAAAGAACCCCAGGTGGTCAAAATTTCCAGAGTCCTCCACTACGGCGTGCCTCATAATCAGAAAGTGGTTTTGGCACGTAAAGCCTCATAATTTTAGTGCCTAAAGAGGTGTGAGTTGTAGTTGCCACTAAAAAAGTATGCTTTGCAGTTTTGCCCAACTGCAAAGCATCCCTTTTTCAGCAGAAAAACAATGTAGCACTAACCAAGAACTTCAAAGAGGTCTCAATTAAGCCATGTGAAGTAAGAGCACAAGCTGTGGCTCCACTGAAAGACAAACAAAGGCAGCCTTGACAGTTACAAAGGCAAATGAAAATTTTGAACTCAAAGCATTTTCAGCACAAATACACACAAGTTCAACATTCCATTCCAAGCCATGGTTTTCTGACAGCTGGCCATAAGTGATTTTTTGCTACCTGCAGAAAAAACTGAATTTGCTAAATACCTATTAGAAGTGTTCGAATAGTTAAATTTCCAAACCAAATTAAATACGAATGTCCAAAAGATATGACCTTCAAACATTGAATCAAATGTTGGATATTTTGTCATTTCTAAACTAAGTAAATTTTAATGTTTGTGATGAGTCCATTTGGTATAAGAATGAGGCTTATTTACATTATTTGATATATACACATAATGCTATTTGCAACTGGACATCCACTCAACTGAGGCGCTTGCAAATTAGAATCAACTGCTTTCTGTTCTTTGGTGCACCATGACAATGAGAGTAAATGAAACAAAGGTACCCCATGTCACTTGGTGCATGACAAATGTTGTGTTTGTTGAAGGAGAGTTGTGATACTATAGCATTGCACATTGATTTTAAAAAGATGCAAATATGGTGATACTTGTTAATAAATTGCCTTGACTCAATCAAGACAACAAATTCATTTATACGCTGCCTAAAAGCCATGCATTCTTTTTTAAATGATTGGAAATTATAGAGCAGAAGTTATCTGCCACCTGTATCCACTCAGGAACTGGTGCCTCTGCGCAACAAACAATCACCTACAGTAGACTCAGTAGGAACACTCCTCCCCCACATCAATCTCTCTCCTTTGATACTTCGATAGGTGTCGTTATTATACTCAGCCAAACAAATATTCAACAATTTTGAATACTGAACTCTCAAATCGAATATGAATTGAATAACAAGGTCTATTCAATTCATATCGCATTTGAAATTTGTAATATTTGCACACTCTTACTAAATAATGTAGATCCGTTTCTTGTTGCCAATTCTGACTAACCTGGATCACTGGCAGATGGAGTGAGAATGGTGTGATACCATTCATGACAAGCACACAGATCATGCTCAAAAACAAATGTTGAACAGCAGTGTATGTAAGTGCATTATTGAGACTTGTTTGAAGTTACATATAAGCTTATTGTAATCAGGAACAACTTACAAGCAGTGCAAGAATTACATATACTTTAAGATAACTTGTTTGCAAAATCAAGTAACACAGTCCACAGCTATTATGACAGTTACATTCTTCTCTTAAGCACGAAATGTTCATATATAGGTCCATCCAGCTTTCAATCACATTTATACATCATGCATAAAGTTGCAGAATCTGGCAGTTCACAAACTGACAGTCAGAAACTATAGGTTATTTGTCATTTTGTAACAAAGATGGCAAACTGATTTAAAAGGCATAGTGCAAAGGAACAAGGGATAAAGGATAAGAAGGGTGGACAGGACAAGCTGGAAGAGGAAGAACAAACTCTATAGGGGAGCGAAATGCGTCCGCTATAGACAGATGCGCACAGAGCGAAGAGAACGAACTTTGAGAGCAACCGGCGAGCAGCCGAGCGGCAGTGAAACTGAGCCTTTATTGTACGTGCCTTCCACGCCGAGGAGGCGGCCGGCGCCGCGAACATAAACATCCGCTCGTTGTGCAGACGCTCACGGCGGCGGCGGTGGAATCGGATCCACTACAAACTCCTTTATGGATTTTCCCCTGGACATCAACAATCCAGGGGAAAATCCATAAAGGAGCAAAAGGAAGTTGGCAAGGCTTCCACAGTGTTGGACCTTTTTCAAAACACCTGTCTTTACTCTGACCTAACAAACCTTTTGTGATAAGGAATTTGAAAAAACTTATCAAATGTTTGTCTTAGGACTGTAAGAACCAGTCACTTTTTCCATTTTATACTGACAGAGAAGACTTCTTTTATCCATCTATCAGTGCGATGTGGTTTGCACATTAAAGGAGTGTGCAGCTGATGTCCAGCACTTGTATCTACCTTTATCCTTTGTGCCATTGTGCTGAATCCACTATGCATTCTGAAACAATGCACCAACTAGCCCTCTCGTCTTCGTTAACGTTGCGACTAAGAATGGAAAACTGTCCTCCTGTGAACCAGGAAACAAGTCTTCAATGTCTTAATTCCAAGATCAGCACTCTACCAACAGAGCTGCAAGCCCATCACTGCAAACATGCAACTAGAGCAGTAACTGCATGGAGCATAACGTGCATGTTTGCAGGATGAGCAAAATGTACAGACCTAGCTGAGGATATCAGGCATATCACAGGGCCAATAACTGCTTATAAGTTAGCCATACTTGACAGACTGAACAACAAAAGTCTGCACAAGATCAAGGTACATCTGCGTGACAAAGGGAAGCAGATGAAGTGTAAGATGACAATTATTTCTTCAATAATTCCAGCAGCAGCAAGAAAATCAGTGATGGTAATAACCAAACCAGAAGCTGGCTCTAATGAACATAGCGAAAAGAAGTTATTTTGGTAGCCAATCATACTACAGCAGTAGCAATGAAAAAAGTGATGGCAGAAAGATGCATGCAATACATGTGAAGGAGAAGTAGGTAGCCCTATACTGAGGACAATATAAAGTATTGATGATGCTTATGCTGCAGTGAGAGACGCGAGTACAGCCGCCAAAGTCACTCCCTGCACAACAGCCAAATCCTGTAGATTGCAAACAACTGGCAGAAGGACCTCTCCCTTCATAACTGCAGTTATGAGCCAACATCTTGCCATATATGAATGTATATGATGCAGAAGACATGGACGACGACATGCAAGTTTATTGTGAAGTAATAAAAATGCATTTCATTCTTACAACTATTTCTGGAAACAGTAAACAGCCTGTAGTTTTGCACTCTGTAAAGACGCTTAAGAACAGTAAGGTAAACTGTACTACTAAATTATACTTTCATGATAGCTAACTACTCACTCTTACACTAAGAGAAAGAATGGAAAGCCAGAAAAAATACAAAAACAAAGGGCAAAGGACACTGCTGCTGTGAAGTTCCCACACCAGCTGACCATGATGTCAAGAATTTTGAAAGTGTCTACTTCAGTCTAGTTAACTGGTTATCGCTAAAGCAGGACTATGTTGCACTCTAAAGGAACCAAAAAAGTAATAGTAACAGATTCCAACACCTTCTCCAGAGCCATAACAGCCCAAATACAAGAAAATGCTTTGAAATTCATGATGCCATGCTGAATTACCAGTAGAAAGTTTTCAGTGCAAAATTCAAGAAATTAAAGTTTGGCATTCATTTACTCTATTAGTAACCAACCCTTTTTCATAGAATTAATGAAAATTGAATTCTGACGGAATATTTTAACAATATACACTGATTGTTGCTATTTCGTGTCTCTATGACAGCAAAGCATGCTTTCTGAAAGCAGCAACATCACTTTTGAGGCCGAATTCTCTGCACAAGCAGCCCATTCATACAGAAGTTCTACACCTTTAACAGGAGCACTACCCTTACATCACTGTTTGTTTAACCTTTAATAGGATTAATTTTTATTTTCCTGTGAAAAAGTTGTTACGTATCATATGTGATACACCATGCAGTTATGTGTATGGTCTGTGACCATGCAGAAAGGCGTTTTCATTGCAAAAAACTTGCAAAAATATACAGAAACACTGGAAAAACTTGACACATTGTGTTTTTTTTTTCACAGCTGCAGCTAGTACAAGTTTCATTAAGTTTATGACATCATCCTTCACTGATAATTAGCTTCAATATATAGGTCGGACCATATATAGACCTTGCTTTAATGTCAAATGTTGTTCTGCATATTCTTTAGGAGTTTGAAGCAAAGCAAAAGAAAACTTTCTCTCTTCTCTTCCTAGAGCTGTTTCTTGCTGCTGTTGCTGTGTTGCAGCTGTTGCAACATGGCAGGCCCAGCGCTACCTTCATCGTAAATACTGTTAGCATTTTCATTTTCTTACCTAATCTGTACTAATAATGGTGCTAAGGAGGAGTACAACTCATAAAAACATTTTATTTTGACACCAAATTTGTTCTTTCACGAGGAAAGAAATCTCTCCTCTCCTTGACAAAACAACCCATAACTGCATGCCATATCATATATGTAGGATCCTTCATTTTCAGGCTTTATATTGTTCGAAATTCAGGGGTAAAAATCCAGTGTTATTTTTTAAGGAGAAAAACCAGGAACAAATCGGGGTGTTTGCTGTCTGGCAGCCCAAAGTTTTTGCCTGGCAATGTAAGGGTAACATTCACAGATGATTAACATACGAAAGGCCTCCTTTTTGGACAGAAACATATTTAACACATTCACTGTGGCTTCACTTCTTTGAAGTTCCAATTCCTACACATGATGACCGACCGGTGGGTCACTTATCATATTCCTTTGGTGGGTCGTGAGCCACCAGTGTGGCAACAGAGAGTTGTACTCCTTTGAAACTTCCTCAAGGTGCATAGAGATGGCACCACGACACATCGAATCAGGAACAACAAGAATTTTCCTCTCCGTTAATTCCTAGCAAAGAAGTTGCTTGCATACTGCACGGAAGCCCTGCACAGCCGCACAGGGGAAATAACTACCGTGACCCACCCTTGACCCATGTTAGCATGAAATCACTCATGGGAACATGGTAGATGGACATGACAGAGAGCTATCCACAAGTCATGTGCCAAGCTGATACAAATCCTCATTGGCAGACTTTATACTTTCAAAAGAAACCAATAAAGAAAAACAACAGGCGCATTTGGCAATCACCTTTACTTTGTTCTCTTCACTTAGCTTAACAAATGAAAACAGTACAGTAGTATAGTGCACACAAGCATGGTTCGCAAGAGGCGACGTGCTTTACCTTGCCTTCAAGCCCTTGTAAAAAGATGATGGGGTTTTATGTGCTAAAACCACTTTCAGATTACGAGGCACGCCGTAGTGGAAGACTCCGGAAATTTCGACCACCTGGGGTTTTTGAATGTGCACCTAAATCTAAGCACACGGGTGTTTTCGCATTTCGCCCCCATCGAAATGCGGCCGCCATGGCCGGGATTCGATCCCGCGACCTCGTGGTCAGCAGCCAAACAGGTGCAAGCCCTTGTTGACATACATTACCGTATGCATATTGAGCATTTCTGCGTCCATCCTAGACTTGTCAGGCCTTTCGTTCTTGTTTTCTGTCGTCCTGTTTAACTGCTTCATGTCATACACTCTTGCAACAAAAAATTGGAGGACGCTTAAGCTTCACCTTCAAGAGTGGAATGCGATAGCGTTATCGCACCCTGTTCGCACCGCCTACTCAAACGCTGCCAGCCAAACGTCGCGATCGGCACAGACAGCCGGGCCCCAACGCGCCATGAAGGCGGAAGCGGTCATGGGGCGAGTGGCGCGCCACGTGTCGGGGCAGCGCTGTACATTGCGAGGAGGGGGTCTTCTGTGTTTGCCACAAGATGGTTCTGCGTGTGCACAGAAGAAATGTAGTGGAAACGTACTTCACTACTCATGAAACTGCGACTTCTGTAAGTGACATGGTCATAATTACCGGTATACACCACAGTATAACTTTCTACGGCACGTTTCTAAGGCAACATCGCATTCACTCGAGGCGATTTTGTCCCCTTTCGAAGGAACGAACTCGTGGTTGAGTGGTAGCGTCTCCACCTCACACTCCGGAGACCCTGGTTTGATTCCCACCAGCCCATCTTGCAAGATGTTTTTTATTTATGAAGTGCCTTCTGGGATTTATCGCTCACGGCCAACGCCGCTGACGCCGACGACACCGGCTTTTCTGCGACACGAGCTCCCTAACGCTGTCGCGTTAAAATTAACAAGATAGACTGGCCTAACCTGCCACCCTTCTCTGAACCTAACATAGATGAGCAAACATCCTGACAATGTCACAGCTACCATTCCCAATGCAGAGCAACGTCAGTGCTGTGTTCACTTCCTAGCACATTACCACCATTTACATGTATGCGACATGCTGTAAATGTGATTCTATGAGCCACTGTCGTATTCACATAAGCTTGGCTGGTAAAAAAGCAACAAGCTTTTGTTCACTCAACACAGGTAGGCACAGAATATATTACATATGCATGTTTCTTGAGTATTTAGGAAAAAGGAAGCACATATTATATACATATATGATTATTACTAATATGATATACCTTGGCCACTTGCTCATACAAGGTAGGCAGCATTCATTAGTTTCCTAATACCTGCACTTAAATTGTTGCTCATTACGAAACGGCAACTTCGAGAAGAAATAGGGATTAACCCGATTTTAACAAATATCTTCTCCGGGGTGCAAAAATTGGGAATCATAAGGTTTTCCCCGAAAAGGAGCGACCCTACATACATGAAACAGCAATTAATGCTTGCCTTACAGAACCATCGGAATGTATTTCTCAATCAAAACATCAAAGTAGGCTAATAAATAGTAAATAAATATCCTAATATGGGGGTGTGTACATTGATTTCAAGTGCATACATTGCAAAAATAACCTATTTATTTACGAAACTTTTGCACACAGGTGGCAAGCAGCCACCTCGCATTTTTAAAGGCAAAATCAGTAAAAAATTATTTTCAATGCTAAAGTCGCTATGTTAGAGTGGAAATGGATTCCGGATGAATATGTAGGATTTTCATTCTTTTTGACTTTCATTATGCAAGAAGTTGCTATATGCCCATCATACATGATACACCATGTGATAAGGTTTTAACAATTAAGAGAGTGCAACAATGTTTTTTTTTTTTTTTTTCACGTACTTGGAAACATGCTATGGCATGTTAGGGGGACTACCAGATATGTCAATCCCCTCTCCCTTCCTCTGAAACAAATTGCAGCTGAGTGGTAAAGACAGACACTCACTTTCAGATAGCCTGCATTGATAGACTCCTTGTGCAATTTTACAACTGACAGAAACTTTCTCAAATACAGAATTGTGGAAAGATGGTTGCTTTTGTAGCATTCATGCTAAACTTTCCCGACATATTACCTGTCATGCCCCCACATCCGGCTTTCATTTGTTATTCTTCATTGCACACTGCTGTTACAGCGTCATGCATCTAATTATTTTTGTCCTTCCTCTCAGCTATTTGTCAAGTGTCAAAAATTAAAAGGCATGCCATCGTATGTACTCGTTTCCACCTCATTACGAGGGGAGTGCTAGAATGTCACTCATACGCATGCGTAGCAAACAGGAAATGTCCAGAAAAACGAAAGTACAATTTTCTTACTTTTTTTTTTAATCCTTATTTTTTGCGCTACCTATTTAGACAAATGCCGGCGTAGATGACGCACTTAATCTTGCAAAGTGCTGCACAGCTTTTAGAAGGTAAATGTTCACTTGATTATCCTTCCATGGCAATTAAGGTTAGCTTCAAGCAAGGTTCATCTGACCTGCTTTGCATGTTGGCAGATCCAGGCCTCCTCAATGTCTGCTTGGCCGCCGACGGACTTGTGCGACTGCTTCACGTCGCCTTCCTCCTGTGACTCTTCGTCATCCTTCTGGGGCGTATTCGCAATGTGCACCACGATGTCTCGCTGTTGCGTGCTCTGCAACACGTTGATATTCATCACTTTGCAGTGTACACAGAGTTCTTCTGCCAACTATTTTACTTCAATGTTAAACGCTCCTTGCTTTTAATTAAAATCACAATAGCAATGGCAAAAACGACCAACTGAAATACGAAATTACTTTTGATCAGTAAGGAGCGATACTTTCAGCCACGCTCCAGCTTACCTGCCCGATGATCACACCAACTGTCAACGAGTTCCTAACCTGGACGAGCACGCTGATCAGTTTTTGAACATGATCGTCGTAAGCTATCGTTCTACCCATACTACAAAAATGTCTATACAGAGCGGATGAATGGACATGCACTTGTACGATGTGCTTCGAACTTTCGCAGTTGTGCAACCTAACAGCTGGAAGGCGACTGCTGATGCGGGTTTCCGTCGAGCCGCCGATACCTACGCCATCCAAAAGATCCAATTCAGCCCGAATCCCACAGTTTTTGTTGAGCGGATACGGAGTGAGATTGGATTGGATAGGAAGCGTCTACATTTCTTTCTGGTTTGACGATATATTTGTGTCGCCGCCTGCCGTCAGCTAAGGAAAGCAGCGTTTCAGGGAGAGCATGCAGTGATGCAGTCGCCTGTTCCAGTATCCAAGAGCAGCTACACACTAAAAGTTTACACCATAGAGTTTTGTAGTGAGAAACTCTATGGTGTAAACCATAGAGTTTCTCACTATAACACCTAGAGTGTAATCTGGCGCCACCGTCTATGGGAGAGGGGGCACCATAGAGTTTCGCATTAGTATACCTAGAGGCAAATCTGGCGCTGCGATCGTTCAACCATCATGGGAATCATACTCTATGATGGGAATGATGGGAAGTACAGGCTTCGGATTGGCATTCTGTTGACTGGCGAACTAGTGCACAAGTATTTTTTTAAAAGTTTCGGTTTCGCTCCAAGTGCAATTGCTATAACCTGCAGTTCGACAGTGCAACGCAAAGCTCTCTGCGTTTGTTATGTTGCTAGGAGTGGCGATAGCGCGCTGGGTCAGCGACTGGGACGATGCTTGGGTCGCGGTGTGGCGTCGAAGCCGTGACGAGAAAGCGGCGGCATCGTAAACGTTGAAAGAACATGTTTTGAGCGTTTAGACCTTTGTTTGTTAAGTGTGTTAGGTTGGCACTGTAGCGTTACGTGCTTTATGAAACTTCAGAATAGAACAAAGAAGGCACTACTGATACAAGACATATACAATTGTACTTCTAGTGGCGTGACAATCAAATTTTATTGAGGGCTTCATTATGTGCTCATTGAAATGCGTGTTTTAGGACTTTGAGAACACAAACTTACTTGTGGTAGGAAAGATAGCTGCTTCCTAGCTGTAGTCTAGTGTCGCACAATGGGTACCCGCAAAGCCACGCTGTAACGCTTCGGAAGCGGTACGCCAATATAAAATATGATGGAGCATACTCGTAGGAGGCCACTAGCGTCCTAGCTAGCACTGCAGCAGATGTGCTTAAAAGTACTTGAAGACGTTCAGCAATTGTGACAGCCGACGCAACCTTTCGAAAGAGCGAGAGAGTTCGCAAGTGCCTGTCGTCTGTGAGAAAAGTCTCGCGTTTGCAGCGAGCAGGCGTCGTAGCAGACGACACTTGTAGCATTCCCGACCTTGGCATTCCTCTCAAGCGCGCAACGCTTTGTCACAATACAACATTTTTATTTCCAGAACTACTTGATGAGTATTTTTATATAGGTACATGCACGGTTGTTTTGCTGTTGCAAAAGTGAATAAATAATTATTCTTTGGCGTTAAATTGGGAACAGAATCGCACAAGTATGCATACCCTGGTGTGTCCTGCTGACAAACCATAGTAAACCATGCTTCCATCTCAAAGTCATGCAAAGTTTATGTAGCGTGTTGTGCATTATATGACATACTGCAGAAATAGAATTAGATTTTACGTGATAATATTTGAGTATAGCGCTGTTTACTGCGCCAAAAGCAAACGCCACTAGTCTAAAGACCGAAGTCAATCCGAAGCCTGTACTTCCCATCATTCCCATGTAGGTTGAGGCGACGCTCATGATAACCCCCGTAGACACTAGCGCCACATTTCCCTCTAGGGTATTTTTAGAAACTCTATGGGGGGCACCATAGAGTTTGGGGGGCACCATGCCGTCATGTCGTGTTGGCTGGTGTTGTAAGAGGCTTCGTCTAAAACGTGGATATGGCTACGTAAATAACGCATTCTCAAAGTAAAATCTTCATAAAATGTTTCCATTCACGCATATTACATCTTTACTCACCCACGACGATGCATGACCAAGCGAAGAAAAGCAAGAACAGACGACCAACTGTTTCAAAGCGAGCGCGAACCTTGTCGTCTGTTCTCCAACTTTAGCGGCCCGCTGATACTTTTTACGTAACATGTAGTCGTACACACAATAACAAGTTCTCATAGTTAAACAAAACATGTTTTCGCGTAATAATAAAGCTAAAACAGCTTTTCACGTGCTGTTCTAGTTCTAGTTCGTGCTGTTCTAGCTTCGCCTTCAAGAGTGGAACGCGACAGCGTTCCCGTCGAACCTCCAAGGGGTGAAGACAATGCGCTACGACAGCAGCGACCATTTACGAGGCGCCCCGCACCGGACTTTGCACCCACCAATCATGCGGTGAGCGTCGAGCAACGCAGCATTCGGCGCGGCAACGAAACGTGCGCCTGAGCAAGCGGAACGAACCAAAGAACTCGGTGTCTCGGAGGGGGAAACGATGTACGCCAGCCAAACGTCGTGATCGGCACAGGCAGAGAGATAGACAGATGGTGATCTATAGAAAGGAAGGACGCTTGAATCTGCAATCCGTAAGGGAGCACGGCGAAGCGTCGTCAGGGGAGAGGGAGTCCGGGCCGCGACGCGCCTCGCTCCGGTCCCCGCACAGCCCCAATGCGCGTGTGGCGCGCCACCTGTCGGGGCAGCGCTGTGCATTGAGAGGAGGGGGTCTTCTGTGTTTGCCGCAAGATGGCTCTGCGTGTGCGGAAAGCGCAGAAGTGTAGCGGAAATGCACTTCGCTACTCGTGTAACTGCGCCTTCTTTAAGTTACATGTTCATAATTACCGATATACACCGCAGTATAACTTTCTACGGCTCGTTTCTAAGGCAACACTGCATTCACTAGAGGCGCTTTTGTACCGCTTTGAAGCATCGAACTCGTTGCTAAGTGGTAGCGTCTCCGTCTCACACTCCGGAGGTCTTAGTTCCATAGAGTTTCCTACAAAATTACTAGAGGGAACTCTGGCGCTGCAGTCGTTGTCCTACCATGGGAATGATGGGAAGTATATGGATTTGTCTGATCTTCGTGCTTATGGATTCAGACGTTTTTGTGGCTATGTATATTACGCTATATAAATCTTATTGTCGTATATTTCAGCGCAATCTATAATCTTCGAAGTGCAGAAGACGCCGGGAACGCGTACAATTGCTATTAATTGCAACGATTTAGCTTGACTATGTGCCCAAATCGAAACGCACCAAGCGTCTCAAAGCACTGGCATGCCCGCGATAAGTTCATAAGTGCGTTTCATTCGTTTGTCGATACATACACCCGTGGCTTAATGGTTTCAATGTCAGGCTTATGTACTAGAGTCCCTGTGTTCGAATCCTGCCGTCGGGCAATTTTAATGATTTTATTTAATCATTTAATACGCAATAAACTGTTGAAAATGACGAGTTTACAAAGCCGTTTGAAGCCAAAAAGACGAAGTTTAGGCAAATCCATGTACTTCCCATAATTCCCATGCTGGGACAATCGCTCCCATTGTAGCTCACGTAGACACTAGCGCCAGAGTTCCCTCTAGTAATTTTGTAGGAAACTCTATGCTTGGTTCGATTCCCACCCAGCCCATCTTGCAAGCTATTTTTTATTCATTAAGTGCCTCCCGGGATTTATCGCTCACGGCCAACGCCGCCGACACCGGCTTTTCTGCGACACGAGCTCCTTAACGTAAAATGAATCATTGTGACCGACGGAACGGAACTTGCCAAGCGCGTCTTCAAGGCGTCCCGTCTCTACGAGAATGATGCCAATCCGAATCCACAATATACCGGCATTCCCATGCGTACCACAGAGCAGCAGCGCCAGATTTCCCTCTAGGTAATGTAGTGAGAAACTATGGTTTACACCCTTTGAGTGCCCCTTCTGCCACACAACGATAATCGTCATCTGCCTTGATGCGTTTCCTTTCTTGAAAACGCCGCGCCAGCTACTTTCCTGTCGAATGCTATGTAATGCTGATAACGCGCATGCCGTTCGATACTGCAAAGTAGCGGGCTCGCAGCGTAAAAGAAAGGAAATGCGGTAAGGCAGATGATTATCGTTGCGTGGCAGATATACGCCCCAAAGGGTGAAAACCTTTTTAGAGTGCACTCTAAGGAAATTTTACACCCTTTGGGGTTTATCTTGTCCCACAACGATAATCATCTGTCTTACCCGCGTTTCCTTTCTTTAACGCGGCGAGCCCGGTACTTCCCAGGCACGAACGGCATGCGCGTTATCAGTGTGACGCAGCATTCTCGACAGGAAAGTAGCGAGCGCCGAGTTTTCAAGAAAGGAAACGCAAGCAACGCAGGTGACGATTATCATTGTGGGACAAATACACACCCCAAAGGGTGCAACCGTTTTAAGAACAGGCAAAGTTACACTCTTAGAAAAATTTACACCCTTTGGGGTGCGTCTTGTCCCACAACAATAATCGTCATCTGTCTTGCCCGCGTTTCCTTTCTTTAACGCTACGAGCCCGGTACTTCCCAGTCACGAACGGCATGCGCGTTATCAGTGTGACGCAGCATTCTCGAGAGGAAGGTAGCGAGCGCCGAGTTTCAAGAAAGGAAACGCAAGCAAGGCAGATGACGATTATTGTTGTGGGACAAATATACACCCCAAAGGGTGCAACCGTTTTAAGAGTGTACTCTTTGGGGTGTATCTCTGCCACACAACGATAATCATCAGCCTAAAGCCCCTCCATACACGTTTCCCCCGACCACACGGAACGTTTCCCCCGACCACACGGAGGAAGGAAACTAAGGAGAGGCCCTACCCCACGGAGGAAGGAAACTAAGGAGAGGCCCTGACGTCACTCTTTGTGAAGCAAAAGTGAAGCCGGAAGTTGGCGTTGCTCATGGCGATGCTCCGCCTTTTGTGCCACCCTCCTCTCTTGTTTACATCTTTCGCGAAACCACGCCGCGCTGCGCGTGGTATCGCGCGCGCGCAACATCCGGCAGAGCACGGTGCAGGTAACACAGCGCAACAAGACACGGTGACTAACGCAAACCCGTCCACACAGCGCCTTTGCCACGGCATGAAACCTGCCAGAGCAACACGTGTGAGCGCTCAAAAAATCAGAACAACGCCGCCATTGTGGCCCAAAAGGCGTGACCATGCAGCAAAAAAATTTAAAAAGCAGCAAAAAAAATGAGAACCTATACGTCATTTTCGCCACACTTTTCTCTAGCTCGCGGAGGGGGTAGGGCCTCTCCTTAGTTTCCTTCCTCCGTGCCCTACCCCCTTCGCGTGCTAGGAGAAAAGTGTGGCGGAAAAACGTATGGGTTCTCATTTTTTTGCTGCTTTTTTATTTTTTTTTTTTGCTGCATGGCCACGCCTTTTGGGCCACAATGGCGGCGTTGTTTTGATTTTTTGAGCGCTCACACGCGTTGCTCTGGTAGGTTTCGTGCCGTGTCCAAGGCGCTGCGTGGGCGGGTTTGCGTTAGTCACCGTGTCTTGTTGCGCTGTGTTACCTGCACCGTGCTCTGCCGGATGTTGCGCGAGCGCGCGCGCTCCGCGCGCGAAACCACGCGCAGCGTTGCTCATGGCGATGCTCCGCCTTTTGTGCCACCCTCCTCTCTTGTTTACATCTTTCGCGAAACCACGCGCAGAGGAGGGTGGCACAAAAGGCGGAGCATCGCCATGAGCAACGCCAACTTCCGGCTTCACTTTTGCTTCACAAAGAGTGACGTCAGGGCCTCTCTTTAGTTTCCTTCCTCCGTGCCCCGACCAGCATAGTTTCCTACAAGAATTGTAGGAAACTCTATGCCGACCAGGTCCACCTCCTTAGCTTCCGGCGCCAAGCGGAACTTACGTACTGCAGCTTCCTGTTCCGAGTGGAAGTGACGTTTGGTTTTTTAGCGTTGTTTACTTTCGCGTCGCTGGAGAGGCTTTAATTGCACCAGCTGCAGTTGAAACTGTGAATGCGATTCCATCCAAGAACCACCGCCTATTGTAACCAGCGATCTGCTCGTTATCGCTGCTTCGCGTCAACCTGCGACCGGTTGTGGCACGAGCGACAACGTACTGTGGAATGTAGTGCCTGAACGCTTGGAGACCACTGCCGTTTTTCGTGCATTTGGAAAACTGACCGCGAACTACCACTTCAGCGGAATACAACAGCTTGTCCCCTTTGCATTCTTCTTATGGTGACTGCCACAGCTCTGCTAAGCAGGCGCGGGCGTCTCGCCATCGTCTAACGGAAATTCCAGCAGCGCAACTCCAGGAAGCGGAAACGCCAGAACCGGAAATGCCGGAACCGGAAATGCCGGAACCGGATTTGGTGTGAGGAGAAAAGGCGGCGCAATAAAAAGGTTGTCGCTACTTACACTCCACTCTAAGAACAGTTTACACCCTTTGGCTTGCCCCTTCTGCCACACAAAAATAATCGTCATCTGCCTTGATGCGTTTCCTTTCTTTATCGCTGCGAGCCCGGAACTTTCCAGTAACGAACGGCACGCGCGTTATCAGCACAGAACAGTTTACACCCTTTGGAGTGCCCCTTCTGATAACGCGCGTGCCGTTCGTCACTGGAAAGTTCCGGGCTTGCAGCGATAAAGAAAGGAAACGCATCAACGCAGATGACGATTATTTTTGTGTGGCAGAAGGGGCAAGCCAAAGGGTGTAAACAGTGTCTAAGAACAGTTTACACCCTTTGGCTTGCCCCTTCTGCCACACAAAAATAATCGTCATCTGCCTTGATGCGTTTCCTTTCTTTATTGCTGCAAGCCCGGAACTTTCCAGTGACGAACGGCACGCGCGTTATCAGAAGGGGCACTCCAAAGGGTGTAAACTGTTCTATGCTGATAACGCGCGTGCCGTTCGTTACTGGAAAGTTCCGGGCTCGCAGCGATAAAGGAAACGCATCAAGGCAGATGACGATTATTTTTGTGTGGCAGAAGGGGCAAGCCAAAGGGTGTAAACTGTTCTTAGAGTGTAAGGAAGCGGTGGTGGCGCGTGGATGCAGGGGCTTTACATCAGCCTTGCTCGCGTTTCCTTTCTTGAAACGCTGCCCCCGCTACTTTTGTGTCGGCAATGCTGTCATGCTGATAACGCGAATGCCGTTCGTTACTGGGAAGTACCGCACTCTACACTCTTAAATTTACACCCTTTGGGGCGTATCTTGTCCCACAGCAATAATCGTCATCTGTCTAGCCCGCGTTTCCTTTCTTTAACGCTGCGAGCCTGGTACTTCCCAGTCACGAACGGCATGCGCGTTATCAGTGTGACGCAGCTTCTCGACAGGAAAGTAGCGAGCGCCGAGCTTTCAAGAAAGGAAAAGCAAGCAAGGCAGATGACGATTATTGTTGGACAAATATACACCCCAAAGGGTGCAACCGATTTAAGAGTGTAAAACAATATTACACCCTTTGGGTCGTATCTTGCCACACGATTAATGTCATCTGTCTTGTCCGCGTTTCCTTTCTTTAACGCTGCGAGCCCTGTAATTCCCAGTAACGAACGGTATGCGCGTTATCAGCATCACATAGCATTCCCAATCGGAAAGTAGCGGGCGCGGTGTTTTCAAGGAAACGCAAGCAAGGTAGATATGACGAATATTGTGTGGCAGATATACTCTCTTAGAAAAATTTACACCCTTTGGGGCTTATCTTGTCCCACAACAATAATCGTCATCCGTCTTGCCCGCGTTTCCTTTCTTTAACGCTGCGAGCCCGGCACTTCCCAGTCACGACGGCATGCGCGTTATCAGCGTGACGCAGCATTCTCGACAGGAAAGTCACGAGCGCCGAGCTTTCAAGAAAGGAAACGCAAGCAAGGCAGGTGACGATTATCATTGTGGGACAAATATACACCCCAAAGGGTGCAAACGTTTTAAGAGTGAAGAGTGCGGGCTCGCAGCATTCAAGAAAGGAAATGCGGACAAGACAGGTCACATTTGTTGTGTGGCAAGATATGACTCAAGGAGTGTAAACATTTCTTAAACTGTATCGTGTGGCAAATCAAAAGGTTTACCCCAAAGGGTGTAAACTTTTTAGAGTGTACTCAAAAAAGTTTGCACCCTTTGGAGTGTATATCTGCCACAACGATAATCGTCATCTGCCTTGATGCGTTTCCTTTTTTTTAACACTGCGAGCCCAGTACTTTCCAGCAACGAATGGCATGTGCGTTATCAGGAGCTCTTTTGACAAAGAACTCGCTCCTCGTCGTAGACTCTTACCGTGGGAACTTGACTGACAACGTGAAGGCTACGCTCGCCTAAGCGAACACGGACCTCGCTGTCATACCGGGCGACATGATGGGCCTGTTGCAGCCACTTGATGTGTGCACCAACAAACCTTTCAAGGATCGTCTGCGCAAATATTACACGGGCTGGTTGACTGATGAAGACCACATGCTAACGTCAACGAGCCACATCAAACATGCATCACTATCGCAGCCGGCGGGCTGGGTAGCTGCAGCGTGGGACGACATCCCAGGTACTTTGATCGTGCGTGCCTTTAAAAAGTGCAGCATATCTAATGCGCTTGATGGTACCAATGATAGTGCACTGTTTGAAGGTGACAGTGACAAGGAACACAGCGACGACGTTGAATGAGCTCTGCATGTTCAGATTCAATAAATGCTGTTTGCATTTTGTGAATGCTGTCCTCGCTTTTTTGTTCAGCCTACATTCGAGGTAATATATATATATATATATATATATATATATATATATATATATATATATATTTGGCTTCGGACTTTAGGGGGTCGACCTAGATTCGGGTAAATACGGTAAATCTAGAGGAGTGGTTTTGATATCCCGAGCACCTGCATAGCTGAACCTTCCAAGGAACAGCCAGCCAGACGGGAAAAATTGTTTAGTAGACACCTATCTACCACTTTGCCCATAAAAATGTGTGCGACTATCCCTTCAGATCTAATTTTACGTCAGTAAATTACGTCCTTAACCAAGAGTTATGTCGGTTACCTTGGATTAGGTAACTGCTGAAGCGTGGTGCAAGTGATTGACTAGAGAATGCGATGAGGGATATATACTTTTCTTCAAGCAAGGTATGCACAACACGATTCAAATAACTGATAAAGGTAGTCTTTTCCGCTCCTTCTGAACATTTTTCTTGCGTTTTTTCTCCAGGTACTTGTCGAGTCTGCCGGACTTTTTCAGGAGCTTGAATCTTTCAGCCAGCTCAATTTTTCGTCTTGCAGCTGTGAAGAATAACAGGAGGTACGTGTGAATGATAGTCAAAGCATGTGCACACAATAGAAATCTTGCTACAGAGCAAGTGGAGTGCATGAGTTGCAAACACACTTTGTGAACTAAGTATTAATTTTGTTGTAACCAGTGGCATAGCCAGTTATTTTTTCCAAGAAGCAGTATGAAACATAGACACAAATTTTAACATTCTAGCAGATTTTATTTAGCTGTTCAATAAGCAGCAAAAATTCACTTTTAGCAGATAGAACACTTTATAATAGACTGGATTACTATTAGTAGGCAATGACGCTGACAGTGGAATATATAAGGCTGCTAGTGAATATTTAGTTCAGTATAACAATTCAATTGTGCAAAGACAACTTTCTTCAGATGACCCTCAGTAAAAGAGAGGTGAAGCAAGTGAAATCAGTGTCCTAGAAATAGTCTACATCATTCACATAGAGCAAAGGTTGGGAAGAATAGAGCACAGGTTGGAGAGAAGGAAAAAAATAATTTTGTTTCACTTTAAATTTTTAATGTTAAATGCCATTTTCAAGCACTTTCCCAGAATGCACATAACCAAAATTGCCAAAAACTACAACCAAATTTTGCATGCATATGCAAAAGGTTGTGTAGAAGGCAAGTATCTAGGTCTTATAATTTTCAGCAATATTGGTTCAGTGCATTTTGGGACCGCTCAAGTTCATGAAAATGGCCGTGGAAATTAAAAATGTTTTCTTTAAAAAATAAAGCAAAACAAACTTTTTTGGCTTCCTTGCAATCTGTGCTTTATGTGGAACAATGTAGGCTATTTTGTAACACTCTCTTAGTAAAAATGACTAAAGATTTTGATAAACTAAATATCAAAAAGTGGGAGAATAAACTCTATACAATATACAAATTTCTGAGGTGCATCTCCCTGTAACTCTCTAGCTTTTAACTCATTGTCAGTGCTTTTATGTTTTAAAATTTCATTTCAAGATGTAGTAGTTGGAATGTATCCTATGATACATAAGATTATAGCCTCATCACTGGTGTTTTGAATGGTTGTATAGCAGTAATAATTTGCCATTTTCAGTTGAAGTACTGAAATATACAAAATATGCACCCGCTTCCTAGTTCCCAATGTTCATTAACAGATCATGCAAAAAAATATTACGAAAATTTATTGGCATAAATATTAGCCATAGTTATGCCCAAGCTATGCAGGAAAGCAGAAGCTTCACAAATGCGAAAACGGGTAAGTTCTTATTGCAGAGACAGCATTTGTTTTTCATTTCAGCAGGCCCCTGGTTTGATTTACTGCATTCTTTAGGCTCAAGAAGCAATGGTCAGGGAGCATGCAGAAGCGTCCTCACACTAGGTTATTGCATTTGACAGGCTTTTCTGTGCAAGCAAGACAGTGTAGTGTGCATTCAATTGGCACTGGAGCCTCCACGTGTTTCGTTAAGCTCCTGTACAGCGCTGTAGCAGGGAAGAAGTTTGGGCGTGTTGGTGAGATACATACAGACTCGGAAACATAGCGCAAAAAATGACACAGTCCACTCGTCCACACTCGTCCCGTGCTCCTGCTTGTCCGTGTCATTTTTTGCGCTATGTATGTACAGTCCTATACAGTTATGTCAAGTGTTGAAACTATTACACAGTAATGAATAAGAGCACTTGAGCAAGTGGTGTTCAAAATCTAAGAGCTTATAGATAGTCAAGCTTTGGTCAAAGGTTGGTCTGTAATCAACTGTGCTCCTGTGTAGGTGAAAACCCTACAAGACGGAAAGGATTGCTCGTAATAACTTGTGCCTACACTGCCGAAGCACTGATGGATAAAAGCAACCCACAGGGGTTAAAGTTGCACTTGCACTTGATATTAGTCGAATAAAATTATCAAAATAACACGCACTCATGAGCATCTACCATTGTTTGAGACATAGCTAAAATAGCCTATACGTCTGATCAGAAAAATTACAGCCTGAGAGAAGCTTCTGTGTCTTCACTGCTTCTGTCATTTAAAAATTATGTTGCCTAGTCAACTGAATCGCAAATTTCGAGTCTTTATATTAAAGCCATCTAGGTTTTATTTTTCCGGACTCCCCAATCTTAAAAAAATTGTCAAATTTGACAAATAACTAAAGTTCACTCATCATTTCAGAGAGCGCATGATGTTGCTAGAAGAATTTGAACAGAAATGTTTAACAATGCATACAAAAACTGCCGATCAAATTGATTAATTTCTACAGGTATGGTAACAAAAGTCAAGTATTTGGCCCTTACTGCAAATACCGTATTTACTCGAATCTAACGTGCACTTTTTTTCCGATAAAACGGGTCCAAAAATTGCATGTGCGTTAGAATCGAGTACGACCCTAAATCATTATCATCATCATCATCATCCTCGTTACGCCCACTGCAGGGCAAAGGCCTCTCCCATACTTCTCCAACTACCCCGGTCATGTACTAATTGTGGCCATGTTGTCCCTGCAAACTTCTTAATCTCATCCACCCACCTAACTTTCTGCCGCCCTTTGCTACGCTTCCCTTCCCTTGGAATCAAGTTCGTAACCCTTAATGACCATCGGTTATCTTCCCTCCTCATTACATGTCCTGCCCATGCTCATTTCTTTTTCTTGATTTCAACTAAGATATCCTTAACTCGCATTCGTTCCCTCACCCAATCTGCTCTTTTCTTATCCTTTAACATTACACCTATCATTCTTCTTTCCATAGCTTGTTGCGTCGTCCTCAATTTAAGCAGAACCCTTTCCATAAGCCTCCAGGTTTCTGCCCCGTACGTCAGTACTGGTAAGACACAGGTGTAATATACTCTTTTCTCGAGGGATAATGGCAACCTGCTGTTCATGATCTGAGAATGCCTGCCAAATGCACCCCAGCCCATTCTTATTCTTTTGATTATTTCAGTCTCATGATCCGGATCCACGGTCACTACCTGTCCTAAATAGATGTATTCCCTTACCACTTCCAGTGCCTCACTACCTATCGTAAACTGCTGTTCTCTTCCGAGACTTTTAAACATTACTTTAGTTTTCTGCAGATTAATTTTTAGACCCACCCTTCGGCTTTGCCTCTGCAGGTCAGTGAGCATGCATTGCAAATGGTCCCCTGAGTTACTAAGCAAGGCAATATCATCAGCGAATTGCAAGTTACTAAGGTATTCTCCATTAACTCTTATCCCCAATTCTTCCCAATCCAGGTCTCTGAATACCTCCTGTAAACACGTTGTGAATAGCATTGGAGAGATCGTATCTCCCTGCCTGATGCCTTTCTTTATTGGGATTTTGTTGCTTTCTTTATGGAGGACTACGACCCTAAATACGTGTTACCATATCGCCATAGGCATTTGAAAAATGGCTGCCCCGTACGCGCTTCTAGCCTAGCTGCCGTAGAGTCCTCTATGTGCATACCTCCATCTTGTACCTGTAACCAGGCGCTGGTGTAACCTACCGTATTTACACAATTGTATGTCGACCACTTTTTTAAGATTTGAGAATCTGAAGTGGGGGGGGGGGGGGTCGACTTACAAACGAAACCAAAACATGGCACCGCCAAAAAAGAGAGACCAATGGGAGCTACAATGTAGTTACAATTTTATGTTTGCTCTATGGCCCTACCCGTATCTTTTCGCTATCCTGCGTGTTTGTTTGCTTTTCGGAAGTGTTTTTAAGCATTTTTGAGAGTTTTACAGTGCACGCATCAGTGCACGCAACACTTATGGGGAGGTGCCAATAGTTGATGGAAGCGCCACTGTTCCCATTCGCGACGGCACCCTCAGAACGGCGGCGCTTGCGGAAAGTATCGGTAGTTCATAAAAGAGTAGACATCGCTCGCGGGTTTCTCTTTCCCTGTTAAGCTTAGCTTTCTCTATAGTTTGACGAAAGGCATTGGTTTGACGCGTTTCACTTGACTGCCGGCTGCGTGCTACTTCTATGCTTCCTCAGTCGTCATGAGTGCTCCAGGCCCACTAATCATTCGGCACTCGTTTACGGCAGCATTCAAGAGGGCTGCCATCCTTTACGCCGAAGAAACAAATCACTGTGCAGCGGGCCGCAAGTTCGATGTTTCTGAACGGGTGGTGCGAGTGGCGACTGCAGCGAAGCAAAATTTCCACCTGTGACGGCAAGTGAAAAATTGCCCACGTGCCAAAGTCTGGACACTTTCCGGAGCTGTAGGCTCAGCTTGCGGCGTACGTCGCTGAAAAGCGTGATCGGTCCCTGCCGGTGAAGTGCGACATGGTCATGAAACAAGTCCGGACCTTCGCCTTTTAAGGACCTGCTCCGCCTTGAGCACAACGAGTGGCTGCCGGCGGAAGACCGTGAAATTACGCCAACCGGACCTGTCAAAAGAGCCTCCCTGACGGCTGCGTGTGGTTGGGTGCCATCGGCGTGGGCTACTGTTCCACAAGATGTCATGGTGCGGTCATTAGCCAAATGTGGAATTTTGCTGGACGACGACGCGCTGTGGGACCATAGCAGTGATGGCGATGGCAGCACTAGTGAAGACGAGTAGTCCAGTGACCATGTCAGCTACTAACAAATTTTCATTGACAAATGCGTCCTCGGATATGCTCTTTTTTTTTCCTGTCACGCAATAGGGAGGGGTCGACTTACAATCGTGTAAATACGGTAGTCTACCACCTGTCTTCGCATTTTCTGCGTTTATTCAATCAGCATGGAAGTGCCAACTGTGAAGACACGCAGAGTCCACCATGATGCCGCATTTGAAAGGAAAGCTATAATGCGCGCGGAGACAGACGGAAATCGGGCCGCATCACGGGCTTTCGGAGTTCCCGAAACTCGCGTGCGGGACTGGCGCAAACAGAAGAATATTTTCGCCAGCAAAGCAACAAGGAAGGGCTTCAGTGGACCGAAGCAGGGCCGCTTCGGCGAAATAGAAGAGCTGTTTGCGAAATACATGCAAGAGCAGCGAGCGGCACAGCAGCCTGTGATGACCAATCTGCTCAGAGTACGAGCGATGCAGTTAGCCCTACAGAAAGGGCTAAGGTGGAGCGACTTCAAAGTGAGTAGATGCTGGCTATCAAATTTTATGAAAAGAAAAGGCTTTTCTCTCCGAAGGCAGACAAGGATAGGCCAAAAATTGCCCGAAGAATATGAAGAGAAATTGCACAGTTTTGAGCGGTACGTTTTGATGTTGCGCCATAGAAACGGCTACCACTTCGGACAGATTGGAAATGCCAATCAGACACTGCTCTACTTTGACATGCCTGCCACCACAACCATTGAAAAGAAGGGGGCGAAGCAAGTGCACATTTTGTCTTCCGGCCACGAAAAAATTAGTCACCACAATGCTTTGTTGCACTGCAGATGGGCACAAGCTGCCCCCGTATCTTATCCTCAGATGGGAGATGGTTCCGAAAGGAATCGTGTTTCCGAGTGGCATGACTATGCGCGCAAATGAAAAAGGTTGGATGACCACGGACTTGGTCACTGACTGGATTGATAACGTTTGGCGGAAGAGACTCTGCAGCAGTTTGGGTCTGCGTGAGATGCTTGTGCTTGACACATTCAGGTGCAACCTTGACCAGCGCATCAAGGACGAGCTGGCTGCATGCAACACCGACCTTGTTGTGACACCCGGTGACATGACATCACAGCTCCAGCCACTCTATGTTTGTATGAACTTTGAACAAGCCAGTGAAAGATATAATTCGAGCGCTCTACACAGAATAGCTTGTCAGTAGCTCCCAGGAATTCACGCCCGCAAATAATATGAAGCGTGCCTCGCTGCAGGACTTTGCTGGAAGGGTGAAAGATGCATGGTGCACGATCCCGTCTGCCATGGTCAACAAGGCCTTTAAAAAGTGTGGGATTTCGAATACAGTGAATGGAACCGAGGATGAAATGCTTTGGTGTGTTGATAGCAATAAGGAGTTGTCCGACAGTCATGACGAGTGATATCTATTGCCTTACGCGACTCGTATCAGCGCAGTGAAAATTTTGGCGGCAAGGTACGCCACTTCCATTTGTGTTTTTATTCATCGCAACTTTAGTGCACTGGGAATAAATCTGTTTTTTCCAAATGAGACAGAATAGTATTTCTATATGAAAACACGAGGCGCGTGGTATTGTATTTTTTTTTTTCATGAAAACGGGTGCGCGTTACAATCGAGGTTTTCATGTGGAGGGGGGGGGGGCGGTCATGGAAAACGGGTGCCCGTTACAATCGAGGGCGCATTAGAATCGAGTAAATACAGTAACACTAGTGGAATGACAAAGAATCTTGTTTTTCTGTTCTGTGCTATTAGTACTTTGTTGCATCCACTCAACTACTCGGATATTTTGCACAAATGTGCAAAACTGAAATCAGATGAAAATGCTTAGACTACATTTCCTGAAGTACAGTCAGAAACCTGACATGCTACTAGAATGCACTGCATGCCCCCGACTCACTGTATAAATGGTGGGCACGCAGTATGTGGCAAACAACAGGTTTCTCAGAAAGGATCCCAGTGCAATAGTGCTTTCATAGAACATGTACTTTGCTAGCTTGATATGTGGTACTTGAGGTATGTGAGCATGCTGTTTACTGTATTTTAATACTTAATTCATTTTTTTCTCAGTGGATACTTAGGGCATGTGACAACGGCAAGTTTCAAGATGTTTATGCACTAAAGCACAAGACCATAAAAATATCTATTAATAAGCTGCATACAAGCTGTAAATATCAAATCATTTTTGCCTCTCAAATTAAATTTTTTAACTTTCTTGTTATATGGACATTATAGCAAACCATTCCCTATCCAAAAAGAAAACTGGAAGAGCTCAGTGCACATCTGATTAGTAGAGGTATGAGGGGCAACCATTATTAAGTTGTCCCCAATATTTCATCATTTATTGTCCCTTAAAGACCCTTTTCAGGGCATTACATAAAGGAGAAGGGGCGGCAAAGTCATCAATAAACACTATGGTCATCATTAAACAATGGTTAACTTACTTATACAATGGTAAACAAAACTTAGTACGTATGCTAGAAGGCGATGGACAAAAAAAAAAGAAAGAATAGAAAAAAAATAACAGTACAACTGCCAGCACAACCGACTGCACAACCGGCAGTATAACAGAGCAGTACAAAAGGTAGACGCTAGAGTAACAGTGCAGTGGTGGTAGGTTAAGGGTTTAAAAAACATGACAATAGGTGCCTAAATTTACCTTAACTACTTTCATTTGCTATGTCCTCGGGTAGCGCATTCCATAGTTCAATAGCAGTAGGCAAGAAAGATTTCTTGATCGCATTAGAAGTACCATGCAAGCATTGTAGACTCAGGTTATTGAACAGACGGTGAGAAGTGCAATTAAGTGGAAGTAGACTGCAAGTAGTGGAAGTAGACTGAAAAATTGATCTTTTGAGGAGGTCAAGTGATTTAGAACAGTTGTTTATAAGAGTCATTATGTGTGCAGACCACGTAAGTTGATTAGTGATTGTAACGCCAAGATAATGGTAAGAGTCAACTTGAGTGAGGGCTGTAGAATTAAGAGTAGTGATGGTTAATGACTTGCCGGTTGCAAGTTACACACATGTACTTGTATTTAGAAACGTTGAGGGACATGAGCCAAAGAGCACCATCTGACATCTCAGCATGCTAGTTAATACATTATTTGAATACAAGCTCCAAAATATGCGGCAGCACAGAAAGAAACATACAAGTTCTCTTGAGTTCATCTTTTAACAACAAAGCACAGCAGAATTTACCCTTTCAGGGTCAATGACGTAAATATAAAGCGCCTCTGTATGTTTAAAAAGTGTGCCAATTTCCTAACTTTTTCTTTTTCGTCATGTGCTGCCACTATGTGGGAATACAGGAAATTTTTTTCGCGCGCCTCCCTCTCTCAGTTTTCTTTGCATCATTTGCTTTAGAGCTAGTTTGCTCTGGCACGTCTATATATTACCACCTGCGCATTGGCGCATGGGCGGGTGGGCGGCGGTTTGGGTTTTGTTCCACGGGCGGTTTCGGCTTATTGCACTTGCAAAACTGATGGCTATTACGTTACTAATTGCTCAAAGGGCGACCATTTGTTTCTCACTAGTTTAGTGCTCACAGGGGTGCACATAGGAAGGATTCCACCATGCATGCATTTCCGTTTCTCTTCTCTCTCTCTTTTTTTTTTCGTTTGGAGACTCGCGAAAACTAATTGCCTCTGGTTGGCGATAAGATGAAGATTACTGAAGTTTGTCACATATTTTGGTTTTCTTTTTTGACGGGCACACTAGCACACAAGTTTTCTTGAGTGTGCGCACCTACGCAGTTTGATTACGCTATGGACATGCAAAATATTCTCGTGTGTGCATTTTCAAAGCCTTGAACTATGTGTATAACAATGCATCAAAGTTTTAATTCTTATAAGTTTATTTCCTTTTTTATTGTTGTTATTCATGAATGAAAAGTACATATATACCAACACAAAATATTTTTTTCTCACTTTACAGTCACCCTAGAAAAATTACGTAAATTTTTTAAAGAAATTGCTCCCTAAGAATAATTGGAATCTGCAATAAAAAAAATCGACCCTGAAAGGGCTAATTTGGATGAAAAGTGCTGCCTAAACATTGTAGGCAGTTTCCGATTATGCAGTCCTATGAATAAATTGACTCAAAAGACATTAAGACACTACTTACTTCTGTTCAGGAACATTGGATTGCTTTCACGGTTGTCAGCGAGGAACTGACTGTACTGGTCATCAAGGCGAGCCTTCATGCTTTTCATCTTTTCAGTGGCTTCTTGATTTTCCTGCAAAAAAATTATAATTTATACTTCTATTCACTGCAAGAGCAAGTCTAGATAAAAGGAGACCACCAGCATTAAATATTTAGCACAGCATGCTGCACATGGCAGTCACAATCGAGATGAAATATGCCTAGCTATCTATGAAGTCTGATATATCGCCTATTTATGTATTACACAAAACAGCCACCTTTCCTGGTTTTGCTACCACGGTACCAGGCATGCATTGGCATCTCATGCTCAGAGGATCTGCAATGTTCACGTGAATCTGTCAGAGCGGGATTTTATTCTCTGTTGCTGCTTGTTCAGTTTTACAATCCATACAGCAGATTTTGAGTGCTGAGAATGATATACCTTCAAAAGGATGCCCTTAAACTCTCGAGAGTGGTCCTGCATACAATGCACAGGACCAATGTTAATGTGACACGTTCATTACCTCTTACCAAACATTTCACATTAGGTAGTGTCCTCTCTCGCCTCGTGTGGGGCCTCTTTAATAGAAAAACTGGCCCTGGTGCACATATAACCATCAGATGGTGGGATTAGAATGAGTGTTCCTTTTTGCAACAGCCTAATGCTCTACCCCTTAGGTCACCAATGCATGCTGTTGCCCTGCCATTGTCATCACACACACAACTGCTCACCTAACCCAAACATGTTGCACTATCTAGTAAAACTATGCAGAACTCCAAATGGGGCTAGATGGCCAGCTACCATTACAAAATGATTTGCATAATGTTGATTCCCAAAGTGTGAAGATCTGGACACACACACACACACACAATCACAGGTCATTCGAGTGAACTGACCATCTTGCATCATTTTTTGTCACAAAAATTATGTCAAAATTTCAACATACGAGAAAATGCCTAAATATTGAGCTCACACACACAAAAAAAAAAAATAATGGTAACACAACCTATGTGATGAGCTGGACAGAATACAAACCATCTTCTGTAAAAGTCGTTTCAAAGTCAAGCGCTGTTGGGGATTCTTTTCTTGTTGAACCATCTTGGCCAGCTTCTGCCTCTCCTCTGCTCGTATATCATTTACAAATGAGTAGCTTTCCCTGAAGTCTCTCTCACTGAAATTTCCTGACATTGCATTAAACCGTGGGTCCTGTTGAACCTGGATAAAGACAGAAAAATGCCCACAGGCAATGTCATATCAGCAACCTAGCCTGTTTGTTTGTGTTATTAGGTATTGGCGTTCCAGAAGCACGATTTCAGCTTTTATTAGATCTACGAGGCAAGAGTACAATAAAAAAGTTGTAAGATTTTATAATTGACAGTAGCACCAGTACAGTAGCAGTAGCAGTAACAGTAGCAGCCCACAATGCAACTGTTAGCTGCAGTGATCACCTTGAGCTTCTCCCACAAAGTGAACTACCATCATTGTAAAGGACTATTCACTCATGTACATCGCACTGTAATGTGAAGCTTTATAAGCAACACATATGAGAAGTAGCATGAGGAACAGAGTTGTTTAAAGAAGTGAAAGGGGGCTAATTTATGAAATGGCAAAGTAGCCCGTTCAAGAACACAGCCTCTGGTCCCACCAGCAACTGCCACATGCATGAACGCAACGTGCAGCATCATCAGATTACAGCAGTACTTCTGCCCACATGCAATCTCCAGCCTACTGAACAAAGATGTTATATAAGCAAGTTCTTATTTTCATCAGTTAAATGTGCAGGAAATTAATCATAACCAGTTGCATCCCAATTTGATTGCCTTTCTGTACGACTGACAACAGAACTGCACAAAAAAAATATATAATGTCACAGTGGGAGTGACAAAGAGATTTGGATTCCTGGAATTCCACATATGCAGAACAAGATAACAAAAACAATGCGGATGTTTTCATGCATGTTTACAACAAAGGAGTATAATGTAAATGACTACATTATACAGAAAAATGTTTTGCAAATTTTTCATTCTAGTGCAACTGGAGTTGCATATTAACTACAGAAATCTAGCTGGACAATTATATTACCATAACTATACATGTCATTTCATAGTAATGTCATCACTGTAAAACCATTAAAACTGCAATCTGCAACTTGAGTATCATGTTAACAGAACTGAGGTCATTGCAGAAAGCATTAAGGTTAAAGTTCAAGCTAACCTTTACACTTCCTATAACTTACAACGCCAATCAAGAAGCTTTACCCCGAGTATGCATACCAGAGCTCAAAGGGGCCCTCAACATTTTTTTTAACATGGTAAATAAATCACACTACACATGAGAAAATGCAGTCATGAACATGTGAAGCAAATATTACTCACTTATGCACAGTAATAAACACACAAGCTCTAAAGCTTTCTCACGCTTTCCTGTGGCTTTTTAAATGCCTGCAGTGTTTCAGTGCCCCAGGTTGCCCAATGAAGACACCATCTATGACTACTGGCAGGATTTCAGATTACATCCAATACATTATTTCGAAAACAAAAAAAGCTATAAAAGAAAGGGAAAGAGAATTGTAAGGAACACTACCATTCTTCATAGTTACCTTTATACGAGGGTGGATCAAATATAAACGAGACTTTTTTCTTAGAGTGCATTCTATCAATTGGCGCACACTACCACTTAGGGTGTGTCATACCTCTGCCACACGAGCACGCAAAAACTCTTTTACGTAAGCGGTCTTTTATCAACTTGAAAGCATTTTGAATGACTTAAAATGTTGTTGGCGAAATGTGAAGGTTGTGGGATCGTTGCCCACCTGGGGCAAGTTGTTTTTTCATCCACTTTCATTTTCCATTAGTTTATTGTCTTTTTTATTTCATTTACTAAGCACAAGTAATTTCCCCTATGTTGTCTTTGGTGTCAGTGTTTGTTGGCTTCTTATGATATGACTAATAAAAATCGGGCCCCTCGGTTAACCCACTTTCTTCTCATTTATTACACAACGAGGGTTCCGAATCTGGCAAGGTTGATGCCTTCAGATAGCATGCGTGGGTTTATTGACCGATTGCCTTCATCCAAAAAGATCACGTTCTCGTGACGCCTGCGGCAGATAGGATGTTCCACGTCCGTCGCCAAGGTCTGTGAGTGGTGGCGCTGGATAACACTCCCTGGGTTCTACTAGCAAACATAAATACCTAAGAAAGTGGATGGGAAAACCACCGCGGTAGCTCAACTGGTAGAGCATCGCATACGAAATGCAAAGGTTGTGGGATCGTTCCCCCACCTGCAGCAAGTTTTTCATCCACTTTCATTTTCCATTAATTTAGTGTTTCTTCATTTCATTTACTAAGCACAAGTAATTTTCCTGATGTTGTCCTTGGTGTCAGTGTTTGTTGGCATCTTATATGACTAATAAAAATCGGGCCCCTCAGTTAACCCACTTCCTTCTCGCTTTTTAATGAAGAGACACACAGCACCAACGATCTCTTTTTAGTGTTTCCTTCTGGACACGCTACCGAAAGCATGGTGCTGGCGTTCGAAACAAAATCGGGCAAGTTAAAGTGATCTACGTCGAAATATAAGTGAAAAGTTGTGGTATTACACATTTTTCAAATAAGTTTAACAACGCCAGATTAAGAAACATTATAGCAAAGATTTACTCTTGTACTTTAAAGAGCGTTTGCAGGACTAGCAAAGTGCACAAGTTTGTCTGAAAACATTGGGCTTCTTTTATCATGTTGGCTCGATTATTGGCACGATTGTTCTTGTCCGCGCAGCGCGCGTCTGTAAGCGTGATCATTTGACATCCGCGACCCGTTCGACCTGCTTACGAGAGTATAGAAGAAAATGAGCATTACTGGGTTTACTGCACCTTCTGTGAGACATAAAATATTTTTTTTGCGATGAGCCTACGCGACAGAAAAATACGCACTCACTTATTTTTTAAAATATGTAATAATTGCTGGCACCCACTGGTTTCGAGGCTACTCCTTTTCGGCCATAAAAGAGATCGCCAAACTCCATTTCCAGAAAAGACCGCTTCTGAAAAAGCGATCGCTCCCTGTTGTGTGTCTGTGGGCAAAACTACTTTTCGGGAGAAGGCTTTTTGTTCAAAAGACTTTTGAGTGCCCGTGTGACAGGGGTATTAGGTATGCAAGTCAGGAGTCACATGAGCAGTTGGCCATGTCTCGTTACATTCCTTCAGTAGTCCGTCATAGGATGTCTTAAGAAAATGGTACGCCCATCGATGGTGCAACATATTATTATTAAGTTTCTTGCTTGTGACGGTGTAAAACTGACCGCGAATTGGTGGCACAACCCAAAGATCAAGCACTGTCAAGGCCACATGCGATTCCCTGGCATAAGAAATTCATAGAAGGCCATGAAGAGGCTGAAGATGTGAAACATGATCGTCAATCAAAGACGAGTAAGACTCGGCTGTGGGCTGGCAAACTGCTTGCAACAGTTTTTTGTTTCCACCAAAATTGCATATTGGTTCTTGCACGGTCACTGCACCATTAATGGTGCATATTACTGGGAGCTTCTGAGGGAAATTAAGCTTGCTTATCAACACAAAAGGCATTGACCAATCAATACATAAAGTGATTCTTCTCCATTAGAACATCAGACTGCACACTGCAGCTGTCACATGCGCAAAATTAAGCGAAATAAGTTGGACATCACTGGAACACTCCTCTTATAGTTTTGACTTATTGCCTTATGACTTTCATCTCTTTGGGTCGCTCAAAGAAGCTCTGGTAGACCAATGATTTGATGGCAACAATACAGTAGAGAAATATGAGTGCAACTGGCTGCTGACACAACCCACTTCTGTTCATGACAGGGTTAAAACGCTACCATTTTGCACAAGAAAATATATATTTGAATTAGGAAGTTATGTAGAGAAATGATGTATACTTATTTCTTACTACAAATAAGCTGCCAGAAGCTTTGCTGAACCAGCTTTTATTACGCAGAAATTTGACTACAGTAAAGCTTCGTTATAACAAAGTTGAAGTGGGAGCCTAAATTACTTTGTTATATCCATTACTGTTCTTCGCTGCAGTACATGCCCAATGGGGTGCAAAACTTTAAACATGCATTAAAAAAGAGTTTTGCAGTCTACAGTTCGCTACAGAGCCACGTATGTGACGAGATTGTAACAAAACAGTGAAAAAATCTTCAGCGTACACAACACATGACTTCTTAGCCCCTGAACCAACTGCCTTCACGATAGCTGCCTCCTGTTCCAATGTGATGGTCTTTCGTTTCCGCTTTCCACTAGGCTTGTCATAGTGTCGTGAAACCAACGAAATGGCAAGGTGGTTCAAGAAAACAGTTCACATGCTGCAATGCGAACGAAGTCTGCCGTGGTCAAGCAGCATGTGGCACACAACACTGTGTGTCAACTACAGAGCTGATCCAGGCTTATCCAACATCTAGACAATACTTTTAGGAAGTATTTTATTCCGATAGCATGAACGATACTATTGATAGCTTATATGATGGCATTTAGTCAAAGCCATCAACGTCATACTTCTCCGAGTCGCTGACAAACAATGCAGCTACTTCAGGTTGGAGTTCCGCTGACACATGGTTAGCGGAGTCGTGGTTAGCGCGGCTGCGACAACACATGCGAAGTGCACAGCGACAACGCCAACGAGTGCAATGAAGTGTAGTTGCTGTGCACGGCAGAAGATGACGTGTGGTGGAGCGTCACTTGATGCTCGCTCAATACAACGAGCGTGCCACAGCATCCAATCTGATTTTGACTGTACATAAGTTGTACCGTTCTATAACATGCACTGACAAAAAATACAGAACTGCCTCTCATGCACCGGAAAATATGGTACATTGGAAAAATTGAACTTGAATCTATAATTTCTAAAGTACCTTAATATAAAAGGAGTCACAAAAGGCCCAATTTTTGTCTTATTACTCAAAAAGGCAAAGCTTTCACCTTTCGTTCATGCTGACACCCTACAACTGCGAGACATGTGCCGGACTGCGTGAAGCCACATCACTCTCGCCTTGGTAGAGTTGCTGCATTGACACTGGCATGGCTGGGCTCGGTTGTCCGGGTGACCAATTTGTGGGAGGTGGCGCGAAAAAGTAGCCGCCGTAGCCATGATTTATTTAAACCAGCTAGCCATGGTGCCACGGTATCTCAGGAGCACCCGATACCACCACCACTCAGGTCGAGCCAACCAGCGTGTTCTATTCTCACACTACATGTGTATGAGCTGTCAGGCAAGCTGGCTTTCTGCGCCACTTGTTCGGGGGACCCAACCTCCCCTTGTAGGTGCAGATGTGACTGTCCACAAGGTTGCCAGGCGGCGCGATGCATGAGAAACGCGAGGCCATCTCCTCCTGTGCCCTCCCTCCCGTCTCATCACGGCTCTCCGCGTCGCGGCCCCTTTGAACTCTCCAATAGCGGCCAACGACCAGCATGCGCAGGCTGGCTCTTCCCCCCTACCTTCCACTGCTGTGGGCTAAGTGTGAGCGATCGCTCCGAGATGGAGCAGCAGGGGTTCCAAAGAAAGCTTCACTTTAAAATTAAGGTCAGTTCTGTTCTGTTAAAGTGGCTTTGCTATGTCAAATGTTTGCCGAAAACAAAAAACATCTGAAACTCCCCTGTGACCATCCTTGTACGAAATTTTCAACAAGTTAATAAAAGAAATTCAGTGGTCCAAATTTTTTTACAATACTTACTACTGTATAACATGCAAAAACGTTTACAATGTTATTACGCTATTATGTTATTGTTTACCGTTTATTGTTATTGCTCTACACATTGTATTTGCTAATGTATTAATTTTACATGTTATGTGCACACTTCTTTGATTACACTGATGTTTATTTTTTCCCGATCCCATACTAATATGTTACCGTATTTCCCCCCTAACACTATGCCTTCTCGAAGGCCTGTAAGGTACATGTAAATAAGTAAATAAATAAACATATCTAGTATACTTATTTTCCAAGCTTCCTTCTTTTTTTTTTTCGGTGAGTGGGCGCATGCAAGATTACAAGCTGATGAAACAAGAAAGCATCTATCTCCACAGTGGCCAGTAGGGTCCAAACAACCAACAATTAACACAGACTATAGATAATGTGTTGTATTTGTGAAAACACAGATGGCAAGCATTAGCTAAACATTGAAGGGCACCTAAACGACCTCTAACATTTTAAAACATTTAAAACAAATGCGTGCACTGTTTAGAGAAAGCCGTAACCATAATCTCTTGCAAATGCACTAGCATTATGCGCGACTGAAACACCACAAATTCTAAGAACAATCCCATGCTCCTCTCCTGGCCTTTCCGGTGCCTCTTGGCGCATGGTGATGTTAACAGGGTGTTCCAGGTGACATCACCAGGGGTAAACGCTGCTGATTTATAGCTCGACGAACGCCAACAGCACCAACATGACAAGAGCCGGCCGTGTTTTCTGAGAACGGAGGGAGGCTCACCCATTGTGCACCACCGAACCTTATTTGAAGCTTCCACTCAGTTAACCTCACGCGGAGGGCGATTAGGCATGTACAATGGAAGAGTCTTTCTTTTGGTGTGCAGAAATGACCTGCAGTTTTTGCTGCACAGCGTAGAGTTGTGAGCATATGTGGCAAGGAGGACTGAGTGGGATGGGGAGGGTAGTGAAGGAGAGTGAGAAACAGCAGCAGCTGTATTTTCGTTCGTCAAATGCCTGTAACTGCTATTACTGCACTATTAAAAAAAATTATTGTAGCTATATGTTCATAGTAGAATAGTACAGATGAGCCACTATATAACTAATTTTTGAGCTCAGGGTTATTTGGGGGCCCTTTAATGGAACACCAAAGGCAAATCAAGTCAAGCTAATGTGATAGATTAATGCTCAAGAACTAAGACATCAGTATTATCACAGTTTTAGTCATTGAGATAGCGAGGTAAATGCAGTACACATTTTGAGACTCTACCGAGATATTCAAGTATTAGCCCGATGACGTAGCGACTCCTCATTATAATCCAGTCACTTGTACTCAACCACTCATAATAAAAAGATAATTGCATCTCATTATCAGATGGAAAAAAATGCTGCTTATCTACTTCAATTTGACCGTTAGAAAAGAGAACTCTTTGACGTTACCCTTGAAAAACGATGTGGGCAGTCAAAAGGCTTTGTTTTAGCTCGAGTATGCGCCACCCACACTTTCACATTTCAGTAGTTCTGTTATCGCATTGTGCTGCACAGATTTTGCTTGCTTGCAAAACACACGCCAACTCCAAGTAACAGAAAATGCCACACAGCAGCACAAGCCCGCAGCAGCAAGTCATGCTCTTCACAGCTTAAATTGCTTAAATCGAGCCCAGCATTGGGAACCAATGTATCATTGTCAAGGTTTTCAATAACGAGGTTTATCATGAGAAGCGTCAATGATGGTGTTTCTGATTCGGCATGTGCTTTGCTTTCCACTTTCCACAGTCCAGGCTTAGTTTCTGGCCACGCTTTCGTGTCTTGTACAAAAAAAAAAAAAAGAGAAGAAATTTATGCCAACTGTCGGGCATAAACGGCAATAAAGAGCAGTAAACGGCAGTGATAGCGTATGCAACATCACCATCTCCATTTTATGCACAGGCTTCCCACCAATTTTTCTTTGTGTATACTGCGATTTCGATCTCGCACAAAATTTTGCAAGGACTTTCAAGGGTTCAAAAAAAATTAAGCACTTTCAAGGGCCTTGAAAACGCGATTTTCAAATTCAAGGGCTTTCAAGGGTTTCAAGGACCTGTGCGCACCCTGCTATTGCATCCCTAATATCTTCAAAGTGAGCAATGGCTGTTCGCTTTGCCAGTTCATCATTTCGTCACTGAAAGGGCATTCATTTGGCGGTTCAGTTGAATAATGCCGCGGGCAACACAGACTTGCCGAGTCAAGAGCACCAACAAGTTTCCTTCAGCGATGTCGCTACTATTATGGTCGCAGTCGCTTTCAACAGCTATGAACATGCTAGTTTGCAGCGAGTGTTACAGTGTAATCAACAACACGTAGTGCTGTTTTGCACGTGTTACTATCTGTGAGGTCTGGAATACATAAAGCGACTTGCATTAGCCAGGGTCATCTCATGCTTAGCTGTATACTTACCACTCCTGATTTCCACCTGGTAAATTACAAATGAAGCTATGTGTTAGTATTTACTTCATAAAAAAAAAAACAGCGAATAAGCTTTTGAACACAAACGCTTCTTACATACCTCGCTTTTATCCTCCAGATCCAATTCATCTCCACAAGACGAACATGTGCTATCTGCTGCGTCACCCATTCTTTCTTTGCAAAGACGACACCTATGCTATAAGAGGTTCCCGCGAATTATAATATACATACGAGTTTATTATCACTCTAAGGTAAAATAGGACCACGAGCAAATACGCACTTCACTTCTCTAAGTTTATTTGTGTATATCGCGATTTCAATCTCGCACAAAATTTTGCAAGGACTTTCAAAGGTTCAAAAAAAATTAAGCACTTTCAAGGGCCTTGAAAACGCGATTTTCAAATTTAAGGGCTTTGAAGGACCTGTGCGCCCCCTACTATTGCATCTCTAATATCTTCAAAGTGAGCAATGGCTGTTCGCTTTGCCAGTTCGTCATTTCGTCACTGAAAGGGCATTCATTTGGCCGGTTCAGTTGAATAATGCTGCGGGCAACACAGACTTGTCGAGACAAGAGCACCAACAAGTTTCCTTCAGCGATGTCGCTACTATTATGGTCGCAGACGCTTTCAACAGTTATGAACATGCTAGTTTGCAGCGAGAGTGTTACAGTGTAATCAACAACACGTAGTGCTGTTTTGTACATGTTACTATCTTGTAGTACCGGGGCGTAGCTGTTGGAAAACGTTATAATCCGCTCCCGAAGATCAATAACAGCACCGTGCTCACAAAGGAAATCCATCCCAAGGATCACTTTTCGTGAGCAATCGTGCAACATGATAAACAAAGCAATGTATATTGACTGACGGATTTGGAGCCTGGCGGTGCATCTCCCAATCGGCGTCGGGAAATGACCACCTGCTGTTCAGAGGCTTGGTCCATGCCATGGTGTCGAAACTTTTCCCAGTTCAGCAGCTAGTTCGGCACTCATAACAGAATAAATCGGTGCCAGCGTCCACGAGGGCAGTGAGCAGGTAGTTATCGACTTGAATGGGGATGTCTACAGAAACACTTCTGTAGTCGATGGCATGCGGCTGTAAAAGGGCATCGTTGGCGGTCGGTTGGCGAATCAGGGGAGGATGTTTTATAGATCCGTCAACAGCAGCCCCGCCCCTGGAGGTCACTGCTCCTAGTTTCCCTAGCATGGGCTTAGAGACCTGATGGATCTGCCCCCAACGCCATGAGCGAACGGCAAGATTTGCCCAGGTCACATAGAATGTCGAGGACATGGAGAGCGGGACTGGCGTCGCGGAAAAGTTAGCGACTGGTGGCTCGTGAAGTACTCAACAACAGCTCGGGGACTCTCACCATCACGGCGTCGACACGCATCTGGGCGAAACCCAGGAAAGCCCATCTGGCGGTATGTGCACTCTCGGTATAGGTGATCTGGTTCACCACAATGGTAGCAGAGTGGCCAATTTTTTGGAGTGCACCACACACTGGATTTCCGCACATTTAGACATGGGCTTACAGAAGGCAGAGGGCTCGAGAAGTACTGAGTCATCTGTTGCCTGGGTAGACAGCACAGATAGCCGACTGCTGGCATGGGAGCTCTTAAGGCTTCAGCGTACGTCAGGAGTGGGGCTGCGGCTGGCGGCGCGACCAGCGGTTGTACCAGCTGCCCGACCTCTTGATAAACCACACCACTTACAGCAGTCACATGGGATTGCGGAAAAATTTCATGAATTTGTTGCAGCTCCTCGCGTACAATACTGCGCACAAGCTCCCTGAGGGTCATCAAATCAGGGGCGACCATGGACAACAAAGAGATGTAAAGTTGCTTTGGCGCTTGTACTGTGAAGACCGCTGCCGTGGCATACGCTCCATCATTGCGTCGTTGAGAAATCCGGCTACGGTGCCTGGTGGGTTGCGCACTAGACATAAGAACAACTACTCTTTCATGCCCCGCATCAACAAGCGTACTTTCTTCAGTCATTCTGGGATCAGCGCGCCAGAACAGCCGCGACAAGTCCTCAAGGAACATGGCGACACTCTCATTTGGTCTTCGATTCCTGGAATTCAGAGCACGTTCTGCTTGCTCCTTCCAGTCTGAACTTCCGTAGCTATTGTGCAGCTGGCCACAAAATTCTTACCAGGTTGCCAAACTGGCTTCGCGGTTTTTGAACCAGATGCGCTCGGTCGACTCCTCGAGAGCAGAGTAGATATAGACCAGAATACGCTAGCCTCGCACCCAGACTAATCGAACGCATACTCTCGCACCCGGATTGCCCGGTCGACCAGCGCCATTTTGTTCTGGGCTGCCAAAGTATGTTCGGCAGCGACCAGCAGACATGGCTAGCGCTAGCTCTAGGACTCCAAAGTGCGGAAATGTGCCCGTTCACGCGGATCCAAAGTACAAGAAGTCAACTGGGCATCGTTGCGTCGTGTTTGGATGCCAAAATAACCAGCGGAAAAGGAGCAGGTTGCTTAGCGCTGTTTGCGAAGAGCACAATACGCGTAGGGAATCGTGCCGATGCGGTGTTTTCAGCCTGCACCGATTTCCATCCGCAACGAAGAATGACAAGCTGTGCTACCCGTGGATAGCTGCAGTGAATAGGAAGAAATACCAACCCAGTGAAAATGCACGAGTGAGTATTCGATCTGTGTATATTTCGGTGCCACGTTCAACATTGCGCCCTAAGAATGTAATATGTGTAACACGCAGGTTTGCTCTGAGCACTTTCTGGACAAGCCCACGGAGCAGAATCCCGCGCCGGTGCTTCGCCTTGGCTATAACAAGAAGGCAAGCCTTTTCGTGTTTTCATTCAGGCAGAGCTCCTGACGGTTAAGCGGAGCAGTTGAGTTTGCGGTTAGCGATCCTTGCTGCTGGTGCACGGCATGACCATTAAGCGTGAACGACAAGTTGTAGGCGATGGTATGTTGCCCTGCTGGTGAGCGTTATTGCTAATGAAAGTAAACCGAAGTCTGCTCGTCACGTAGCATGCGTCCATAAAAACGTAAACAACGACTGCTCGTCGCTGAAGGCGTTCTTGCAGCATGCCTGTCTTTACGAGCTGGTGTTGCAGGTGTCATTCGTAACGAATTCATTTGAGCCTCCTGAGCTCTAAACTGCGTGCGGGCTGTTATGCGGGGCAAAGCGCAAAATTTTTCCATTTATAAGGCGAGGAAAATAAGGTGCTTAATTATTGTTGTATTTTGTAACAAAATTTTGCTCGTTCTCACCAGGTTTTTTTTACTGTTTTCTTTTCTAAGGGAGCGCTAACAATCTGATATGGCCTCGCACAAGCGAAACAGGTCTGATACCAGGTACCTGCATTTGGTGGGGCTAATTTTTTGGAATGCAGGTGTGGTTGTTGTCTTGTACCAAAGGCTTCCCTGATGATGCAGCTTTAAGTAGGGATGGTAATTTTATGTGCCCTGTCATGGTTTGTGCAACTGTACAACACCTGCATCCGTCATGCTCGCCCTGTTATACGGGCTTTGACTGAACATGTAGTTGAACATTATAACTACTTTAGTTCCTCATTTTCCAATTAGTGCAGGTTTAGCATCATATGCTGCTTGTTCGAGTGCTGTAGGCTTGTGTTCTGAATTTTGTACTCTTAAGTAGTTGCACGATACAATTGGCCTGGTGCATTTTCTATTTCATTTTGAGAGGACTTTATATCCTCGCAACAGTGACCGCATGGGAAAGAACTACAGCCCTTTTTACTATAACATCTATTTTGTTTTCAATGTGCAGGTGGTGAAGGGCAGGCGTCTGCTAACCAGGCAGTCAAACGACCTCGCCAGTTGGTTGCCAAACGCGGCCAACCCAGTAGTGACCATGACAAACAAGACCAAACTGAAAGTGCAGAGGACAATGTTCTGCGTGCTTTAACAATAATGGCACCAACACAGTGCTGTAAAATCCTTCACAGGTTACGTGCTTACCCGATGTATTCGCTTCTGCAGTCTGCACATCACTCAGTGTGGCCATTGCGGACTTGCATGAGGTCTTGAAGTTTGATTGAATCGAGACAGCGAAAATGACAGGCTAGAAAAAATGCGAAACACGCCTTCCACCCAGCTAAAAAGCCCAGGTTTCGCTTTCGCACCGGGTCGCATCTCCCGGCGTGGCAGCCCAGGCCTGCTACTTCGCGGCGCTTGGGATAGATGGCGCGACCGGCGCTCATCAATATGGCGGCGCGCTTTGAATTCACGGTGTTTTGGTGTATATTGGAGCTTCCAGTGGTTGTCCCATTCATCGATGCTGACAACTCAATTGTAGTGGTCCAGCCAGTCCTCAACCGCGTAACCGTGAAATGACCTTGGGGTTTGCAGCATGCTGAAAATCTACGGAGCAGGTGGAGTGGTGGTCTCTCCAGTCTGGCTACTCATTGAACTGGTTGTCATGGTTGTAAACTTTACTGAGAGAGGGTCCAGTTCTGGTGGTAAGTCCTAGTTGCCGCCGGCTGCGCCGAAGGTCAGCTTCGAAGGTGCCAGAATCGAAGCTGGGAGCTTCCTGTTGGTCGCATTGCAATGAAGTTTATCCTACACCTCCAACAGTCACATTACTATATATATGACAAAAACTATAGAGTTTAATGGAAGCAGACAGTTGCCGTCCGACATCTTCACTGAGAGTGTGTCTTCTTCGTCGTCGACCTCAGCTTATGCAGAAGCGGCAAACCCACTACACAGCCAATTGTTATGCTCATGGCAACATGAGACGCTTCACACAAATTGGGATGCGAATTATTTACTGTAGCTGTACCCTACACGTCTGCAAAATTTGTTCAAACCGTTTCAGGGACCCTTAAACTAAGTTTTTTCTTGGCATGAAAACAAGCGCTGTGAGCTTTCTGGAAGGGTATTTTAACAGTCCACGTTCACTTAATATTAAGTTTAGTGCACCTTTAAAGCAACCAAGACAGCATAAGTGCAAAATCAGCAACGCAATATTAATGTTTACGATCTGAAAGCTAGTAAATATTTAAATTACAGCTGAAAATACACAGTCATACTGTGCCAAAAGTTCCTTAAAATATTACTTAGATATGTTCATGTACTGCAGGAAGATTGCACCTGTTGCAAACATGCAAGAATCCATAATTAAAACTACTTCTTGAAATACCACCGTGACTTAAAAACTTCGATGTGCCATGTGTTTTTTTCCCCTGCTACATTTGGACAGCGTCAGCACAATTTGTCCTGAACACAAATAGAGGGCACACAGCTAGATGAAATAAAGGAGGGCAAACTGCTGCAGATCCACAGGTGAAATGGGCAGCATGACACATGAATTGGATAGAAAATGGAAAGGAAAAAGCAGACAGCATCTGCCAACTTGTACAATTTCATGGCAAAATGCCTAATTTACTCTTGCTGTATTGACCCAAACATTTTACAATTTTTCATTTTCATATAGTTTAGGGCAAAACAAATAAAAGAAGAAAAAAATTCCAAGCCCCAGCGATGGCTCGCTCTGTATAACAAATACAGATCTCAAAGGCTACGCTTTTGCTGGCTGCATGTGGCAGAAGCGATTTCAGGAGCCAGAAAAATGTCAAACATCAGGTTTTGATAGGTGGCGTCCAAAACCTGGCATCTATTGCTGTTGCGACTACATAGAACAGAGTGGCTGTTCACCGCATATTTAAAGAACAAAGGAAGAAACACTCAACATATTAAATAACCAATCACCAAATTTTAGTATTTTTTCACTTGTGCTATCATGTATTTCAAATTCTAAGTTTGGCACATCTGAGACAGGCACTGTGCTCACCCACGATGTTTTTTTTTTTTAAATAGAAGCAAGCACTTATTGTAACGACAAAAATAACTGAAGTAAAATATTTTCAGTTGTGAGCACAAAATACGTCGTATACATTTTCCCCCTATTCTTCTCTACTTTTTTCATCACGTCAGGCTGTATAATTCAGCTATGCATTGCACTCTTAAATTTTGTGGTCTGATTCTCATCAACTTACACTTCTTCAAGTATTCTTCCTGGTGGAATATTGCACCTGAACCAATAAAACATGAATTTTCAGTTTTAAAAACGAAAATACCTCGGATGTCTCGGCAACCTTTTCTCAACAATGAAGTTTTGACTGCCCTATAAAGCAATAAATTGATTGCTCAACATTAAATATTATATGTACTCGTGTAATGGCCGGCGGCTTTTTCCAGAGATTTGGGGTGAAAATTGGGGGTGGGGTCATTACACAGAGAAAAAGCCTCTTTTCGTAAATATTTCCGGTGGTACTTGCCTTTACTGAACTACAGTACTCGCTTGTACTGGCTCTGGCTATTCTTGACTATTCCCATAGCATGTCACCTGCCGGCTGGAATAAATGGTGACGCCCCACATACCAACGACGACAGCGTCTCGGAGGCAGCAGCTAAATCTCTGAGGCCGAGTTTTTGCTACACCAAAACGGAGGCACCAAAAACTTGGCACGCCTGCCTTGTTTTGCCACCGATTACACACACAAAAAGAAAAGCTTTGGTATTTTCACACCACAAAATAGATAACACTGCCAACCTTTTTAAAACTCAAGGGTGCATTTTATACTGACATAATTTTTTAAATACATTTTAGGGGGATTTTTCCTACAAAGTTCTTGGTGCAGCTTTTACATGGGTGCGGCCATTACACGAGTATATATGGCAACAGCATTTTATGTACCCAGGTCACCATTAGAATAAGGGCTTTATAAAATTCAATAAGTTCACTAAAGCACTGGCAACCTGAAAGGCATTCACATGGTTGTCCTTGTCTAGTGGATAACTTGCATGGACAACTGTGCTCCTGTAACTCCCGAACAGAAATTTTAAGGCCTCGGTGCATTCAAGCTGAAATCTCTTTAGGGGCTGTGTGTCCACATCCCTGTCGGGTTTTTAATGCAGCTTTCAAAGCAGCAAATGATGACAGCTAGTGAAAGTTGGTTGGAGAGCTCTTCATGCTAAGTTATTTTCATATGCTAACAAATAAGCTCATGGCCGAGATATGTGCCCTGCACACAAAAGCACACACACAAGCATACACACACAGAGGAAGATGTGTACCAGCTGAATATCTTAGAGCTGTAGAAATAGGAAAACTTCAACATTTAAGGCTGCTCTGAACTTGAAATACAGGTTAGACAATGCTCACTAAGGATGGCCAATGTTCACTCAATACTGACACTGCATATTAACAAGGCTAAAGTAAATGGTCATCCAAAGGCCTTATTCATTTTTCACTCTGTTCACTGTCTGGATAACGAGTTCTATTTAATGAGGCATAAGTGCAGTGCAAGAGTTTGGTCCCCATGCAAGGGGTTCAAATTCAATTAGTCCACAATAACACAATGTAGTAGTGCGACATGCTCACCCTTCTTTTGGCTTGGAATACTTCCCTGTATACAGGTACCTGTTGTTTGGCAGACATTTCTCGGGGGCTGAAATGAAGAAAAAAATGCACACTTGTCATAGCAAGACCTGTGAACTGGGTGCATAAACCAGTGCTCCTGGTTCACACCAGCCCTTTTGACACTGCACACAGGACAATCATCAGCATACAAAGAATGTTCCAAGGTGATTCTGTGGAATGCTTTATCAGATGCACACTATGTGGAAAAAAAAAAAAAAACTAGCTTTCTGTATTATGCCATACTTGAACGACCATTCTGTACTTATAATAAAGCACATACAATGCTTAGTCATATATAAAACAAACGTTCTAGCACTTGTGCATTAGGCACAGTACTGAGGTCACTCACCGGTTTTTATTGTCTCTCGAGAAATGCCGTTTTGACTTTTTGCGGTCCAAGCCGAAAACGGCCTCTTTATACCTGCACACACGCATACAAAGAGGTGATGTGTGGATACCACCAGCATCACACATACACGAGTATTTTGTTAATGGAAAAAAAGTTTATTATTTCTGCTAGAAAAAAGAATTTTCAGCCTACGTGCATGAACTAGCAGGCCTCAGCAGGCAGAATATTTGACTGCTCTGCAGTAGTACTAAGTCAACAAGGAAAAAAGAAGAGATACTCGTGTACAGCAGAACCTACGACCCATGTCCCTTCCGTTTTTCTTGTGCACCAACTCCATTAGTCAATTTCCTATCTTTCATACAGCCACATGAAGACGAAACAATTTTTGTAGTTGTTTCCACTTAATTTTATTGCTTTTTATAAGACCAATAAAATGAACTCTCAAATATCCTGAGGACCTTTCATATGAATAATGAAGATAGCTTTATGCCAACGGCTTGGACATTTCAATTCATAAAAGATATGCAGATCTCACACACTGTGGTAATCAATGTAAGCGAAGCTTTCTGTGCTGTTTGCGTTCATTGACGGTATTTGGCAGTGATGTTGACAGCGTACGACAGTCATGATGTTAAATGCTGCCTTGCCTGCACCACTTGTGTTTGTCCACGCAGTACACAGAACACAGGGAGATGTGTCATTCATTCACACATTACTGAAGAAGGTCCAAATAAGCAATGCTTTCTGACGACGCATTATCTTGCTCTTGTGTCATGTTAGGCGAGTGAGGGGTAAGGCTAATCACCCGTTTCCCGACTGCGTCGGTAAGGGATCCGATTTTACCCATTCCCTGCCTCCGCTCTCTCTACTCCCTCCAACATTTTCCCCAGTTCCTCACTGGTCTGTCGTTGCTGTTGCGCGTGAGCACGGAGGCAAGCGCGACAGCTCCTGCAATGCTTTTGCGGGGGTCACGCCCAATTGCGGCGTCTAGCGGGAATTGTGGCCTCGCTCTACAGAAACGTCGTTGACGTCGCCTATCTCATCTCCCACACCCCTGCCATGAGCTCTCAACCACCCCGGCACGTCGTGCGAGGCAGCATCACAGCAACTGGAAAAGTCGCAGAGGAAAAGAAAGTTTCGCTTTAAAAGGAAAGAACAACGCATTGGAGTAGTTTCAGAATTGTTCGCGTTTGAATTTACGCCGACAGTAGATACCGTACTTACATCTTCAAACCAATTTTCTCTTTCAGAGACTGAAGCTCCTCGAAAGACATAGCTGTGAGGTCTGGAATACATAAAGCGACTTGCATTAGCCAGGGTCATCTCATGCTTAGCTGTATACTTACCATTCCTAATTTCCGCCTGGTAAATTACAAATGAAGCTATGTGTTAGTATTTACTTCATAAAAAAGAACAGCGAATAAGCTTTTGAACACAAACGTTTCTTACATACCTCGCTTTTATCCTCCAGATCCAATTCATCTCCAGAAGACGAACATGTGCTATCTGCTGCGTCACCCATTCTTTCTTTGCAAAGACGACACCTATGCTATAAGCGGTTCCCGCGAATTATAATATACATACGAGTTTATTATCACTCTAAGGTAAAATAGGACCACGAGCGAACACGCACCAAGGCGGATCACGATAGGTGTTCTGTGCTAAAACCCCTCAATCTCCCAAAGTAGCGCCATTCACTTCCCTCCTCCTCCGCTCGGCGCGGCCTCGACGGTGGCGCCGCCGGCGGTGGGCCTGCCGTAGCAGACGACGGCTAACGGGAGGAAATCCGCGGAAAAGTTCGTTCGAGTCCTGCGGAGCAGTTTTTTCAATCTAGATCTTGCTTTGTCAGTCGGTAACTGGCCTTAAGAATGTCGTGTCGGATTTTCGGAAGAAATAGAGAAAAGCACCATTATTCAAGGCGTATTTAAGGCGTAAAGCGCGCGCACGTTGAAAGTTCGTGTTGCTGAAACACGACACAAGCACGCGGTGTGCTCAGACACGCGAGTAATTACCAGAGTTTCAGGTTTTGACAGCGCGAAAGTATGTGCACGTGGTTTCGTAGGTTAATTTACGTACCTGCAGAATGCTTTTGTTCGGCCGGCGCGTGAGAGATTCCGACTGTCTGCGGTCAGCAATGCCTGGCAGCAGGGCCGTTTCTGTTCCGCGCCTTTTACAGATGTACGTAGCTCATGCACAGGTTGTGGTGGCCATGAGCAACGTTTTCACACATAGGCGGTATAGGTAATTTCAACAACGTACCAGCATATGAAATCGTTATTTATTTATTACAGTGCAAATGGTTAGAATTTGATAGAAAAGAAAGAAGGAACTTGATGGGACAACTGGAAAGAGGTTCAGAAAATAATTATCCCCCTCCCTCATTGGCACCAGCAACACTTTTGTTGAAGTGCTAATTTTATCTATGTATACTACGTGCGTCTGTATTCTTTTGCGTTGTAAGTTTTCACAAGGAAGCAGTGTTGCGTTAACTGGAACAGTCAAGGCACACAAGACAGAAGAAAAGTTGATTCTTGGGTTTTACATCCCAACACCACGATCTCATAAGGCACGCCATAATGGGGGCTCTGGATTAATTTTTTTTGCAGCTGGGGTTCTTTAACGCACCCCCAATGCACTGGACACGGGCCCGTTTTGACACGGGCGTCAAAAGAAGTGGTTGGAGGAACCGTGTCACTTCACAAAGCCGCGCGTTCTTTGCCACTTGCTTGAAGTCAGCCCGCCCGATCTTGTGAATCCACACTTTTCTTCGTTTTGCGTTGCGCCCGGCGGATGGTAAAACAAAAGGTAGTGACTACAGTGTGACGGGGCCCGGCACTTTAACATCTGTACTACAGTGACGGGGCCCGGTACTTTAACATATGCACTACAGTGACGGGGCCCGGCACTTTAACATAATCACTACAGTGACGGGGCCCGGCGCTTTAACCTCAGCCATAGCCTCCTCTATTTTCTAAATAAAGCCTCCTCCTCTAAAATAAAGGAGGCTATGCCTCAGCCCTGCAGTGACGGGGCCCGTCTCCTTAACCACAGACAGGACCGGCACTTTACGTCAACACTGTAGCGACGTCAATGGCCGCACTTCTTTCAAACATTCTATGCAAACAACTTCGAGCACTTCACGGCAGGCAGTGAACTTTATTAAGGTCCTAAGGAGCGACTCCGAAACCCCCTTAAGAGGTAGGGGGCCGCCGCGAGCCGTTCCGACGTTGGGACGGGCAGGCCGTGCCTGACCGCCTCCTCCCACTCTTCTTCCGTGGTGAGATGACCGTGGTCCCGTAACGAGGGACACCGCCAGAGCATGTGTTCTAAAGTGCAGAATGGATCTCCGCAATCCGGACACCTGCCCCGCACGGACGCGGCGTTAGGTTGCCCTAGCTGTGATCCACCACGGCCGCCGCAAACCGGTCGGACGAACCGTAATGGGCGACGTCGACGAACGCGACCGATCGTAGATCGTCGGCGACGGATCCGAGGAGTGCGGCCGCTCGGGCCCGGCGTGTGCCTACATTGCGTTGCGCGTGCACGTTGCGCGGGAACGGCGAGACCGTGACGGCCTCCCGCGACCACGCGTCGAGCACGCACCGCCTTTCCCTGACGGGTTAAAGTCCAGCGCCTCCAGGATCCGCCTCCCCGCAGGAGCTCGAGGAAGCGAGCCTGACAACCTGGACTAACTTCTGTGACCCAAGCTCATCGAAGGTGTTGTGGACCCCCAGCTGCATGAGCTTCTCGGTGCTGGCGCCTATGGGGATGCCAAGCACTTCACGGACCGTGGTATTTTATTCCAGTACTGTCCACAACACCACGTGAATTTCACGATGTCAGCAACTTCCGTGCAGTAATGGAATACATTGATTGCACACATACGGATCGAACGACCGCAATGGGTACTTGTCCATGAATGTGCAATCTTTTGCGTATGCACTGTAACACCTATGATGATTATAATAAAGAAAGAAAGTTCACTCTAATGGAAGGGGAACGGTAAAAACACATTAAAAAAGGCACGGCACATGTTTCTGCTTGTGTAGCACCAGACAATGAATATTCTACTGAATTAAGAAAAAGAAGCAGCGGGTAATTGCTCGCTTAGAAGACCGATAAACATGCAGTTCGATGAAATTTGAGAAATAATGATATTGAAGCTTCCAAGACTTTAGAAGAAAAGAAAAAGAAAATTAAGACTGAATCATCGCGACGGAACATATCTCAAGTCGCTGTAGGAGTCGAAGACCCTAACTATAACGAAATTATTTTTGAACAGCTCCGATAGTGTCCATGCAACAATGGTTGCTTGCGTACTGTCAAATGTTCATATGCTGCGGCATAAAGCTCACGGTACGGTGCGAAAACGTGCTCGGAGCGAAAGCGATCGACATGCATGTAGACGCGAAGTCGGTCACCGCGAACCCGTGCGATCGCTGCATTGCAGCTTCATTCTGTTATGCTATATTTAGTTACACAGACTGCATATTTCACATAGTTTTCTCAGCGATTGCTTACGTTTCACGCAAACCGGTTCGGTGGAATCGATTGCGGCGACCGCTTGCAGTGTCCCAGCTTACTGTACGTAGTAGGCAAAGAGATAGCGTTTGTAAACAATTCTGTGCTTTCTGTTTGTCCAACATGATTATTTTAAAGGTAAAATACTGCCATTTCGAGAGTACTTGCAACATTGTTCAGGAGGGCTGCCGCGTAGTATGTTTATTTAAGCCTTTATTTAACGCCGACGCATGTGAGGCGCTTCCAACAGATGGCGACTCCGTAAATCGTCCTCGCCATAGAGTTTGCTACAAGAATTTTGTAAGAAACTCTATGGTCCTCGCCCCCAATACCGACATCTTTATAGTGACGGCCCCGTCGGTGTAGTGTTGTTGTTAAAGCGACGGGCCCCGGGCGTCACCGTAGTGTGGATGTTAAAGTACCGGGCCCCGTCACTGTAGTCACTGCCAAAACAAAAAGCTTTTTGCCGTCACTGGGTCTGTTGTGGCAACCGTAGGCGCAGCAGCACGGCATCGCATTTAAGCACTCGGCCCTAGCACATTGTATAAAACTACCGCGCTCCTTCAAACCGCCTGCCGTACTTCGTCGCGCAGGCCCAAGAATGGGGGTCGCAGGCCCAAGATTGGGGGTCGCAGCGCGCTGGAAAGAAAAGATATACAAAAGCGCGGCGCCTGCTCTGCGCCGGAAAGAAAAAAATATACAAAAGCGCGGGGCCCGCTTTCACGTGACACAGATTGGCCAATGGGGGAGCGGAGGAGGCTGGGGCGACAGGAGGAGTGGAGGAGGAAGCGCCTGGGTGAGCGGGGTGGCGGAAAGATCTAAGAATGGCGCTACTTTTGGAAAATTGAGGGGCTTTATTCTGTGCACGCACCTTGCGCCGCCTTGGGGCAATTAGCATCGCATCCAAGAGGTGGCGCCACAGAACACCTATATGAGGGGGTGTTACCTACACTCTAAGAAGAGTTTACACACACTCTTAGGCAAAGTTACACCCTTTGGCTTGCCCCTTCTGCCTCGGTGCGTTTCCTTTCTTTAACGCTGCGAGCCCGGTACTTTCCAGTAACGAACGGCACGCGCGTTATCAGAAGGGGTACTGCAAAGGGTGCCCCTTCGCAGCGCCAGATTTCCCTCTAGGTAATGTAGTGAGAAACTCTATGGTTAATGGCATAGAGTTTCCTACAAAAATAGCGCCAGAGTTCCCTCTAGTAATTTTTATAGGAAACTCCATGGAAACTCTATGGTTAATGGCACCTTGACAACCATCATGGTGAACATGACAGCACTACAGTGTACTAGAATAGGGGCAGTGCATTCACAGAAAGGCTCCCTGCAATGGTCAGGCGGCGCGGCGATCGGCTCAGCCGTCAGCGCCACCGTGTCAGTTGCGCGAAACACCGAGGCGGCCGCTGCTACGGAGGCACGCTTTTGCGGCACTCGTTTGAAAGCTTTCGGACGTTCTAAATTGCGGTTTTAAGGCAATCGAAAACGTCGAGGCCCATTTTGGACCACCGACGCTTGAGAAAATCTTTTACTGCAACCACGTATACCGTGTCAAGGAATTAAACAGCACGGACATCCCAGTGAGGTGCTTAAATTAAATTGTGGTGTTTTAGGTGCCAAAACCACGATCTGATTAGGAGGCACGCCGTGGTGGGAGACTGCGGAATAATTTGGACCGCCTGGAGTTCTTTAACGTGGACCTAAATCTAATTACACGGGTGTTTTAGTATTTCGACCCCATCGAAATTCCGCCGCGGTGGCCGGGATTTATTCCCGCGACCTCGCGCTCAGCAGCCCAACACCGTAGCCACTAAGCAACCACCGCAGGTAGCGAAGTATTTTTCACAACAAAGTAAGTATACTTACGACGTCGATTTCGAAGTGCGTTAACAAATCATTATTTTATGCCACTTAAGTGAGCAAATACGGCCGTGGACGTCTTTGAACTGTCATTTGTCGCTTTCTTACTTGGAGCGTGCCTTGCACCTCACATTGTAGAAGTTTTGGCGAATTGGCAGGTAAGTGCTTTTTTCTCCGTTGACGAAGTGCCTCGAGCATATTCTGGTATTGTCGTTCGGGCTCGAATGTCAGAAGGTATTACCGCTGAAGAATCATAGAGAGCAATCAGCTGAGACTAAACAACGTGAAGATTGAAGAAATATGCTCTTGTGTGCTCGAGGGAAATGCTAATTTTCGAATACTCGTCGTGTTCTGCAGTGTACTCCAACCTTAGTTCTGTTGTTCTAAGCGCGAGAAAACATCGGCACGAATGAGCTCGGTACCAGCATTCGCGTCTTGATCTTGGCGCAGGAGGAAGCAAGCGCATGCAAAGCTCCAGCACGGAGCGCTTACGAAGCTAGATTTGACACCTAAGAACCACTGCGGGTTTGTTTTGGAGCAAGAAGAGCTAAACAACTATCAAAACTGATTTACAACAGCAGGAACCAGTTCACGCATTTTCATGCAGTTGACGCTTTATTGTGTCTTTTTACAGATGCCGCTCCTGGCTCTTTATCATTTTTTTTTCTTGTTTTTGCACTTACGTCTTAGTTCGTTTAGCAGAAATTCGCAAGGCCGACACGAACCGCGACCATCCACTTCAGCCGCCGGGTTGCTTCCCCCGGTTTCGAAGGGAAGCGGTACAATTTGATGCCGACATCCCCTTCGCGGTTGTGACAGTTCTTAACGCAGCAGTATCTGCGCTTGTTCTTTTTGTTCACACTTCTCACAAAGGAGCTGCCAAGAGGCCGCGGGGAATCTATTGGAAAATTGGAAAAGCAGGCTTGCAGGCGCGCCTGAGCGCACCGCAGTCACTGATGAAATGACGGTGACGGCCTACCCGCGGATGCTCACCGCCGCTGCCAGGTGGCGCGACATGTACAGGCAAACTGCATTGCAGGGTGCCCTATTCAGGAAGCGCTCGCCGCTGAGGCGCTTCATGTAGATAGCACGAGATGGCGCTGTAGAAACATAGGCTGTAGTGTTACTGTATATGCTACCATACAGTAACTCTAATGGGCTGTAGTGTTCCTGTATATGCTCCCGCAGGGAGCAGAGTTGCGCAAAGGTCCGCCGTCGTGCTCCAGCTCTGCAGCGAAGCCACTCCTCGCGCGCGCAGGAGCCAAATGCCGCGCGGTGTTCCGCCTTTTTCTCTAGTGGTCGCGAGCTACAAGCGCCAATTGTTCGCAGGCGCTTAGCAAAGGGCACTTCTTAATACAGGCTACGCTCGAGCGAGTCATTCGTGCAGCCGGGGGGGGGGGGGGGGGGGGGGGCTTCCAACCAACCGAAACTTTGTATGTACCTATGTAAACACGCATATACAAACACACGCACGAACGTACAAATAGGGGGTAGGACCGCCTTCGATTCCCCAAAATAAAATACTCCCGTGGCTCGAACAGCTCCAAAGTTCGCTCGCAAACGCGCAGTACGTCGCCACAAAAAGCGGTGCAATGATTTTCAGCATGCATATGAAGTTGTCTTATCATGGTCAGAAGGCAAAAAATGTTTTAAAGAGTGATTAAAGAAAACTTCACACACGTAAGGTGGACACTTAGCGCATTTTTGCTGCCGAAACCAGCCGACTAATGACCGTCGCCAAGAGCGCTATCGTGCCTGCAGTTATGTCAGTGACCGTTAACAGAGCGTCATTTATCACTAACCATCGTTCACAACAGCTGCACGTTTTCGATACATGCGGTGCAGACACAGATTTAAGCGCAGTTCAAATGTTCACATTCGCACATTTTAAGCAAAGCTTACTTTTACGATTAATTCATACCACAGACTAATCAGCTATTTAGTAGCAGCAAATCTGCAAGTAGAAAAAGATTCAAGATGCAAGAGCTTCTAGATCAAATTTATTTCATACAAGGGAATGCATGAACGGCTGCTGGCAGCAGGCGTGTGCTGCTTCTTGGAACCTTGGGGGCAGAATTCAAAGAAACTGGAAAGGCAACGAGCTATTAAGAGTAACAACAGGATATTTTTATTGCACTAATCACATCAAGATGGCAAACTTGCAGAGTAATTATTCACACAGTGCAGACTGTAATATGACAACACATTTTTCTTGATCTCTCACCACTCAGAGAAGAGCCAGTAGTTGAAGACACTGTATCAAGTCAATGAAATCACTGAAGCAGGCTTTGGCCAAAAAGCCAAGTTACAAAGCTTTGTGACCTATCGCATCAGAGGCAAGGAAATTTTACGTCATTCAACAGTGCATTCACTCCACTCCCGCCCACAGGAAACAGCTAGCATTCACCAAAGCACAACGTAGATTTCCAGTATGTTTAATTGGACGACAAGTTTTGTTCCACTGGCACCGCGTAGAGCGCTTTACCGCCTTCCGTGCGCAGGGTGTCTACCAACCGGGAGAACCGGGAATTCTCAGGGATTTTGAGTAGTCTGGAAAACGTCAGGGAAAACCCAGGGAATCGGGGCCTCTATCAGGGAAAATTAGCGGCAATCTTATTGAAAGGGTGGCTCGAGCAACAGACAGGAATCGTAGTGAATCGTCTTTGACGCGCTGTCGTCGGCTGGAGAAGTGGTCAGTGTGCTGTCAACGACCGACTTTCCGTATTCCCGATAATTTGGACGGCTTCGCGGCACCGCCACGTAACCCATAGAGTCAACGTATCAGAACGTGTGAAATTTCGGACGCAAGAACTCTTCGCCGTCCAATTTTCCGGACGTTTTACCGTGACCGCAGGTCCGAAACGGCAATAATTCACCACCGCTGCCGTTTTGATTACTTCGCCACCTCGGACCGGCACTCTCGCACGCAGATCCGCTGGCAGCCATTGCCACCACTGCGGCAACGCTAGGCCTATCTGCTTCGACGTTCACTATGAAGCTTCTTGCGGTTGGGTTCCGAGTTCATTATTCAATGAATAAGCTCCTGTCAGCAATGGCACGGACTCCGCATTTGTGGTCCTCGCGATTGGCTTAGGAACTTAGAAAACACGGTGCGTTGCATAATGTCGGTTGCCGAAAGTCAGCTTCGCCTCCGTAGAGAAATGTTACATGGTGAAGAATACGCAAAAGTATAGCAGTGAAGCATAACAAGCGTGGGAAGGGGCAATTGCCACGGAACACAGTATGCATTCCTTAATTATACACACGTGCACCCGGTATTTCCTGTCACAGTACGAGCGCCGATATGCCTAATATGTATACCGACAGGCCTTTAGAGCGTTTTCGAACGTGCCTGTCGCGGTTTGAGCCTCTAAGGGCAGTAAATGACACGCATTTATTTTTTTCCAACTGGACGATTTTTCGAAGGTTTTCCCGACCGCTAGGGAGTTCTAAAAATCGGTCGTGGACTGTGCAACTGACCAAGATGCTTCAAATGGTCCTTGGGGCGAACAAGTGGCAGGAGGAGGACAAGAACAGAAATGATGTATGCATTGAGGAATAAACGGGAAAGGAAGCTTGCTGCCGCCGTTTTGAAGAAGCTTGAGCTCAAAAAACAAAATTTTGGCTGATGCCGAGATACAGGTGTCCCATATCCAAACCAAAATAAACTCTTTAAAGCAGTGAAACACAACATTCAGGCGTCGTGCGCGGGCTGAGAGTATGTCAGGACAGTTGAGGTTGACTTACGAGCGGTTGAGAAAGAAACTCATTTGTGACAGAGTTCGGGCCTCATACCACTGAGCTTGCTATAAGTTTATAGAAATAGCTCATATTCGAATATATTTGCTTCCATGTGCATCTCCTCCCAAGTAACCACGGATATCCGTGGGACGTCCACCATAAGTCCCAACGTCCATCCATCCGGATATCCAACACGGACGTCCGTGGGACGTACAGGAGAAGTCCATATCCTGTTTGGATGTCCGAAGGACATCCCACCGGGATGTCCATGGGACATCCCATTTTGAACGTCCGCTGGCTGTCCATAATAGGCATGCCCAGGATATACACTAGTGAGTTATATATAAACTAGCATAAATATATTGCCGGAAATTTTAGTTTGTTCATATTATATTTGTTTATTTTTGTTCTCTATCGGACACAGTTCATTCTTTTTTCAAAGCAAAATAAATATATTTCCAACTTGATATAAATTCTGCCCACTTTAACATCGCAGTATTAAAATACGATTTTTTTTTCTATCGGTGGGTCATACAAACAATTTGTAGTTTGCTTTAAAAAAATGCTTGTGGATGACTAGCAGAATATATAAGCGCCCATTTGAAGCCACTTATTCGACCTAGAGCCAAGCACTCAAGTTACCACTCATTATGAAAAGTTCCTGATCATAGTGTTTTGGTCCTGACCTCCGAACATGTAGGTTCAGGTTTATCATTGAAACAGGAAGTAAAACACGTTGTTGGGCTAGTTGGTGCATTGTATTAAGAAAACACCAGCAAAAAAAAAAGACGGACACAGGAAACATACACAAGACAGGCCAACGTTACTAGACTAGGTTCAGTTTTCAAACTCCCGTGACTGCGTGGACCCACCACTCATCTCGTGGCGCTGCTGTCGCACTTTGCTCGGTCAGCGCGGCGCGGACAGGGCGACGAAGCACTGTCCGTTGTTTATGCGTTTTGGCGCGTTGTATATATGCGTGTTTTGCTGCAGTCTCGGTGCATTTTTGCGACACTCTTATGCGTTTTAAATGCCCTGTGGGTTTTGAAGAGTTTACGGGCCGTATCATCCAATTTTATTTACTGACGCGAATGCATATTTATGCACCGTTCCTGCAGCGATAACTTACTTTGAATGTGCAAGTCTGCTCGCAAGGGAGCAAATCTCACGTAGGTTGCAACATTGCACTTGTGAATGCGGTGCTCTGATGAAAGAAATAGTGCTAGCTTCATTTTTTTTTATCCCGAAATGAAGCGCTGAGAGTGTGTATATACCGTGTTTCCCAGCTAACTTCAGCCAGAGCTTTAAAATATGCGAATGCTGCGTAGCTGGGCACAACCAAGGTAATGTTTGCCGTAGCTTTGAGATATTCAAATTATAAATTTGCTCAGTTAGGTAATGCGTAGTTAATTCATTATTAATTAAAAGTTATCCAATAATTGTTAGTGTACTTGTTAATTCACTAATGAATAAATTAGTTCATCTATTTATGTAATTCGTTGCCACCACCAAAGGTCCAGGTTTCAACGACCGTGGGTTCGAGTGCCTTAACTCTATTTTAATTAACTGTGCCTTAATTAACTTCGCCTAATTCACTGAGCCTTGACTGGCCTCGTGAACTGCCTCGATTGGTTCGCTTGGGCTACCGTGACTTTCTTGGACCATCGTGTGGTCGCGCTAACATCGCCTCATGCGTTCGCATTATTATTTAATTAGTACTAAGCAGCAACAGCTGATTACAACTACTAATCAGCTACTTACAGCTACTCATCAGCAACAGCTGATTAATATAGAGCGCAGTGGACGGCCGCAGCTGCTGCGGCTCTGGACTAAGGACTCCACAGCGCACTCTGGGGCAGCGCAGCAGCATTTTCACAGCTACGTAAAGTTTTTTAATCAATCTCCTAAACGCGAGACTATACAAACATTTAAAGACACATCGGTGAAAACACTTGCTGAGTACGTAAGTTGCGAAGTCTGGACTCAAGCCCCTTCGCCAACGCAGAGCTGCGCCCGCGTAGAGCTACTTGCGGTGCTCCCGCCCTCTGGCGGCAAACCAAGACAAGGGGCCACCCGCGATGTATGGCGCCTACGGAGAGTTTGACAACTGAACCTAGTCTAGTAACGTTGAGACAGGCCTCTTCCAGCCTCTTTCCTGTCTTCTCGTATGTTTCCTGTGTGCGCCTGTTTTTGGCTGGTTTCTTAAAACAGGAAGTTGTCTGCAGTGTTCAATTGTGCATACAATAATATCATTATAGCTAACAAAAACAAATCTCAAAGGCTACGCTTTTGGTGGCTGCGTGCGTTGAAAGCGATTACGAAAGCTATAATGCGTCAGAGCCGCCATGCATTGACAGTAATCTCAAAGGCTATGTTTTTCTGGCGCCAACAGCTTTAGCAGAAACTAAAAACTCGAAAATCAGATACCGAATATTCCCAGAATAAGTAAATATTTCACTGTGTAATAATAGAATATTTTAAAAACCTATTTATGTTTGCATAGATGCACGTGGAAGTGTTAGAACCTTGGCAAAGCAGAACGCTGCAGTCATCCAATCCAATCCAAACTCTAGCCATCGTCGCCACGCCATTTTTCATTCTGCGATCGTTTTAAGGGCAGCGGAGCAGCGTTTGTCACCTTCCGTGCCTGCCGAAGTCTCCTACTCAGCTACCAAGGTATGACAGCTACATCGATTTCTTTTTTAATTCGTTTGGGTATTGAAATGTGTTTTCTTCACAGGTGCCAGGATGCCTAGACTGCGGGAGAAGCCGCACGCGCGAAAAAGAGCGTCGCTGGAAACAAAGACGATATTCGAGTACTTCGGATCTCGCACCGGCAGCCAGCAGTCATCAACAGCTCGAGAATTCGCTAGTCTAGAACTGTGCAGTGGCGCGTATACCCCGCACGCATGCATTAATATGTGCGGTCGGGCTGTCCCTGCAAACATTTGTACGCCTTGTGATGCTGGTCGCTGCACCGAGGCGACATCGGAAGTTCAGGACGGTGGTTGTGACACTACGCGCACTAAGGACAATGTGCCTTGCTTCCCTGATGGATATACTCTACGTGACGCTTCGGATGGTTCACTTCGCTGTGAGAACGGAACAGGTTCCCTTAGGAGAGGTGTACGCACAAGTCAATGCGGGTTTTCCGGTAAGCAGGACCCCGGAGTCTACATTTGCTTTAGCTACCGCGGACTCTTCATCGGTGCCCTTTGATTCTCCTGGCAAACAGCTTCTCCTGGCTAATGCGCTCATGATCAGAGCTGTAGCCGTCAGTAGCGGCAAGATCGCCTGCTGATCTCTACGAAAATAAAAAGCTCCTTTTAAAAAAGTAAAGAATATATTAGTTTTTATCTACAAGTTTGTTTAATATCGTGAGAATATGGTCACTACGGCCACGGCGGGGACATTGTAAACGAGAGTACGCATTCGATGGCCAAGTGAGTTTTAATAATTGTAAGAACGCACTACATCACGAGAAAGAGCTATTGTTTAAAGAAAGTGAAGAATGTATTGATTGTTCTTCACTAATAGTTCGTTTAGCCACGTCAGAATGTGGAGACATTGGGAACGAGAGTACGCATTTGACGGCAAGTTGACTTACGAGAACGCACTACGTCGCGAATAACATTTAAGCTGCAATACCATTAAGCATGTCCGTGTGGCACCCCGCGAATGACATTAAAGTTTAAGGCATTAGCCAGTTAATGTCATTTTTTGTGCCCGTGTCGCAGAGTGCTAGTGAAGTGATGTAGTCAAGATTAATTCCTTCATGTCATTTCTGTTGCTTTCGCTGCTTAATAATGCTAATTGATGTATTTTTGCTCTTTTTATCCCATGCTGCAAAGTCAAATGTCAAAGCAGGGTGGGCAATAAGTATTTTTGTTCTGCTGTTCTCTACCTTGTGTTGTGCTATTGAAATTGCAAGTTTTTTTCTTTATCTGTGTATTTATTTGTTCTTTGAACAGTACGCATATATCTGCTTATTGGTCTTTGTATGTATATGTATAAGGTGACAATAAATGTTTAATTGTATTTGGAAGTTGGTGTAAGTTCATTTCTCGTTTATTTAAAACAAGAATGCATTCAAACATTAGACCAATGTAATATATATAATGGTCCGGTGCTTGAATGTGTCCCGGCCACTATTGTCGCTTTAAGGCATGTGTATATCTGGAATACATCCGGGAAGACACACACACATATATATATGTATATATATATATATCCTGAACGTCCGCTGAATGTCCATGCGGGATGTCCGCGTCGGACGTACTACGGATGCCAAAGCGATTACCTTTGGATTTCCCAGGGACGTCCCTCGGACGTACGTCGGACATTCATGGATATCCCACGGACATCCCGAATATCCAGAAAGGACGTCCGTGGGACGTCGCCCGGATATCCGTGGTTACTTGGGCTTTTTATTTGTATTTGTGAATGTCCGACTTTATTTGCAATTTTTTTTCGAAGACACTTTAATTAATTTGCTGTGGATTTTACTAACCCCTGCCTTCTATTCTCTTTTTGAATACCATAACCACTACTACTTAGTATTCAAGTTGGATTAAGTCGCTTTTTCATATTTTTCATGTGGTTACTAGAAAGTGACAGCATCAGGCGATATGGTTTCAGCCCGTCTTGAAATAAAACATAGTTCTGCATCACTCAACGAAATGTGCAAAGGTACTCAGGGAAAACCTGGAAAACTCAGGGAATTTGGAAATGTCAATTCGGTAGACACCCTGGTGCGGTTTGTGCAGTATGGTGCGCTGCACCCCGTCATACTGGAATACAAGTGCCAGTACGATGTGTTTCGTATCACTTCACCAAGGTCCTTGACTTCACATCGTCGAATACCGTACCTGAAACCCGCAGCTGCTGCTCTGAACGCACGATCGACGGTCTTCTGATTGCAATGGCGATGGCACTGACGGAAACGACGAGTTCGTATGAGTCGGCGATGCGCCCGTAAAGTTGGCTTCGCAGCGGCGCGGATCATTTGACGTAATTTTTCGCGCTCGGCCAATCGCGGTGCGAGCGGCGCCGGAAAAGTTATGCGCAACTCTGCTCCCTGCGGGAGCGGGAGCATATACAGGAACGCTAATGGGCTGTAGTGTTCCCATAGAGAATAAAGAACCAGCTGTGCACGTTCCTGTATATGCCCCCGCAGGGAGCATATAAGCGTGATGTGAAATCAGGAACATGCTCATAAAGCTCAGGTGTCAACGTTGTACATATACGTATACAGGAACACTAATGGGCTGTACGGAACGTACGTCGCAGCGCCAGCGCTGCATGCATGATATTTTGATAATCGTTTTCTGTCGCAATCAAATAGACGTGCAAATGCTCAGCGGATGTTACGATGCATCCCCGAAACTCACTTCATATAAGAGATGAATTGTATGTGCACTCCTAGCGCATCTCAACGCCCATTAGACGGATTTATTAACCTGACAGCAAAGGTTTTGCAGACACCGAAGTAGTGGCGTAAAGCCGCTAAATTTGTTTTGAGCCACGCTGCCAGTAGCCAGAAATTATTCGGGCGGAAAAGTCAGTGGAAAATAACGCCGTAGTATAGGACATCGAATTGATTTAAACCAACTCGGATTCCAGGTGGACACATTTTCTTTTGCGGTTCGCATGCATTCATATACAAGTGGCCGCGGCATCCGCGACCCAACGTCAAGCGCTTAGTTCCTCAGCCGCTGTTGTAGAAGGGAAGGCAAAACATGTACAGGTTAGGGTGAACACGGCTCACCGTGGCCGCGCTCCGCGGGGCGCCAGAGCGTCCGGCGCGGCGGCGCATCGAAGCGAAGCGGCGCAGGCGCACACGGGCCTCGAGGAGGCGCTTCGCGTCGTCTGCTACAACGCTGGAGCGCACAGCTTTTGCTTTGCAGTAAAGTACGTTTCGCTAGACCCAGGTAACTGAGCGACCGAGGCGGCGTTGCGGGAAGGCGCAGTTCACTAACTGGAGCATTTTCCATCTGGCTCGGTCTACAGCTTGTGAACAGTCTGCTAAATCAATATACATTCTCACCACATAAATCACTTAGCATGTTTTTAATAAGCGATGAGGGTAAAAATGCGGTCATCTTTTGGCGCTCTTTATTAGGCTGGGGCCATTTTATTTTACTCTCACAGCACTTGGTGCAGTGCATACCGAGAAACCTATTAGGCGCGCTCTCCTTCGTTGGAGTCATCATGTGATGAGCCTAGCGCGCCGTTTCGCGCATGTCTTGATGCTAGAACGATTTGCTTAATTGAGCTAAGAAAGCGACCGAAACCCGCAATAAATTCCACAGAAAGTTATAGAGCGATTGTTCAATCATGCATCATCATGTTTGCCATCGATTTTACCATTAAGGAGGGCAATAATATTCGACAGCAACTAAGAAGTGACATCCGCTACTTTGCGACTCTCTTATTGACGCGTAGGGCTGGTAGGGGTGCATGGAGCGCTTTACGCGATGTAGGAAAGTGCTCTCCCCGGCATAGCAACTGATTTGGCGGCAATTTCACTCCCGCTTTTCATCTTTCTGCATCCTATAAAAATACACAATTCATTTTTGTTGTCACAGTTTGGGTAAAATCACCGAAGCGGTGCCAGTCCTTTGACGGCTACCTGACGCGAGAAGTAACATTCTCATTTAGAGGAATCGTCAGTCAATTATTTGATTACATTGATTGGGTGAAGTAAAACATGTGGCGCCGTCGTTTTTTTGGTTTTTTTTTTGCTCTTTAGAGTCAATGCACGCCGCATGCGAATGCTGTTTGTGCCCGTTTTGAATAGGTAATTCGAGTGGAAAATCTATAATCTACATGTCTGTTTTCTAGTTTAAATTACGTATTGCCGGGCAATTAAGTCGTTATTCGCTTCTATTTGTTACGTTTCGCCTACGACGCGCGGAGTAGCCGGCGCGGATGCAACGGTCGCCGGGGCTTCGTTCCAAGCGGCGGACGTTTTGGCCCGTTCGGAGCGGCCGCGACGCATCCCCGCCGAGCGCGTCCCGGCATGTTCAGTGCCACGTGTCTTTGTGTGTGCGTGTGTGTGCCCACGCTTGTCAAAGCGCGGCAGCCGGGGAGAGGAGCTCCCCAAGTGTGAAGCGAGGAGGTCTGACCGGCGCCGGCCCGGCTGATGCGTCACTACACTCGTCTCTACATGTCTCTCAGTCCATCCGTGCCTCGCTGTCACGTGGTGTCATCCCGTGACCTTCCTTCTTGCCCGCGACGTCAAGAGTATAAAAGCAGCTGCTCCCGGACGCCAAGAGAGAGGCTCCGAATTCTTCCGTCGAGAAGCGTGCTCTCCCGTCTCTCCACTTCGGTCGACCTGACCGGCCGCTCTTTTGCTATGCTAGAATAAACAAGTTGTTCTGTTAATTAGCAGTCGACTCATGCTTTGCCGGGACCTTCGGATGCTTCCAGTGTGCCCCAGGCCGCCAGGCCAACGCTACCCTTGGGGCTTGCGACCCATTTGCAACAACGGGCGCCAGCGGTCGGATTGCAATAATTAACGGGTGCCAGCACTGAGGTTCCAACAGCCGGTGCCATCGGTGGGATTCCAACATATTTCATTTGAGTACTTCCTCGGAATAGGTCATATGCATATTCTCACTAGCATATATAATCTGTTAATTGTGCGGTATACGTTCCGAAGCGACACATGGCCTCTGCGTTACGCCATATATAGGTGGGTATCGGATAAATTTGGAGAAAAGGAGGAATTGATTTCGCTTTTTTTAGGGGGGGGGGGGGGGGCGAGGCTGAGCGGGTAAAACCCAAATATGAATATGGCACAGAAACCCTTGCCGCGAACAAGCGATGCTGTTGCCGTCGCGGAGAAGGGGCAGGTACGTGTGTTCGACGAACGCGGCCACGATAATTAAACCGGCGGTCATGAGGCCGGCCCGGTGTCGTCTGCCGTCAGCATGCCGGTGGTCGGCAAACGGGCTCGACATTTGTAAAAGCCAAGCCCGGCCCAAGCCATATCGCTGTGGTCGGGCCAGTCTACTTTTTAACTGACCATGGGAGTCAGCCGGATCTACCGCCGAACCCCCCTTCCGCTATTTTTTTTTTTTTGCTTAGGTCAAGCTAGCCCATCTTAGCATGATATGATGATGCGGTGCAGCCAATGACTCCTCAAGTGAGTGACTGGCCGCTCACGAGTTAGAGATTCTGGGATGACTCGTCAAATCGAAAGACACCAGAGGTGTTTCCATTAAACGCATTTCTGTCGGCTTGCATGATGAATTGCGTTTTGTTCGGTTGCTGGTTGCCATGGCACTTCAGCGATAAAATCGCTGTAACAGTGCAGGATAATTTTATTTCCCCGGTGCACTTTCGGAAACTAGCCATGTCGCGGGCACCGGAAAAAGAAAGACGACGCATTGTAAATCTGTGCTTACAAAACTATTCTCAACGCCTTATATCGGAGATGACAAAAAGGCCACTGAAAACTGTGAATCGAATCGTCCGGGCTTACAAGAAAGATGGTAAAATTACGTATGCTTCCCATAAAGCCCGGCAAAGAGTGACCACTGAAGCTGAATACATGACCATTGTTGTTGCGGCTGCTGCAAACCCGACCTCCACCGTTCAGGAAATTAAGAACAGCCTCAGGCTGGGTGGCGTCTCTGACACGACTATCAAGCGTTGCCTCTACGCCCAAGCTTAATAAAAAGCGCAAAAAATTACTGTATTTTTACACTCATGACTTATAAAAACATGCTAAGTGATTTATGTGGTGAGAGGCTTGTTTCTGTTGATGTATATTGATTAAGCAGGCTGTTCACAAGCTGTAGACCAAACCAGCTGGAAAATGATCCCGTTAGTGAAGTGCGCCTTCCCGCAACGCCGCCTCGGTCGCTCAGCCACGTGGGTCTAGCGAAGTGTACTTTACAGCAAAGCCAGAGCTGCGCGCTCCAGCGCTGTAGCAGACGACGCGAAGCGCCTCCCCGAGGTCTGTGTGCGCCTGCGCCGCTTTGCTTCGATGCGCCGCCGCGCCGGACGCACTGGCGCCCCGCGGAGCGCGGCCACGGCGAGCCGTGTTCACCCTAAGAGTGGACGAGCCTGTACATGTACGTACATAGCCCAAAGCCAAAGAGCTTCCCTGCTTGGCATTTACCTTCTTTCACGATGCACATTTGTCCCTCGTTCTTTCATTCTGTTCCGCGAACCACCCGAAACTACATTTGCGCAGTTTATTCGCGAATTTTTTTATTTACATCATGAACTGTTTTCGAACGTCATGTTCATGTGCGAGTATGAGACACACCGACATCCTACATTTCTATGGAAGGAATAAAACAGGTAGGAAAGACGCCAAGTAAAAGGGATCTCTGCAAAACAATTAACACACAGTAGGCCAAAACAGAAAAACAGTGCAAGTGCATTCCTACCCAAATGGAGACCTACAGCGGAATTAATATGTCCAAATGAATTAATTCATTTTTAATTATATTCACAAAATTAAGCCAATTAGCTTAGCAACAAAATTAGCTTTTTTAATGCACCAGAAAAACTTGTGCATTCAGGCAAAAAAGACAAAGAAGGGTCCGCTTACATATGTTGTGCACCAGCCTGCTCAGAACAGTATAGCTAACTTTAAAGTGCTATTTCTTTTTTCGTCGTGCTTCTCTTCACTGATTAACGCCTTTAACGTAAAAGTGCAGCCTTGTTAGGACATAAAAACGCACAACTGCTGATGTGAAATCATCAGCATGTAATTTGCAGCGTATGGCATAGCCAAATTTAAAGCTTTCACTAGAATCATGACATTAACTATGCTGTCGCTGCAAAGCTCCTCTTTGCTGAAGAAGGTTGTAAATATATTCCCTCAAGTTTCTTTAGTGCTTCAAAAAGCAACTTGGAGGGATACAGCAATACTCCCCCGTCACAAATTTCGTGAATTTTGAGACTCTGCTACTGACACTAGAGTTCTGCAAAAGAAGAAAGCGGCAGTCCTCACATTTCTTGCGAGCAAAAAATTTCTGCGCGACATACCCGCGGTCATCATTCCTTTCCTCCACATAAGCCCGGTGCTTTGCCGGAGTATTGTTTAGCCTTTGCTTTACCAGCGTCAGATTTCCAGCTTTAACTAACTCGTCAATTGTGACGCAACATCCCCTTCCTTGTCAGAATTATCAGGTGAGTGAAGTAGCGATACCAAATCTTTACTGACCTCTGTGCTCCTTGTTCGCATTGCTTTCGCCAAGATATAAAAAGGCAATTCACAACAATAAAAAATTGAGAAGGCATTGGGTGATCGTTGGATCCGCACGACTACCTCACAAGAAGTTCTCCAACTCATATTGGCTTAGTCTAAATGTCAATAGATATTTAAAACCCTCTCCTTCCAAGTATTCTAACAGAGCCAAAGTACTGCACAATGTCACACGGAGCCCATCTGCTGTCGACTGGCTCAAGCCGCAAAGTCCTTTTGCAATGGAAAGCATATTTAGCGCCAGCAAACAAGGACGGAAGGGAGACGAAACCACAATGCGCTAACTTCAACAACTTGATTTTCAGGAAACACCTTCCTATTTCACCCATGCGCAGTTAAATAGGCGGGTGTTTCCTGGCTGTCAAGTTGAAGTTGGCGCATTGTGGTGTCGTCTCCCTTCTGTGCTTGTTAGCTGGCGCAAAATATGCTTTCCAAGTCAGTCTACCAACACGCCCAATGGATGTGACTTTGCATGTGACTCTCAACGAGACAAACTCGAGGAATTCCTTCAGAGCCCTTCAAAGCAAGCACATGGCAAGCACACTGCAAATGGCCGCAACAAACGGAGAACGCGATCGTACAGCCCGTGTGACTGCAGCGCCGCCGCATACATCCGGGACCTGCCTACGCTCCCGGCCATAGAGAATGTCCCGGCTCCAAAGCAGTGCGTGGCGCGCTCCGCCGTCTGAACACACTGCCCCTATTCTATTACACTGTAACAGCACGATGGCATGATAAAACTTTGCTGGCTGACACCTAAGCGAAGAGTTCCCTCTTGATAGCAATCCTGAGAATGACTGCTATGTTGACCATTAAAAATTAAATTCTAGGATTCTATGTACCACAAACACGACCTCATTATGAAGTACGCCATAGTAGGGGAGCTCCGAATTAATTTTGACTGGTTTTTTTTTTTTGTGAGCACCCAATGCACAAGACGCAAGCTTTTTTGCATTTTGCCTCTAATCAAAATGCGGCTGCCGCATCCGGGATTGAACCAGTTACCTGCAGCTCAGCAGTGAAATGCCGTAGCCACTGGGCTACGGCAGCAGGTCTTTAACCAAGCTGTTAACAGCAGTGTTTTACTACGGTAAATTATCATAAGGCCCTAAAGTTTTGACAATATCTTATGTTCACACTCTTTTGGTGGCTTACCTCTGTATCCCTCTTAAGCTGCCCATGAGAACCAAGTATGCACCGAGTGTGACATACATTACATCCATTGCAGCTCAGTAGGAAATTACTTTGTGCAGTAAAAAACGTTGGCTAAGCAGGCACTACTGATTGTTAAGCATGAGGTAACACAGATGATGGACTATTGAAGATGATGGACTATTGATGATTAGGTTGTTGGAAAGGAAACCCCTTTATTCAGTGGATCATGATACTTTTATCCAAGTTTAATAAACACAGTATTTAAGGAGCTGCATTATGGTAAATTATCTAACAGTAACCAGCATGTTTCCATAAAATTATCGACCTACTCCGCTAGATATACAGAGTATGGTACCACAAGTGTCAATCTTAACTATTGAGCCACTAACTGCTGTCAAATCTGTACATAAATGATCTTGTACCTAGTTCCCAAGGTTTAGTTATGTATGCCAATGATGCAAACATTTTTCACCTCACATTTGCTTAGAATGGGACAAATGTGGTCTGACCTCATCGGTTTGCTGACAAATGAACAAGTCGCAGTTAAAGAGACATTTAAGAGGAATACTAAGCTATATTAGCATTTTGAACTGCTGCAATAGCAGAAAGGCCACCTCTACTATAAGAGGAAACTAGGTAAGCCAGAAAACATGAAAGATGGGTGGCAATACCACCTCAACACACTCACACCAACTGCCCCTGATGTCATGAATTTGCCAGTGTCTGCTTGGGTGCAATTCATAATCAATAAAAAAAATTGCATTGCATTGTAAAGAATCTTAAGTCCCTCAAATTGTCAGTAAGGCTAATGGTTTTACACAAATTCATGAATCATTCAATCAGACGACAGTGCAGTTTTTTCATGACCTCCCTTTGGATGTAAGATAACCTACTTCAACCTCAATAACAAATGAAATGAGCCCAGCCATGCGATTATCAATAAAATCCTTAAAGATGCAACAACCATCTAACACTATCAAATGAATAGTGAAGATTAAGCCACATATGCTTGGTCATGCTCATTGCATCGTCTTTTTCTTTTTAATCTGATGACAGCCCTGTGTTTGATTTAGTGTGAACATGGGGCCCACACAGGTTCCCAAAGATCAATTAGGTCTTGATCTGGGTAATGACTGCATCTTTCCTTTATTTAAAAAAATGCAGCTCTGTCAACATGCTACAAGCACTCTAGAACCACAGTTGGTACTAACAGCATTCTCTGTGAAGGAAAAGGAAACTAAGATGAGCAGAGACATTCATCATTTGGGATGCAGATGTCAGTAAAAAAAATAGCAGAGTATATGTAATAAGTGATTTTTTTTCAAATGGAACAGATTTCTTAAATATAGGAATGCACCTATGTGAGGACCCTTTCTTCACTACTTTTACATTTAAAGCAGCGGGCAGTTGTACTTGGTCACAACCTAAAAATTGAGCACAAGCTCTGCCCACAAAATTGCACTGCACCTGCCCTCTGCGACTCCGTGCCCCAAAACATAGTTTGCATAACTTGATATTGAATTAAGTTTGTCTCTGCCACGACATAACAGAAGTGAGAAAACATAATTGGCTGGCACATCTGTACAAATTGTCCCAGAGTAAGACAGCAGCGTTTTTGCAGCTGTATCCTTTGATTGTTACCACCTATAAATGGGAAAGTAGCCGTTACATTTTAACGATGAGTGGTTTTTTTAGCTTTAAAGTCCAGGTTGCAATATCAGTATTGCAATGAAGTGCCACAGTAGGCTAGAGCAATATACAAAAATTTAAAAACACCATTTGTTGTTAAAGGCACAGTAAAGCTTAGCTGTATTTGTAAATCATGCTTCTGCAATAACAAAATGGGTTCCCATGCCATAAAAGCAGGCTTTAAAGCCATCAGAAATGCAAGAAAAGACTGGTGCTGATACTACCATAATGTTCCTGCACCAGCTTGCTGCGACGTCACACATTTTGGCAGTCTTACTTAAAAACAGCACTACTGACACAGGACAAAGTAAGAGATCGGGGACAGACATAGCGCCGACTTATGACTGTGTGTGTACCCGCTCTCTTTCTTTGTCCTGCTTAGGTAGAGCTGTTTTTAAGTAATATGGAAAACCAGCAACTTGACCAACATGCCCAATCTGCCCTCCTTCTTCATTTTGATAGTGTCTGCTTGGTTAGAGTTATACAGTAAAAGCTCGTTAATTCGAACCGCAAGGGGAAGCCGCTTCAGTTCGAATTAACGAAAGTTCGAACTAACGAAAGTTCGAACTAACGAAAGTGAAGGAGAGCAACAGTACACTGTGATTTGGAAGCAGTAGGGAATGTCAGAAATTTGGCGTGTCAGAAAGTGATGGCGTGTGCCGCGGGCACACGCCATCTTTAAGTCGAAGCTTTGGGTCCGACTGTGCCACACCACCGATGTCCACCGAAACGAACGTTAGCCGAGGCTTAACACCATCACAATGAATCGCGATGGCAGATACCTCCTAAGCTGAAAACAGAGGTACACAACCGATGAAGACTGCTGAGACAAAGACGCCGAACATGTGAAGGTGGCGAAGGCCCTGATTCGTTCGTTCTTGATTGCAAGCGCAGCTGCGACGTACTTGATTCGCTGTGTTTTGGCGCTTGCCGTGCCATCTCCGCACAACATTAGCAGCTGTACAAGATTTGCAAAGCCTCCGAGATTTGCAACGGGCAAGAAGCCTCGGAGGTTACGTAGAACGGAGAGGCGGCAGCCGCCGCTACCTTCTGGCTGACCTCGCGTCGGTTAGATTTTTTCCGATTTTGCCTTCTCTCGCCGTTCTCCCCGTTTCGGAGGCAATACAGCCTTGTGTGTAGGCAGTAGGCGCGTTTCTCTGGCCGTGTGCCAGGCGAGCGTAGTTCGAATTATCCGTGAGGAAACCTTCTCCCGTTCGAATTAACGGACTTTTTTATACATAGACTTCTGTGGAGCTTGGCCGGACCAAATCGTACAGTTCGAATTATCCATAAATTCGAATTATTGAAGTTCGAATTAACGAGCTTTCACTGTAACTGTTTATTGTCGAAGGAGGGTCACATGCACTATAAAGGGCAAGGAGACAAGGTAAGCTTCGAGATGATTTTATGTGCTAAAACAGCCAAAATACAGGAAAATGTCTCCAAATTTGTGATATCACACTGGTGTAGCAGTGCTGTACTAGGTACAGCGTGAAATTTGATAACGGTAAGCTTGGCCTCAATTTTCCTCTCCGAGTAATTGGTCCTTTCCCACCAAATCAAAGCAAATAGAATTTTGAAGCAATATTTCAGCAGTCTAACTAATTGCCTCCCTGTAGTGTTCCTTTAAAATATTGGTCAACAAAAATTCATTGTACAAAGATCATTCATATATATATATATAAAACTCTTCATTCAAATCCTCTCCTGCAAAACCTTAGTTCCCCCAAATTAGAATATGCCGCCGCTTCCTGGGATCTGTGCCATTGTACCCGTATTAACATGCTAGAGGCCGTCCAAAACCGAGCTGTCAGGTTTGCCTACTCCGATTAGTTTTACTTCACTAGAGTCTCCACACTTCAATCTGGAGCTTCTCTTGAACGATTGGTCTGCTGATGCAAGACTGCTTGCCTCTGCCCTTACCATAAGTTATTTTATACTTCATGTGGTACTTCCATAATCATTCCCTCTTATCACAGCTCTCACTGCACAAGTCATCATAAAGCTGTTTACCCATTATCAGCACGCTCTTCGTGCCAGTTCGGTTTTCGGTCTGGAAGCTCCATCAACTTAGCTCTACTTTGCTTAACTGGTTTTATTAAGAATAGTCTTGACAATAATGAATTTGTTGGTTCAGTTTTCTTAGAAGACCTTACTAAGGCATTTGATAGTATTAATCACATGATTTTATTTTGTAAACTTGAAGCATATGGAATAACTAGCCCTGCCCTAGCCTTCATAAAACGTTATTTGTCTGATAGGGAATTTATTGTTTATGCGTGTGAAACTTTTTCCAGTTCTAAAAAACTTAACCAAGAGGTACTACCAGGCTTAATATTGGGGCCTTTGCTTCTTTCTGTTTACATTAATGATATGCCAGACATCACTGACCTAAGTCATTACGTTCTATATGCTGACGATACATCTATAGCTAATAAGTCTCTCTTCTCTAGTAATCAAACTAAATAAGACTCTTGACCACCTAATGAATTGGTGCAATGACAACGATCTAGTCATTAATCCATCAAAAACGTAATTTTTAGTATTCCATTCGCAATAAAAGTCACTAATTATTCCTCCATTAACCTTACGCAATCATTCTAATCCCATTAACGATTCAGTTTCATTTCTAGGGGTTATCCTAGACAGCCATCTGAAGTTTCACCTGCACATCAATCATGTCAAGCTAAGTGCGCTTTTGGTATCCGTGCACTTATCAAGGCACGACACTATTTTCCTCCTTCTGCTTAGCTTTCACTCTATTTTACGTTCATTCATTCACACATTAACTACGGATTAATCGTTTGGGGTAATACATATCTATGTTATTTGTCTTCAGTCCAGCATGCACAAAATCGAGCAATCCGTATCATCACCATTAGTTCACCGCGCTCTAATGCTTTTGGCCTGCTTGAGCAGTACAAAATTTTATGTATAAAAAAATTATTCAGCTACAATTCAGCAATAATGTTTTATAAATTGCTTGATTCCCAGCTGACCTTTCAATATAATCAAAGCAGCTCCCTTAGAAATACAAACCCTACTAGGTTCACTTCTAATTATAATTTTTTGTTACCATCAGTTCACACTAACTATGGTAAAAAAAATCTACATTCGCCCCCATTATACTTTGGAATCGTTTTCTTGCTTCGCTTAAAATACTACCTACATGACACGAACCCCACCTATATATACTGTGGCGAGGAAAGCATATGTCGCCTTGAAGAAGACAAGTCCACTTGTCGAAACGTTGGCTCCTGCATTCACCGTGTTCACGTTTTGCTTATCGAACCTCACCTATATATACTGTGGCGAGGAAAGCATATGTCGCCTTGAAGAAGACAAGTCCACTTGTCGAAACGTTGGCTCCTGCATTCACCTTGTTCACATTTGGCTCATTGTCTTGAATTTCCATCTCCCGCATTCCCCGTCTTTTCTCTGGATACCTACATTTCAGCGTTTCAAAGCTTCGCTAAACGATTTTCTGCTAACCTGTGATAATTTTTCCTAATAAATATTTGTATTTTTATAGTCACCTAACTAATAAGTATCACCCGTTCTTTTTCCTTTTTTTTTTACAGTGTTCACATTGCGCCACATTTTTTTTTCTCTGTTCATTTTTTTTTCCTTTTTGCCTTTAACCGTTGTATAATTTTTGTCACTCCTGTTGTTATTTCTGTTACATCGATTAGAGCATAGTTTGTTGGGTTTTTCTTCCTTTTTCTTTCGTTATCATTCGCTTTTCTTGCAACTAGTATATATTATTATGCTATCCACTTATATGCTGCCAACAATTTTACAATTCTGTTGCAGTTACTAACCGAGGGTCCCATTTTCAGTATCATTACTTTGGGACCCTCGTCTGTACATTACATGTATGTACCTATGTTTTACATATGAATAAACTTCAACTTCAACTACACGAACTCATTCTTCATCAAAACAGCACAGGATCGAAATGCATTGCCTGTGAACACTGTAGATTGCACCGCAACATCGGATTAAATGACATCGAATATCTCATCTGTGATTTTGCCCACACCTCATGTAATAGTCCTTACTGGAACATTTGAGGAAATAAATAAATAAATATACAGTCCCCCTAAAGTTCAAACATCAGCCACATTAATAGAAAGGCTGTGCAATCTACACAAACGATGCTTGTACGTGGTTTACACATACTGGTGCACACAATCTTCATGAATAATACATCGAAGCCAACAAACTGAATTAACATTTTCAATTTAGCTTGTCTTTTCTTGTTCCTTTTGCAATTATGGTAATGAAAACTTCAAAATATATTTGAAGCTCAAATTTATTTGATTCTTCTAAAGCACTTGCGTTCCGAGATATTTATGTTCCAAGTGGACACTTGTTGTGCAAACTTTGCATTCAAAAGTGGGAGACTCAACATGAGGACAAACCTCTCCTTATACGGAATCAGCTGCGTCTATAGGTCTGTCTGTGTGACGAGACTCTCACCTTTGAATGCGAAATTCCCGCACCGACTGAGAAATTTTATTACGAATACAAACAAAATGATGTCTTTGAATATGATTGTCTTCTTTCTAGTATAACTAATATCACAATTGTATAATTAGAAAAGACAATTAAAATTCAAGAAGCACTTCGTTATCCCTAAGTGGATGAAGTGGTGGAAGTGGTGGTCGCAATGCCTATGCTCTTTCAGTCTTAGTTTATTAACGAACACCAAAGATCCTGGGTTCGACTCCCACCAAAGGTTGTGGGTTCTAGTGCCTCATTTAACTCTACCTTAATTAACTGTGCCTAAACTATTGCAGAACAATAAAATTTTTGACGACATTAGGAGGCAACTAACAAAAATTGAACATGTTTCCTCCATAACTGCACTGAAGAGAGAAGTTGGTTGCATCAGGACAGTGGTTGATACAAATACAAAAGCCATTCCCGAAATATCATCACGACTAAACAATTCAGAAGATAGGGCTCTTCATTCCAACCTTGTGTTTTCGGGGGTAACTGATACTGAGCGTGAAACGTGGCAAGAATAGGAGAATAAGATCGTGGAACTTCGTACTTCTAAGCTTAACATAAAGTTAGACCCCTTAGATATCGAGTGCGCTCAGAATTGGAAAATACAGCTCCAACAGAAACAGACCTATAATTATCAAATTAGCACATTTCAAGTAAAACAACGCATTCTTTCAAATGCTAAACAACTAAGAAAGACCAACCACAGCATATCAGAAGACAACTCAGCTAACACTTGCCATGCATGTAAGCAACTAATCGAGTGCGGCAAGTCACAGCAGAAACCTTTTAAACTTGGTACGATGAACTAATCATGGAGAACAGAACTTATAAGTATGATACTACGAATAGAGTTATATCAACTTCATAGCTACCATCACGCACTACCGCAAAACCAGATAGCATCCCTGTATCATTCGTTTATACCAACATTAGAAGCTTGTTGCCCAAACGCGAAGCAATCTGTAGCCTCATCGATTTTCTGATTGCAAGCTTCTTGTACTAACAGAAACGTGGCTGAATTCCACTATCGATAACACAGAGCTTAATTCTTTCCTCCCTGGTTTTGACATTTTTAGGCAGGATCGTGAAAGCAAATGTGGAGGAAGTGTTCCGACAGCTGCCCATCGCAGCCTTTGTTGTTCCATTGTCAATATCACTTCACCTTTAGAAACTTTATTCGTATTGTGCAGTTCTTTATACCTACAAATTATCGGTGTATGCTATCGACCTACCGATGCAGATGCTTCCTTCACTATTCACTTCCACGAGACACTGCAAACTGTTATGTCATTTAGTCATGTGCAACTACTCCTCTTAAGTGACTAACTTTCCTAATATAACATGGTCCGAACCAGCCATAACACTCTCCAAGAAGAACCTCGAATGTAATTTTCTTAACACATGCCTCACCTTTGGTTTGACGCAGCTAGTATCTACCCCAACGCGAAAAAACAAACAGTGCTCTTACATACTCGACCTCATCTTAAAATCTCATCCTGACAGTTTCTTCTGTAACACATCTACCAGAACTAAGTGATCACTCAGTACTGCATGCAGAATTATCCTGGCAGCTACCTCAGTGCAAAAACCAAAAAAGAAAACACTTTACCATAAAGGTGATCACATCAGCATCAACAATGCACTAACCTAGTTTTACAGCTGGTATATTACCGATTTCACAAAGTGCACAGTAGACACCAACTGGACACTTTTTAAAAATAAAATGATCGAACTCACCGAGACTTACATACCAACTATCATCTTAACCGAGTGACCTTCGTCCCCATGCTTCAACAACACATTAAAATGACTAAACAATAAAAAGAAAAGATTGTTTCGCATAGCCAAGCATTCCAATACCGCTCCAGCCTGGGAAAAATATTACGTCAGTGAAAAGGCATTTGATTATTTGGCCGCAACAGCTAAATGAACCTTCTACTCAACAACACTCCCTAACATGCTGCAAAACAATCCCAAACAATTCTAGAAATACATTAGCCCAAATAACCGTAAACAATTATTATGCCATCTTTCCCCGTCATGACCACACTTTTAAAATCGAACGCTTCACGTGTTGCACACTAACTTATGCCAGATCGTTCAAACCGCGCACCATAACCGAGTGGAATAGCTTGCCATCACACATCGCAACCGTCACCGACATAAATGAATTCCAAAAACTTATAATCATTAATGAAAGTGCGTAAACCTTTCTTGTGTCATGTGTCACTTTCTTGTTTCTTGTGTCACTTCATCCCGTCATAGCCATTCAAAGGCTGTTTATCCCCCTCCAGCTTGCACCACTGCTCATCTTAACTCCTTCGTTCAAACAGCAAAAGACTGGAATCATCTATCTGCTGAAGCGGTGCACCACTCCAGCCATTCATTGTTCAAGGCATTAATTGAAAATATGATCTAAATATGCCTACCCCTCATGTAAAACCCCAAATAGGGTATTTGAGGTACAAATAAATAAATAAATAAATAAATAAATAAATAAATAAAATAAATAAAATAAACTTCACCTTAACACTGAAGATTGAGGGTTCAACTCCCATCAATGGTCATGCATTCGAGTGCTGTAATGAACTCTGCTGTTAAAGCAAAGTTAATGCACAGGTTTAACTAAGACAAAGGTTGTGGGTTTGAGTGCCTCAATTAACACCAAAGGTCGTGGGTTCGACTCTCACTAAAGGTTCCGGTTTCGCAACTTTTAGGACCATCATGTGGTCAAGCTAACGCCGACAACTACGCCAAATTTTCCACCTCATGAACCATATAATGCTTCAACTTGTTACCAATACTTGACTTATCAAAAGTTGCGTCCACCAAAGTGCATAAGCCACCTGTGAAAGCAGCTGTTGCGCAACTGGTGTAGTGTTTTTACAAAAGTATTGGTACATTAACTCTGAAGGCACTGTATGTGCTACAGCTGTAACATGCACAATATATGCAACATATGCTTTGTCAAGAGGCACATGAGAACTTTCAAGCCTACATATGGAATGTCGAAGTTGACTTTGTCAATGAGAAATGTGCCAGTACCAAGATAAACTTGGCACCAAAAGCACAAAACACTGTATGCACCTTGAAAGCAAATGTCTGAAAGCATATGTGTGAGCACGCATTTTGCCATGTTAAAAAGCAGCACAACAATGTATTCGGTAAGTCCTTACGTGGTTCATGAACTTTTACAGTGAAGGATTCAGTTCTTTTTAAAGCACTACAAATTATTAATTCCTGCTGAGCCATGTCATGGTGTTCCTGGTGCATTGTTAGTGCTAGAACTGTAGAGTTTGAAGGAGTTCTCACGCTCTACACTTTTGAATGCTGAAGATATGAACACCATTATGCAACCCTGTGTCACGTCTGATCACTCATACAACAGCCAAGGAATACTTGAAATGGGGCACCCTGTAGGACCTTACATCCCTAAGGAGAGAAGAATATTACTAGCTTCTCGCATACAACATATTGCCTGCAGTAACTGCTGTCAGCATCATTATAGTCAATAATCACACACATTTCAATAACAAGTTCTACCACTTTCTTTTATACTCGATGCAGAAATCGCTTTCAAATCAATGTACACAGGTGAACTCTATACTCCATCTCAGAATAGGGCAGTTTTGCCACATGGCAAACAAATGCTTGACACACGATGTTGTACAGTATTTACATAATCAGCACACCCTTTGCAGAAGGTTGAGTGATTGTTGCTTTTCAAGCACAGAGGGAAGAACACACTTTGACATGTTTCATTAAGAATACACAGTGATTGGCAAGCAACATGGGCATTTAGAAATTGTAGAAAAGTGACCCAGTGCTAGCAGACTAGTCTACTAAAGAGAAGATAAGACAGGTGCATGCATCATGCTCCAGAACATTGATTCACAAATAACTTTGAAGGCCAGTGTCCAGCAGATGACCTTCAGAAATACAGCTATAAAAATTAATGAGCCATATCTTATGTGCTTCATTATTCACATAACAAAGCAAATACATTACCAGTGTATGACAGAAATAAGTTTAGAGACCTGTGCAATGTATGGGCTAAGCTTGAGTGATGTTGACTCTGAAAGAAAATTGTCACCATTTCTCTTGCCCAGTGTACTAAAAACAATGCAAAAAACGCCCTGGAAAATAAAATAACGGGGGGGGGGGGGGGGGGGGGGGCAAGTAACATCTTGCAGTAACTTAGCGGACAATATGGTTGCGTTCACACCATTACCAGCGCTAATGTGCAAACTAAATTGAAAACTTCCATGCAGCTGAGCCATATAAACTGCTGCATCTAAATGTGCATGGGTTTTTACAGGCACAACATGGAATCACAACCAGTTAACAAAGTGAAACAGAAATACAAATAAAGGAACTAATGCAAGAAAAGCACAAGTGAAAGTGAGAAAAGTATCTATGCAGTACCATGCAAGTATTACGAGTCTTGACAACAAGGGGCACTACATCAAGATAACATGACACTATGCCAAAAAACCCATGATGTACGTAGTACAACTGTATGCAGACAATGTGTGCCAATGTTGCAACTTAAATTTAAATGACAATTGGAGATGAGATATTGATGTTTCCTAACCTAATACTTCAATTTAAACTGTCTCCAGTCAACAATGTCTAAAGAGAAACAAGGAAAGCATTCTACGTAGCAGTAACATTTCTTGTTAACTTTCCTTTGGTAACTTTACAAATAAACATACGAAAAGACAAAAAAAAAAAGATGTTTAATGAAAACAACAAGCAAAGCAGGACTCGGACACACGTAAACAATTGTGCAGGCTGACACTATAAATCATTCATTGCACCGAAGAACTCAATTTTTGAGTGTGCACCACACTTATTGTGAACAAAACACATTCCTGTGCTTTCAAAGTCCCACTGCTTCATCAGTGTCATGTCCACATGGATGTGATGAATTTTGGGCTTTTGCTAAACTGTTTCTGCTCAACAAACTAACAACACATTCCTTACTTTAGGTTTCACACAATGTGAGCAGTGAAAGATGCATCATGCACACACAGAGGTAAAACCAAGATAAGTAAAAAACTGTGGTCATTCCCCTTACATATCTTAGAATTTTTACTTCTCTTATAAGCAAGTACAGCAGGAGCCAAATTAATATAGCTTCATGCAAGAGACATGACAAAAAACTATATAAGCCACATAAACGAATTTACACATGTAAAAAAGGGTGTTTCTGATTCAAATTATTTAAACTGTTTCAAAGCAAGTGCACCATAATACTGCAGCTACAATACACATGGGCCAACATCACACAAACTACACCTGCTGTAAAATTTGAGTCAATGATTAAAATGCTACATTTAACCTTTCAGGCACAAACTACTTAAGGAGCACCTCCCCTCATCCCTTAAATTCTGTGCTACTGTGAACTGAAACATTGTGCTGAAAAAAAAAAAAGCAAGTTCTTTGCTCAAAAGTGTCCTAACTTGATTCTAAATAAGTGCACCACTGTCTTCAGGCATAATGATGTGTTTCAAGGAGCTAATCCACCAAACCAATGGTTTTTCATCACTGTTTTATAGTTTACGAATGAGTTGTGTTCGCACCATTTGTTCTGCTAAGAACATGCATACGTACTGTGCACATATACATATATAAAAACAGCAAGGACACAAATGGAATCTCAAACGGGTAAATATAAACAACCAACAGCTGCGATAGTTAATCGACAATCCAGATTAATCAGAATTCTTATTATTGCCATGCTACTGGGGTACACAATGTGTAACGCCAAAATGTAATGCCATCCAGTCGGAAAGCAAACCAGAAAGACATATGTCTTAGTCTATACAGCTGGACAATGAACGTTCAGTTTTTGAAATGCCAACAATAAGAAGCGCGTTTGTTCTATAGTTGCATTACTCTACAAAAAAAATTGTTCAAAGTCTTGATACAGCAAAAATTTGATCAACTGAGTATGACAGAATTTACACGATAGCGGAAGCAAAAAGAGCCCAACCTATTGCCTCTTGCTTTATACTTTGTTCTAGTCTCTGGGTAAAAAGTAGTTCAACCTTTATTATTACCTTGCCTTCTAAGCTCAGAGATACCAATATTTTTTTTTGGTGGCGGTGGCATTAACTTTTGGGAAGAAAAATATATGGTGGGCCCCAGTGCAGTGCTGGTAGTTCTTTGTACTACTGTACTGTACTACACTGCACTAACCAGTACTGCTGGTACAGTGTTGGTTCATCCAGTAGATACCAGCACACCAATCTCATTGCTGCATGCAGTACTCAAAGTCCACTGAGAAAGTATTCGTGACTCAGCAAACCCTAAAAACCCCCAACAGTCGAGCACAGCTTGCCACAGTGTCACAGCACAAAGCAAACACTGTTTAATACTTGTTGGGGGGCTAGTTGGTGCATGTTTCCAGAAGAGGGTTGTAGCGCCGAAAAAGACAACACACAGCAAGTGAGACGGGACAGGTGCAACTTCCAACTGCTTATTTACCGTGTATGCGAATGAATATAAGGACAAATCAATATGGGTAGCAAGAACCACACATGCGCACGAGGGTTTTTTACAGAAGAAGCGGATAAAAGATAGGTGAGGCACACACATATCTCACGCCCGTGTATCTAAAGAAGCAGTTTCATTCTTATAAATGGAGATAAATGGGTAGATAGATTGACAAGTGTGTGGCAAGGCTGAAAGAAGCAAAGGTTTTAAACAGAAGTAAGGACCAGAGAACCCGTGAACTGTTGGAGGCGTTTTATATTAAAAGAAACTATAGCGATTGTGTTAGCGCCCCATCTATCTCCATTTATAAGAATGAAACTACTTTTTTAGATACAAGGGCATGAGATACGTGTGTGCCTCACCTATATTTTATCCGCTTTTTTTGTAAAAAACCCTCGCGTGCATGTGTGGTTCTTGCTACCCATCTTGATTTGTCCTTACATTCATTCGCATACGCGGTGAATAAACAGTCGGAAGTTGCGCCTGTCCCGTCTCGCTTGCTATGTGTTGTCTTTTTTGGCGCTACAACCCTCTTCTGGAAGCAAACACTGTTGCTCTTACACACTTTGCAAGGACATACATACAAGACAGCAGAGTTGTGGGCACTAAATCTAAGTGTACTTCAACATAGAACTCAACGACAGAAACTAAAATTATTATTCAGCAGTATGCTTGACTAGAGTTTGTGACTAGACCTGTACACTAAGCCTGACATGTATGCTGTACAGACAGTCACAAGCTCTTGTCAAGCACAGATTCAGGAGTGGAATAACAGGAACACTGCCCGTGCCAGCCACACTCATTAGTTCACTACCTTAACACAGCTACACCATCATGCCACAAAAATTCTCTTCAGAAAGAACAAAATGAAAGCTTATGGCTAAGGCAGGGAAGTCAGTGAATGTTGTATCCTGAAGTTGCAGGTGGCCACGAGTTGTTGCACAATAGTTGGCATGCGCAGCTCCAGCTGCCAGTTCTTAAAGTAAGCCACAGTAATCTGACTAGAGCAAGGTCCTTGTTTCTAAAAACTTCCACGACTTTTGCGGCCAGATGGCACTTCATCAGCATTGTCCAGCCTTCTGTAGTGTCCGTTGTGCCTCCTCTGGCGCTCATGCCTGCCTTCCAGAATCAGAGCCAGAATCTGCAGTACATGGATGTCATGTAATGAAGACAAACTAGGAACAGGAGAAAGAACAAAATCTTCTAAAACAATCTTCCGAGATCATAAGAGACCAACAAACACTGACACCAAGGACAACATAGGGGAAATTACTTGTGCTTAATAAATGAAATAATGAAACGATAAATTAATGGAAATGAAAGTGGATGAAAAAACAACTTGCCGCAGGTGGGGAACGATCCCACAACCTTCGCATTTCGCGTGCAATGCTATACCAAATGAGCTACCGCAGCGCTGTTTCCCCATCCACTTTCTTGGGTATTTATGTTTCCTAGTAGCACCCTGGGAGTGTTAGCCAGCGCCACCATTCACAGACCTTGGTGGCGGATGTGGAACATCCATGCTTCGGCCTTAGTTGTGGCATGCTTCAGCCAGCGTGCTGCACTTTATGAGAGTTCTGCAACCAGGCTAACTGGCGGCATCAGTGTCCTAAAATTAGCAGGACAAACATCAGCGCACTTTTGTGTTACGGTGTAACTCTGGTTAAATCAACTGCAGTTTTATTTAAGTGATGGAGGTGAATGTAGTAGCAATTCAATGCAGTGAGTGTGTGCGTGGGTGCACACTGGCACCCACGCACAAAGCATTTAATATTTCTTTCGACTTTGCTTAGGTTATTGCTCGCAAGCACCATCAAAGCCAACATGCAGCTGCTGCTGCTGCTCCGTTCAAACAGCGCACTGCTATCGCTTTTATTGCTGCTACCAAAACTGCAATAGGTAACTTCAGCGACACATTTTCACTCATGATAATAATCTGAATTAATGTTTACTGGTTGTCGTAGCAATTGGAAAATGTGCTGATACTGCTTTAAGTGGCAGTAATGGCAAAAGCTCGCCATCTGGCCATTTAATATTTTGGTAACTGAAACGGTTCTCGACGTGTTCGTTTCTTGACTTGACCGCAGTGCAGCATGCACTTTTGGTGCCAACAGCTAGGGAAGGAAGAAATAGAGGAGAGTACCTCAGAAAGCCAAGAAGACAGGAAGAGAAGGAGAGAACAGTCACGATGCAATGCTGTGCACCTTTATTGCTGGGATATTAGATGGCCGAACCAAATGCATTGCAATATAGGAGAGCCAAGGAGATAGGAGATAGCCAAGGCAGGGTGGCTGTGACGAAAATTCGCCACCTGCCAATGTGTTGGGCAGCAAACTGTCGCAACAAGTTTTCCCCACATTGAGCGGCTCAACAGTGACAGGCTGAGATCACATGAACAGGTTAGCCTGATCAGTGTTCAGCTATTACGCAAGTGACCAGCGAACAACTACAGCGAGCGTGCCTAACAAGGTAGACCGTGCGCCTATTGGATGGAACAGGGTAAGTTTGTATGTAGGTGAAACCATCAAGCTGAATTTGCACAACACAGCTTCAGCTTCAACTGCCAGTGTTGTGCAGTCAAGGTCAAATGCGACACATCTGCACCTCATTGCAAGGCTCCAAATTTATTTTGACTACCTGGGCTTCTTTAATATGCACCAAAAGCATGATACATGAGCGTTCTTGCATTTTGCTTTCATTGGAATGTGGCTGCTGCAGCAAGGAATCGAATCAGTGACCTTTTGCTTAGCAGCACAACTCCAGTCACTGGGGCACTGCAGAGGATGGTTTTAGCATTTCCCATGTCACCACTTTTGATGACAACTTATAACAGTGGCAAAGAAGCAAAAATTGTGTCAAGCCGAGTGGAAAAGCCTAGAAAACAATGCTTATGCTGAATGCATGCTCTTCTCGAGAGCATATTAAACCAAAGCTTTCTTTGCCTTTTCCTTCGACTTCCCCACTGCTACTGCTACTACTGCTGCTGCTGCTGCTGCTGTCTGGCACACTGCATTGGGGGGTGGTTCAGAGCGTGTATATAGTACATGGAAGGAGTGTGGCAGAGAAGAAAACAGACGCTCATTTGCACTGCACCACATCGAATGTGCACAATGCCCTCTGGAGCTCCCGGGTAGTCGCTGCATTAGCCTCTTGACAGCTGTAATTATCTGTGACCCCACGCAAGCGCTTACCTTTCTACCAACATGCAAGTCCAGAGGGAAGCTAGATTGAATGGAAGAGAGGAGGGGGGAGAGGAGGCAGAGAATGTGTAGAACCAATGCATTCGTGAAATGAGTGAATAACAGTTCCCATACAGATACAAGAGAAGGGGGGGAGAGGGGAATAAGGAAAATGTGACGTGAGAAGGCAAGGAAACGCTGGATAAACTTAAGTATGGTGCGGTGCATTTCTGCTATTTCCAAAAAATAAAACTATGCAAATATGTCTAACGGACAACCTACGCAGGGCGTGCAGGAGCAGAGCCGCATTAATTAAAGCGCACCGCAGGCTCTAGACGACAACCGAAGCGGTCGCACATCAAATCAACACTGCCGTGCCCACCACAATAGCTTTGCAGCTATGGCATTGCTCGAGGTCGTGGATTTGACTGAGACAGTCGCATTTCGACGGGGGGGAACTAAAAAACACTTGCGCACATTGATTTAGGGACACATTAAAGAACACCACGGTGCCAAAATTAATCCAGAGTGCGCCACTACTGCCTGCCTCATAATTCGATTGTGCTTTCGGCACTTACAGCGCCACAATCCAATTCAAGTTCAATGCTTCAGCCATGATGTGATGTGCCCTGTGAAGCAATGACAATGCACCACCTTCTCAGAGGTTATGAAATATGGCGCACAACGCCTCAAGCAAACACCTCTCCCTTTGTGTTTTGTGTACTACGAAAACAGCAGTGGTGCATGCAAGGTAACATTTAACATTGACTCACCACTCTCATGTTGGAAAAACATTCGTTGTCAACATCACTGCTAATCATCGTCAATCAAAACAAACAGAACAGAAAGCTTCACTTACATCGATCCCCACAGTGCATGGGATCTGCATAATTTTTTCATCATCTGTTCTGACCTACCCGAACAGCCATAGGTGATTTTTTCCAGCAGGCCGGCTGAATTTGCCACCTCCTTACATACTTGGCCTAACGGGCCCTCCATTTCCTGTGCTTTTTCTGGCAGGCTGGCCGAACTTGCCACGCCCGCACACTTGGCCTAGCGGGCCCTCTGTTTCTTGTGCGGGAAAGCCACCACTCCCTACTGCCTTCCCCTCACTTTTGGCTACTAACACGTTTGGCTTGTCACTGCATGCAGCTGCCTCGGTAATCGTTCCATGGTCGTCTGACCGCTGCTCAATAGGCGACACGCCTATCAGTCTCTGAGTCTCCTCCCGTAGTTTTGCTCTGAAAGCTCCCACACTAGAGAAGAATTTTCGTTGCTCCGTCAGCGTTTGCTCTGACCCATTCGAAGAGCCATAGCTGACTTGCTCTTGCAGGCTGGCTGAAATTGCCGCCTCCATACACACCTAGCTGTTCATTGAAAGCTGTCCCATATACAGCTTCAACAGCTGCAGGTTGTTATTGGAGTCAATTGTGGCAAACACCACCCGCTTCTCACACCTCCTGGTCTTTCTCTCCGCAGCTGTAACAGAAAACTCTCTCCCGGGCCTCCAACGCACGTGCACTGTCACCGGGTGCCTTCGTTTCTTGCGCTACTTTAGGTGCATCACCCTCTTTCTCCTGAGGTGTGCCGGGGGAATTTGAAGTCTTGGGTTTAAAATCCCTATGGAAAGACTTGTTAAACTATGACTCTCTTGCGGTAGCCAAATGCCTTGTCATCTAATTAGTGACACGTATGAATGGATTAACGGGATTCCCACTGTCCCTATCTACTATCTAGTGAAACCACAGCCAAGGGAACAGGCTCGGCAAAATCAGCGGGGAATGAAGACCCTGTTGAGCTTGACTCTAGTCTGACTCTGTGAAGAGACATGAGAGGTGTAGCATAAGTGGGAGGTCACGGGGTACGGCCTCGCTTCGGTGAGGTCCTTGTGGCTGCCAGTGAAATACCACTGCTCTCATCGTTTTACTTACTCGGTGGAGTGGGAAGCGGACCATTGAGTTGGCCACACTTCTAGTGCCAACCGATGGGCCCCAGGTCTCCCTTCGGGGCGGTGCCAGTCGGGCCTGCGCGACCTATTCCGAGGTTGTTACCCTTCGACTTCTCGGCACCATATATCAATTTGTCGCTCCTCTCTGATCGTCAAGGCGTACTACAGAAACTTCATCACATGGAGCAATTCTCAGCAAGTTCTGCCGCTCTCTCTTTTTTCACTCATTCTGTCGGTGCACTTATGTGCGACTTGGATTCTCGGTTGCATTCACAAGTAGTCCTCACCAAGAATAGGCACTTTAGTCTGTTTCAGTACTTCCGTGCAGCAGAGCCAAGGCTACATGACCCGGGAGCGCAGATTCTTGCGCAGTGACATGTAGTGCCACAGTTCGGAAGCAGGTGGACGACTAAATGGCATTGACAAATGGTGTTGTCGACGGCTGTTCACTTTAAAGCTTCTCTGCATGTCACAGGGCGGTGTAATGCGCGATTTTGCCTTGCACTTTAATAAAATATTTATTCAGGCTCTACGTACTGAACACAAAGACTTCTTGTTCAAATGAAAACATGCAGAGAACAAGAAAATTAATGCAATGCTGCCACAAAGACATTAATTTGCATTTAAAAAGTACAAATAATTATTGATCTGACAGTGACTAAATTCATACATGTAGTCTGAACAGCCAAACCCCGCAATTGAATCCCTCTTGGGTAGTGCTTCGTCCTTCGCAAAAATGCGTCTGCAGACTTGCTTTTGTGGTATCATTCCTAGCTGCTCCGTTATGCGAAAAGATTGAATAAGTTGGTGTTGAACATGCCTGGAATGGCGAAGGGGGAGTGCGTTAAACGCGCATGAATTCTAATTAACAAATTGGCTGCACTTACGAGCGTCAGTGAGCACACTGTGTACAAGTGGATGTTACAAGAAGGATCAAGGGATGGCAGCACCATCCTTTGCAACATGCTGGCCGAGTGTTTCTTCTGAACCCTCCACTTCCGCCGTCTCTGCAACCCTCCTTCTCCTCTGCATCTTGAAATATCTTGAAACAAACACCTTATCGGTGTCAGAGCCAATACGGAACAACTTTTCCACCATTGCTATCATAACAACTGATCTCGCTGCGCAGTTGCAGTCGTTGTGGGTGATGCCGCCGCCTGCACTGCAGCACTCGCTGCTAGCAGACAACAGGGCGAGGAAGGGCACCTTTACGATGCATTCGCCCCCCTGATTGGTCGAAGAAGCCTGTAGCTTCCACAGTGCTGCACGGAAGTATTGAAAGAGAATATAGCAAGAGCCACTGGAGGAACAAAATGAATGTTACTTAACTATTCAAACTTAGGAAGAAGACGAACTGCATGGCATTAGAAATATGTTTACAAAAGTCTTTCAACAAACTTGGTGATAGCGGCAATCATCCTCGAGCACTGGACTGTTAATCCTGGGCCCGGCAGGACACGTGGCACACACGTTCCACGTATGCATGAAGCAGACTTCCTCATGATTCTAAGTTCCGTTGACTTACGAAGTCTTGCCGATATATGCACCAAGGTGGGCAGAGCGCCACGTGACCTGTTTGCCACCATCACAGCTGCAGTGTCATGTAGCTGTGGTTGCTTATCGATTGGTATGGCAAACAATCGACAGGATGTCGGCAATCCCCACAATCTCAAAACATGATACTGACCAACCAATCACTCAAAGTGCGCTCTATCATGATTCTTGACAGGTTGCATGCTGAAGCGAGTTGGCACTCAATGGTAGACAAAATCTGTGATATGTCAAGGTTTGCACTGCTTACTTGCTTGTACAGTCGAACTCGGCTATATCGAACTCGCAAAGAAACGCCTATCAGTTCGATATCGGGCATAATTCGATATAAGCCTGCTAAAGAATTGGACGTCATAAAAGCACATACCATTTATAAGATCACTTTATTGATAAAACTAGCTTAGTTTCGCATGAAATAGTCCTATATTTTCATCTGCTTGGGCAATTTCGCTGCCTGCAATGCACGCACTTCTCCACATTGTCTAAAGAGTCGGAGCAGCTGGGGCCACAACCTTCCTCATTCACCCAGAAGGAACAGACAAGTGCAAGTGCACAAACCGCCTCGAAGAATATGGGCAAAGGACTGTTGTCGCTTTCCTCATTGTGCCCACTTTCACTTGTGCTCAGTACGATGTCGGCGATGTAGTCTTTGTTTTTGGGCTCTTTCTTGGTTGCGACACCATCATCTGCACTCACAAACTCATCGACCATTATTTCGTAACGACTTCCGGAAATGATGACAGTTCGCTCCAAACTTCAGCAACACCGGCAATGGCTTCGTCGCACTCATCAGAATTTACAGTCACCACCGGGCACTTGGAAGCCGGCACGTTTGAAGCAATTTCGGATGAACCACTTGTACACCGCCATGTGTAGCTGTCGGGCGCCATGGGCACCGAGTTGCTAGTTTGTCCGCTTTAGCTCTAATCTCCCCATTATTCTTCAAGATCATGCCAAGAGTGCTTCTCGGAATCTTGCACGCTGCAGGAGCATCCGACTTATTACTGCGTTCCGATTCGATTTAGGATTTCGAGCTTCACGGCGAAAGGCAAATTCTGCCGCTTCATCAAGGCAACACTGTTATAGTATACTCTAGTACACTATAACACTGCGGGAGAAGGCCCACAAGGTGCAAATACAATGAACCAGAAAAGCAGCGAGACAACTCGCACTCGCGCCATCTTGCACGATAAAGACACAAGAGCTTCTGATTGGCTGTCTGAGCAAGTGCTGCGGGTGGGCCAGGATAATTTTTTGCAGGGGGGCTTGCCCGACACATTCCTTGCCGCATCGAGCAAGCCGTTGCCACGAGGGGAAACCCCCCGCCACAAGGGAAAGCCTTCTTCTGGGGGCACTTTAGCGCTGCTTGACGTTCGATATATCGGGAGTTGCTGCTATTTTTGTTCGATGTAAGCGTAATTATTGCTATATATACTCGTAACTATATAGTGTTCAGAAAATGTGCGATATCAGAATAACTCAATGTAAATGGGTTCAATACAGTCCGGTTCGACTGTACCCAACACTTGTGTTAAGAAATTGCTGTTTTGTATTAGCCAAACATAGGCATACATAAGGTTGTTTCAATATCTCTCCTTCTCAAATATTTGAAGTGTATACATAACGTCTAAAAAGGAGAGGAATTTCAACATACCAATTTGAGGTAACTGTCACAGATTAGTTGTTCCTTTCAGAATTTTATGTGAGGTCTGCTGTACTTCACATAGAACTGGATAACACTACTGATAACAATACACCATGATTCCTAGAGGCTATGTCATCTTGGTCAGGCATCACTGATTGGCCCAGATGTTAATGTATTTGCTTTTTCTGAGAAACATACAACCAATGTGGGCAAATCAATCAACACAAGAGGAAAACTCTAGCCCACATTGTCATATAAGGCACTACTTAGCACAACTTATCACGTAACATATTTCAGAGCTGTCTAAAACCAAAACAAACCTTGCGCTTGTTATGGAAGGCCAAGTACCCAACCACACAAAGCACCACTGCAGTCAAGAAGTAGGCAAAAAAATGGCTGTCATCCTGGGCTGGCAGGAAAAGCATGGCGCCTGCAGCTGCAGAGGCATCAAGAGGCTTTTCTGGACGACTACCTCCAACAGAACCCCCCATGGGCTGCACCCCTAAGGGTGCTGACCCACTGGCTGCAGAGGCAAGGCCTTTCTGTGTTGGCAGGGGTGGCTCAAGCTCCTCTTCTGAGTCAGGCTCCCTCACATGGCCATAGTCAAGGTTGCCTAGCCAATTAAAAAAAAAAAAACACACACACATACGATGTGAAAAGTGTTTCTCTTCTAAGCAGATTACACTCTTGAACATTGCAGTAAAATATGAGATCATGCATCACCTACCTGTCCACTGCAAGACTAAGGCCTCTCCCAGCAATCTCCAATTACCCTTGTTTTGTGGTAGCTGATTACAACTTGTGCCTGAAGATTTCCTAATTTCATTACACCACCTAATTTTCTGCCGTCCTTGACTGCACTTCCCTTCCCTTCGCACCCATTCTGTAACTCTAATGGTCAGCCAGTAATCTTCCTTACGCATTACATGGCCTACCCAGCTCCATTTTTTTCTCGCCCAGGGAGTGAATAAAAATATGGCTGCCATGTTCCAAACAGGAGATTAGGAATGCCTTCTTTTTTTTTCTCTAGCGTGGAACTTCACCTCTTCTTCTAGTATCCCCCGACAACAGTCACACTCGATGCGAGTGCATGCGGCAAATGCATGCGCCATTATGTCTTCATCTTTGCTTTCTCACCAATATGCCGCTGTCCTCTTAAGGGGAGGGGGGTGCAGCACAAACCTGTGCCCATTGTTTAAAGATGGTTTCTGCCTTGTGTTATTATCCCCTCTCCAAGAACGCATCATCCCGATGTGTAAAGCGACGAAATTGTTGACAAGCTGTTGTCCATACTAAAGTGGTATATGGTACCGAGTAGATGTGTTTGGTAGAATACTCACTGCCTGTCATAATATGGCTTCATTCTGACCACATGAACAGTTTCTGTTCAATGTCGCCATCGTGATGAGCTCACTTGTCCTTCCGGTGTAACTTGATAGTTTAAGGGACTGATACGGCGAAGTACTCGGTAAGGGCTGAAATAATGGCACAAAAGCTTTTCAGACAGGCCGCACGTCCGCATGGGTATCCACACCCATACTTTGTCATCCGGTGCATACTCGACTTCTCTTCGCCGCAAGTTGTATCAGTCCACATTGATGCAATGCCTTTTTGTTGAATGTGGTGTCGCGCCAGCTGACGTGCTTCTTCGCCCTTTGTGTAAAGTCGCTGATGTCAGGGTTCTGTTCTGCACTGTCGCTAACAGGCAGCATTGCATCTAAGGGTGTGCTTACTGTTCGGCCAAAAACAAGATGGAATGGCGTTACTTGAGTGGTCTCTTGCAAAGCGGTAGTGCAAGCGAATGTTACATAGGGTAGTATTTGACCCATGTACGGTTCTCTAAGTCTACATAAGTTGACAACATAATGGTCAGCATTTATTATGTTTTTCAAGCATAGGAGGTAGCCAATTAACAAGTATTTCTAAAGGTATGGAAAGGTATGGCTAGCTTATGCCTAGACAATCTATATGTTTACCTTGCTTCAAAATGCTTTGGATGCTTTTTTTGATCCTGAAAAAAAAAACCTGCAGACTTTAGTGACCCCTTCGGCAGAGTCTTTTATCAACGGCATGTGAAATGCATGTGAATGACATGCGTCTCAGTATTGCTTTTCTTTCCAGTAAAGAAAGCTAACAACTCAATAAAAAACACTTTTAATAATTTACAACATTTAATAGGGATGGAAACATCGTCACTTGCATGCAGAGGTCATAAATATATACATGGTGTCCCAATTAACTATCATGCACCAAGATCTAAAAGAAAAGCAATGCGTTACTTGAAGAAAACCTAGTGCATATTGTTTCCATTACAGTAGAGTAGCTGCCAGTAATTTTTTTGTTACTCAGATTTAATTAGGTAATTGTAATTATATAACTCGAGACACGCTATCATAATTATCAAAGTGTCAATGAGGCATTTGCAGGCACAGCCAAGGGACATCTGACTGCGGTATTTTCAGTGACGTGCTAACTGTGTACGAATTTTTTACGATTGATAAGTAAACCCTATTAAATATGCCGAATACGACGTGACTGTGCTCCCACCCGCATCATAAAGCAGCACTCTCAAACAGGCTCCTTCTGAGATAGCCAGAAGAAAATGAAAGAAATATAGAAAAATTCACCACCCAAGCACTCCATAAACATGGTTAACCTTCGAAGCTGAAACATGCGGCCCCGGTGTTTATCACTGGGTTAATCCTAACAGTTAATTAAATGACGGCTTCGTAGGCTGCTGGACCTTCGGTACGCAGTTGCTGCTTGCGCAGTTGCTGTGCGCATTTATTACAGTAGGACCACGTTCATACATTTTGGATGCTAGAAAAATGTACTGAACGGGGAAATGTACAATCCAATGTAACTAAAAAAATTTGACGGACTCAACTATTGTTCACATCTACATAATGTGAAGCGTCGCGTGGATCGTTGCGGCATGAGATGAGACGCTGACGTGCATTGAGCTGGTGGTGCTCGGGCAGCCCGAGAAGTGTTTTGTTGTTTTCCTATTGCACAGTGTTTTAAGAGGGAGAAGGGAAACCGATACGAAATTGAGCTGGTGGGCGACACCGGATGCTGCCGAAGCGAAACGTGATGCCCACATTGCGCCACCTGCAGCAGGGAGCGGCGGCACGTTCGGATTATCGCCTACTAAAAGCGCGCAGTACGCTACCAATGGCACCCCGCACTGTAAAATAGATAGGTGAAGATGCTTACCGCGATAGGTTTGGCGGCGATAGCTGTGAATACGGCGTGCGACGACTGGGGCGGAGATTTGCTGGTACCAGAATAAGAAAATGTGCGCGCTGTCATTTTCACGCGAGACGGGCGGCTATGTATTGTCCTCGATCGTGCGCACCTTTTCTTGTTCACATGGGATCTGGTGGCCGGAGAACGTATACGATAGCAATCTGCAACATGGAATGGCGATGCGTTTCGGTAATCGCCTATTAAAAGTGTGCGCTATGCTTCCGACAGCACCACGCACTGTGAAACAGATAGGCGAAGATGTTTATCACAATAGGATTGGCTGTGATAGCTTTGAATGCCGCATGCGACGACCCCGAAGAAGATTTTCTGGTACCGAAGTGAGAAACTGAGTGTGCCCTGGCACTTTCCCATTCGACAGGTGGGCGAGTACTGCGGTGAAGCTGCCACGGCGGGCAGCTATATAGTGTTCTATAGCGCCTGGAGAACGTATCATAAGATTGAAGTTTGGCGACATACTTAACGTTGGTGACGAAAAATAGCATGCTCAGGTAACATATAAACTGATCAAAAATGAACGTAACTCAAGTGGTCTTTTTTGTGTTCTCAACCGCGAACATTGGCGCTGGGAAAACGTACGTAACGGGGACTTATTAACGAGGTTATACTGTATTCCATTACCTTGACATGGTAAAAAATCTCCAGAGTTGCCCTCTAATTGAGTCAACCTTTATGTCCTTGCGGCCAAACCTGCAAGGCATTTGACCATTACTTATATGACTGTTCACTGACTCGAGCCTTGGTGCAGTGGGTGCTCCATCATTTCGGGATGTGTTAGAATGGGGAAAATACTGCCAAATGAATCGGCAGTGTGTATCGGCATTTTTTTCTAACTCTTGTTTAATTCAACCCGACAGATAATTCAGTCAATTTCGTCGGTCTTGTCAGGGCCAAATTAACTGAAGTCAGCTGTACATCTATAAATTTCTTACACCATTTTCAAACATGCCCAATTCAATGACAATGCTAGTTCTAAGATCAACAAAAATAAACAAAAAGTGGGCACTGCCAGTACTTACCCGAACTAGAAGCAGGAGGTATTGCACCCAGGTCTTTTGATAGATCTGGTGACACACCCGTATACTTTTGCAGCCCTTGCCGTGTGGCACAAAAGAGAATAAACAAACAATGTAGAAATAGATGCTGGTATTGTCAAGGCACAAACATGGTGAAGGCCATAGCAGGCGTTAAGCACTCCCCATACACGGGCCGATACCGAAGATAGTGGAATGCCGGGCCGACCCGTGGCGGAGGTGCAGCCGGCATTAAGCACTCCCCACACGTGGGCCGATCCGAAAAAAAATAAAATATAAAAATAAACAATTATGGTGTTTTACGTGCCAAAAGCACTTTCTGATTATGAGGCACGCTGTAGTGGGGGACTCCGGAAATTTCAACCAGCTGGGGTTCTTTAACATGCACCTAAATCTAAGTACACGGGTGTTTTCGCATTTCGCCCCCATCGAAATGCGGCCTCCGTGGCCGGGATTCGATCCCGCGACCTTGTGCTCAGCAGCCCAACACCACAACCACTGAGCCACCACGGCGGGTTTCCCAGTTGATAGTATATTACATAGTTGTGCAGTGCTCTTCCAGGGCATTTGATGCAATGCATTGTTTATTGACGTCATGTCCCAAAATCGCCGGTCTCGTCTATGTAGAGGTATAGGCACATGGTATGATGTATGCGACGCCTGAAAACTACTCTCTGTCCAGGTGGTCCATTTAATTTCACGGAATGAGAAGCACAAATGTGAATGGTCCGCACAGTGCAGCCACCTGGTGGCACAGAGCTCAACCACACACAGTAGCAGTAACGAAATGTATTCTTCTTTGCTGCTGGTGTAAATTTCTTGCAGGAGTGTAATCATTAACACATTGTTTTTGTAAATGTTTAAAATGTTTTACACTTGGTTAGAGCAATATTAGCACTCTGTTTGGCGGGTTAAGCTCTGCGCCAACAGGTGGCTGGACCATGCAGACCGATCAGGCCGCTCACGTAGGTCTATGCTGAAGTTCCTTCATCAGCTTTCGTTTATGCCTCCAGCCATCCATTGAAACGCCCAGCTCGCTTGTGGTTACTGGAATACCAGACAAGTTCGGTGCTGCGACAGAATGCTCGCAACGCACATTGCTTCGATAGCTCTTGCTTGAGGTCGACTACCAAGCAGCTGGCAGAGAGTTTGGAGAGGCTTCATGCACTCGCTCGCTCCTACAGAACTGGAAGTCGACGACACGACGTGCCATCATGATGCAGAGCCAGTGAAGGCGGAGCTTAGCCCCAATCACTCGGCAAGCGAGTTGAGGAGAAAATGGATGACTATGAAGGAGGGTAACTTGTAATCGTCCATAGCTCTCTTAATATGAGACGTTTCACATAAATTGTGGTGCGAATGATTAACTTTAGCTGTACCCTACGTGCCAACAAAATTTGTGCGAACCGTTTCAGGGGCCCTTTAAGCACTCCCCATACGTGGGCCGATATCGAAGATAGTGCAATACCGGCGGAACCTGTGGCGGAGGTGAAGCAGGCGCTAAGCACTCCCCATATGTGGGCCGATCCCAAAGATAGTACAATGCCTGACCGACCAGCAGTGGAGGTGCAGTTCGCCATTAAGAGGCCCTCATACACAGCTTCGCTGGTCATCTTTCTTTAGAGAGTGGAAGGGTACAGTTTTTTGTTGAAGATTGACAATTGTCAATTTCCACAATCAGTGATTGAGTACTAATGTAGTTGCTAATGAACTGTAAAGGTGGGCCAGATATACCAAAGTACTTAAGTTTGTGTAACAAAATTTCATTGTTAATGGTGTCAAATGCTTTAGTAAGGTCAGTGAATATGACACCGACGGACATGTTGTTGTCTATTGCTTGTTCAATGCAATCAGTAAAAGAAAGAAAAGCAAGTTCTGTGGAAAGGCCTTGGTGAAAATGGAATTGATAATGAGACAGCAGATTAAATTTAGAGAGGTACTTTTCTAGACAGTTATAAAACAGTTTTTCGATGACATTAATAAACAATATATACAGATTGGATGGCAATTGTTAATAGAACCTCCGTCAGCTTTCTTGTGCATTGGAACTATTTTTCCAATGTTGAGGTAGCTCAGCTAGCTATTGTCAACCAAAATAGAGTTCTGTGATGAGAGCCAACGTGCCAAGCACTCGGCACATGTCATCTTTCTTGAGTGAAGTATCTCACAAGTGTATGTTAGAGATGAAATGTTATTTCTTCATGCCCAGAGAAGATGCTAGCTCATAAATTAGTTGATCCTAGAATGTACAATTTCAGGCTCCCATGCACACCTCTCCATGATGGGGCTTGTTACATGCACATTTTAGATTGATTCTGCGCTTTCCTTTAGTGTCCTCTTAAAGTAGTGAAGCACAAATAGGCTATTCAGTATAATGTTATCTGCAATTATATCCTTTTTTTTTTCTTTTATTGAGCACACCATCTTACCTGGTCCCTTATCCAGATAAAATAAAGCACATGGTATTAAATTCATCGTTTCAAGTCGTTTCAAGCCCGACTCTAAATCCTACATCTGGTTGGCAGCGGTGAGATTGGCCTACGACTCGGAGACAGCAACGGCAGCTGACGGACGTTGGCACATGGTGACCGACCGGTATCCTGATCAAGTTGGAGGCGACTTGGGATTGACCAACTCTTGCAACTGACTGGATACGGCGAAGAAGGACTGGCAATATGGTGCTACTTCAGTGGGTAAGCGTTTGGTTTTAGCTGTAAGATTTACCAGGCTTCAATTTCTCTGTGTTTTTGGATTTGATTCGCTGGGGATCTTTCACTTGTATATTTTGAATTGCGTGGGTATCGCAACAAGTATTGTGTGACAGCAGAGCCAAAGCTTAAAGTAGCGACCATGGTCCTAATGTGTTTGACGAGAGCTGACATGTGGTTGTGTGAAGAGATCGAGGTAGACGTAGAGTACGACTTGACGGAATCAGAAATTCGTAAGACCATCTTGCAAAGTGGCAATGATGTGAAATTCATAGAACAAATGGGCAAACAAATTCTAAGCAAACGAAAGGAACGGGAATCAATTAGGCAAGAACGCCAAGAGCGTGAGCAGAGACGGCAAAAGCTTGAAAAAGAAATGGAAGCAGTGAAGAAAGAGATACAAAATTTGCAGCAATTAAACGCACGAAGTCAACAGCGGCTTGAGGAATCTGTAGGCTGGATGCAGCAAAAGTAGGAGGAAGTCGATAGCAGATTTTGGTCGAAAGCCGAGAAAAGTAGTACCTGTGAGATTAGCAGCATGTTCATATGTGAACTCAAAGTGCTAGGAGCTAACGAGGCCTTACTGGCAACAGAGGCTGTTAAAGGCCAGAGTGAGAGCGATGAGGTGCTGTGCCAACAGAGGACTGTAGAGACAGCTAGGCCAGCTGCGAACAAATTGGCACAGTTACCGCGCGTGTGCGTCGCATCTCATGGTATCGAGGTCGTTAGCGAAGTACAGGGTACTGTTGACCCGACAGACACGAGCACCCATGTCGAGTCAGATCTGCGTGCTGAAGTGAAGTGCCAGCTGGACGATGCAGTTGAGGGCAGCTCTCAGGATTGCGAGCTCCGTAGCTCAAGGGAAGACCATAACATTGTTCAGGGATTGGTGCAGCTCTCCGCCAGTCTAGGTAGCCAAGAGAGGGATGATTTAGTTAGGAATCCTTCAGACTGTGCGCGTGAGACAGCGATCGAGACCGACGAGCTGTGTGCCGATGCACAGCGTGAGCTGGGCAGTGCAGTAGAGGGCAGTTCGCGGGAGTGCGAGTTGCGTAACTCGAGTAAAGCCTACTGCATTGTTCCAGAGTCGGTTGAGCTGTCCGCCAGTCGAGGCAAAGTGAGAGTAGATTTAAAGGTAAATCACTCAGACTGTGTGGGTAAGAGACCAATCCGGGCCAACGAAATGTGTACCGGCCAGCACGAGGCACCAGAGAACTGCATGAAAGAGAGTTCCAAGAGAAAACGCCGCAGAAAGAAGCGCGTTAAAGATCGAAATGCGGTGAGTAATGTAACGCAGCCAAAGTCGGCGACAGGCGCAAAAAGGCAAGGCACGGAGAAAAGAAAGGTGCGGTCGTCGTTGACGATGTTGGCGCATCAAGGACGTTCGGGCCACTGGTCAAAAAGAGACCGAGAAACGTGTTCTACACAGACGTGGACAAAGGGCACAGGGCAGTTATGTTCCTTGTCGGTCCGTCGTTCTTTTCGAAGCTCAGCGTGTAGTACAAAGAAGCGCAAGGTGGCAAGACGAGACAAGGTGATAGGGAGTCGCGACGCGGTCAGTCGAGTTAGTGAAGAAAGCATGGTGCCAGGACACAAATTGGCAGGAGACTGTAACGTCTTGGAGGAGCTAATAGTGATTCAGCCCTTTTGTTGTTCCTGGGTAGCCAGAATAGCTTTCGAACCGCGACCACCTCGAGTAAGGCTCAAAAGTATGAGTCAGTCGAAAATGTTTGGAACGGGAGGCCAAGGGAGCTTCCGCAGAAGTAAAACATGTTTTGTTTTATTTTTGTGCACTTGAAAATTTTCGCGATTTAAGACTAAAGTTTCTTTCAATAAGTGAGGTATGAGCTTGCTTTATGTTTTCGTTCGAAAAGCTCCGAGGTTTGAAAGAGGTGTTGTATTTAAATAATGAGTCTTGCGAGTGTTAGTTAATGAGTTGATAGGCTTTCTTTTTTTTGTGTGTGCGAGTAACCTGAATGTCGAAGTTATCGTTGAGAGGCCTATCGTAACGCGCATGTGTATTAACCTTTTCTTATTTTATTTTCTAAGGTTAAGCGCGTAGGTTTTCAGTAAGTGCGTCATTTGCACTGAGAAGCGTTCTTAGTTCCATTAGTGCGTGTCCTGTGCGGACGGAAGGAAGCAAAATGTTTGACTGGGTTGCTCGTGTGTGTTGAGGGCAGCTGTATTCTGACTTCTCTAGTGAGCGTGCGTGGAACGAGTTATTAGCAGACGCATTTTTTAAAGGGTTCTGGGGTGTGCGTGAGATACGCAAGGTGGTTGTTCGAATGGGCCCAGTATGGACCAGAGGAAGAAACGTAAGCGTGATGGAATGTTTGTGTGTGACGCAAGCGAATGTTCGGAATAGGGACCACAAAGCTAGCGCGATTGTGGTTACGTACCTGTGGAGTTGGCCAGACTGTTCATTGGCAACAGTATGTGAGATAAGTACGCCACTGCGATAAGGTAAGAACAGGCTGTTCGTGAAGTTAGGCTGCTTAAGTTTGGGTATCGGTATTTGAGAGCCTTCAGTTCAGTTCTGCGTAAACCTTTACTCTTGTGCAGCGCGACGGTCAGATCTGGTTAAACTCAGAGGGAACGTGAACACTCGCTTTGGTGGCACAAAATTTTGGGGGCAAAATTTGGGGCTCACAGTGGAGTGGCTTGCACTGAAATTTTGATAGGAAGCCTGGTGGGTTAACAGCTAATTCTGGGCATTTGCACAGGGAGTGGTATTGTGTTGCCGGGATCGACTCTTCTGTGCCAGTTGTTGTGAGATGGTTGAAGGCATTTCAAGTGTGCAGGGGTTGCAGAGAGCAAAGCCATCTTCTTGCTCGCGAGCCATTCTCTTCCTGCCCAGCGGTTGCCAGCACTGGCCAGGCAAGATTTTCCGGGCCATGGAGGAGCTGTAAGGAATGGCCTACCAGGGTGGCAAAGTGCAAGTTACTTCAGCCCGCTGCACATGTTTCGATCCAAACGGGATGGTGGAGCACTTCAGAGAACTGCGGATAAGCGGCAGCCACGCGGTGAGGGGTCAGCTCAGAAGAGTTCTCGAGGGGAGATAATTGGCGGAACCTCCCCATGCGCTTTTCGACACACCAGACAATGTGCAGCGGCGGAGGATGCTGTGCGAGGTAGCTCTGGAATGTAGAGGCGCCGGCTGGGTTCGGGCGTGACTACCTGACTACGGGGATGCCAGACAATGGACACTATGACGACTGCGCTGCAAAGGTCGTCTGCCCTCGGAGAGAGCACCGAAACCTGTGCGGCATGTGTGTGTGTAAAACCCCTACCCTCTTCTCACAAAGGCGACCACGAGGACTTTCTACGGTGACGTCAAACGATGACGTCGAACGGAGTGGTTATAAGCAGCTGTTGTCGGCTGCTTATGTCAGGTAATGCGTCAGGTAATTTTTGTAACAGGGTGTGCTCGTCGTCGTGCTCTATGCTTGTCAATATACTCGTGAGCTGTGTGCTCGTTTGCTGTATGCTTTGTCTTGCGTGCTCCATGTGGGAGTCACGCTAGACTGTTGATGTATGTCTTGTTTAAGCTGTAAATACTGCAAATAAATCCTGCTCGCCTAAGTCCCGACGAAGAATCAAGGTCCTCCCAACGACTACGACCGCCAAATCCCACAACCTGCAAGTAAGCATTACATCTGTGGTTATTTCACGTGTTGTTCTTTCACTGTTTTCTTTTTTAAGGTTATTGGTGCCCTCATAATAAGATTTAAAAAATACTTAAATTTCTAAGTTTCACATGCCAAAACCACTGATTATGAGGAAGGCTGTAGTGAGGGACTCTGGATTATAATATCAACCACCTGGGGTTCTTTAACATGCAACTGCTAACGAGAATGGCTACCAGCAAAAATACAGAATAACATTTTTGACTGTGAAAAGAAGCACAGTATCTTTCGTTATGACCGGGATATTCATGCTGGTTGAGTGCCATTGATTAAATGTTTGTTTCTTCCATTGTACCAATTTCTTCATCTTTAGAACTTGTATACATGTCTGTTGTTGTCAGTCGATAACAATGTACATTTCTGTGCTTGTTATAGGTCCCCAACTGCATCAAGTTCATTTTGCAATGACCTTCATGATGTTTTAAAGAATTTAGTCATTAGGTTTCTTAAGACACCGATGTTATTTCTAAGGGGATTGTAATTTTCCCACCAATTCACGGCATGGTGGTACAGCAAATGTGAAGAAAAACACTGCAGAATGTGTGCACGTTCTTAGTATGTGCCCCAATTTTAACCTCATACAGCTTGTTCACAAACCCACTCATACTACTGTATCCTAACACTTTTGAACACATTTTTACTACGCCCGACTTGGCTTCCAACCTACCTGCCTGCCTGGCTTAAGATCACTTGCTTATTCACTTCACCCTCAAAGCGCATGTTTCTTCTAAAAAGAGTTTTAAGAGTATTAGTGCTTAAAATCATGCAGATATCATGTCTGTTATAGCCAAAATGGAATCATTCACTGCAGCTTACATCACTCACTTTGATAACTGGTTGCTCTTCAAAAAAAGAAAAAAAAATGTTGTCCCCAATAGATCAGTATGTAACTACAGAGAACATGCCTTCTAACCCTCACTAGCATCTGTTTAACACTACTCCTAAGTGCCTGTGCAACAAAATGAAAAGGCTGTTTCACTGCGCAAACATAACAAATCTTCCCAACTATCAGTTAGCTACCCATCGGGTAGAAGATGAGTACATCCAAGTGACAATAATAAAAATACATTCTTAAACAAACACGCTCAAATTTTGGAACATTGTTCACGGCACTAAAACATAGTCCATACAATTAATGTCTCCTGATGGCACCAGTATTCCACTGAATCAGTGCTGTAACATTTCAAATGATATGTTTGTTTCTTTTTGCAATGACAATACCACTTAAAATAGAAAGAAAAAGTGGGCTAGTTGGTATTATTAAAGACCATGCTTTGGCAATGCCACTGTCACTTTGCCAAGTGTAACTAATTCAGCTTTTCCTGTAATGTATTCAGCAATAGTCAACTGGGTTGGTGTTCGCCCCTTAATTCAGAACCAAAAGGTTTCTCCTTGTGCAGGACCTGACAATATTGATTTGAAAATGTTCAAATGTACTGAAGTGTTCTCTGATGTTATTCCTTTTAGAATACCCAATCATTGCAGTGCTTATCTTACCTGCAACAATGGAAAGAACGGAAAGTGGTTCCAGTACCAAAGTCAGGTAATGCGCATGCTCTGGAGAACTACTGTCCTATTTCAATGACAGGCATTCCATAAAAAGTTTAGAACAGATCTATTCTCACCTTATTTACTTCTGGAAAGCAACACAATTTTTGATCATAGTCAACATGGTTTGAGTAAGATGCACTCGCGTGACACCCAACTCATGTGCTTAGCTAACAATCTACTTGCCATCACTGACAATTCATTTGACATTGGCTGGGTATTCTCAGACTTTGCAAAAGCTCTTGATACCATGTTGCATGATTTACTTACATGCTTTACCATGGCAATTGGGCACCATTAGCCAGCTAACAAAGGCTTAAAATGCTAATTTCAAGACCTTCAGCGGTGCTCACGAACCCACTGTTAATTTTATCCCTGCTTGGCAGGAATTTTTGAACAGGCTCTGAAGATGCGAGTGCACTTGGAGTTAAAACCTAGAATGGCCACCTTCGGAAGCGGCGCGCATGCTTCGAAACATTGCAGATCTCACGATTCCGCTGTGTCCGTGGATGATTTTATTGATGACTCAAGCAGCAGTGAGACACACGATGCTGCCTTTTCATCAGTCTGATTCTGAGAGCAACAATGACAGAAATCAACCCGGAACTTGAGGATGCACCACTAGTTTGTGCTCCTCCATCAACTTAAACCATTGAGCACTAGCCAGCTAACATGAAGACATACCAAAACTCAAAAAATGTTATGACAGCAAAACTCAGCAGAAAACAAGAGTTTACTGCAAGAATTACAATGTCCTACTATACTGCCGGAACTGCCTTGCTGCATGGCATGCCCAAGTGTAGGGCTTTTGGTTAAATTTTTGTAGCACAAGCAGTTTTAAAGAAAGAATTTTGATTTATTCACAAATAATCGTTATTTGTGAAATATTTTGGATATTAAAAATTATGTTAGCATTTTTTTCTTTTTAGATACAAGCATATCATTAAAAGTTTTGTTCAATTTTATTCTATAATCTTGTATTTGGCACTTTATATTTTTTTGACAAATTTCATTAATAACAGTTGTATGCCTGAAAAGCGCATTTATTCTGCTTTGCGTTCATGTATGGCATAAAATTTTGAGTGCAATAGTTTCTTCTGAAAAAATATGTAGTGCAACCTACAAAAAATGGCCATTTTCCCCACAGTAGGGAAAGCTTTAAACTTAATCAATTTAATGTTTACGTAAATGGACTGTCTTGGATTAGGGACTTTCTTTCTAACAGAACTCAGTATGCGAGTGCTAACAATTTTTCGTCTGGTCCTCGATTACTTCAGGTATCCCGAAGGGGTCTGTTCTCAGACCTCTGTTTTATTTCATTTATATTAATGACCTTCCTAACTGCATCATGTCCTCAATTTGTTTGCTGACAACTGTGTAATATACCATAAAATTACTGACCCCTCCGATTCTCCTAAGCTACAAGACAACCATCAAGCATATCCCCTTTGGTGCAACCAATGGCTCACGAAATTAAACATACCTTAAATGCAAATCTATGAGCATGCAATGCCATATTTCCATTACTAACGAGTACATATTTTTCTTGAATGGTCAGCAATAATCATCGTTCTTGCGCGCCTTTCTTTCATGCAGCACACAGGGTACTACCAGGTTACGAACGGCATGCGCATTGTCAGCGTGGCATAGCATCCTTGACAGGAAAGTAGTAAGCGCAGAGTTTTCAAGAAAACGCAAGCAAGGCAGATGATTGTTGTTGTGGGGCAAGATATGCCCCAGAGGGCGCAAACATTTTTAAGAGCTTCATGACCTCTCATAGCACAAGCATGTTGACTACATAGCCATTAATGCTAATTGCATGCTAGGGTATTTGTCAGAAAATTTTCCAACGTGCCTTTATCTTTAATCGTTTGTTGCATGAAGAAAAATTACACATGCAAGCACTGGTTACTTTTACTGTTCTATCAATGTGCGTCCAGAAAAAGCCAAGACATTTTTTTTCTGTGCTTTCAAATGTTTATTTCACAAGCTTCGGAATGTGCATTACAGTGGACAACATGTGCATTAGCTCCAGTGAGTGCATGTGCCAACAGTTTTCTTTTGGTCCAACAGACAAAGTTCCTGCCACCACATTAATAAACATGAGCTTCAAAACAAGTTTAAATGCAGCGCATATTACTCTGCATCATGGAATACGAAAAAAGAGTCACTTTTGTGGGTAATGTGCAAGTATACCTTACAGTGGCATTGCCAGGAATTTATTTGGGGGGGGGGGGGGGGGGGGGGGAAGGACTCACTTGACCAGGGAGGGGGTGACTGGGCAGGCAAATGTTGTTCATGTCGCTTTATGCCACATATCCTGATTTACAGAAATTCGGGGTTGGGGAGGAGAGTGGTGCACGTTTCCGGCCATTCAAAACCGAGCAGCTTGCTATATTCTATCTATTCATTCCTATCACGTAAGTGTTATATTGATGAAGCAAACTCTTAGCAGATCTTTCATCACATAGAAAGTTGTCTTCACTTTTTCCCCCAGATCTACCATTAAAACCCTGTACTAAAACAACTACTTGTGCCTCCTTCCTACATTTTGCCCCAACCTGATCACGTACACAAACTTGCTGTGACACCTTGTCATACAAACATGGATTTCGATTCCTTTTTGCTCCTGTTAAATCTCAAAACGGCAATAAGCATTCGTTGGATGCTTCCCACGAGGCAGCCCTTTCATCAGCCCCCACCCAAATGATGGTGGGGCCAGACATAGACTGTGACGTGAAAACAAAGGGGCTCACTTCAAGGTGACAACAACCGCCATTCTCAGTGGAAGCAGTAACTACCGTAAAGTCCACTCTACCTGAACCTGACACTGACAAGCAGAACATCATGGAGAGCCCACTAATTCATAAAAGGGGCCAACGTCAAGGTCTTCCACAGGAATGTCATCTACATCAGGTTCACAGATTGCCACATTGTTGAATCATGTGGGAGCGATTGCGCAACATTGGAGGAGGAGTCTGGCGGAACGGTGCGACATCATGGACAGGATTTTGCGAACGATTCGACGATTATGACTGGTCGAGACACAGTCATCAGATTCCCTAGTCTAGACACCTAGGGGAGACGACTGTTTTAAAAGCAAGCATGTTTGGTGCAGTGTCTGTTCCGATGTCAGCTGACATTGTGTCCTGATGTGTGCTCAGACATGTAGCGAGCTCAGATATTTAAAGTGCTCCTAGATGGAGTGGGCTTTCATATCTGGAACCAGTGTAAATAATGTAAAATAAACCCTTTAACTTTCACTCCTACTCCCGGACGTACTCATCCCTGTGTCTGAAGAATTCCTGGCCTAAACGCTTCCCCAAGTCGCAACATCCCTCACTGGCATCAACTGGAACCACCTTCCTGTATCCCTCATTGCTATTTTGCACACATCAAATTTTAAGGTCACTATTTACGATGCGAACTGTTAAATCCTCTGTATTTTTTTGCATTCTTTGTTGTTTTACCATTCCTGCCTGTAATGCCTACAGGCCTCAAGAGTATGATAAATAAATAAATAAATAAATAAATAAATAAATAAATCTAAGTACGCAAGAATATTGCACTTTGCACCTATCGAAATATGGCTGTGAGGAAATAAATGGACTGCACGGTAAGAGACATGGACAAGCGCTGTCCCTTACTATGCCTGTAAGCCCCGCTACACGCGGCGGCAAGACAAACCCAAAAGGACGGCGCGGGCCATCTGGGCAGGGGGCATGCGCCTCGACGAGATTGTTTGCACCCTTGAGTAATGGCTGTCAACGGTTGACACAGAGCGGGGCCTTGCAAGCAAGCAGAGTAACCACGCTGTCGGCACCCATGGCTGCCGCACAGTTCGGGGAGCGGGGAAGACCACCAGCGCCACATTAGCGTCGCGCATCACAGTAAAAAAGGGAGATTCGGACCCCCGTCGCATTGCGCTTCCTGGGAATCCCCACAGGCGTTTTCCTTGCGCGCGGCCGGCTGGCGGGGGTAAACTCCTTCCCAGCTGGGGTCTCCCCGACTGGGCGTCAAAAGCCGTAACAGGCGGGCACGTCTGACTTCCGCTGTGCTTTCATCGGTGCCCTTGAAGAGTGCTTGGTTCGGGTCTGGCCGCAGGCAACGGAGATCGCGCGGCCTCAAGCAGGCGCGCCAGCCTCATTACTTTTTATGGCTTTGCACCGCGCGCTGACCGTCGTAGGGATTCTTTGAGCCGCAAAGGAGCCTGCGGTTTTGTCTCGGTTCCGAGGCGCCGTGGGAACGTCTTCTTTGGCTTACGGCCCGGACACGAGGCCGACCTCGGTGGGTGGACAATTATCCCGGGCTCCTCTGTAACAGTTTGGCTTGCAAACAATTGCTTGTTTATGGCGCCGCATGGCCTGCAGGTTCTTGGAATCCGGTCGCGTCGCGCACGTGTTCGAGCACTGGAAAACATGGTCCCGACGTTCCCAGGCTTTTGGGTTTTGTAAATGTATTTTGTTGGTCAGTGCTTGTTGCGCCGGCTGTGCTCGTGAGCCGTTGCTCGGAACTTGCGATGTGTACAGCTGGCATGACCCTCACCCCTTTGTTGTTGTATATTGTGTATTTCGGGTGAGGATTCTACACTGTGAACTGTACTAAAAAAGATGTTCTTTGACTTTTGGTTGTTCGACTGGCCAATCCCGCACGCAAGTTCTGCTGAACGCAGTGATTGGTGAACGGATTGTCCAGTTGAGACGCAGCCCGGCAGTAATTCGCCAGCAAAGATTGCGGGCGAAGCGTTGCGTCTAGAAAACGCGGCCGCAGCGCTCCGATGGGGAGTTCTGGACCTGGCTTCGGTGCTAAGCACCATCGGCTCTGCCGAAATAGGGTCGCCCTATGTGGTCCAAACCAGTGTAACAATTTGTAACCGATGTAATGTTGAAACTATGCAATCTTGTAACCGACCTTTGTAATCTTATCTGTAAATACAAGTTGTTGTTTGTTCGTTACTGTAGCGGCTTTGTCCTTCGAACCTAAGTCACCCATTGAGCCACCTGTGCAGACCGTCTCTGACGGTGAGTCTCGGACGCCGACGGTGGGGGTGAATTTCAACAAACCAATCGATCGATCGTTTGGCATCCAATTCTTACTATGCCCTTGTCCTGAATTCCGCACAGTCCATTCATTTCCTCGCAGTATGAACCAACTCGCCCAACAACAAGTTTTATCGAAATGTGGCTGCCATAGTCAAGATCGAACTCATAACCTGGAGCTTTGCAGCGCACCATCATAGACACTGAGCTAATGCAGTGGGTTCATGACAACATTCACTTAACTCTAGCGTATTCATTTTTGACAATATGAAACCAGGAAAATAAAATTGTGGTGGGTTCATGACAACTTTCACTAAACTCTAGTGTTCATTTTTGACAATTTCAAACTAGAAAAATAAAATTGAAGTATTAAGCACAATATTCATTATTCTCATACGAGTTTGGTGAAAATGCCACATACTGCCAAGTTACATCATTCAAGACTTTTGCATACGAGCCGCCAATTGAGCAATATGCCAAAGATAACAGACATAGCTTGCTTTTACTATGCTGCTATATTAGCATGTTAACAAAAACAAGCTCTTACCTTGAGGAGGTTGACCTGGCAAAGCTTTTGTTCCATCAGTGTCAGTTGGTCCAGGTGGAGCAATCTTCAGAGTGGTTTCTGTTGTAGCCTCCTTGACAAATGATGGAGGGGTCTTGGGATTAACAGTGGGTTTGTTGCCACCTCCTGGTTCTCCAATGTTTTGAACATTCTTTTTGCCTGAACTTTTGTTATCTTCAGCTTTTTGCAAACCATTCACAGTAGTCTGCACATCAACTTTGTTTTTAGGTGCAGGACCTTTACCTACATCATTCCTGTCCACATAAGACTGGTTCATTGAAACCACTGCTGTACCTGAAATAGAGAAATGTCCTATATTTCTGTCACCATAATTTGCCCCTGTAAGCATTAGTGTGCACTAGTGAAGCCCTTTGAAATCTAAGCAGAAGCTTTAGCTCGGGGGTTCCTATCTAAATAGACTGAAACGAAAAAAAGGTTTTCTCGGCAACCACATCATCGAATTTTCTGAAGTTTGTTACATTTAAAAGAAGAAGTTAAAATCAAGTGACTGTAGCAATCAGATTTTTTTTTATTTAGACCATCAATTCTTTTTATAAAAATTGTTGAAAATCTCAAGATTTAAGAATAGAAAACTATCGGGTTTACAGCTCTAAATCAACAAGAAATGATATCCCAATTCTGTAAACTACAGCTAATAATACACTTAAAGAGGACAAAATCGATGTATTGTACACACCTCTGAAATATGCCACTACTTGCAAAACCCTTGTAAACATTGCAACAAATTCTTGCACATTGTAAATTCATATATTAAACTTTTCTGTTTATTTGATATAATGGATGCAGTTTACAGAACTACAATATCTGTTTTTGGTGCAGAGTTATGAATTTGTAAAGTTCATGCTTCAATTTTTTAACTTTCCGACCTTTTGGCAATTTTTGCAAAAAATTCCAGGCCCTAAAGAAAAATTTTGTTTCCTACAGTCACTAGAATTGAACTTTCTCTCTCAAATGCATTTCTGTGTTCTACATGTATTTGAACAGGCAACATCCTCCATGTAATGTGTTCTCTTCCTTGGCTTCATTATCTGTGGGTTTCATATGGTTCTCACTAATAGATATCGGGCTCCTCGGTTTCCTTCCATTTCTTCTCGTTCATCAGAGCTGTTAGAAATCTATGTTAAAATATCTTTGCTAAGCATAATCCCAATTTTCTCTTACGCTTCTACAAGGCACAAATCGACCTAAAGTGTTAAATTACAAAAGACTGATTCACTCGGCAACTTCATCAAAAAATTACAACAAAAGAAAGAAAAAAAAGGCCTCCTTGCTGAGTCGATCGCTTACAGAAGCCAGAAAATTAATATCAAGTGCAATCCAAGAACACTTTCTTCAAAAAGGTCAAGAAAGGTCAACCTATGTTCTGAAATCAATTCAGCCCACTTCTAACTCCTCTTAAACTCTCAGCGAGTAAAAACAGCTTTTCATTACCCAATGAGGTTTGCAACGAACATATGGATTCCTACCTATTTACAGTGGCCAGACGGAACTGTGGTACAGTGGCCTTGTGCCTAGGCAATACATATCCGCAAGGTTCAAAGGAAGCCCTGCTGTTCTCACACCCCAAAATTGGAGGAGGTGGCAAGTTCAATGCACAGGAAGGTGCCAACCATAAAATATGACACAACTACGCGCATTCCACTGTGGCTTGGTTAACCAATACCAGCTTCATTAAAGGGACACTAAAGTGAAAATGCATGTTGTAGACCATGTAATATAGGTTACTGCAAATATCACCAGCACATGTTTCATTCTTTGTTTATATTAATGAACGGACATGCAGGAGGCACAAATCAGCTTTTTTTTTCACCCCATTTTGCTGAGGAACATTAGCTTATATGAACACAGAATTTTCATACAAAGTGCAAGCAATTTCTATTTGCATTTTCAGAACTAAATATAAAATTGTCTTTAGTGTCCCTTGCAAACCCTCAAAAAATGTATTTGTGACTTGGTGACTGCATCAAAGATTATCTTAAGTGCAAAATACAATTACAATAACCGTCGCCTAAAAACAATTTGCACCAAACAATTAATTTACAGACTAGAGTGCATTTCTCTGAGAGAAAAACGCCTTTTAATGAACTGAAAAATTAAATTATTGGTGTTTTACGTGCCAAAACCACAATTTGATTATGAGGGAAACATTTTAATTAAATGAAACAAGACATGATGGAATGCTGCCATGCTCAATAAATGTCATTTCCATTATTTATGAAAGTTTCTTATAATCAATTCATTAGCTGCAAAAGCATATCGATGTTGATGGCATTTAGATAGACAACTGATAAATACACACAGTCTTTGACTTGAAAAAAGGCCCTTATTTTTTCAACGGAAGTGAATGAAAACATACAACTGCCCTTGTAAATATCTTCAAAAACAGCTCTGTGGCTGCAATGATTTCCTAGCAGATTAAGCCCTGGAAGGTCAGCTCCCCTTTTTGCATCAATATTCAATAGTTTGTTGAAGCATCAGCCAGACATTCCAAAACTATTTGTGCCTCAAGATGTGGCAAAGTACACATACAGTCTAAGAGTCAGCCTCTACACAGCCTTTCTTAATCTGCTTGAGAGGGCCATAGAGAGCATACAGGAGAATAAAGCTAAATATAGAACAGGTGGCAATCTGCTTTTGTCCTTTATGGTGCATGAAAACATGCACACATGCACAGTCTGGCAGGCAATAAATGCACATCAGTACAAATGGTTCTGGTATGTTTGCTTCTACTCACAAGTGTAAGTCAGCCAAAAATAAAATGCAGTCATAGGGGCTTGTGGTAAATTGCTAAATATATGTGCCACTACTATGCGACTTGGAGAAAAGATGCCAGAATGTAAACAGCTGAGTCACAGGAGGTACCTTAGCAGTTGTAGGACCAATCTGAAGCACTCAAGTCACTCCAGCAATAGCTAGAAATGTTAAAAAATAATTATAACAGTGAATGGTATGCGACTTTACACCTAGGTATCTCAGAACAGTCTGCAAATAACATTGACAACATGACCAATTTCCATGGCTATGATTTGTCATACTTTACAAGCACCATACAAGGCAGGCATTTTCACTTATCTAAGTTCCTTCACAGCAGTTTTTTTAAGAAGAAAGCTATGCTAGCACATCCAGTGTATCTTTAAACTTAGGTCATAGATCTGACAACATATGACACTGACAGTTGTACTGACACTGACTGGTCAATGACCAGTTCTGTTATCTTCGGAAAGTGAAACGGAAGGCCCTGTGGCCTTACCACCTTGGCACAATGTCTGGCAGGAATGCAAGCCATATATGCAATTCGTGCAGCAGCAAGAGATAAGGACAACTTCACACCACCAAGCAAAGTGACACGAACAATGGAAACGTACCTGTGCCATTGGACAATTTCTTGCTGCTGTCCAAGACAGATGGTCTATCATCATTTTTGTGCTGCTGCTCCATTTGAGAGTGTGTTGTCGAGAGCAGCAGCTGAAGCTTTTCAGTGACTAAGCTTGTAGGTGCAGCATTTTCTTTGTCCAGGCTATCTTTAAGCTTTACATTTTTCTCAATGTAAACTTTCTCGGTGTCAGGAACAGACTTGATTTGTTCATCGGCTTTGCTTCCTGCTAGGCCTGCAGTGATTCTGTTTGGTGCACTGTTTGCATCATGTTTTGTTACTGCTATGCCTAATGAAGTTGTGCTCTCTGATGCTTCACTTTTATCAGCCTTTGGATTTCCTTTCAAAGCATTTGCAAGAACACAAACTGCAAGAAAGAAGAGAAATAAGCAGAAGAGTTGTCTAAGTTACATGTTTATGCTCTTGACCATTATCTTAACAAAATCACAGGTACTAGAAATATGAGGCATCACTTTATAGTAGTGCATTTCAGTAAGAAATGTGGTTCATACTATCGAACGTCACTTCTGCCAACAGAGTAGACATAACAGATCTGCTATGTCTTTTTACCGAAAGAGCTAATGTGCATGCCTGCATGGGCCTGGTAGTAAATAACCTTTTTCACGAGTGCAAAAAGCACTTGCAGGAGCCTCTGTGAAAACTGCATGCAGGTGTTGTATGGGCAAAAAATCCACTGGAAGGCATTGCATGGCTGAAGTGGCTTGGTGCCACATCACGTTCTTTTCCACTGTTCACCTGTTTCAACAAATACAATCACAGCCTGCCAGAATGGAGGCACACTGAGCTTCAAAGAGAGCACCTTTCAGTGCTGCACCATCATACAGAAGTTAATGTGGCATGGTTTTCCACCCCATTTACCAACCCTAAAAAGGTGGCAACCTTACACAAAAGTCAAAATTTATTACATCTGCATTCTTCCTTTAGAACATTACTACCATGCGACAACCAGCCCCTTAGTGCTGACAAAAGTACACATTACACCTAAGTGAGACAGACCTTTGTAAGCCACTGCTCAAGAAAGCAATTTATTTATTTATTTTATTATATATATATTTTTATTATGTGATGCATTTTATAGTGTAATAGAGTTTGGTGTTTTCTGTTTAAACAACCATTTCTGTGCTGAAAGAATCATACCATTTATTATTTCATTCACCTAAAAATTCAGTATTAAAGAACTCTTTGAGGAAAACAATTATATGGACCATGATGCACAGGAAGTGAACAGTTTGCAAGTTTCAATCAGTGTGAACAGTTCTGCTTATTATAAGCACATTTGTATTTGTCATATCAGCACACCCACTTGTAAATTTCTTCAGTTGCTTATCATGGCTTTTTAGTCTGACATCCAGGATTTTCAAATCCAAGAAATGTTATTCTCGTGTATATTCTCTCCTTTGCAAGTGAATTCATGCAGTCAAACTTTCTCATGCTCTGAATCACAACATTCATTAGGATTCTTAACTGTTGCAACCAAGAAGAGTAGCACGATAGCTATCAGTACCACTGCTTAGTGGACGGTAGCACTTCAATCAATGATGACTGATTTTTGGGTATGCTTCCTACATTGTCTTTAACTAATATATCAACCTCTCAAAACATGCAAGAAAAAGGACATATGATGTAGAATTCTAATTACGACATTGTGCTTGTTTCGAGCTGTTCTTGAACAAGCTCTGCTACTCATTCAGGTTTATTTTGAGAAGGTTGCTTACTTGTGGTCCAAACTCATTCGGTCACTCTGGTTTCACCATAATGCAGCAACATACATTTAGCATAGCACTAGCAGTAAAGATGAAAAGTAACTAAATCTTACCTTTAGAGCTTGTCAAACCCATCTTGGCAGTTTAGCCTTTCATATAGTTTTATATGGCAAACGAGCAAGTAGATTGCCATTAAACCTTTGTTACTAGTGCGCTGAACTTGTTACTGAATTTCGAGGTCTAGGGTATACCAAATTAAATGCATACTGGATGTGAATGCCTGAAGATGTTGCCACATAGGAATTACCATGCCTTCACTACAATAACTACAATAATTTCCCTCTGATAACAATTGGAAATACTAGGGTGATAACATGCTACATTGGGTTGAAGTAGGAACAGTAGCACTAAAAAAAAAGCCAGTAACCTTACACACAAATAGGAGCAGAGAAAAGAAAAAAGAAAAAAAAGGACAATGACAGGTCAGGAATGCAGTAGGCAAATGCCTTCTCAAAGAAAACATGTATACATATCATTCCAGCCAAGCATTTCTTCCAATTCTCATTTTCCCTCTCCTTGCTATCCATGGCCTTGTTCTAGTGTTGCCATAGCCTGAACTGTCCCACCCTCAGTAGGGGGGCTGTTTCTGTATAATGTGCAAGCAATGCCCATGGCTCTGGAAGGACTAAATTGGCTCTGCTCAGCCTTTCATGGTGCATCTTCTAGGCTGCGGCATGCATTTGCTCACACTCTCAGTGTGTCAATCACAACATTCTTTATAAAGGAGGTCAGCCTCTTCTCTCTCCCGATTCATTCTCAAAGTTTCCTATACCATTGTCCTTCCACGAGTTGCCAACTTTGTTTCCTTGCTCACTGACCTCGGCTGTTTTTTCAAGAGGTGCACAAATGCAGGTTACTTGTTGTTGCTGAACTACAGGGACTCTTCCTCGTTATACTTGTATCATCTGTAAGGCAACTATTTGCCAGGAATCTGCACAGCACACTTGTGTGGAAGAATTTTTTCCTGCAGACTTGATTTGTTACCAACCCAAGTCAGCCAGCAGTTACTAACCATAACCAAACTTTTAGCATAAAGAGCAGAAACAGGAAGCCAGATTTGTACCTAAGAGTTTTAAAAAAGTGGTGTTTATCCCTATACACACATTTATAATTGAATTACTTTTGTTTAAGAAACAAAGCTCTGGAGATAAAGACCTTAATAGCTTAACAACATGTCTAAACAAATACCTTAGAAAAATCGCGTCTTGGTGCCTTGAGAATGCACTGCAAATAAACGCCACAAAGACATGCTTCATGATTTTTTCATGCTCATCATAAGCAAGCCTCTTTAGTTCCGAGTCTTAATCTAGATAACCACATAATCTATCCATCTGATACGACCACACTTCTTGGCGTCATTCTTGACTGGCACCATATCCCTTGTTAGAAAAATTGGCTTTGGCTTACATGTATTAATCAAATCTCGACATTACTTTCAGCAGCACATCTTACGGTCACTGTGTTACGCATTCATACATAGTCACCTGATACATTGCCTCACTTCATGGGAAAACACGTATGAAACACACATGGCATGCCTTCACCACTTACAAAACCAAGCAGTACGCCCGATTACATTTAGTCCTCACCTGGCATCTGCCCTCCCACTTTACGAAAATCTAAAAATCCTTCCCCTCAGTTACTCATTACAGCTAAAACTTCGTCTTTTAATTTATCGCATCGAAAATCAAGGTACTGTCATTATTAATATTTCTGCCCCCCAGCTACTCAACTGTAATAATACAAGATTCTCAGAAGAAAATATGTTATTACCTAAAGTATGCATAAATTACGGCAAGCAGACAGTGCTCTTTTCGGGAATAATGTTTTGGAATTCATTGCCCGTGAACATCAAGTGCGTCCATTGAGAACAGTCATTTCATAAAGCATTGAAAATTCATTTAAGAAAAATTTTTTCTGCACAAACAAACAGGGACGAAGAAAAGGAGCAACACAAGGACAAGCGCTTTCTAACAACTGGTTTTATTTTCGAAGAACCATCTGCTTAAATATCTACGGATCTGCGCGATCTAGTCAACAGAGCACGCCAACAGTGCATATAACAACACTTATGATAAAATGCCGCGGAACAACGCCACCAGGTCAACATAAAAACAGCAAGGCGCATAAAACAAGCACTTACGATGAAAATACGTTAAAGATATGATGACAGAAGTGAATTCTCTTTATCCAACAATGAAACAGAAGGATGGCTAATGCATTTTTCCTTTTGTTTTGCAATCCAGTGAGCTTCCACAATTTCTCTTGCGGTTTGATTTCTATGCCAAAACAAAATGTCGGTGCTACTAAGACAAGGTTAGCAATCATGTTCTTGACAATGCATTGCCAAATGCGTATTAGGGCAACCTTTCAAACTAGACAAGTGTTCCCTTAGTCTCGTGTTAAAATACATCTCGCAGTCTGCCCTATGTATACATGACCACACGTCATAGGAATCTGATACACAATGTTCTTTGCGCAATCGACAAATTGGTTCTTACGCGGATGTTTAACACTACATTTTTTCTTTGCATCATCCTTACTTTCGAACTTATTTTTTACTTTAGAACCCAGACTACCTATACTGCTTTTTGCCGAAAACACCACTTTTACTTCGTAACTCCCAGCCACCTTTTTAAGTCTGTGTGAAAGGCCGTGCACATATGGAATCACTGAAACCTTGGAAGCTAAATCCTTCAGCCTTTGGTTCATGGTTCTTTATCCTGTTTTAACTCTTTTATACTGTTTTAATACAAAAGAAAAAATGCATCAGCCATCCTTCTGTTTCACTGTTGGATAAAGAGAATTCGCTTCTGTCATCATCTCTTTAAACGCAATTTCATCGTAAGTGCTTGTTTTATGCGCCTTGCTGTTTTAATGCTGACCGGGTGGCAATGTTCCGCGGCATTTTATCAGAAGTGTTGTTATGAATAAAGGGAAAATCAGACATCCACCCGTTCGTAGCAATTGCTACAAAGGAAACCCATACGAGTTCCTCGAAAGAAACGCCTCATGGTTGAAGAAAAATTCGTCCTGGTACGGGACGTTTTTTTTTTCTTTTTCTTCAACTATGAGGCGTTTCTCTCGAGGGACTCGTGTGGGCTTCCTTTGTAGCAATTGCTATGAACGGGTGGATGTCTGATTTTCCCTTTATTCATTACTTCTCTCCACCTTGCGGGTTTACACAGAACTACTACGTCAAGTGTTGTTATATGCGCTATAGGCGTGCTCTGTTGACTAGATCGCGCAGTTCTGTGGGTATTTAAGCAGATGGGTCTTTGAAAATAAAACCAGTTGTTAGAAAGCGCTCGTCCTTGTGTTGCTCCTTTTCTTCGTCCCTGTTTGTTTCCGCACAAAAAGTTTTTTAAGAATGAATCTGTTCCAACTAGGTCGACTCGCAGTTATGATTGAAGATTCACTTGTGGTCAACAGCCTGTTAGTAATAAATTACCTTTATTGACAACGAACCGTGTTTTGCTTTTTACACTTTACATTAGGTATAACCGTCTAGTACTTAATGTTTTATGTATATTTCTCTGTTAATCATGTTCTGATGAAGTTATGTATTCTCGTTACTTAATTTATCTTTGCTAATACTGTTTCACTGACCTGCAACACCACTGCCTGTCTGTATTTGATTATTTTTTGTACTTAGCACAGGAGGTCCCCTCGGCAGTTTAAACTCTGGGACCTCCTTCTGTACTAACATTTACCATATGCTTTCCTGTATTCAAATATTTTTCAATAAAACCTTCAAAACATTCAAAACTAAATATTTTATTTTCTTCTAAGGTGGGGTGAAACTGTTTGGTCTAAAATATCAATTTTTTGATTTTATGGAGTTTGGATAGTGCATGCCCTTATATATATATATATATATATATATATATATATATATAGCATAAACACACACACGGAACACTTCACAATAACTGACTTCTAAAATACTTATTTAATTCATTTTAGTTGTCGCATCGACCGAAAAGTGGGCATACCCCAACGAGTCTCGATTTCGTATCGGGTTTTCATTACACAAAAACAACTTGTTTGACAGCCTTTGTTCGTTTTTGTATTGCGACTTTCTTTTTCTATGTTCTTGAAGAAGACAAGTCCACTTGTAGAAACGTTGGCTCCTGCTTTCACCTTGTTCTCATTTTGCTCATTGTCTTGAATTTCCACCTCCCAACTTCCCTCTGTTTTCCCTGTTTTTCTATGTAGTGCATCTTACAGTATTTAGGGAGGTATATGCAGCTCTCGTGTGCTCCTCCTTTGTTTGCTTATGATGGCACAAGCTTTTCAGAGTACGCTGCATCTGTGAAAGACCAATTTTATGTTTTTCTTATTTTTTTTTTGCTGGTAGTAAGAATGCAAATACTGACAAAAAAAAAAAACGAAAGCTTTATGGCAACCACTACAATGCAAGTGTGCTAAAGAACCTATAGGTCACTCCTGGACATTTACATTTCCATGTGCACGCTGTCAATGGATTTGGCGCAGGTTAAAAAAGACGGGGGGGGGGGGGGGGACTTTAAAGTGAAAGTTGAAGTAAAACTGCAATCAAAGGACTGCAGAAAGAGAAAGACTACAGTAATGTTCATGATGAAAAAGACTAATCCTGAGATGTTAGCAAATCAAGCAAAAAAGTTAAACTATGGGGTTTTATATGCTAAAACTACGATCTGATCATGAGGCACACCGCAGTGGGGGACTGAGATTTGGACTACCTGGGGTTCTTTAACGTGCACCTAAATCTCAGTACCACGGGTGTTTTCACGTTTTGCCCCCATCGAAATGCGGCCGCCGTGGCCGGGATTCGATCCCGCGACCTTGTGCTTAGCAGCCCAACACCATTGCCACTAAGCAACCATGGCGGGTAACAAATCAAGCAGTTTAACACTTTATTTGCATTTATTCTCATAATGCAATTTTAAGAAATTTTTGTGCATTTTTCTAAAAAACTGCTGAGTGTATGTAAACTAAATTTTGTGAAGAAGTCAGTTATTGCCTCGTACAGCTTTGGAACTATAATGAATATCCCCAAGCTAATGGAAGTTTAGCAAACAAAAAGCATGTCATAGTAGCACTTGCACTATGTAAAAACAGAAAACAAATTTTTTCAATGTTTTTTTTTCAGGGTGTCTACCAAGTTGACATTTCCAAATTCCCTGAGTTTTCCAGGTTTTCCCTGAGTGCCTTTGCAAAATTCCCTGAGTGATGCAGAACTATGTTTTATGTCAAGACGCGCTGAAACCATATCGCCCTATGCTGTCACTCTCTAGTAAGCATATGAAAAAAATTTGAAAAAAAAAAACCGACTTAATCCAATTTGAATACTAAGGAGTAGTGTTGATGTTATTCAAAAAAATATAAGGGAGGGGTTATTAAAATGCACAGCAAATAAAATGTCTTCGAAAAAATTTTCAAATCGAGCTGGACATTCTCTAGCACAAATAAAAAGGAGATGCATACAGAAGCAAACATTTTCGAATATGAGCTATTTCTATGAACTGATAGCATGCTCAGTGTCATGCAACTGTCCTGACATACTCTCAGCTCGCACAAGACGCCTCAGTGTTGTGTTTCACTGCTTTAAAGAGTTTATATTGGTTTGGATGAGGGACACCTGCATCTCAGCATCAGCCAACAATTTGTTCTTTGAGCGCAGGCTCCTTCAAAGAAGTGGTCGTTCATTCCTCAGTGCGTCGATCCTTTCTGTTCTCGTCCTCCTTTCGCCGCGCGTTCGCCCCACGGACCATTTGAAGAATACTCTTGGTCAATTTACAGTCAACGTCCAATTTTTCAGACCCCCTAGGGGCCGCGAAAACTTCCGAAAAATCAGGCAGTCCGAAAAAATAAATTCATGTCTTTTACTGCCCTTAAGGGCTAAAATCGACACATGTACGTCTGAAAAAGCTCTGAATGCCTGTCAGTGCACTTATTAGGTATATCGGTGCTCCTACTGTGACAGGTGAGGGCGAGTGCACACGTGTAAAATTAAGAAATACATACAGTGTCCCGCGACAATTGCCCCTTCCTAAGCTTGTACGCGTCACCGCGTGACACGACTGTATTGAGGCGAAGCAGACTTTCGGGAAAGAGCATTATGCAATGCGCCGTGCTTTCCGAGCTTCGAAGACAAAATTATTGCTGTCAGCGGAGAAATGAAGAAACACGGCACCGAACGACAAGAAGCTTAACAGCGAACGTCGAAGCAGCTAGGCCTACCGTTGCCGCAGTGGTGGCCACGGCTGCCAGCGCATCTGCGTGCGAGAGCACCGGTTCAAGGCGGCGAGGTAATCAAAATAGCAGCGGTGGTGGTTTTCATTAATGCCGTCTCGAACCTGCGATCACGCAAAACGTTTAGAAAATCGGACAGCGAAGAGTTCTTGCGTCTGAATTTTCAGACGTTATGATACATTGACTCTTTGCGGTACGTGGTGGTGCCGCGAAGCCGTCCGAGTTATCGGGAATCCGGAAAGTCGGTCGTTGACTGTACACTGGCAACTCCTCCAGCCGACGACGATTCGTTACGAGTCCTGTCTGTTTCTCGAGCCAGCATTACCGCGAATTTTGACCCTCTAAAAAAATTACAGCTAATTTTCCCTGATAGAAGCACAAATTTCCTGAGTTTTCCCCGAGTTTTTCCAGACTACTCAAAATCCCTGAGAATTCCCGGTTTTCCCGGTTGGTAGACACCCTGTTTTTAGATATTTACATAGTTTTAGTTTCAACTGTGTAGCACACCATTGTCGTTTTGCAAAAATCAAAAGCTCAGCGACTAATAGTTATTACAAAAAAGGTACACTGCGAAAAATCGAAATAAAAATAACAAGAAACTAAGATGTTTTTTCTCCCCAATGATATTGAGTCTTATAAAAAAGCCCTACTATAATTGATACCATAAGAAAAATTTTAAAAGCAATACCATGTTCATGACTCCTCGGATTGCAATTCTGCCATACCAACTTTCAAATTCTCACCATACCTTGAAACCGAGCCTAGCCAACTAGTCCAGCCAGGCTCACAAGACAGCACGAAAAATTGTTCTGCTGCTAAGGCTTTTGCAGAGACTACATAGAATGCACACAAATATGAATACCCCAAGTGAGAACTAACAACTAAAGAGCTTTACACAGCAGTTGTGGAACCTGCAGAAAATTGAAACGTAAACAGAAAGGGTGAAAACAGTGAAGGCAAAAAGCATGAATCAGGCTGGCGAAAACCATTGTGCATGAGCATTACAGTTAATGTTCAGTGAAATTTTTTTTCACAGATAAGATGATTGAGGGCATAACACATATGTTCCAAATCTGCATTGATAATTTGTCTATTTGTATATGTGATTTGTCAATTTTAAAGGTTCTTTCAAATAGCAGACCACAACCACACCCATTGCACTGATCAGCCAGATGGCCCAAAGCTCACAGCTGCTGGCATACATATCAGTGCTCCTATAACCTTTCATAAGAAAACCTGCCTGTTTGACCAATGTAATTGTTGCCGCAAGAGAGACCTACAGTTGAAAACCTGCATGTGCTTAACGCACACATTCTTTTTATTTGCTCTTTTATTGGGCACATGTCTATCTTTACTTTCTTTTTTTTGGCGGGGGTTTTGGCATTGTGTAGCTATAAGCATAGGGCGACAAGCCCATTCATCAGTCGATTCCAACTCAAGTCTCCTGTGAAGTCTGAATTGGTGAAAGTATGCACCTGAACAAGTTCAAAGGGGTATAACTCTGAGTGTGTCAAAGTGAGTTCGAATGGGTTGGAGTCTGAGTGAGTCCGCATTAGTGTGAGCCCGAGTGGGAGGAAGTTAAGCGGGCCGAAGAGGCCACGAGTTTGCAGCCAAGCAAGCCCCGTGAACAGAAGGTTGTGTGAATAAAGAATGGATCATATATGTGAATCCAATTGTTTTCGAGTCCATGACTACACACAAGACTGAGTTCCAATGATCATGAGTAAATCCGACTCTGTACTCAGAAGCAGAGTTTGGTGAAACCAGTAAGCCTGAGTGAGGACATGTAAACAAAGAACTTATGGCTACTAAATTAACTTTTGCTGATTTATGGTACCAGGTTGTCAGTCAATTGTGCAGACACCTTGGTGGGCAAATAATGTTTACCACACTAATTCACAAACGATGTTGAAACAATATACAGGGTGTTTTTTTTTTTAGCTGCACCAAATTTTTAAAATAAGAGAAATATAAATCAAGGTAACATTATGTTTAACATTTGAGTGTACGGATAGGTAGCCTCTAGATACAGAGCAATTTCCGCAATTACGTACGTAATTAGCAAAGTTACGGTAATTCACTTTCTAATTATCAAGTATAGGTGGCTGCAGAAAATGAGTACTTTGGGGCCCGTCCTCAATACTACCCATACCAACGATCAAATTTTGAATTGCAGGTTTCATGTGGGAGCTACGCGAACAAATAGTTCCTCTTGGCAGGCTCCTTGAAACCGAAACTGGCTGGAAAAAGAGCTTATGTGTCGTCGATGTCGCTGCCCCCCCCCCCCCCCCCAACCCACCCGCCTTTCGTCACATCTCCTTGCTGTCTGCGGCGTTGGCCTAGGGCTTCAATGCCGGCGGGCTGCCAAATTTACTTCGTCATTCTGTTGGGCCCCTGAAATGACATTTCATCGATGGAAGTGGATATGTGGCGCCCAATGGAATGACGAAGTAAATTTGGCAGACTGCCGGCATTGAAACGCTAGGCCAACGCCGCAGACAGCAAACAGATAACGCAAGCTGCTCACAGGCCGGATCGGCGGTGACCTCGGAGACATGACGAAAGGTGGGCGGGCGGGGGGCAGCGACATCACACAGACGCTCTTTTTCCAGCCAGTTTCGGTTTCAAGGAGCCTGCCAAGGGGAACTAACTTTTCGCGTAGCTCCCACATGAAATCCGCTATTCAAAATTTGATCGCTGGGATAGGTAGTGTCGAGCACGGGCCCCTAAGTACTCATTTGCTGTAGCCACCTATTGTTGATAATTAGAAAGTGAATTACCGTAACTTCGCTTATTACATACATAAGTGCAGCAATTTCTCTGTGTCTAGAGGCCGCCAATCTGTACACTCGAATGATAAACATAACGTTACCGTGATTTAAATCTTTCTAATTTTTAAGAATCTGGTGCAGCAAAAAAAAAAAAAAAAACCTGTATAATTTTTACAGCACTTAACAGCACATACCATCCATTTTACACACAATCCACCCTCGCAAACGTTTCTTTCACCTCCAGTAAGCCAACAGAAATCACCAATTGACACCACTATGCATAGATGCAACTTTTAATTGAACAAATGCCCTTACTATGAGCTGCAGGCAAGACAGAGGTTCACAGGAAGATGGGAGACTTGAAGTGATCAACGGTAGTTGAACAAGCAATGTCTCACAGGCCAGCCTGAGCCATCTCTTGTTTGACTACTGATTTCCATGAGCTGGTGATACTGAGTGTGGGTAAGATTTGAAGCTGCAAACGTGTGAGTTAAATGAGTCTTGATATGTAAGCATGAACCCATGTACGATTCCATGAGTCTGTGTGAGTGGATTATTCTGCAAATATAAATGAGCCTCAGTGAGTATGAGTACATGAGCCTGCTAGGCCCATTGAACCTGCACAATTCTATGTACAATACAGAAAATGAGCGAATTCAGCTGGGTCTCACTTTTGCAAGTCTGGGTGAACCTAGCCGAGTTTGACTGCAGAGTTTCAGAGCTGTTTATCTTGCTGACCTAAGGTCCTACACCACCTGGCCAATCACTGTGAATGTTGTTGCCTTCCAAAATTTCAAAGCACTTGTATAATTGACAATTCACAGATCACTAAGGCTTCGACTGGGGCTAATTGGTATCACACAGTTCTGTTTATTGCACTGTACTGTTCACACAAAGGACAAAATAAATGAAACACACACACATGTGCGCAATTAGGACTTCGACTAAGGCTAGTTGGTTTGACATTGTTCTGTTTACTGTGCTGTACTAGTTGCACAAAGACAAAATAAATGGACACACATTGTGCAAATGTGTCCACTTCATTTATTTTGTCCTTTTGTCTATAGTACAAAGCAGTAAACAGAATAAATTCAAATACAAATATAGAAATTATGGAAGCCATTGCACAATGTTGAGTAGGTTTGGAACACATGTCAGCATGCCCCCTTGTCACCTTAATCACAAGAAAACTCCGGCAAATACAGAATTGGTTTTGGACATGCGTATTGAGCATCAACAGTAATAACAATGATCAATTGTGATAGTTTAGCCTGGTCTTATTTGTTGTTTTTTGCAGCTGCAATGTTTTCATCCTTTCTTTTTATGTCTCAATTTCCTGCAGTTTCCAAAACTGCTGTGTGAAGCCCTAGTAGCTTGTACTTGTCATATTTCTGTGCATTTTTGTAGTCTACAAAAACATTAGCAGTGCTATTTTTCAATCTGACATGCATTTTTCCAGCATTTTACAGTATGCGTGAAAGTTTTAGCTCCCCAACAATATTTAGCAAAGTATTATACTAGCCCATCAAGCTATTCTCAGGACAGACAATTCTTTCACTTCACTATCAAAGTAAGACATGGGTGATGTAATCTATGAAAACGCCTTTTTAAACCCCAGCTGCCAAAGTAAGTATTGCAGAATTCTGAAAAAGCTAAGGGAACCATACAGGTCAGGAGTAGGCACATCACCTGTGAGGGTCACCTGTAAGCAGCAGCCTACAGCAAAAGAGTGCTAATTTGGGCTAGTTAGTAAAGGTTATAGCGAAACAGAATATGAGCACAAAGGATAGGACAAACAGACAAAGTTCTATCAGCCAAATTCTATTGCACACAAAGCAATATATCAAAGTGCTGGAAGGAGAGGAGGAGATAAGCACGCATAATACAAAACATAAAAATTGATAACATGGGTGCCGATCATGCAAGCGACAAGCATGATTTCTTTGAATAGCAGCAAAACCGATTTCCTTGAAGAGAAGTTAAACCGAACTCACGCATGCCAATTTCCTTATTGGTGCAATAAGCCTCATATTACCTTTTTATTAAAAAAGATGGAGTATGAATTGGCTCATGTCTAGCTCCAATTCTTGGCAACCTACTTTTAGCCAGCTATGACAGATGCCTCATGAATAGCCTGCGACCAACAGGGACTATGCATGCCTTCCAACATGAATATTTTTTTTAGTTATGAATGTAACAAGTGTGACACTCAGCTTTGTACTAAACAGATAATTTACATGTTGTGTTCTTGCTTGGAGGAATTACAATAACTGAATTTCCAACTAATAAACAAAGGTTCCCAACCAATTATTGACTTATGTGCTGGCAGTTCGGCACCTGATCTAATTAAAGACTGCCTGCCCTACAGCTCAGCATATTCAAAGTTAGTCAAGCGAAGCCGCGCCAAATCATGTTTGGGGGCTGCCTTGTCATGGTCTCACCATCAAATTATTTGCAGCAGCTTGGATTCGCTGGTGCTTAGGCTGCAAATGGCTGGCTTTGTGGACAATTTGCTTTATGCTGTTGCTGAATGTCTTTTAGCAGATGTAAACTGCCCAGAAATTGAGAAAACCAATCCAAAAGAAAAAAATTTGCTGTCGCACACCATTATCATACCGTTTTTGCACAGTCACACATCACACAAAGACAGTAGCAGAGAGGGTTGGTATCAGAGTTTTTTGGAGCGCAACTCTTAGGTGCCCATTCTTGCGGCAAGTGTCAGCGTAACCGAGTGAACGAGCACAGCAAAGGATGCAAGAACAAGCGCAGAGCGCAGCAGGAAATGAAAGACACGAGGAAAGCGGAGGAGGAGGGTATGGCGAAAGCGTGAGAAGTATAGTGTGGCAATGATGGCTATGAGATGGCGCCAGAATAGCGCACATTGTCGGGGAGGTATGTCTGCGGTTGCTGCTGTGAATCGTGCCCCCGCATCACCCAGGCACTGCCTCTCGCAATCGCCAGATTAGCGAGGCAGTCGCGCAACACATCACTCCATTTGCAATGTGCCGCATGAGACAGATTGCCCACATCAGCTGCGCTACTCACAGCATTTTCTTCCTAATATAAACCGTGTATGTATACAATCATAATACAAAATATATACATGCAAAATGAAAACACGTAGAGCTGTGCTCAAATTTCTTATTAGGGAGTATTGTATCATAATCGGGGAAATTTTTTGGGGGGGCAAAGAACAAGCTGTTCTCCAGTATGTCCTGCAAAGTTAACAGAGAGAAGTGTGAAAAACCACTAGAAACTTTTTTTAATGCTGCCACAACGTAGTGTAGAAAATCCCTCTTTCATGTGGCCATTACTACATTTGCCAAATTAGCGAGTGTGTCAACGACTGCTTGATGGAACATGCCAATTTAAGTAGAGTGTCGGCTGCCAGCTTGCAGCACATAGCTCCTGATGCAGTTGTAAGGCATTGTTCAATCAGAGCAGAATATGAAAGGGACACTGAAGGGGCTTTATAATTAGAAGATTTACAGTGGTTTGGAAGGCTGTCACAATGTAATTCAACTCCTGAAGTTATTTTCTTGATTGTGTGCATAGCAAAATTTTCGCCAAAGCTCCACCCCATGTGCACTTAGCATAGAGGAAAAAAAACTTGGTGCGAGGATGTCAACACAAGGGTCATGTGAGCACTCTATTCAAATCACGCTCGTCGCTGATACCCACGATGACCTCGCGATCGTCTTTGTCCTAAGAGAGTGTCAACCAACCTGCGGTGTCTCCCGCAGACACTGCTGCTAGTTTTTTGATAAAGTAATGCAACTTGCAGTGACTTGCGCATTGTTAAACTATGATTTTTGTATTCAGGGAGTGAAAAACTAATAATTCACTGAAAGCTCAGTTTTTGTTTTTAAAGTTTTTCAGCTTCCGTTCAAGGTATTATTGGAATAAGTGTGTATGTGAAATATATGAGGCTTTTTGCATCGGCAGGAAAGGCGACACATGTGTGAGCATGCTGTCACTCACTACTCTCCAAGTAGTTGTGCTTCTTTCACATGTACGATTGGTGGCCCTATTTTTGCTTTCTATACTTTGTATTTTACATGCTTATCTTTTCCACCTCCTTCTGGTGCCTTTATATATTGCCTTGTGCTCAATAAAATTGAGCTGACAGTGAGCGCTTTGTCCATTATTTTCGTTTGTCCTGTCCTCTATGCGCTGTTACTCCACTGAGCTACCTAATGAAGTCAATTATAGAGTGAAGGCAGTCACCCATCCAAATTGCCTGCACTTCCAAATAGTTTTCAATCTTAAAACACCATGTCAGTTATTTGCCTGCTACAACCAGTGGAATTATTTATGAGACCGTTTGAAACCAAGCTCACAGCGCTCTTTGCAGCTGCAGAAAGATGGTTGACGTTCCATACTAACAGCCAAGTGCATTCTACACAAACACACAAGTCCTAACCCTACATGTCCTTGACACACTAGCACAGTAAACCAAAGAGAACCCAGGTGCTTGAAAGTTTTGCTACAACATTTTCTTAAATTGAGTCATGTTTACGTATGCACCATATAACTAGGGATTTGAGTTTTTGATTTTTACTGATGATTGTCAAAAACTACCTGTTGATTCCAATTTTAGGAATTCATCATGGCTTGTCATTTGGGTTCACACAATGGATCAGATGCTTCCAAGTGGATTGGGTGCTTGTACTTAGCCCCCTTACTCATGCTTGGCCTGGACATATGCTTCCCCGCGTGTAAGGGTAAGAACGTGGTTTCTGGACGAGCAGGTTTACGTTATGTTGGGCTCGCGTGAACGTCACTCGAATACCGGGTGCTTCACCAATCGCGTTCTGACAAAGGCAATTTGATAAGGGAACTTGGTGCATGTGCATTCCTTCCCGCACTTCTTGTGTATATACTCGTCAGTCTGGATGTAGAAAAAGCGAAGGGGATTTGCTAATGGTGCCGATTCTTAGCCATGATCAAGAGGCACAAACCGAGTAGCAATTGTGGATAGAGTAAGATTCCAGGAATTTGCAGGGGCCCCATCATTTTTCGTGGGCGAGTGTCACAGTGTTTTTGAAATAGATGCCCCATTTGCCCACCCCAAATGTCTACTATACGGCATATACAAACCTCCCTACCTGCCTGCCCCTTCTACGCCCTCATGCTTTTTTGCAGTGCCTTTATGACAATAACGCTTTCTAGTTTTACTGTTTCCTTTGCAATACAAATACATGTGAGCAGTTTCTGATAAAGGGACGAAAATGTCGAAAAGGTGCTACTATAAATAAACAGATGCTGATAAGCGCCGAATTTTCACAGGAAAACAAATGCCAATAAATGCCTGCCGAATTTCAAAAAAAATATATGCCGAGAAATCCAGTCCCCTACATATAATGTTAGGAAAAGCACGCTGCTCAAGTGATTTTCGCCTGCCTAAACACAAGCATAGACATGTACTGAAAAAAAAAAAAGGGCAATACTTGCAAGAAAATGAAAAAAAATGCAGTTTCTAGTTACGTTGTAAATGACCGGAAATGTCATAACGTTTTAAGAGGTCTGGTGCTATCTATTTGCTTGCATTTCAAGGTAATCATCATTGTAGCGTCCAGAACATTACTCAACTTCGCGAAAGATATTGCGTCAACACATCAGAAAAAACGCCAGATGTGGTGTGACTTCGAGAACAGCCAAATTGACATCTGTTTAGACAAAAACATGCACGCACACAATGCTCAATAAGCACTTGCAAGTGAAATGCAAACCGAAATCCACTGCAGAGCACCAGGGCGCAGAATTCACACAAACAACGCAACCATTAATCCAGACATTCCCAAAAGGGCACAACTTCAGACCAAAACCCTTCAAAAGACTTAACGTTTAAAGTTTTGGCCTGTAACATGAACCGCACGCGTTAGTTTACCTTGCACGCTACGGACAACGAAGAGCCAGAGCAAAAGGTAAGCAGTTCCACTTGAGAGCTTCGGGACTCCCATTGTAGCGACAATTTCGACGAATACTTGTTCGCGCGTCCTCAGTTAATTAACCGGCCACTAGTTTTGATGTACCACGATACGACAAACCGAACTGCTGCAATCGCAACCACTGTTGCCTCCACGGTTGCCTCTGTCGCTCTCAGGGCGCAACCGATACGAACTAGTGAAACGGCTCCACTTCAGGGCACTGGCTAGATTTCACCGTTTCATCAAAAGAGGCCTTCGTTATTGCGTGCTGTGTTGTCAGGTTTTGTTCATTAATTACGACTATAAGTTAACACACGTACAGGTACTAGTACCACAGGCGAGGTGTTGCACATGCAGATAGAATATTTATGACTATCACGACACGCCATAGTTTCGAAATACAGTGTGTGTTATAGGTTTCAATTAGTTTCAGCAGACACAACACAAATAATAACAATGTTTTTTTAAAGTTTAACGTTTAGTGTCATTTTTATAAGGCATCGACAAATATTAACAATCTATTTTTACTGGTTTTTATGTTTGGTCACTGGTTTGGTTATGGCACCGGTGCTCACTGGCAGGTGTCAGTAGATGCACGCCGTACGGCACATATGAACGCGGGGAATTGTCTGGTCGTTCATATGGCCAGCCCAAAGCTTTGACCGGTGCTGCACGCTGCTTAGTTAATATAGGTGTTCTGTGGCTACACTTTTTATTTCGTTCGCGGTGGTGATCTGTAGTCTCTGCAGGACTGCAGCTGTAGAGCGTTTGTAGGATCTGTTCTGCGTATAGGGCTACCTTTGATATACTACATATTCCGAAGCTACAGCGCCACGTCCGTAGTGCCTGATAAGAATTGTTGTGTGTTTTTCAAAGTTTGCTAGCCATGAAGGAGGGAACTCTGTTGCCCGAGGAAACGTTGTTGTTCGACTATCAAATCGCCGGCCACGTTCACGGGAACAACAAAACCAAGTTAGGTAATTCATATTCCGTACTAAAGCGCGCGTGTTGCAAGAATCTTAAGGTTGCTTGGCGATGTGGCGTTGTGCACGCTGTTTCACGAGCAAAATGGAACTATTAGGGTAGTGGAGCTACTTTGAATGGGGGCAAAATGCGAAAACACCCGTGGTACTTAGGTGCGCGTTAAAGAACCTTACCCCACTATGGCGTGCCTCATAATCAGATCGTAGTTTTGGCATGTAAAATCTCATAATTCTTTTTGAGTTACCTTGCCTGATCTATTAGTGTGCTGTGTTTGGCATTAGATTTGCTTATTTGCAATGCATCGTTTTTGTGGCTGTCACTTGCATGGTGTTGCCTTGTACTGTCGAATTCAGGTCTTGTACGGAGTGTATGGTGTGGATTTCAGTCTGTGTAGTTAACTTAAACCCGAATGCTATTTGCTATTCCGCTGTCTATTTGCTGTTCCCGCTGTCTCAGCGGCAATAGCATTCTGCTTACTATGAGGTTGCGGGTTCGCTTAAATATCGCGAAGTGGTCAGCAGTAGTCTGGAGCCATGTTTTCTTAGTCCCTGTGTTGCTTTGGGATTTTGACATATAATTTTAACTTGAAAATAAATTGCCAGTGAGCACTTCATGATTTACTCTTTGTTTTAATGTGTACCATATTCAAGCAGCCACATTAAAACAATTTGTGCTGTTTTATCTATTAGGTTTTGGAGCTGTAATGTTGATAGTACCAGTACTCTATAGGTATACTGTGGTATTGCGTTTTGCTCATTTTCATCAGCTGGAAAGCTGTTGCTGCACTGTGAACATGCGCACTGTGAACATAGGTTGCCCCAAGTGTATTCACCACATGTCTTGATAAATTATCTGTTGTAGATATCAACAGTAACTGATAACAAGTGTCACCGAAACAACCTGTCAAACCCTTAAAATTTGCCAGGAATGGGACAGGAATGTGTGCCCACTTGTCAGTATTACTATCAGCCTATTATATGTCCACTTCAGGACGAAGGCCCCTCCCTCTGATCTCCCAACTACACCTGTGTTCCGCCAGCCAGTTCCATCTTATGCCTGCCAACTTTCTTATCGCACCACCTAATCTGCTGCTGTGTTTGACTGCAGTTCGTCTCCTTGGCACCTATTCTGTTTCTCTAACAGTCCACCAATTGTCTGCTCTGTGCATCACGTGACAACTCCACTTATTCCTCTGAAGAGGAAGCTTTAGCTCGGGCCCCACTCTGGCATGGCCTATTCAAATACATGTAAAACGCAAAAACGTTTTTATGAGGTAACCCCTGGACTGATTTTAATGAAATTTGTTGCATTTGAAAGAGAAAGTTAAATTCTAGTGACAGTTGGAAGCAAAATTTCGATTTAGGGTTGAATTTTCTTAAAAGGATTTTCAAATATTTGACAGTTTGAAAAAAAAAAAGTAGAAGCACAAAGTTTACAAATTCATAGGTCTGCACAGAGAACTGATATCGCGGGTCTGTAAACGGCATCCATTAGATCATTCAAGGCGGACAAATTCGATGTCATATTACATATTATGTGAATTTGTTAGGTTGGTTACAAGGGTTCTGCAAAAGTTATTTCCCTATTACTAAATTTTTTTATATTCATGTGTAACATCAATTTTGTCCGCTTTAGCTGTACTATTATGTGCAATTTGTAGAATTGTATTATCATTTTTCGTTGTTGAGTTAGAGTTTTAAACTCGATAGTTTCGTTTTCGAAAATTTTTGACTTTTGCCAATTTTTTATAAAAAATTGACAACCTAACTCGAAAATTCGAAACCCACAGTCACTAGATTTTAAATTTTTCTTTTAAATGCAGCAAACCTCGTCAAATTTGGTGCCGCAGTTGCCGAGAAAAACTAATTCTCCTTTTACATGTATTTAGATAGGAGCACCTGAGCTAAAGCTTCCTCTTAATCTGAACTAGAATATCAGCTGCACCAATTTGCTCTCTAATTCAAAGTGCTGTCTTCCTATTTTTTAACGAGAGTTATCATTTTCTATGCCATTGCTCATTTCGGAATCCTTAGCTCCTCGGGTTTCATTGTTATCATTAAGTTTCAACCCCATAGAGTAGTGAGAAAAACGGTTTGGCTTTTGCACAAGTATCAAGTCACAAATTATGAGTTAACGTGGCCTACTGACTCGTGAACTGTGCAACACTGAATGAAGTGCCCTGTTCCTAATTCATCACTACTGTTTTATGTCAAAGCACACAACCTATTGTGCACTGTTTGAAATAAGAAAGGTTGTATAATGTGAGAAATTAATGAAAATCTTTTTACTGCATGAGTTAGGAGGGTTGGTGGGCTAGTTGCACATGGTGTGGAGCCAGTGCCTAACACAGAGAGAAAGAAAAAAAATTAGGGTTGCTGTGCGCTGTCCACCATTGTCTTGTCATGCTCTGTGTTTGGTGGTTTCCAATATATGCACTTTATAGTGTGAAACTATGGCATGCATTTTCAGCATTATAGATAGAGAAACTAACTTAGCATTATGACACAGTAAAAGCATATGTCAAAATTATTTGCCCCTCTGGTGTGGGAGGTAATTAGTTAGAACTTCAAAACTGAGGTTGGATGGGTACTAGTCTGGTGACGGCAGCTCATGTTTTATTAATAATTAAAAAAAATGCCCTGCCATAACTGGGCCTTGGGGAATAACTTATGTTTTGAAAACAATCCTATACCTTGAATGAAGTTTTTCCATTTCTGCTTACTGCTTCGGTATTTCTGAATTGTCATTGACTGTAACCTGCATTGGAGCCACTATATGCAGAGGGCTGGATAGTCAGAGAAACATAGAATGTATGACATGGTGCTGTAGCTACTAAATTGTGCTGCTATTACAGCGAAGCTTTCTGTGGCTACCCTCCGGAAAAATTGTGGCAGTGAACAGAAAACACCTTGTGACAAAGCCAACTTCTCGCGAATGCCCTGTAGCTCTCAATCTAATGTAGGTATCGTGGAAAAAATCATGCTGACATAGGCCGCTAAGACGACTCTATCGTTACGCCGAGTTTCATTTACTTGTCATAATTAGTTCACAGTCAAGTTGTAAACGTTACAAAATTACTGTCTGCTGTCAATACATGGGCATGTACAGGGAGAATATGGTTACATAAAACGGCTGTAACTCTCGTTTTATTGAAGCTATCCCGAAGCAAATTATTTGACATTTATCCACTAGGACGGCTCTAACATTACACTGAGTTTCATTTACTTTTCGTAATTACGTAGTTCACAATGAAGTTGTAAATATTGTGGAATTCCCGCCTGCTGTCAATGCATGGGCTTCTACGGGAGGGAAACTGATAGCCCCATGTTTGTCCACTAGAATAAAACTCTAGTCCTTCCAAGTTTGATTCAGCTAATTTATTAGGAAGTATGCTCAGTCACAAATTACAAACATGTTTTGTTTTGTGCACTCCTTTAGACTGTGCCCCGGTCAACGCACATCGCTGCTCGTGTGGAGGCTTGGTTTAACTGCCACCTGCGTTTAAATGGCACTCTGTCATAGCTGCGTCAACACCTGCATCTTTAGAGCGTCGTCGTAAAAGCCTTGTATCACGGTGGCCACAAAGCCATCATCACTTGTGTGACAAGATAAAGATAAAATAAAGAGAAAAGAGACAAGACAACAAATGAATGTGTATTTCTTTGTATTTCGCATAAATGACATACACATAATTATATGTATAGTTACATACCAACAAAACTCTATACCAACATAATTTATACCACCATAGCAGCTTTGCTGGTCAACCTTCACAGGGTGGAATGGCCCTTCAATTTTGAAGAATTCTTAAAAACCATAAAGGCCCAGCTGATTTAAGTGTGTCACATGCATGTGACATCCCATTTTGAAGCCCCCAGTGTCGGGAACATAAAAGCAGAGCGGTGCAGCTCTCTGCGCATTTTCAAATTTCAGTAATGGACTTTGGTTGGCTGGAACAATGTTTCTATGCAAAATTAGCACTGATTGTCGTTGGGAACATTGTCATACACTATTTGTGAAGTGTCTAGAAATCATGCTCATCATATGGAACTGTTTGGAACTTGGCAGCGCAGTTGCAGCATAAAGCACTGATTCTTGACATGCTTGCCTTGAGATGCCCTCACGAAATTTTCACGATGTGTGTTAGTACAGATGCTACAGATACATTTGAAAATAGAGATGTTGGCATCACCTTTTGGAGCGGGCTGAATGATTGTAAATCATTTTATTTCCCTGCTAGATCACCTGTACCTGGGTTTTTCACAAAGGAGAGAAGAGTGTATGTTCTAAACAATGCGTAAAGAGTAGAATAATAAACTGATGGGTTTTACCATCTAAAAGCTGCACCTTGTCTGGGAGAGTTGCTATAAGGAAGGGCTTTGAAATTATTCTGACCATCTGGGGTTAAGTGTGCGCAGAAATATCAATACAAGAGTGTTTTTTTTTTTTTGTCATGCTCTCATTTATATGCAACCACTTGGGAACCAAGCCTTCAACCTTAACAGCAGAACACCATAGTCATTGACAATGTGTAGGATGAATGCAATACAGAATACTGCGGCATATATCAGAATGAATACATCACCAATTAACAGAATACAATAATCATCACATAAACAGTTAATAGCAGCATTTCATTCAATTTCAGTTTAGAAGTTAACCTTGAAGTGTGTTATTGCAAATGTATTCTACAACGTTGCCAAATAAAATGGGGAAATAGTGTAAAGTGTGTGTTCAGTATTTTTCTTTGTCAGATTTTTCACAAATAAGTACATATTAGGAGACTATAGTGCAAGAACTGTGTTGTTAATTTCACAACTCAATCTGTTAGCCTGAAACATTGACTCCCATTCTATTTAAGGAAACTGACAGGTTCCCTCCATTAGGGGACACTTCATTTTCTACTTATCTGTCTACTTTGTTTTAATGGACGTATTAATCTTTTTTTCCTTTATTTTTCTGGTCTCTTCAATACTTGCAGGTCTTCTGAAACACAAAGATGGGTCAATATTGAAGCCGTTATTGAGCAGTGATGAACGCACGCTACGAGAGCACAAGTTTTATGAAGAGGTCTTTAGAGCTGAAGAACCTCTACCAGAGCTGTTGACCCTGAGAACATTCCTCCCTAAGTACCTGGGAACATGGAAGACAGACTACCTTGGCCAAGGCATGGGCATATTATTTGATTACATGGCTGTGCTTGCCATACTTCTTTCATAACAGCCATGCTCTCTGTATTGAAATGAATTACACACTGAATGAGCTTGCATCACCTGCTCCAGTTCATGACGAAAAGGCCATGTTTTTCTTTCGAAGAAAAAAAAAAGATACATGTGCCAGTGGAATTTTAATTTGTAGGAAATAGGTAGGACTGCTTTGTTATGAAGAAGAAGAAAAATTTTTTTTTACAACTCAAGGTATGAATTGGAAGAATTTATGTGAAAAGACATGTTATACATCTTAAGAATCCCTAAAGACCTGTACAATCGGCAGCAGCACTTTATCTGAGCTCAGAGCATATATAGATGGATACGAGGTGATACAATCCAACAAAGGTTCAGACATTCAAAAGGAGAATAAAATTACAAAAAGTCAAACAATAAAATGTGTACTATGGATATATTGAAGTACAAGACTTGGAGCTATCCTTTTTTTACTTGCATATTTGCAGCACAAAATAAAACCACAACTGCTTTAGTTACACAAAAACAATTATGCAACCGACATAGACTTACCAGTGAAAAAAAAAAAAAGCTAATCAAGTAATATTTGCAGAAAAATTCATCTGTTTAACATGATAGTTCATATTTTGTGATCAAGTTCCCTGGGACTGAGCAACTTGCACAGTTTTGTCATATTCATGTGCACATGTATGTTTGCAAAGGTTTGGTCATGGTGTCTGTTTGGCAGTGTTGAACAAATATTTGAAATACTACTTCACTTCACTGTGCCATTTGTTTTGTTTCGCAACATTCAAGGCCTGCAGCTTAGCATTAAAGCAGTTCTTTCTGGCATCGTTTTTTCTTCCAGCAGAGGATGCTTGGAGGGAGTACCGAACAGGCGTCTTTGAAAGTGCATTAGCATATTCTCTCCAGCATGACTAGTGTAGCGAATTTTTTTTCTTGCAATGTAGTACTTAACAGCACCATCGAGCAAAGTCCAAAAAGGCGGGTGGTGGTGAATGCCTGCCAGGTGAACCAATGCCGATTCAGTTCACAAAGTGCTGACAAGTTTTAAGGGGGCTTTGAAAATAATTTTCTAGAGATCTGGGAAACTGAGGTGACAAGAGCTGTTTTTGGAGCCTGGTAAATTGGTGTAGCCTTTGTTGATGCTCAAAACACCTTTACTTTCTTGAACGTGCACACTACTAATGATTGACAGCAAAGCTAGGGATTGAAGCATGGGCTATTTACCTGGTGTTGGGGCCAGTAAAGCATGTGTGTGCATTCATCATCACCTTTTCTGTCCATGCTTTTCATGCTGCTTTACCCATTCCAAACGAAAGTCAAAACTCGTGCATCTTTAAGTTGCACGGTCACTGGCAAAAACTGCTGAACTGGGTGACCATCGGCACTGCCTTTCCCTGAGAATTTTCCATTGGCATTCGGAATGCTCTCAGTGCCTTGGAACTATATTCACAAAGTGCTTACACAGCATACTTATATCATTCAAATGTATATTAGTGTTAACCACTTTCATGCATCTTGTAATCTATACATTGCAATTTTAATAAGTTCTGTACATTTTAAACAAAATCAACTGAATTTTTTTAGACTGAATTTGATTTTGTGTTTTAATGAAGGGTCCTAACACATCAAGTTACGTGATTGTTTTAGAAGCAAAACATTTACCCCTTTAATCTGCCAATCAAACGTCTCTGTACACACATGGCTCAATGTACATTACAAGGAGCTTGTATACGAGCAATCACTGCTTCTAGTCTGTTTGTCTTGTTCTTATATCTAATAATTTACCTTTAGGTAGCTCAGTCCAGTTACTGTAGCATGCAATGCAACTTGTGCAATTGTTCGTGATGTAGCATCCTTTATATTGTGCTCTGTTACCTGCCTTCCTGCTGACTGCTACTTTCATAGATATATGCCTCCTTGGCAGAAGTGGAGTATCTGCGCTTGGATGACGTGACTCGTGAGTTCCGGAGCCCTAGCGTCATGGATGTGAAGATAGGTGCCCAAACATATGACCCATTGGCAGAGCCCGAGAAGGTCGCCCTTGAAGAGGCAAAGTACACATGGAGTCGGCAGCTTGGTTTTCGTATTCTTGGCATGCGGGTAAGACCCCAAACATGTTCACATTTAGTGACAACTTCCTTAGTGTTAGTTGGGTTGCCCAAAGAACATGCTAGTACAGGTGCTATGTACGTGAAAGATCTTTTCATAATGGCTGAGAAAACCCTTTCATTTGTGAATGGTGTCATGGCAGGCTATATTTTTTGTTTGCTGTAATTAAGCACATCTCTCCGTCTGAAATCTCACAGGAACAACGAAATATAAAAAACTATTTGTGGCACCACTTGAACTTAAACTTATGTATTCTGGGACTGGAAAAGATTACTTGGGCATGTAACACTCTTCATAGTGCAGAGTTGTGGGTCTATATTAGGTGTGTGCAAATACCAAATAGTAGATTTTGAATCGAACATCGAATCAATGAAGAAAGCTGAATATCGAATCAAATATGAGGAAGCTTTTCACAAAATTTAATGCTTACAAATTTTGGTGCAAGAAAATGTGGTGCTGCACATGCTCGGGAGTCTCCTAGCGTTGCTTTGGCGTCCACAACATTGAGTTCTTCGCACACCGCTTGACTCCCGAAGGAATCAGACTGTTGGAAAAAAAAGTTCAAGCCTTGCGTGAGTTCCCTTGCCCAACATCATTGTGAAAGCTCCATGAGTTCCTTGGGCTGCTCGACTTCCACCACCGCTTCCTTCTTAACATTGCCAGAATCATCGTCATCAACGTCAAGGACCACCTGGACAGAGAGTAGTTTTCAGGCGTCGCATACATTATACCATGTGCAGATTGCCTATACTTCTACATAGACGAGACCGGCGATTTCGGGACATGATTTCAACAGCACAGGAACGACGTCAATAAACAATGCATTGCATCAAATGCCCTGGCAGAGCACTGCACAACTATGTCACACACTATCAATTGGGAAACCCGCCGTGGTGGCTCACTGGTTGTGGTGTTGGGCTGCTGAGCACGAGGTCGCGGGATCGAATCCCGGCCACGGCGGTTGCATTTTGATGGGGGCGAAATGCGAAAACACCTGTGTACTTAGATTTAGGTGCACGTTAAAGAACCCCAGGTGATTGAAATTTCCGGAGTCCTCCACTAGGGTGTGCCTCATAATCAGAAAGTGGTTTTGGCTCATAAAACCCTATAATTCAATTAAGTTATCAACTGGGAAGAAGCACGTGCAGTGGCCTAAGAGAAGAATCTATCTTTGTGCCTTTATGTGGAGTCATGGTCATCCAAACCATGCTGCACAACCTTATTCGAAACAACAGCAATCTTCTGCCCATGTATACCAGTCATCTCATGCACCATACATGAAAACTGCGCACTGCGCCAGTTTTCACTCATTGAGACCAAGGCTCCCATGGGGGAGCTGAAACATTAAAGACAGTTTTAAATCCTTTTTTTGGTTGGTGTCCTGACCCTTCCTTAAAAAAAAAGGTAAATAAAGGTTTGTCGTGTTCAAAGTTCTTCGTATTGCTAAAAAGATGTGCGTCGACCTGTATTAAAATTATTATTCCTTTTTTCTCGGCAAGCTCAGTATATAAGGGTCGACTTATGTTCGTGTTCGACCTATCTTTGAGCAAATACGGTAACTTAATTGCCATCAACATTACTAGTCAAGAAGTACAATTGACCAATTACAAAATCACAAAAACGCAATTGTTTACAAGTGATTGGTTACCTGTAACTTTTTACATACAGATCTAGTGCATTATGAGTGGAGATTCATAGTGCATTAATAATAATTTTCTGATCACAAGGGGGCCAATGATTTCGCATAGTTAGGGCACTACGATAAAGCCTGCTGCAACAGGCTATGTATTGCGGTCTTGTTTTGTCTAGCTAGACTGGTGGCTAAAGGAAATTATAATAACATTGTTCTTTTGCTTTCTTGCAGGTTTTTGACAAATGTGAGCAGAAATATCACATTTATGGAAAAGATTATGGCCTCAAGCAAACACCTGACTCCATACTAGAAGGTGTGTTTTGTTTACCTTCAGAATGGTTGCATATGAATGGTTGAAAAGGTATGAGAAGACAAGAGGCCTCTCAGTAGTTGGCCCATTTATTTATATGCTGTACATTGAAACGTTATAAGCTCTAGTAAACTGGTGTGAAGGAAATTTAAAACTTCTTAAAGGGACCTTGCAACACTTCTTAACCTGGTAAATGAAGCTGTCTAGTTGCTAGGCAATGCCCTCATGAACACCATAATTATCATTTCAGTACACATGGCAAGGAGCTCAAAAGGCCTCATGCCCTTTCCTTGAAAAACCTACCACATTTCATGCTTACTGTGATGCCCCCAATAAACACAGTGGCTATTGATGGGATTTATTTCGACATCTTTGTAAACAGGCAATGTGCAAATCTAACTAAGAAAGCAAACAGCAAGGATGCTTCCTTTGTCCCTCATTTGATTTGCAGTGTTTACTTCCAATGATGTTCACCTGCCAACTCGCTATTTTTATTCAGCACATTTCCTTAGACCTCTTGTTTAAGCAGTGCATCCGGGCAGCATGATGAACTGGTCTAGAGGCCATTAAAATACCACAGCTCAACATCAAAGCAAGCATTGCTTCTCATTGGTAGAGTACTACAGCTTACAATGGAGCCTGAATGATGAAAAGAAGTCAAAAGCTACAGAGGTGTGAAAGAGGCGGCATTTCATTAAACTGATAATCCCTCTCATCTGAAGTGCATTCATAAGTCGTTGGAGAAGCCTCACTAGGTGATGAAATTACAGTGAAAGAACCATAGTTGGCCAGAGCTTGAAAAAGGTACGTACTAAACGGTAGTACTGCTTGAATGAAATAGTGCAAGATTGCCAACTTACCTGTCAAAAAAGGAACTAAGAGAGAGTGTGATGAAAAGGCAGAACTCGTGCAGTATTTATTCACTTCGCGCAACAAAAGCATCTTATTTTCATCTGATGCTGTGGTGGGCTAGCAGCGACGACAACTGCCTCAAACTCATTCAAGTTGTGAGCCAGCTTTTCAGCCAGCCCCCTCTTCTCGGCAAACACCCGCATGAGGCTGACGTAACGCGCAACATGTGCAACTGCCGAGCCTGAATCACCCGTGCTGTCGCTTTCCGTGTCGTCCTCACCACTGTCGTTAGGCGACACTTTGGCAATAACAGAGGCAACGATAGCGAAAAGCCGAACCTCATAGCCGACATATTTTCACAGTCACAGCAGCATTGCCTACAAACTTCTTCGCGTTTCCAAATGCCACACGCCATAGTCAACGGTAGATCCCTCTCGCGTGCCAGCACCGACTTCTTCGTGCCACGTTCGACAGCACAAACTATGTCCAATTTTTCTTCTAGGCTGAGCGTCTGGTTTTTGTCCTAGCTTGCCTGACACTACAACACAGGCCACAACGCTCCGACTCTGGCATGGCATCGAAGTGATGTTGATGTTGTTGTGGCTTCACCCTTCCAAGTGCCCACTGCATTTACACTTGGAGGCCATTCTGATCTCTGAGGCTCGTTGTTCTGCTGGGCCGACATACAGCCATGATTTTGTGATGAAAAGTGGAAACACTACGTGTTAACCGATACATATCCAATAAGCTGGTACGGTTTATGCGGATACAAAACGCGTTATGTTCAATGGCCGCTGAGTCCATAATTTCACTTTACTACTTTTAAAACGAAACTACTGTGGGTACAGTTTAATGAGGTTTTACTGTATAGTGTATCAGAAGAACAAAAAACTGGATGAGTTTGTAACTTCATTTTATATTAACTGCAAAATAAGTTGGGAAAAATTTGGGGACCAATCCACTCTGTGAAAGTGGAATTCCAGCAAAGCTGTCGCTGTGCTCTCAAACTCTTCCCCCAATCCATGGCTTGAATGTGGTTGAACAGCAAAGCCAAACAAGTGCACGAAACAAAACACAATTGACCAAGGTGCAGTCCAAAGGAGTGCACGGAACAAAACATGTTTGTTTGTAATTTGTGATTGAGCATACTTCTTAGTTAATTAGCTTAATGAAACTTGGAAGGACTAGTTTTATCTCAGCAGACAAACATGGGGCTGTCCGTTTCCCTCCAGTAGAAGCCCATGTATTCACAGCAGACGGGAATTCCACAACTTTTACAACTTCACTGTGAACTACCTAATTACGAAAATGAAATGAAACTTGGCATAATGATTTATTAACAAAGGTGATATGAGAATGTGTGTGCATACCTATCATTACTCTTGTTTTATCAAAATTGTCAAAAAAAAATTATATGGCAATTGGCCACTATGACGACTCGTCTTAGTGGCCAATTGTCATATAATTTTTTTGAGACAATTTTGATAAAACAAGAGTAATGATAGGTACGCATACACATTCTTGTATCACCTCTGTTAATAAGTGCATAAGCGTTTCTATGCCTACCCAATGAGGAATTTGTCCTTCACGTAACACAATAAATGGCTCATACCCCAGTAAGCAAGCAAAAGAAAGTTATCTACCTGAGAGCATACTGATCTTAAAAATGGTGCCTATTGATAACGAATCTACTAAAAATGCATAAGCTTTTGATAGAATGAAGCGATTGTGCATCAAATTCAGGAGCTGAGCTTTTGCACACGCAGATTTGTTGACGGACATGAAAAATCCACGGAACCCTAGCCATAAACAACTTCACTGTAAAAGCAAAAGGAAGCAGCACATACAAGTAGAGACCTTCCAATTAACATTATATTGGAGGGATGCAAACATATATAAGGTGTGTCGAATTTAGGGATGCAAAAATTTCCGGAAATTTTGAGCAGAAGAAAAAAAAGTTTTGTTCCAGTTTTTTCTTTGTCAGAAAATTCAGGAAACAGTTTGAAAAATTAAACTCCATTAAATATAGCTTATATTTATTATTCCAGCTATAAAAAATAATTATCCTTAAATAGATGCAATAATTACGCACGAAATGCAAAGACAATAGAATTAATTCCTTGTCCTTTTGTATAAAAGATTGCTAATCTGATAGCCGAGAAAAAGGTCACTTAGTGTTGAGTCATTTTCACTGGATGCACTCGCTTTAGATTTGGTTGTGGCTGCTTCCACATTCAGTTTGTACGTAGACGAGTTTCCCAACACGTTTACTTGTGAGTCTGTTGCGAAGCTTGTTATGAACATCTCCAAAGACCAGTTTCGTTGACAACTGGCAGATGGCGAAGGTATCGAAAGCAGCCTAGAAGCTATAGGTGTCAGCGGCTGAATAATGCAAAGCCCTTGCCACCAGGTTGACAGTTCACATGCTTCGTGGAGTCCCAGACGTGAGTCTGCACCAGAACCCAGAGGGCATCCTGTATTCTGCCACGTTTAAAAGCTAAGCTATGTTTTGAAAACAAAACTCAAAGCATATACTCGAGACACTTGAAAACTGTACTGCTGTTTTCTTGTTGTCACCATCGTCGTTTCTAGAATCTTATGCTGCACAGCAGAGGGCGGCAAGTATTTCTGTATGTGAAAATTTTAATGTTTTTTTCCCACTTTCTCTGTGCTGACAAAAAAAAAAAATTTTCCCCCTATATTTTTGGGTTTTGTCCTGGCCCTTACCTCTCTAGTCGAATCACATTGCCTTCTAACTGGGAGAGAGTGAAATTGCCTTAGTACTTTTTCACATACTCATGACATATAGAACTCACAAAAATATGACTTTGATGTCACCCAGCCAAGTTAAGTCCTTGATATCAAATAATAATTGCTGTCTTGTTGACTTCAACGCATGAAGCTTTCGACGCAATCATGATACAGTCATCACTTTTTTTTTACGGACTTTAATAATCCAGTGTAGAAGGTATGTTGTATCTGAAGCAGTGGTGTACCTACTATTTTCCAAGTGGGGGGCAAGTCAAATCCTCTCTCTCTCTCTGTATATATATATGTGTGTGTGTGTTGTTACGCATGAAGAAAACGAAAACCGGTGAACGTGCTTGCGGTCCCGAGTGGGGGAAGGAAAAAAAAAAAAAAACTACGCTGAGTTGATCAACCAGCTGGCCACTCTTGCGCTCACCTTCGCGACCTAAAGTAAGCGGTCCCCTTCATCCGTAAGGGTGATAAACGGTCTCCTTCACGCGTAACGAAGATTCCTGTCGTCGCAGATGAAGCCTGCCAGGCGAGTCAATCCATTTGTCTTGACGTGAACAATTTCAAGCGGGCGACATGGACCACTTGTGTATTGGCAGCTATTGTGTCTTGGCAGATATTATAGGTGACTTCTTCCCGCAGGGGCGTCTGCGTCAGCAGGCGTTTGGTGTGTTGCGACACCACGTACCCGAGCACATGAGGGTTGGCCCCTCCCGCGTGTAGCCGTGCGTGGCTTAGCCGTGTCTGGGGAAAGGGGGATCCTGGGGGTTGAGCCGATGCTGGGTGTTTGGACCTTTAAGGCCCCCCGGCGGAGGCAACACACCCCTTTGGCCTCTGCTTCACATAGATGGCACCTCCAGGCTCACCCACCTGGGGGAAATCGGCAGTCGCCTTTTCCTGTCTCTCTCTTCGCACATCTTCGTCTTTCCCTCTCCCTTTTAGTCGCTCCTGTCTTTTTCTTATGATAACTTCCAACATTCCTGGCGGCGAGGGTTAACCTGGTGTGGTATGACACCTACCTTGGTTATAACATATGTGGTTATAGCGACGACGTACAGTTGGCATGGCAGGGCTTGTTTCACCACATACCTTGCCTTGTCTCCTTGTTGGGCTGGGTGGTGGGTGACTGGCATCGTCGCTGAATACTCAACATATTTCATGGGAACTTCCAACCCTTTTTCAACCGATCATCCCTCTAAAAGGGGGCTCACCGATGCTACATTTCAGTTTTCTCTCAAACCCACTCAGACTTTCCCGAAATTTCACGTTGTACACAGTGAAAAACCTGACAAGAAGGCAAGAACGATTTCACCATTCATTGTGGCGAAGTATCTCACAGAGACCTATAAAATCACCAAGCTGGCCAGTGGCGACTTGTTACTCGAATTGAAAGACAAAGCACAACACGACAAGCTAACGAACCTTGTACAACTTAGAGACATCCCCGTCAGTGTAACAGCACACGGAACCATGAATACGGCCAAAGGCGTAATTTCTGACATCGACTTGATGGATTTGACCGAACAAGAACTCCTGGAAGGATGGAAGGATGGAAGGATGAAAATGTAATAAACGTACAAAGAATAAAGATCAGACGGGACAACAAGGAGCTGCCAACTAAACACCTGATAGTAACCCGCGACGCTGTTTTAAATGCCAGAGGTTTGGCCACACTTCCCAGAGCTGCCGAGGGCGGCTAACACGTGCGAAATGCGGCATCAATGATCACTCTGCAGATGACTGTAAGGCTGAGCCCCGTTGTAGCAATTGTAACGGTGGCCACCCTGCATATTCTCGATCATGCGCAGTCTGGAAAAAAGAAAAAGAAATAATTACGATAAAGGTAAAAGAAAACATAACTTTCAGAGAAGCACGACAACGCATCTCACCAACATTTGCATAGAGCACATCTTTCGCCGAAGTGGTACGTCGGGGGGCAGTACCACAACGGCACTTGGCGGACGCCAGCGCCACGCATAGCGAGCGTGTGGCAACGCCACCCGCCCCTACGGTGGGAGCAGCGAAGCCTGCCCTAACTCTCCCTAATTTGACCCCAGCGGAGGCCCTTGTTAGTGCTGGCACCAGTCAGCACAGCTCAGAGGTCAACACAAGCCCATCAACCACCAGCACGGTAGGCTTCAAGGCCTTGTCTTCCGAGACAAGGCCTCCACGGAAAACACACCGCTCGCAAGAGCACGTGTCCAGTGCCTCTCAAGAGGCCATGGACACAACACCCAGTCAGAAGGTGCAGTTGACGCCTAAGGAGCGGCGTGATTTTATCGACCGCTCCAGGAAAGACAAAATTCCAATTACAGGACCCCAAAAGGGCACTGTAACCTAAACTATGTACATTCTCTTCGACACGTAGCACAAAATTTATTTTAATATGGATACACTAATTATTCAGTGGAATATAAGAGGCCTGCTTTGCAACCTCAATGATGTCCAATAAATCCTTAATGAACTAACTCCAAAAGTGCTGTGTGTCCAAGAGACACTTGAAATCTAAACATAAACACTTCCTTCGTCACTATGTTATTTTTCGGAAAGATTGCGATGATGCTCTCGCATCATCAGGCGGCGTAGCCATCATAGCTGACAAATCTATAGCCTGTCAACACTTACAGCTACAAACGCCCCTTGAGGCAGTGGCCGTTTGTGCTGTACTTTTAAATAAACTGATAACCATTTGCTCTTTATACATACCGCCGCATTTTCAGCTTCACAAACAAGAATTCCAAACATTAATAGATCAGTTACTGGAACCATATCTTGTGCTTGGAGATTTAAATGCACACAGCAACCTATGGGGCGACTCGCGCTGCGACGCGAGAGGTCGCCTGATTGAACAGTTCCGTTTTTCTTCAGGTGCATGTCTTTTGAATGGGAAGGAGCCCACGTATTACAATCTGGCAAACAAAACATACTCCTCAATAGATCTTAGCATTGCATCTCCAATTCTTCTACCTTACTTTAAATGGAAAGTTATTAAAAACCCTTATGGGAGTGACCATTTCTCTGTGGTTCTAAGCACACCAATGTCTAATGAATGCCTTCCACAACTACCTCGCTGGAGAACTGACTCAGCTGACTGGGAAAAGTTCAAAAATCTTGCTTTTTTATCCTGGGACGACATGTATGCTTTAAGCACAGACGCTGCGGTTGAATATTTTACGGTTTTTCTCCTTGACACCTCCTCCAAATGTATCCCTGTAACAAGTGGATTGTCCACAAAACGCCGCCTACCGTGGTGGAACGATGACTGTCGAATAGCGCGTAAGAAGCAGAACAAGGCATGGGCTTTACTTCGGGATTCTCCGACGGCAGAAAATCTACTCAGTTTCAAACAGGTCAAATCCCAGGGTCGGAGAACGCGGCGACAAGCTAGAAGAGAGAGTTGGAGAAAGTACATATCGGGCATTAACACTTATAATGATGAAACAGAGGTTTGGAATAGAGTGAAGAGAATAAACGGTCGACAGCCTTACTCGCTGCCTCTGGTGAATACTCAAGGCGACAGCATGGAAGATCAGGCGAACTTTCTTGGCGCACATTTCGAACAGATCTCCAGCTCATCGCACTACTACTCTGAGACATTCCAAAGGTACAAAAGGCAAATAGAGAGACAACCATTAGAATGGAAAAGCACAAAATGCGAGGCATACAATAGACCTTTTTTCATGGCGGAGCTTCAGGCAGCACTAAATAGCTGCAACAAATCTGCCCCAGGTTCTGACCGCATCCTATATGAAATGCTAAAACACCTGCCGTCTGAATCACAAAAAACCCTTTTTTGTCTCTACAATTCTATATGGTCTTCCGGCCACATTCCCTCTGCTTGGAAAGAGGCCATCATAATTCCTATTTTGAAACAGGGTAAGGACCCTTCTTTGGCAAATAGTTTTAGGCCTATAGCATTGACGAGCTGCTTATGCAAAGTCTTTGAAAAGATGGAGTCAGTTTGAGATTAGGGACTTGACCTCGCTGTTATTTTGTGGCCCAGTTTAGGCGACTACAGCAAAGTGTAGGACGAGCCCGCACCTGCTGTATCGGCCAATAACCAGAAATGAGGCACGCATATGGGTTCCGCGAAGAGGGGACGCCGCGCGTGAAGAGAAAGTGGATTAGTGGCTGCACCGTAGAAAAGGCACTAGAACGGCACCCCCGCTCGGAACAAAAGGGTACAAGGGCCGAGCTGAAGGGGAGCGTTCGGGGAGACGAGCGTGAAGATGAAAGAAGGGGGGTGCTTGAGGTCACCGCCACTGCTAAGGATTCCCGTGAAAATGGCGGTAGCTTTACCGCTTAGCCGGCTACGGCCGAGGAATGCTTTTATGTGCTATTGCCACCGCGTCCCAATTATGGTGTTTGTATTTCAAGCAAACCGGCACACAGCTGCACGGGAGACAGATTTCTCAGTACTGGCAGGGTAGCCCGCTGTCCGGCGGATATGGAGTTAATAATCCGCGATTTCACGGAACATTTTCGGCAGCTTGTATGGCGGCCGGTTGCAGGTGAAAAGAGGGAAGACATCAGGGGCCGATACTCGCAGCCCAACGTAGGGGAGAGGGAGGTGGCACGTGTCTTTGAGAAATCCTATCCCCTGGCGTGTTCTAAAGAGTGCCACTGTTTCCACCAATGCCGTGTGCGGCACAAAAGTGGTTGTGCTATTGGTTACAATGATGTGAACTCGCATGTGTGATTGGCTGGTTTGCGAATCCTTTGTACAACTGAGGGCTTAAAAAGTCGTGTTTTGTTGTGTGGTAGAGAGCGGTGCTTCGGGCTTGGACCCGGACAGACGCTTCGGCGTTTGAATAAAGCGTCACTTCATCGGACAACGGCTCTTCCTTCGCGCTGCCACCGTGCATTCGAATCATCGAGGGGCGCCGACTTCGGACCTTCAACACCTTCCCTCCTTGACTAGCATTGAAGCTACAAGAGGACAAGGGAAAGGGAATTAACTGATGGTAAACAGTCGCCTGGTACATTATCTAGAAATTAACAAGAAATTAGATCCATATCAATGTGGCTTTAGAGAAGGCAGATCGACGACAGATCAGCTTGTACGCATGGAAATGTACAGTCGACCAAAAAAGTTTACGGACCATGGGGTCTCAGAAAATGCTAAATATACGAGCTGCCTTTAAAAGTAGCCAGTAAAACCGTACATCACAATGTTGTTCGTATATACCAGTAAAGGCTGGAAATGGGAATATCGGGCTGCATTTGGAGGCTGCGGAGATATTCCGCTTTCTGTCAGGTCTCTTGGTCCGTAAACTTTTTTGGTCGACTGTACATCAGGGAAGCGTTTGTCCACAAACAGCTTGTATTATCGGTATTTCTTGACATGGAGAAGGCGTATGATACTACGTGGTGCTTTGGGATCCTTCGTGATCTTTCTGCAATGGGTATTTGCGGCAACTTGCTGAGAATAACTGAAAGCTATCCCTCTGACAGGACATTTCGTGTTATAGTTGGCAACGTACAGTCTCGACCATTTTTACAGGAGACAGGTGTACCGCAGGGTGGAGTACTGAGCTGTACGTTATTTATTGTTAAAATGAACTCCCTCCACACCGTATTGCCTCGCACACTCTTCTATCCGTCTATGTGGACGATGTAGAGATGGGGTTCAGGTCATGCAATGCTAGCATTTGCGAGAGGCAGCTACAACTTGGCTTGAATAGACTCTCAAGGTGGGTGGACGAGAATGGTTTTAAGTTGAACCACCAAAAAAGCACATGTCTTATTTTCAAACAGGAGAGGTGTACTACCACAACCAGACATTAACCTTAATGGAGAAAGACTAACTGTTAGCCCTGAACACAAATTCTTAGGTGTTATCCTGGACACAAAGCTTAACTTCATTCCCCACTTAAAATATCTTAAAGAAAAATGCCTGAAGACCATGAACCTCCTCAAGCTGCTCTCTCGAACAACTTGGGGCAGTGACAGGAAGTGTCTGCTTAGCCTGTATAAGAGTCTCGTACAATCACGCCTCAGACTACGGAGCCGTGGTGTACCACTCCGCAACAGAGACTGCACTAAAGATTCTAGACCCAGTCCACAACCTCGGTATACGACTGGCAACAGGCGCCTTTAAAACGAGTCCTGTTGAAAGTCTCTATGTTGAGTCCAACGAATGGTCCTTACATCTACGCAGAACATTCCTAAGTTTATCATACTACACTAAGGTAAAATCAGACACCGAACATCCATGCCATTCCATCGTTAGCGATCTCTTTACCAGACTTTACCGTAACTGCCCACTTATTAGAACTCCTTTGAGCCTGCACTTGGAAGCAGTGGCAGAAAAAACAGACATACACTTCCCAGAAAATATTCTAATGCCTCCCACTCGCCTTCCACCGCCTTGGGAATGGCAGACCATGGCGTGCGATATCTCTTTTGTTGCGATAACGAAACATGCACCTGAGGCACACATACGATCACATTTCCTCAAGCTCCAAGCGAAGTACTGCTGTGCCGAGTTTTATACAGATGCTTCCAAGTAATCTGCTGGTGTCACGTATGCAACTCCTTGGCCAGTTTTTTCCATTTCCGGTACTCTAAATCCTAACACAAGTATTTTTACGGCTGAAGCGTACGCAATACTCTCAGCTGTAAAGCACATCAGACAAACAAATCTGAATAAGGCCATCATTTTCATAGACTCATTAAGCGTAATAAGAGCCTTAATGAGTTTTCGAAAACATAAGAACCCTGTTTTTAATGAACTATACACAGAACTATGCTTAGCTTTAACGTACAACCAAAACATAGTCCTATGTTGGGTACCTGGCCATAGGGGCATAACGGGTAATGTAGCTGCCGACGAAAGTGCAACGTCAGTCGTCTTTGATGAAACGGATGTGAATGAACCCATAGCTGCAACAGAACTTAGGCCATCCTTACGCCACAAACTGAGGAAGCACTGGCAGGACCAATGGGATAATGCAGTAGAGAATAAGCTACATGTTATCAAACCAAAATTAGGGAACTGGATATCTGAAAGAACAGCAAGACATAAGGAAGCGCTTCTTTGTAGGTTAAGAATAGGACATACTTACGCCACTCACTCCTACCTTTTGACGGGAAGCAAACCTCCGACATGTACCAAATGTGGCAAGAAGCTTACAGTTATCCATGTTCTTATCCAATGCACAGAAATAGAGGCAGAAAGAAAAAAGTACTTTCCCTCTGCTTATCTCCAACACACACCATTACACCCAGCATTCTTTCTCAGCAATGAACCCTTTTTTACTTTTCAATCAGTATTAAACTTTCTAACTGAAACGGACACCTTACAAGTGATTTGGCCAGGCTACTTGTAGCATGGCCTCCACCTGCAGGTTGTAGCTGCAACGAAAACATTTTTTAGAGCACGTGTCTCCCAGCCCTTGCTTTCAAGGCCTTGCTGAGGCACTAGTGCTACAGATTCTACATATTTTACTGATCATCCCTATCTCGTGAAACATCTATTGTCATTGGAGAAACGATCAATCACTGTCATTTTTAACATGTAGATATTCTTATTTTACGCACTTTAGAGCGAATAAATTTGAGGTCCTTTTACATCTTCATTGCACCACATGCATATTTTGCACTTTTTAGTGAATATTTTAGGCCACTATAAAGCCGTGTTTTATTACTCCTCGCAATTAACACTCACATATCATTGAGAAGCACTGATCATCGCCATGGCGCTCTTTGTCCACATCTGGCCCTTGTGCCAATAAACACTACTAATCAATCAATATAGGTGACTTCTGTGAGTCTGTTAATAATAACAAACGGTCCATCGTAGGTGCCCAAAAGCTTTTGGCATAACCCGCATTTCCGCACTGGAGTCCACAGCCAGACTAAATCACCAGGGTGATAGGTTACCGGACGGTGGCGAATGTCGTAGCGTGCTTTTGATCTGTCCTGCGATGCCAAAGTGCGCAAACGAGCAATACGACGAGCTGCTTCGGCGAGGCAGAGAGTCTCGGCGACAGTGGGATTTTCGTGACTACAGAAGGTGAAAACAGTGTCGATTGTGTACCGGGGTGGCCGTTCGTACAGCAGGAAGAAAGGGCTATAGCCACTGGTCTCGTGCTTGGCGGTGTTGAACGCGTACATGATAAAAGGCAGTACGTCATCCCAGTTCTTGTGGTCGGATGAAACATACATAGATAGCATGTTTACAATTGTTCGGTTGGTGCGCTCCATAAGCCCATTCGTTTGTGGATGGTATGGTGTCAAGTGACGCAAGTGGGATTCACACAAACGAAGCAGTTCCTCTACGACGTCTGCTGTGTATTGTCGTCCACGGTCGTTGATGATCACGCGAGGTGGACCATGTCGCAGGATGACATATTGCAGCAGGAATGTTGAAACATCAGTAGCAGTTGCGGAGGGCACGGCCGCCGTCTCGCAGTAGCGTGTGAGGTAGTCGACGCAAACAAATATCCAACGGTTTCCCTTGGCAGATTTTGGAAAAGGGCCTACGAAGTCAATGCCCACTTGTTGGAAAGGAGAGCCTCAGTTCTGTGTCCGACGTCATTTGGCACTGCAGAACTTTTGAAACGCTCAAGATGCGTTGGATTGCGCCAAAGTTTGGTCGGTTGGCAAACGTTACGACGGTTGCCAGTGTGGACACGAGTCCTTGCCTCGACCTTCCTTCGACCACCCGACAGATTGTCCACGATGTTGTGCCATTACCACCAGCCCGGATTCCGAATCTACAAGATGCAGAATTTATCCTGCGAACGCCCTTTGGACAAACCCGGGGCTGCCCTGAAAGGCACAGCGCCCTAATTCTCCCTGGACAAGTCAAGATGCTGATCTGTCAGGCAGCAGTGTCCTGAGGAGAAGCATCGGCGAGCGACATGTCCAAACGTGCAACCAAGTGCCAGACAGCCCGGCGCCGTACCTCCTTTTGCCTGGAGGTCACCGCGCACACCAACTTTGAACTGGGTGGCCAATGCGGTCGCTGGTTGGACCTCTCGGACGACCGTCGAATGCTGGCTTTGTATTGGGCCGTTTGAGTGACAATGGTTTCTTGGGGCATTATAAGGCCCGACGCAGCTGCCTGGAAAACCGGATCCGCCTACCCACCGGGAGCAGAGTGCCGCTCTCGACTGGAGTGAGATGTGTCACGCATTGCAATCTCGCCGGACGTCGCCGTGCGGGAACAGTCGCGTTTGCTGTTAGCTCTCAGCCCCAGTGCCGATCCGATCTTGTCCTGTATAATGACCTGTATATAGTATATAAAATCCCTTTCGTTATTCTTACCGACGCCTGACTCGGAGTCTTCGCTACCAACGCTCTGTCACAAAACAGGTGACGAGCGCTATGGGACCACCTCAAAGTCGTAATAGAGGTGGCAGCGGTGTAAAGTTGTAAAGTTACTGCTGACCACCATGGTGTGTACACGTCATGGGAGGCTATGACGGCACCACATTCAGCCCCTTGGCAACTGATGGTTACCGCAATGGCCGTAGAGTACAGCACAGCCCCACAGTCGAGGATGACAAGACGCCCTCTGACTCCGTGCTATGACAAACGCGCTCAGCGCATGCATTCTCGACGCCCGATGTATCGTCGTGACACACGCCACGAACCAACCCACTACACGCAGGAAAATGATCATATTAGCTTCATAGACGAAAAACCAAGGTTTTGACCTCTCCCGGTGTGTTATTCCTGCGGTGTCCCAGGTCATATATTGCGGTTTTGTAACCAGCGTATGACCATGTGGTATGGCCAGCCCTCAGAGTTTTCTCGGCCCTCCGAATGGCCACATGGTGCCCCGTGGCCAGCACATGTATCATCTGGCGACGAGTATTGGCCGAGCAGCTCCTGGAATCACTCCCCGGCATCTGTCAGGAGTTTGATACCCCGCACCTCTACCACTTTGTTACGCACAAAGGAGACCGTTTATCACCCTTACGGATGAAGGGGACCGTTTACTTTAAGTCGCAAAGGTGAGCGCAAGAGTGGCCAGCTGGTTGATCAACTCAGCATCGTTTTTTTATCCTTCCCCCACTCGGGACCGCAAGCACGTTCACCGGTCTTCGTTTTCTTCATGTGTAACAATATATGTATGTGTAGGAAAGTGATTTTCGCAGTACGTGCCACCTGGGATCACTCTGCCGCCGCAACCCTGTCCGCATTGACGCTCCACACCAACGGCAGCTTCACTACCCTACATATAATTTCCTCTTTGACTTCTGCAGTACATGTTCGTTTTTTGTATGCTTTACAGCAAAGCCTGACACGGACGGCTCCTTCCAAGAGGAGCGAAGGTTAGGTTAGCGGCATCTACCTAAGCTCCCTCCCACCCGGCTCCTTCCGGGTGGGAGAGAGGCTAGGTAGATGCCACTTTAGCAGCCACAGACCAATAAATGTTGACATGTTCTTTTATTTAATGTGTTTATGACACCTTGATTTATTGTAATATATCCACTGTAGGTTATACAGAAGTTCATGTTCATGACTGGCTGGATCATACTCAGAGCGGGCCCAGCTGGCACGTATACTGTAAAGATTGCCTCCCTTGTGGACTACCCGAATGACATGGCAACAAAAAAGGTGGAAAAATTCGTCAGTGAAAGTTATCTTTGTCACCGACAGATCTGGTTTTCAATCGTGCATTATGGACCATTTCAGTCTAGTGTTGCCAACATTTGAGGAAGCGTGTCACTGAAGTGAGACAAAAAAAAAAGTCACTAAAATTTTTGTTATAACTGTGAAGTGGATTTTAAAAATGTAGGTGTTTTGGAACACTCTAATATAAGCTAGCGTGAAGTAAATAATTTACCTAGACAGTGTCATGTTGCTCCAATGTTCATGCAGCTGAAGGAAAACAGTGAATTTACCAACAGAGCATAGAGGGCTTTAGCTTTAGTAATGTATTTACTATAGGATAGGCGAACATCGAAGTTTTGAATATGAATAGTTCGTGTCTAATATTTTATTCGTATTCGAAAATGAACTATTCGGTATTTTTGAATATCAAAACTAAGAAAATATTTCGCAACAACCGACTGTTCAGATCGGGTTACTGTTCTCCACCTGCTTAACAAAGTATAGCAAATTATAATTATCAGAAGTAAAACAGTGACAAGGTTTTTGACGCAACGCAGAAACCAGACCGGAAATACAAGTTTCGTTTTCGGTCTTGTGGGACCCGCCATGATTGCTTAGTGGCTATGGTGTTGGGCTGCTAAGCATGAGGTCGCGGGATTGAATCCCGGCCACGGCAGCCACATTTCGCTGGGGGCAAAATGCCAGAACACCCGTGTACTTAGATTTGGGCGCATATTAAAGAACCCCAGGTGGTCCAAATTTTCGAAGTCCTGGGACACTACGGCGTCCCTCATAATCAGGTCTTGGTTTTGGCACGTAAAACCCCATAATTTAATTTTTTTTTTCCGGTGGAAGTTTTGCGCTGGTTAATAGGTACTCCTTGGCTCAGATCTTGTATACATACATAACTACCCAAGACTGCATGGACGTGGGAACTGCTGTTGTTGCCGTAGCACCATTTGCAGTCCAACGCATACGTAATGCGGAGGTTGCGGATTCGGCTCTCGCTGTCAGAAAGTTGAGTTTTCCTCCATTTCCCATTAGCTTCTCATTTTTGCATTTCAATTAGAAACTACAAATAATTTATCATATGCTTTCCGTTTCTTCATCACCTGTTGTTTTCATATGGTTCTGACTGATAAATACGTGCAAGCGTTCTTACAAAACAGGGCCCCTCGGTCTTCCCTTCTTTCTGTCCAATACATGACAATCGGCTATATTGTGCTTATGGCTTGCTAATTAGTCTTTCTTGCAGCCTATTCATGTAGGAGTTTTCTCTCTTACGTTACAACGAGTGATGTTTTTTTCTTTTAAGAGACTGTGTATTTCATCTAGGCCACACAAATACCTCCTTAGCATTTTATTTTCTTTTTCCCTAACTTCTGATATTTTTTCAACAACTATTTATTATGTGTTTTTGAGAAGGTCGTCAGTTTCAAATATCTTTCATTCTTGGAAAGCTTCTCTGCCACCAGGCTTCAAGGTGTCAAGTGCATATTCGTGTAGTTCCTTGCGTGACTGTTGTGATATTGTGTTTAAAACGATCTTAATTGTGCATGATAGCTGACTGTCTATTCAGTTTTGGAATGCATCATGTAACCGCGCAAACAACAAAGGACAGAGAAGGAAACACACACACTGTCCCTTGTTGTTTGCGCGGTTACATGATGCATTCCAATATCGACCACCAACTAGCCCGCCTATCCCTGTTAAATATGTCTATTCAGTGCAAGTGTGTCCCTAATTATACTGAAACAAATATTCCTGCTATAGATATGTGCATCTGCGCTTGTCTGTTTGATATTCGATGCTTACTGTTGTATTCGATTCATATTTGAAAAAGTTGATATTTGATCGTCTACCTCTAATATTTACATACTGGAATATGACAGCATAAATTTTTCATTATCCTCAGATTGAAAGGTTACAAATACAGCACGATTAAAAATAACACAAGCAACGTAGTTTTCCTAGCATGAAAATGCATTTAGCCTGCGTATTATCCTTAAATTTTTTGTGCTTGTCGACATTCATGGTAGCAGAACTAGATTCTGTAGAACGCTCTTGGCAGCATTTTGTTAACATGGCAATGACAATTACCTAAGCTTTGTAAAAGTTAAATACCATATTTTCGCCTTTGATCTAGCTGAAAGCCACCGTGAAGTACTTATTGGTTTTAAAGGCATGAGAAGCGGAAGCAATTTGTTCAGTCGTGCGTGAAAGAGTTAAGTCGTTGCGATATTTATTGTTTTATGCAGTTGATATGTCTTATTCATCTGCTGTGTTCTAAATCTGAACAGAAGATTTATTCCACTTGGTTTTGGTAAATTAGTTCTCTGACACGCTTGCCAAGCATCTACCAATCGAATGGATTTAGTGACACCACTGAACCCACAGCGTTTAAACGCTGCAGGTTCACAGGTTTTGTAATATTCACTCATATGTACTATCAGCGTCAAATGAAAGTTGAACAGCGGAGCGCGTGGCCCAAGCATAAGTGAAGATATAGTGCGTGCCGTCCCGTCATCACCATTGACAGGCGCGCACATTTGGTTTGGCCGCACTGCGCGATCCCCCTCTAGTAAATAATTTCGCTTCTGTTCTGGTTCTTACATTTGAAAGGGAGAAAATGAAAAATAAAAATCAACCTAAAATATTGCAGTTTTGCAATATTTTGCAGTTTTTGCAATATTTTTTACCGCGAGAACAGCTTTCAGGACCAAATAAGTGAAAGCAGTCTTGAAAGTTCTGGGAACCTCAATTGCACTATTGAGGTTCAATTGCACTATTGAGAGACCAAGTAGCCCGAATCAATACATAAATCGTACCTATGTGAGCCCGATTCTGAGAGAGAATTTGGCCTCTGCTGTTGTTTTTGTTGTATTTGTGCAATGGCAGCCGACAGTACCCACTTCCACAAGTGTGTGTGCATAGGGGGGGGGGATAAATGGCTCACTTTTCCTTTTCAATTCTGACTGTGGGGGGAAGGGCACACCTCCCCCCAAACTGGTAGGTACACCTGTGACGAGTATGGTATCACGCACGTACAAGCAAATATAAACACATCTCACTCGATGACCACGAGCACTCGCTGTCACGACGCTGATGCGATGAAGACCGCCGGCAGCGAGAAGCGAATGCCTTGTGCTGCCTCAGTTTTACCGCGAGAACAGCTTTCAGGACCAAATAAGTGAAAGCAGTCTTGAAAGTTCTGGGAACCTCAATTGCACTATTGAGGTTCAATTGCACTATTGAGAGACCAAGTAGCCCGAATCAATGTCTAGATCAAGACTTGAAAGACTACTGCAGACTTGCAGAGTTGGGTAAATTTACGAACTGTTACTGAGCAGACTCTGTGTTCTATATAAGTACCAGTGATGAGTGTGCTGAAGAACTAATGTGGCCGACACTCACGTGCAGCTGGTGGAGAGGCCAGACCCCCGTTATCAGTGCTTCAAGCCACTTTCTATAGACACGAATTATCTTGGTTGGGACTCTAGACGCATATATTCCCGGATATCAAAAGTGTGTGTGTGTGTGTGTGTGTGTGTGTGTGTGTGTGTGTGTGTGTGTGTGTGTGTGTGTGTGTGTGTGTGTGTGTGTGTGTGTGTGTGTGTGTGTGTGTGTGTGTGTGTGTGTGTGTGCGGGAGGGGGGGGGCAACTGACCTGCTTTGCCCTCCCCCCCCTCCCGTATATACACCTATGATCTGAAGTCTGTTATATCCAAAATTAGGGTTGCAGTAAGTTGTGAAATGGTGGAACTATATCCTGCCGCATAGTGTTTGATCATTGGAACTCAGAGACGATTGATGAAAAAAGAATCGGAATTCAAATAAATAAATAGGTAAATAGACGGATTTATGCTGTAATTGTACAACCACACTAGCGACATGGTGCCTTGCTGTCTGCTGTTTTCTGTATGCTGGCTGCCGGCAATTGGCAGTTTACCAGCACTACAGTATACGCAAGCTCTACCCCCATGCAATGGCAAGATTTTCCTCTCAGCAAAAAAAATGGGTCCAAACGATATTTTTGCTGTTTTGGCCGAGCATGTAGCAGCTGCCAATGACACTAGTATCGGGTGGTTTGTTTTTCACACAAAACGATGGCCAGAAAAATAAACTTGTTTCTTAATTTAATCTTTCATGACAAGTGATGTCTGCTGTTAACCTGTAGGACAAACGAGGGCTGCGATACGGGGAAAGAAAGTTAAACTCGGAGCCCACATCTGGCTGCCACCGGCACTGCATGTGAGACAGCTTGACTGCATCACGGACTCGGCAGTATGTACGCCACGAAGAGCAGCCTCTATTCTTTATTGTGCGAATTGATGTGGTGAGGAATAAAGCATTCTCAAAACAATGCATGTTCTATTGCCGGTGGTTATTTTTAAGTGCCAAAAGCTAAGGCTTCAAAGCGAAGCTCGTTGGGCCTAGCGGTAGCCTTGGCCACTGTGTCCACTGTACTTGCTCAGCATCACGCTTGACTGCGATGGGTGGCTGCGAGCCTTTTCTGTGGTTGTCCCAAAAACTCTCCAACAGGGCATCGAGCAGCACACAGATGTGAGAAGCTTGAGGCTAATCTATTTGATTTTTAAGAAAAAGTGAATTTTCGCACATAATTCGCAAGAAACTGGAAAAAGTTGCATGCAGTGCTTTGCTGCATGCATGCATTGCCACAACAAAGTTCATGGTATGTGCACCATCTGGATAAAATCATGTCTGTTTTAGCCTAAAGTCCACTATAGCCAGGTTGGTTAAACGAGGAATTCATTGCATAAATAATATAGGCAGACCAAACTGAGACCTTAAGAATTGTCTGTTATATCCGGAAGTATGTTATATGCGAATCCATTATGAAGGGCGTGGTCTAGTATAAGTAGCTTTCGTACTTCCCTTTCTTATCCATTTTCTCTCATATGCATCTCCAGAAACATGGGGAAACAGTGCTTGCTCGGGTGTCCCAATAAAGTCGCGGCGGAGGGCACAATGCTGATGTGCCCTCTGTCATGAGTCGGCTCACCGAGAAGGCAAAACGTGTGCCGTGCGCTCTCCAAAGAGGCTCTCCGGTTCATAGCCGCTGGCTGCTGGTTCATCACTAGCGCTTTACTTTTACGCACAAATGGCTGTGTTTCTTGCGCCTCTTCGCCGGCTCCAAATGCCTTGAAAAATGAAAGAAAAAAAAAATTTGTGACTTGCTGCGTGATGTATTTTCTAGACTGCCAAATCTATAATGTACGTTTTTTAGAATGCAAGATTGATAACTTAGGTATAATTTGTTCCAGTAAATGACGGTACTTACCCTCCATGCCATTAGTTCATATTTAAATTCTTCTTCAAACTTCTTCCCCGCCTTGCCTTAAATGATTGAAAGCATCGTTAATGATAATGTTGGGAACCGCTAACTCATGCAATAGCATCGCTTCGGTTGTCTGACGATCCGGAGGACACTGGTAAAAAACAAAGTGCGTGGAATGCACTATGCCTAATTCTGTATCCTGTGGGTCAATTTTCACACTTTATGATTTATTTTCTTTGCTGCTGCTATCTAATTATATATAATATGAGAAGGCAGCAAGTTTGTCCGAAGCTTCCCAATTCTTCACTTACCACCCTGCTGGTTGAAGTCTGTAATATTCCAGCACCAACCTATTGCTGTCTTAGTAATTGCTTCACAGCTTCCATTTGGAAGTCCTTATTCCATGCTAAGTATTGCACGAGCCCACAATTTCAGTCGTACATGGTTACTCAGAACTTTGAAGGTAATTACCTTTTCCCTGCAGGATAATGTCCGCCACGTCTATTTATTGATTAAATCTGGGAAAATTTACAATATATGAGGCGATATCGCGATTTTTCTCATCACCCAGCCGTGACTTTATCGCGTCGCCTGTGCGTGCTGTCACGGCCTAGCAGATTTATGTCCTTAAATACTTCCTTCTCCGTGCCCATTGCACATCGGTGTGGATTTAACTAGACCATGTGGTTTTCTCCATTTATTCTAAAAATTTTGTATTGGGATGCATATAACGCTTGCCGTCATCCTGCTTAACTGAATTTGTGGTTCCTCTTGATATTATCTTTAAAAAGTTAGCTTCAGAAAATAAGCACACTCTGATAGTGAGTGACATTAACATCAGTTTCAGGTATTGGTAGTAGCCTTTGTGTAGCACACACAGACTGCGTCATTGCATTGGAGTATGAGCAACTCAACATCTTCAGCAAGGTTACACTGATGGAACGAAAATGCTTCTAGATTGCGTGTTGACTAACATCACCCCTACACCTAACTCAGGCGTCATTAATGCTGAAATTATTAACCACTACCCTGTTTTCATCATTTTTAACTCTATGAACAAGTGAGATGGTTGGTACATGGCACATAATCAACGTCTTTGATAAGAATAATTTTATACACGACGTGAATAACATTGATTGGTCAGAACTTGATCAAATGCAAAACTCTGAGAATGCACTCGAAAGTTTTTGCAGTTTATTTAAGGAAGCCATGTCTGAAGCACAATGAAGGGTAAATGTAAATGGCGATACAAAACACCTAGGTATCCATTGGTGACCAAAGAGCTGCTTGAAAGCATGCGTAAGAAAAAGATAATGTGTATAAGAAAACGAAGAAACAACGGTTCATGGTGACTTTGGCATTGAGATACAGAAGATATTGCAACATTCTAAATTCTTTACTGGAAACCTACGAGAAGTTATTATGAAATAGAGTTTGTAAATTGTCGGAACCACTAAAATAAAAAAAAAATTGACAGTTGCTCATTGTGTTCCTAAAGTGAAGATCATGTCAGTCTGCTATTTTTAAATGAATTATAATGCTGTTGCATTGAGGACCCACTTCAGATTGCTAGTGCTTTCAGCGACTTTTTGAAAATTACAGCCAACATAGCACAGCTGCTCTATGTAGCATGGATCAAATTAATTACTTCTGTAACACCAGAATTAATAACCTTAAAGATACCTTGCCTAGCTTAGATGACATTCAATCATGCCATTTAAAAATTATGGCTCATTTGATCTCCATAACACTGGTCAATATAATTAATGTCATCTTTAAAACCCACATTTAATATAATCAATGTCATCTTTAAAACCGGCATTTTTCTTTGCATCCTTAAATATACTGTTCATACCTCTTTTTAAGAAAGGTAATAAGCCCATTATTTCTAATTGCCATCTTATTTATCTCCCTTAATAGGCCTTCGTGCCATCCCTCAATAAATACATTTTATCATCATCATATATCTTCCACTAGTGAGATAATCGAGAAGCAATTTGTTAGTCATTTGAATAATTACTTGGCCAAGTTTAATCTTTTGAACAGCTTCCAGTTTGGTTTTCGTTCTGGTAATTCAACCGACTTAGCTGTAATCTCATTAACAGAATATATTAAGAACACTATTGACAATGGGTTTATTGTTGGTTCTGTTTTTTTTTAAACTTCTCTAAATATTTTGATACAGTTTATCTCAATATGTTGCTTAAAAATTTAAAAGCTTATGGATTAACAGGCCCTGTATTATCACCTTTAAGACACTACTTGTCTAACAGAAAACTTACTGTTTATTTATGAGCATGTTTTCAGACACTAAAACAATTACTAATCATTAGGTGCCTCAGGGTTCCGTCTTGGGACTGTTATTCATTCTGTGTATAAATGATCTTCCACAATATGTTTCACCCTTACAATGTATATGTTGACGACACAACCATCTCAGACTAGGACATTTTTACCATCGCTAATTTCTAAATTGAATAGCGCATTAGCTGATTGTTACCTGTTTTTACAGCAATCACTTGATTTGACATTCAAGCAAAACTAAATTCAACACCTTTTTTTCCACTCAAAGAAGTCTGGTCTTTTTATCTGAGATTTACCTTGGCTCTCGCTGCATTTCTGCCGGTGACTGTGTTTCATTTTTTTGGTGTCCACCTCGATCATCAGCTGAAATTTCATAGTCACATTTCACAACGTAAAAAAAAAAGTCTTTAAAATGTGAGCACTGATTAAAGGTTGATTTTTTTCTATCTACTGCTGCTATCCTCTCAATCTATCATGCATTCATTCAAGCCATATTATTTATGACATAGCTGCTTACGGTAACACTTACCAGTGTCGTACATCTGTTCAACACACACAAAGCCAAGCTCTACGCATTACTTATATTTGAGATAATATCTGTCATTCACATGGAGACTAAGGTAATCACAGTTAATAGTACAGTAAAAGCTCGTTAATTCGAACCGCAAGGGGAAGCCGCTTCAGTTCGAATTACCGAAAGTTCGAACTAACGAAAGTGAAGGAGAGCAACAGTACACTGCGATTTGGAAGCAGTAGGGCATGTCAGAAATTTGGCGAGTCAAAAAGTGATGGCGTGTGCCGCGGGCACACGCCATCTTCCGAGTTGAAGCTCTGGGTCCGACTGTGCCACACCACCGATGTCCAATGAAACGAACGTTAGCCGAGGCTTAACACCATCACAATGAATCGCGACGGCCGATGCCTCCTAAGCTGAAAACAGAGGTGCACAACCGATGAAGACTGTCGAGACAAAGACGCTGAACATGTGAAGGTGACGAAGGCCCTGATTCGTTGGTTCTTGATTGCAAGTGCAGCTGCGACGTACTTGATTCGCTGTGTTTTGGCGCTTGCCGTGCCATCTCCGCACAGCATTAGCAGCTGTACAAGATTTGCGAAGCCTCCGAGATTCGCAACGGGCAAGAAGTCTCGGAGGTTACGTAGAACGGAGAGGCGGCAGCCGCCGCTGCCTTCTGGCTGACCCCGCGTTGGTTAGATTTTTTTCCGATTTTGCCTTCTCTCGCCGTTCTCTCCGTTTCGGAGGCAATACAGCCTTGTGTGTAGGCAGTAGGCGCGTTTCTCTGGCCGTGTGCCAGGCGAGCGTAGTTCGAATTATCCGTGAGGGAACCTTCTCGTGTTCGAATTAACGGACTTCTTTATACATAGACTTCTGTGGAGCTTGGCCGGACCAAATCGTACAGTTCGAATTATCCATCAATTCGAATTATTGAAGTTCGAATTAACGAGCTTTCACTGTATATTAATGCGGTTGGCATTTTTTGGGAACTTTACTCACTTTCCGGTTTGTCCGTTTGTATCTAGCCTTTTGCACCCAGTGACCCAAGTTGCCTAGGTATGTACTGGCTGCTGTCTTTCTGAGCAGACAACAGGGGGCACTGGGTATGTGGCTGAATAGACAACTTGCTACTGTCTGGCCTAGTAGACAACTTGGGTCACTGGGTGCGTGCCCAAACATACATCGGCAATGTGTATGTGATATTGGTATGTATCGATTCTTGCCCGATTCCCCATAATGGATATGCCAGTGTGACACAAGAGAGCCACTTCGTGTGTCAGCTGATGTGCACATAAGGTTTTGTGATTCACGGATGGCATGGGGATACATCATGGAGATACAATAATCATAACATAAAATACATCATCAATTACACACCCGACATAACAAGAATGGTAGCCGAGGGACCCGATTTTTTCTTAGCCACAACCAAATGAAACCAACAGGTAATGGAGCCAAGAAAAGCATAGAGGAAATTATTTGTAGTTTTTAATTGTAGTGTATTAATGAGAAGGGAAAGGGAAATGAAAGTGGACATAAAGGAAGCCTTGCCACTGGTGGGAGTCAAACCCACAATCTCCACATTACATGAGTGTTGCACTGCCAATTGCACTAAGGTGGCAGCTGTTCCCATGTCCACATTCTTGTTTATGTGTACAAGATATAACCCTGGTAGTCTTAGCCAACCACTGAGTGGCATTCACTGAGTGCCGCTGCAACATCTTTGCATTCGTGGTATCTAAAATTTTTGCTAATTTAGAGCATTCCTTTTTTTTGGTGCCTTTTTTACAGCCTTTCAGACATTCCTTGGCATGACACATCAACAGCCCGATAGCCCAGCATTTCTGCCAGACCTATTAATTCAGCTGGAACACATCAGGCACTGGTTTGAGACTCAGCGTGTTTATGCCTTTTACTCAAGTTCACTTCTGATTGTATATGAATCTTTGCCCGATAGCTCTGATGATAAAAAAATTCACTGTGTGGCCAAAATGATTGACTTTGCTCATGTCTTTCCCACATCAGAGTGTGATAAGAACTACCTATTTGGAATTTGCAAGCTTATTGGTGTACTGCGTGAAATTGGAGGTCTATAACAATGAATGGCAAACATTTAAGGCAAGTTGTTTTTATTTAACTGTTACGAGACCTGAAAGATGTCTTTTCTGATGTGGAAAATATGCAGACTGTGATTAAATCTTGCCATTTATATAACGGATGTGCCAACATGCGCACTGTATATATATTCTTATAATCACAAATAACTGTGATTATTTTTTCTGCAGCTCACTTTTATCCTTTTAAAGTCACGTAAAGCCTTATGACACACCTTTGAGCCATTTCTATTTTCTTCTAAAAATAAACTATATGGCCAGACTTGGGGAAAACGTTTACATTTTTTATTTCATCTTTCAGATTTCAGGGACACTGTCCTTGTTTTCAGAGTATAACAGATACAAATAGCTTCCCTTTGTTCTCATTACTGAATAAGTGATGCCATGCATGTTTGACAGTTTAGGTTTATAGGTTTGTTTTAGTTTGTTCTCTTAAAAATTGACTTTGTAACATAATTTCTTGTCTTCGCACTTGTTAGCTTATGTGGTAATTTAAATGCAATTGTACTATTTCTGACTTTATTTGATGACATTCATCCATATTGAGCCCCACAACTTCTGGCATTTATTACTACATAACTGGATTGCATCATGTCATTCAGTCATTTCAAATCTAGGTAAAAGCATGCATGAAGGAGGCAGTCAACTGTAGTGAAGATATCCTTCCAGCTGAAATGCCTAATGGCCAGTGTTTAGCATCTTCCAAGATTGTGTTTTATGAGACAGGGAGACACATGAATGTAGCACAGTGCTTTGTATTAATTTATTATTTTTCACTTAGCCATTATTGGTATGACTGGTATATTACTTACTTATTATTTGATAAGTCAGCTGACAGACATTATGCTGCCATATGGTTCGTGAAGTTGACTAATACATAACAGCAGAGAGAGAGAAAAAATGCAGCTGTTGAACCTTAATGCAACATACATGGATATGACGAATTATCAGATGTAATGAAGTGAATATAAAATGCTTGTCATCAATACATGGGTATAACGACTATACTTATGACAAAGGTATTTTCATGTTGAATGCAACTACATTATACCAAAATTCAACTGTATATACACTGCATTTATTGTGAAAAAGATTGTGTGATATTCATGTGAAAATTGTGGAAGCACATTTGGCAGCTTTACAATGTCATTTATACAGTCTGCAAAACCTCTGTAATGGCTCGGAAACATCCGTCCACGAGACGTCCATAGCTTTTGCTACATTCAAAGGCAGTGCTTCTTGAAACAGTGCACAACCTTTGAGAGCTGTGTTCATGTGACAGCATTTGTGTCAGATTGCTGTTAAATGCTCACTGAGGCAATTGTAAACGTCGAGAAGTGTATGCATTTGCATTATTGGGATCACATAGCAAAACAGCAGAGTAACATTTACAAACACTTCTCAAACCAGTCTTTGGCAAAGCAGTGATTTGCACCTACACGACACATTGCCATCAACACTTTGGTGATTTGCATCACAAATTATCTTTTGCTGTTTGTTTAATTGCTGCAAAGTACTATTTTCAATGCCTTGTTATTATAGCAACAGTCATAGTTTCGTGAACTTTCTTGTGCATGTATTGTTGGCATAAAAACTGAAGCCAGGAAGCACAACTAGTAATTGTGCAAAGCATCACACATTTGAAACTGTTAACAGTACCACTTCGAAAATTTTTGTGTTGGGTGTGCAACTGTCTGTCCAGGGCAACCAGACAGGCGATTGAGTAAATAGAATATACCCAGGGCCATTTGTTTGAAGTAAAACATAATTTTTCTGAAGTTTTGCACACTGGATTGGTTTCATGAAGACCTTCCTGAAAAGATGGAAAAGTAGCCACTTTCTGAAAAGATGGCTTGGAAAAATTTGTCCAATCACAGTGCAAGCTCTTTGGTTTCTAAATAGCTTTGTAAGTAGAGCTAGGCTTCATTGACTCTTAGATGTGCAGGAAGTTCTTCAGTATGGTCCCTCACCTGAATTGCTTTGTCCATTTTATGCCACAGAAAATCAGCGATGAGCTCTCAGTGATGACTGCATATAGGTGATCAAGTTTGGGCTGTTTTCTCACTTTTCATGAGATTACACGTTGCATAGGACGAAAATAATGACAACTGTCCACATTGAATTTTGTACTACTACAGCATAGCATTCAATTAACATTTCACATATATTCCAACATCTGTGTTGGGCCTGCATAATTTTTTTTTCTAATTGGTGATCATGTACATGAGCCAAAAGGAGTGAGGACTAAACAGAGAAAGAAATATCCAAGTTTGAGATGCTTCAATGCAGCAACCACATGGTACTTCCACAAAAGTGCATTATTGTAGCAATTTTATTTGCTGAACACAACCCGAATATCCTGAAGTCAGGAGCCCCGATTTCCCCTCAATTATTAACTCTAAATAACTTGCCTGAATTTTGTACTAAGTTTTCTTCCTTATCAACTCTAAATTCCTTGAATACAGATGAATTTCTGGCTTGCAACATGTACTGAGCAGAAAGGCATATTTATGGCCACTAATTATTTGCCACTTCTAAGTGCTACAGTAATGGCTAAGCAGTGATATAGCAATGATAGCATACAACAAGGTTTATACATTGCTACATTTATTTTGGGTGTGCTATGAAGTGCACATGTCCACACCCAACTTGCACAATGTGAACTCTTGCGGCACTGTGCCCGACACTGTCAGGGAAGTTGTGTTGTGCAGAAAGTGCACCTGGACTTGAGGAGGTGTTCGCAATTCCTAAAAGTGGTTTAAGTTATATATATATATATATATATATATATAAGGAGCCAAATGCATTTTATGGTTATTTGTGACCAATCACATGAACCATTATCATACCATTGTGCTGGGGTCTAGAGCCCTAATTTATTTTTTAAAAGTGAACAGGAGGAGATGGCTGGTGACTCCATTAGCACTGGCATGAATAGCTGCATGTCACATGTCAGTAACATGCATGTTGCCGGTCTCACATTACTCAAGGAAAAAGCCATCTGCCAAGTACTTTCTGGGCAGGCATCTCCTCAAATTTTGTGCTGTGCCACTAGTTGAGCCAATGTAATGAAACCAAGCCAAGCTGAGGGCATTATGCAGCTATGGTGGCATCTACTATAATAAATGTCACTGTCACTTTGCTTACAGTTGGCATTAATATGTCATTGGGAGTGTGGGAGATGCAGGCATCTTTAAATCCATGTTTTTCAAGAAACATGCACTTAAATGAGTCAATAACCTGCAGTACCTGGTGTAGGACGCAAGTAAGTAAATGTATAAAGCTATCTTTAGTGCCCCTTTTAAGAAAGGATACTCTTGGGTGGCAAAAGGAGTAGTATACTGTATTCTAGATAAGGTGGGCGATTTCAAGTTGGCTGTTTATTGACATGTTTTACCAAAATTGGCAACGGGCAACCTTATTTTGCACACCTTTTTGTGCATTGTTTCATGAACAAACATTATGAAGGTATTATTGTTGGAATAAAATCTAGAAAGCAACATGAAGATATCTGTCAGTAAGGTTACAAGACTAGTGCCAACACATTTAGGGTTGGCCCCGCTTTTTACTCCACATTTGTTTTCCTCCAATAAAGATATTTTAGTACGACAGGTTCTCGTGCTTTAATTTTAGATAAATATATTTCATTCTTCTGTGCATCTCACTGTGTTTAATTCAAAATATAGCATTTCCCAATGTCTGTTGCACTACTTTCACCACCATTTTGGTTTGAGCTCAACTCAACTCATTCAAGTTATCGAAGACAATGTAAATTGTGCAATTTAGAACTTGTCACACTAGGTGGGTTCAGCAAAAATTTTATCATTGGTATCAACATGGTTACAGGAAATGTAATGGAACAGTACAAATATTTCATTTCATTTCGACATTATGCCACATAGCAACCCAGGCAAATAAAAAAGAAATCAACTATTATGTCTAATCCAGAGTCTTGCAAAGATGAGACCACACATGCATTACTGTATAAATGTTAAATTTCATTGCATGGATACATTCCATCACCTTAGACCTCACAGCCTCATGTCAAGTGTTCAATCTCTGTACATTTGATTCAAGTGTGAAGCCTACGAAAGTAGCTGTGTTGGGACAGTGCAAAGAATTGGAGCAAGGCTGCACTTTGCATGTACACATATCTGTGTCTGTAGCTTCAAGCTGTCATTTGTCAAACCCAATTAGTGCTTGTGTGTGCTCCCGTGAGCTGTTTTTCTGTACATTAAGATATGCCCAAAGCATGAGGTTGTTCAGGAGTTTGACATTGTGTCCTAGAGTAATAGATGTGCCATAAGTCAGTGCTTATGTTATGAAATAAACATATTAAATGCTATCACCAAAACCCGATTTTCAGGAGTGAAAGTGGAAATGTTATTTCACCCAGAAAACCATACCCACGTTCTGCGGTGAAAATGTGCGTTGAAGTTCCAAACATACAGGGTGTCCCAGTTAGCCTTAGCCATAGTTTAAAAATATGCTGATGCACCATTGAGAGGACATGACCAAATGCATGTTCCTGACTATTGTATGGAGTAAGTCACCCTATTTTTGTATTCTGCTTAATTGCAAAATTAGTCTAGATTAATTAACCAACTTCTGAAGCAACGAAGTTGGACAAAAAATTTCAAGTAGAAAGTTGTAGAACGGTTTGCAAAATGTCCAATTAAAGAATTTCTAACTTTATATCTATGTATTAAGTATTGTTTTTTTTTTCCTCTTGCTGCAGATGCTTGCAAAATAAATAAAAAGTACCATGTGACATGCCCACTTGCGCGCCGTGATTGGAGTGCTCCCAAACGTTCCATGTACAAATGGACATAGCATTTGGCTGGGCATGCTGCCGCTTGAAAGGCAACAGTGCAGCGACACAGGCGTTGGCTGTTCGATTTACATTAGCAGCCATTATTTGCTTGCGCTGCGTAAAGTGAGTGACGGACGTGGCAGTTCCAGACAGCGACAAACAGACCATCGTGTATCTGCTGTTCAAGTGCGAGCAATTTTGAGGTCCCTTTTTCCAATGAGGAAAAAGCAGACATGATCCTTGCCCTAGGAGCTGCAGGTGGACAGAGATGGCAGGCTGCAAGGACATATCGATGCTGGCACCTTAGCATGCGACCTAGCCCGATGACGATAGTGAACAACTACAAGTCGGTGAAGCAAACCGGCAGCTTCACAAGAAAAAGGCAGAGAGCTTCAGCCATAAATGATGAGGTGCGCTCCAGCATTTTGTCTTTCATGATGGCTAATCGACACACCAGCACGCATAGCGTGAGTGCAGAGGCCAGAGTATCCAAATCAACTGCCTGGAGGATTTTGAAAACAGCTGGACTGCACCCCTATCATCTGTAGTTGCGTCAATACCAGGGATCTTCGAAGTCCAGGGATCTTCAAAACAAACCTAACTTTGTGAATTGGATTTTGATTCAGGAGAAGGATTGTGACTTTCTCGGGAAGGTACTCTTGACTGATGAGGCAAACTTTTGCCGAAATTGCCAAGTAAATATTAACAACACACACTATTGAATTGAGCAAAATCCCTGCTGGCTAGGAAAATCGGGCCACCAATGTCGGTGGTCTTTTAATGTTTGGTGCGGAATATATGACAGCACGCTCATTAGCCCACTATTTTTTAACAACACACCAACTTCCTAGAGGTATGTAAGAGAGATCCTCAAAGGGCTGGTGGAAGACTTCCGCTGCAACATGTTACTGGCTCGGCTCAGTGCAACGTGGTATCAGCACGATGTAGTCAAGGCTGTAGTCAAGCACGAGCGTTGCTTGACATTACCGTACCAGGACAGTGGATAGGGAGAAACGGGCCCAACCTGTGGCCAGCAAGGTCACCCGACCTTAACCCGCTTGACTTTTTCTTGTGGGGCTATATTAAGGATTGCATATACACAACGGAAACGACGATTCCAGAAGCCTTACAGGAGAAGGTAACTGAAGTCTGCCACAGTGTTTCACCAGTGATGCTTAAGGCAGCAACAGCAAGCCTTCTTGGAAGGTCCCATTGCTGTATCACAGCAGAAGGTGGCCCTTTCGAGTGTGTGTTATAAAAATGCACATTCGAAAAATAAATGCAACATTCAGCGAAAAACTGCGTGTGGCCATTTAGGCCACTGCTATTCCATCATTATCAGTGTTCTGAAAAAGATTTTTTTTTTCCATGGATGTTCAGTTTGCTTACAGCTATCGCAAAATGACGCACCTGTTGTGTGCAGCAGTACAAGCGATAACCACTGCGTAAGCTTATCACTATCATGAACCGCTGCGAGGAAAGCACATTGCTGGCATAAATCGCACAGCGAACGCCTGCGTTGCTGCTCGGCTAAATGCTATGGTGGTTTGTACGCGGAACGTTTGGGAGCACTGCAATCATGGCACACAAGCAGGCATTTCATGTGGTATTTTTTCTAGGCATCTGCTGCAAGTGTAAAAAAAACTTCAACTTAAGTGATGGATAGGAACTGTTTAATTATTCAGACATTTTGCAAGTGACTCTACAACTATCTAAGTGAAATCTTTTGCCTATCTTTGTTGTTTCGTAAGTTCTTCAATTAATTTAAACTAATTATGCAATTAAGCAGAATACAAAAAATAGTGCGACTTACTCCATAAAATAGTTGGCAACATGTACTTGGTCACGTCATCTTGGAGTGCATCGGCATATTTTTAAACTTGGGATAAAGTTAGATGGGACACCCTGCATAGGGAGACTGTTTAAGATGTGTTTTGCACCGCTTTCATTTTGCTGTTACTGTAATGAACAGCGAGTGCCAATAACTTATCTACACATCTTTCCATAGTCGGGACAGCCATGTGCAAGAGTGAAATTTTAACCATATAATCAGAAAGAAAATGTAATGTCTTCATTTATGTCTTTTTAAGACAATGCCTATTTTTTACTGGTAAATTTGTGTACACTAGGCTTCCAATTCTGCATGCATGCGCTGTAATCAAGTGTGATACAATAAAGAACTGCTTACACCATTTCAACTTTTGTTCTGAATAATACAAAGTGCTATAGATCCACAGGACATTTTATCATATTGAACAAAAACGGCAGAAGCTTACGAGGCCAAAAACATTTTTTTATAACTTTTCAAAAAAGGACTTTTCAACAGTAATACTCTATTGCTATTACTATTCTGGTAGATGTTCACTGCTATACCTAAGCACACAGTGCTTATGTGTGGGCCTTTATTTTCAAGTAAACCAGGCAACTGAAAAAAAATATACTGTTTACTGGAGCACTGCATGGGCCCGGCCTGGGCCTGCTTTATGAAGCCCAAGCCCAGCCTGTGATACCAAGCCTAGGCATACATGACCGGCCCATGCGTATATTACTAAGCTAAGCCAGGGCCCATGTGTGCATTGCAGACCCAGCCTGTAAGTAAAAAAAAAAAAAAAACTTTCATCTCTTTGAGCCTTACTTTCTAGGGGTCTAATCAGCTGCAGTGTATAAGCAATAAACATAAAAGACTGAAATGTTTGTTTCTCCTATGGAAACATCAGGGATCAGGCCCATTATTGCTTGTGCTATTTTTCCACAGCTGCACCTGCATTTACCTTGATTGTACGCTTTCATCCTATGCGGTCATTTAACATGTGAAAAAAAAAAATTATATATATATATATATATATATATATATATATATATATATATATATATATATATATATATATATATATATATATATATATACGAACATGTCGAATCATGAGCATATAGCATAAAATAAACACGCAAGTAGAGATACCTGTTGCGTTAGCGCTAAAATAATATAATAGTATCAAGAGTAGAAATAGTGCAATTGCAGAAGTGGCAACACAGAAATGGTTTGAAGAGCGGTTTTTTGTATAATGTATTTTTCCACACACGAAAACAATGTTTGTTTTTGTGGAAAAAAAAATTGGAACTTAATCTTGTTCTATTTTCTTTGCCAATGTATACAAGAACCAGCTCTTTGGACATGTTGCTTCAGTTTGGCACAGAATGCCTTGGACCATGCATTGCATAATCTTTGCATGTGCGCAAAGGCACAACTTAAGCCTTTTAATGAGTGGGCTCAACTCTGGCCCGGGCCTGTACAGTGCTCGACTGTTTATAGATCACTCTGTAAATGCTACATGCAGTTTTCCATAATGAACTTTATGCTGTTACTGAAAGTAGGCATAGGACAGTTTCCCAAAAGTATTAACATTTCAGCACTTGTTTTGTGGCATATTTGGTCATGCAGAGCACTGTAGCAGTGCTTCAGATGGGTGGAACAGATACTAAGCTTTACTGCAAGCATTTGTGGGATCCCATTACAATGATGAAACCAGATTATCACAATTAGACCCCATTATTCTCGCGATGCAGGTTTGAAGCTGTCTTACATGACTAACAACACTGCCAGAGAGCTGTAAAAAGACCAATCAAACATATTAAATCAACGTAATACACTTCCTGAAAAAGTCATACTCCAAGTGACAAGCTTTCTTTCTTTCTTTTTATTACAGGAGAAGAAATCTTGTAGGATCGAAAGGATGACTCCAAGTGACAAGCTCTTTTCCTTTTTTATTACAGGGACAGAAATCTTGTAAGATCGAAAGCATGACCTTTTCCAAAACCACATAAATTATGTAACATTTCACATAAGCTGTGAACTAATGCATCATATTTGTACACTTCAGACAGTAACATAGGGCTGCACAACATACTGCCGGCGGCCGAGTTTATATGGTGCTGGTGCTAAAATCGGAGCATGGCAATATGATGAGGGAAAACAAATTTTGTTGCCAAACATGATGCACAACATGAACCATCGGTGACATCAGTCACAATAAGTTGCAAAGGATGTGGGAGCATAGCATCTCTTTGGGAGCACATAAGAAAGGCACACAAGAACAGTGCGTATTCGTCGAGATAGCAAGGCCAAGATCGCGTTAGTGCGGCATCCATAATTGAATCAAACATGCACGTTCCCTAAATATTTTGACTGAATGATCGCAGACTAACACCTGTGAATAGATGCTGTTTTTTCTTGTTTGTGTGCATTTGCCTTACTTGTTGACATTCACAAATATTTGCTCACATTGCAGCTCTGGGAGTAGGCATCAATCAAGGTATTGGGCTTTAATGATGTTGGCATCCTACACATCGTTCAAGTTTTTGCATATTAGGAGAATGCAAAGAGCATGCGGTTCTTCGTTGTCTCATTTAAAGAGCTTGTTATAAAGTGACCGAGGTTTGGCAGACCAACTTCTTGACATGCTGCTAGCCCAACTCCTACTGGCATTAGGATGCGCCACTTCTCCATTCTAATTGTGGAAGCCAGATTTTCTATCTGTATCATACTTAAAAACTAAAATGGAAATGGCATCTTTTTCAATAATTTCGAACATCAGATGTTTTTGAATTCGAAGATAAACTTCATGCCCATGAAATCTTCAGAATATGGTGAGAACCCTATAGCAGAATCCCAACACTGTTTTACATTGTTCAGAGATAAGAAAAGGAAACCACCCGTTTAGTGAGCCTTTCTCGGCGACAGCGGAAGAGTGCAAATATACAGTGCAGCTAGAGGTGCATCAACCTGCATTGTTGACTAGAGTTAAAAGACACGCACAGGGAGCAGCCCATCCTTTGGTTTTATAGGAACCTTGATAAAGACAAATACAGACACACATAGCTAACAATGCCTTGAAAATGATTTTTAGAAGTGCTAATGTTTTTGAGCAAGAGCAGTCTTCGGTCTTCAGGGACCGATGTGACATTACAAGACGTACTGAGGAGAGCAAAAAATGACACCAAGCAGACTGCCTTTCTGCAAGCAAAAGATGCTATGTCTCCAGTACAGTACAGCCTGTGTGGCTCCCATGAGAAGTTCGTTTTGGTCCTCACTGGTTTCAGCTTGTGAATTCCTTCTCTAGCAGGTGCGGTGCTAAATGAAAGTTCTGCTTACTACAATGACCAGAATTTTCTCTCTCTCAAATGCAACAATTTCAAATAAATTCAGCAGTTGTCTAATGAAAGCAGTTATGCATTGTCATGCGTTCATCGAGCTAAAGCTTCCACTGAAGATGGCATGGTCTGGAAGCTAATGCAGCTGCGTGCATCTGTTTGCCATCAAAGAGCTTGCTGTGCAAGGGGTGCTTGCCTACCATGCGCAGTCTGGGTAATAGGAGCTTTTGCTAGTTTTTTATTTTCAGTTTTTCTAGCTATGATCCTTACAGTTTCTTGGCGGAAGGACTGATCTGCCACCTTTATTTTAGTGCACTTTGTGTAATGCTCAACCAACATCCTGACCCAACAAAGACACTCTTCACACCTAATGCCACAAGTTTGCTAGAGCTTGATAACCACAGTTGGCCTAGAAACATTTCAAATATGCATGAGTACCATTATGCTGTCTTGCAAAGTGGTGCAAACAGACAGACAAAACCTTTTCAAACCACTGAAGTACAGAAGTGGATGATTTGGGTATAGTGAAGCCTAATGTGAAGCATGAGCTTCCAAGTCTGTGACCAATCTTCAAGTTGGTGCTAGTTGACAGCAACATGCAGGAACTTCAGTTTGCTTGCTATGAGGACTTTGAAATTACGAAGGTTGTTAGCCTCTCATTATTTTGGATACTCCATGCATTACAGTGGCTTAGTTCTCCAAGGCATGCCCAGGCTTCCAGCCCTCTCAACTTCCACTGCTAATTCTTACAGGCAAATTTCTATGCTATGTATTATAAATTTAAAAGGACATGCGGCCATTTCCAGTGCCACTTTTGTCAAATATGCATGTAATAGCGGTGATGCCTCCTCTAATACGAGACTGTGTATTTAAATTGACATTCTTGTGTTCAAGGTTATGCCTGCTTGTATAGTAAACATTCTGCATCTTTAAAATTGGTTTTGGTATGCCTAGTGAATTTTTTTGTAGATACTATGCTTCTTTATAACATTTGATAGTTTCCAATGCAATGAATTTAGATGCCCGATTGATTGATTGATTGAAAACATCTTTATTTGCAGGATATTCGTAGAACTCGTGGGTGGGCCGCCTATTCCGGTAGCCCACTGGTTACTGCTGCTGCGCTGGCCCTCCCCACCAGCCAAATTTTGGATAATTCTAAAGTTAGCAAAAATAAACCATCATAAAACATCATTAACAAAAAGAAATTAAGTAAATTGTAAAGCTGGCAAAAATAAACTATCATAAAACACCACTTAAAAAAAATAGAAATTAAGTAAAAAGATCTGTCATAATTTACCAAATATAAGCGCCAAGAACATGGGACTTCCCGCGTTTCCTAAACAAACAAAGGCTTTTTAATGTGTTTGATGTGACAGTCCTACCGACATGAGCAATCTGATTACAAATGAAACATAAAAATAGCTGGTAGTGTCCAATAATTATAGGTCACTAGGCACAAGTGCCATTGCACTTGGTGTATATGTGCACATCTAGAGCTACATAACAAAGTTTGCCGAGTTAAGCATGCAGCCAAGCTAGCAGGCATTATGGGCACTAGTTTCCTCCTAGACTTGTATGCTATGAGTTGGAAGCAACTGGTTAATTTCTAATTGGTTAAAAATGAAGTTTTTCTTAATTTTGGTAATTGATCAATAAAATTTTTTTGCAAGACTGGTAATAATTCCATTTTTCTTCAGTAATCAGATATTAGTTATCAGTTAAATTTTTGAGAAAATAACTGGTGATGCAACTTTGAGGACATGAGCTTCGTTTGCAAAGAGTGGCATCAGTGGGAATGTTTCATCTGGTAGCAGAACACAGTTCAGCTATAAAGTGTGCCACATGATTATGTCCGAGCAACCCAGCTGGACTGGTTGGTACATTTCTTTATCAAGAGAAGTTAGAAAAACAACAGCATTCTAATGACGTGCTGTGCTAGTTTGTTCCCCAAATCATCGAAAAATTGTCCTCTCCATTGCATACAAGTCTTCAAGGGACATAAAAAACAACACTAAGTTCGTTTACATTGTAGAAGTACTTTTCAAGATTCAATATGCGTTTGTCTGGTGGGAAAAGGTTGGTTAGTAGCTGATAAACTGAATAGCAAAATTGCCCTAGTTGAACTTAGTGCCCAAGCCACAGTGCTGGTGCATATTTAAAATAACTTTTGCCTTTGGTTCCTTTAGAATGCTATGTTTTGCTTGTTTATCAATGAACTGCTGAATGGTCTTGAGTAGACACTGTCAAGTCTTGCAACAGAATGAGAAGCTAGTGCAAGAGCCTCAAGCCTGTCTCATTTTTGAGTCTTGCCTGACTTACCTGGACTTTCAACATTTATTATCATTAAACAAGCATATAGTCACGAGAGGAAAAGCCAGTCAGTCAGTTCTAAGCGAACGGCCGTTTACAGTTCATGTTGGCAGCAGCTACCACGCACACTTCTTCTTCCTCGACTTCCAGCGTAACTAGTGCATGCCATTACCCCTCCCTCCAAAAAAATAAATAAATAAATAAATAAATAAAGTTGGGGAGAGGTTAAATGCCACAAGGAAAAAAATAAAAGAAACGAGAAAGACAACGGACGAGACGACAGGGGCCGCATCACAAAGTTTGTGGATGAGAGTCAGCACGAATGGTAAGGCTTCATCCTGGTAACGTGAACAATGTCAGAGGAACGTGGTCTACGGGAGTGGTGCAAAGTGTCGGCGGGAATAACTTCGTAGTTGACAGGACTTAGACAACGCAAAACTATGTAGGGTCCACAGTGTCGGCGCAATAATTTTTCTGACCGGCCTCGTTGACGTATAGGGGTCCAAACCCATACAAGATCTCCCGGGTTGTATGTGACGTCTCGATGGCATATGTTGTATCGACGAGCATCTTGACTTTGTCGGGATAGAATTCGTTGCCGCGCAAGGTGCCGCGCCGCTTCGGCACGCTGAACAAAGGTGTCTGTATCTGGTGCGGTAGGTTGAGACGAAGTTGGTAGGAGCATCATGTCGAGCATAGTGGTGACGTCGCGTCCGTAGACCAGACGAAGAGGAGGAAACCCGGTGGTTTCTTGTAGGGCAGTGTTGTACGTGAATGTCACATACGGGAGCAGTTCGTCCCAATTTTTATGATCCGTGGCAACATACATGGAAAGCATATCCGCAATCGTTTTGTTGAGACGCTCAGTTAAACCGTTAGTCTGCGGGTGATACGCAGTTGCCGTACGGTGCGTTGTTCCGCTCAGCTGCAGAATATCTCGGACCAACTGGGCAGTGAAGGCCATACCACGGTCTGTGATGACAACAGCGGGAGCACCATGTCGAAGGACGATATTTTTGATAAAGAAGTTAGCAACATCTGAAGCAGTAGCTCGCTGAACGGCTTGTGTTTCGCAGTATCGAGTGAGGTAATCGGTGGCGACGATGATCCGGCGGTTATCGGCCGAAGACTTGGGAAATGGGCCCAGTAAATCCATCCCGACTTGTTCAAAAGGTGAGCAAGGAGGTCAGACAGGCTGAAGCAGACCGGCTGGTTTCAGTGGTGGAACTTTGTGGCGCTGGCAATCTCGACAACTTCTGACGTACTGCTTAATGGTTTTTGTGAGTTTTCGCAAATAGTACTTCTGCTTGATCCTCGCGAGAGTACGCGTGAAACCAAGATGCCCGGACGTTGGTTCGTCATGGCATGCACGTAGAACGTCGTCGAGGAGAGTAGTGGGAACAACGAGCAGCAAAACGGTTGCCGTAGGGTGAAAGTTTTGCTTGCATAGGATGTCGCCACGTAGGCAGAAAGAGTACAAGTGACGCGCGAACTGCCGTGGGGGTTGTGGGCGGCTTCCTTCAAGGTATTAAATCAAGGGCTGGAGCTCGGAATCTTGGCGTTGCTGTTGGGCAAGGTTTAAAGACGGGAGAGTACAAAGAAAACCAGAATCGTTGTCAGTATCTAGTGGTGCGGGTTCGACGGGGGCGCGGGAGAGACAGTCGGCGTCAGTGTGTTTCTGGCCAGACTTATAGACGATGGTCACATCAAATTCCTGCAACCGAAGGCTCCATCTTGCGAGACGGCCTGAAGGATCTTTGAGATTCGCCAGCCAGCAGAGAGAGTGGTGGTCGCTGACGACACGGAAGGGGCGTCCGTACAGGTATGGGCGGAACTTCTGGATAGCCCATATGACTGCCAGACATTCTTTTTCAGTTGGTGAGTAGTTTTTTTCAGCAGCAGACAAGGTTCGGCTGGCATACGCAATAACGCGCTCAACACCAGCTTGAAACTGTACGAGTGTCGCTCTGATACCAACGTTACTAGCATCAGTATGCACTTCTGCGTCAGCCTCGGTGTCAAAGTGACCAAGGATCGGTGGTGTCTGTAGACGTCGCTGAAGGTCGTGGAAGGCGTCGGATTGTGCTGGGCCCGAAACAAATGTGGCGTCGTTCTTGATGAGTCGTTGCAAAGGTTCGGCAATTTCACAAAAATTGGGTACAAAACGGCGGTAATACGCGCAAAGCCCTAAAAATCGGCGGACATCGTGTTTTGTCTTCGGTATCTGGAACAGAGCAACTGCCAGGGCTTTGTCACGGTCAGGGCGCACACCGGTGCTGCTGACAATATGACCTAGAAATTTGAGCTCCTTGTAGCCAAAGTGACATTTTTCGGGCTTCAGGGAGAGGCCGGCGGTGCGAATAGCTTGAAGAACCGCCTCAAGCCGCTAGATGTGTTGTTCAAACGTGGTGGAAAAAACTACATCGTCTAAGTAGACTAAACACGAGTTCCACTTGAGGTCAGATAAAACTGTGTCCATCATGCGTTGAAATGTGGCCGGAGCGAAACACAATCCAAAAGGGAGGACCTTAAATTGATAGAGACCGTCGGGTGTTATAAACGCCGTTTTTTCCTGGTCCCGTTCGTCAACTTCAATTTGCCAGTACTCACTACGCAGATCCATTGAAGAAGAGTAACGGGCATGTCGCAGGCGATCCAAGGAGTCGTCAATTCGAGGAAGTGGGTAAACGTCTTTTTTCGTGACCTTGTTCAGTTTGCGATAATCGACACAGAATCTTAGTTCCGTCTTTCTTTTTAACTAATGCAACAGGTGAAGCCCAAGGACTTGTCGATGGTTGAATGACATCATCGTCGAGCATTTGTTTCACTTGATGACGAATAGCATCCTGTTCTCTCTGCGACACGCGATAAGTGTGTTGGCGAACAGGTTGGACGGTCGGTTCAGTGATGATTCTGTGTTTGATTAAAGGAGTCTGTTTGACCTTCGACGTGGTGGCGAAACAGTCGCTGAATGACGATAGCAGAGTAAGGAGCCTCTCCTCGTTTTGGTCGAGCTGTGGGTTGACGATGTGACTGATCAAGTCCACATCGCTGGGTTCCGGAATCGAGATGGTCGTTACCGAAGCACAGGCGTTGGACTCGGCCATCGTTTCAAAGTAGGCCATGGTGGTATGTCTCGCAAAGTGCTTGTACTCTTCACTGAAGTTCGTAACTAGAATCGTGGTTTGCCTATGTTGGAGCTCTACAAGACCTCGTGCGACGCCGACTTCGTGATCCAGCAATATGGTGAGGTTACCTTCGACGATGCCTATTCCTAGTTGTTCTTGGGGGCATTCAACGAGGACGAAGATGCTACTTCGAGGCGGTAACGTCACGGAGTCATCGACCACGCGTAAAGCCGCGCGGTGATGTTCATCCTCCACATTCGAATCCGAAGAAACATAGAAAAAGTCACGAACAAGTCACGAACAAGTCACGAAGGTTAATGATCGCCCCATATTCCTGGAGAAAATCCATGCCCAGTATAACTAGCCGAGAACACTTGGGCAGCACAAGGAAAGACGCTACGAAAGTCGAAGTAGAAATTGCAAGTATGGCGGTGCATCGTCCAATGGGTGACACGAGGTGTCCTCCGGCCGTAATCAGATGTGGGCCGTCCCACGCTGTCAGCACCTTGCGTAGCTGAGTCGCCAGTGAGGCACTCATAACCGAGTAGTCACCTCCCGTATCTACAAGTGCAGTTAGCGGATAACCGTCAATTGAAGCAGTAATAGCAGCAGAAGTTTTTTTTGCAGTTTCGAATGAAGGCGTCAGCGGTACGTCGTGAGGGGATGGCGTCGGCGGAGGATATTTGACGGTTCGCATGACAGCGGCCTCACCCCCGGAGGTCGCCGTTTTCAGTTGCCCCAGCGCGGGCTTCCACCGTTGACTCCAGCGGAATCAAAGGCGGGTCGAGCACGGTTCGGTGATGCGTACCGACGAGGTGAAGGCAACCGTGACTGTCTTCGCTGTTGGGCAGGAGGAAGCCGGTTAGTTTCTAAGTATTGCTCGATTTCGTGCGGGTGTTCGCCATAGCGCGGGCAACGGGCGTCCGGATGGTATCCCCGCAGACCAATCCGTCGGTACTGGCAATCGCGATACATGTGACCAGCCTCCCCGGAGTGATAGCACAACGGACTGTTGCCAGGGGCGCGCCATACTGTAGATTTGCGCGGACCAGGATGAAAGGGTGCTTGCGGATTCGTGCGGTGGATCGGACTTGGGGAGCGGCGAGAAATCCTAGCAGGCGGCTGCGAAAAACGGCCCGTCGATGGCGCGCAAGCCCGAAGAGCATCCGCGTACGAGAACGTGGGAGGTTCGGGTCGTGTTGGTGGCGAGGGATGAACCACTTGGCCGATTTCTTCCCGAATGACATCCGTAAGAACCGCAGCACTGGGAGGTGCCGGAGCCGATGCATAGTACTTCTGCAGTTCTTCTCGAACAATTTGTCGTATCAGCTTGGTAAGTGACTCCCTGTCATCATTTGCAGGTACGAGAGAGCATGCAGCAGTCATGGTGGTCTGGCGTTCATACTGCGAGAGTCGCTGCCGAAGCATACATTGCATGACTGTTGCCTCACGAACTGAGAGACTGTTGTAGGAGGATTGCGCACAAGGCCCGTGAAAAGCTGTTCCTTCACGCCTCGCATTAACAGACACACCGTCTTGTCTTCTGGCATTAGTGGATCGGCCCGACGGAACAATCGCGTCATGTCTTCGACGAACATGGCAACGGTTTCGTTTGGCATTTGGAACCTCGAAGACAGTGCCTGTTCGGCTCTTTCTTTCCTTTCGGGAGTGCAGAAGGCTTTGCAAAGCAGTCGGTAAAACTCCTGCCAGCTGGTAAATGAGGCTTCGTGGTTCTCGTACCATACTCTCGCCACGTCTAAAAGGAAAAAGTAGACGTTCTTCAACTTACGGCGATCGTCCCAGTCGTTAAAGGTGGCGACCCGGTCGAAATGGTCCAACCAGTCTTCAACCAGTCTTCACTAGCGAAGCCACCAGTTCATTCTGGCCAGGATTCGCTATTGTGGTCTTAAACGAAGACTTAACATTATACAGCACAAATGAAAAAAAAGTCTGACAGTCTTGTCCATCATTCATATTAGTGAAATCCTCACAAAAGTTTTTTAAGTATTGCAAAACGTGGTTGACTACTTTGAATAATTGCTCAATTGCTTTGTTGAGGCTCTAACTGATAAGTTAATTCATATATATTTAAGTTATGGTAATTTCAATCATAACTGGTTACTTTTTTATGTAATGCTAAAACTGTTTTTCCTAGTGCTATGGCACCAACACAGAAAGCTGCCCAGTGGAGGGAGCCTTGGCTCTTTAGATTGAGCAATGGGCAATGTCAGATAAAATGTGTGTAGGATTTGACTGCATTATTAGAAAAAATTTGCACACCTAATAAAAATTCTAAAATAACATTGGCATTTATTGTTCTGAAGAAGACCAGTATGGCACACACTAAATCAAAAAGATATGTTACCACAAATATTAGCACCTTCCATCGCTTCAGCCATGAAACACGTTAAATTACTGCAGAAAACTCTCTATAGTCAAGTTATATCAAATATATGAAAATTTTGTTTAAATTGTAACCGTGGCTAATGACAGTAGAAACAAAATTTGAAAGTGTAAGAAAAATGCAAGTGAAACGGTTCTAAAATTATTTTTTTATGTAAAGGAGCCTCAGTGATTCTTTTAACTATGTCCTGCATCAGGTGATAGCGGGCACAAGGTGAGCACTTTCTGCTCCAAACAAAGGCAAAATAAATGTTTTTTTCTCTTTATGGGGTTTTACGTGCCAAAACCACTTTCTGATTATGAGGCACGCCGTAGTGGAGGACTCCGGAAATTTCGACCACCTGGGGTTCTTTAACGTGCGCCTAAATCTAAGCACACGGGTGTTTTTGCATTTCGCCCCCATCGAAATGGGGCCGCCGTGGCCGGGATTCGATCCCGCGACCTCGTGCACAGCAGCCCAACACCATAGCCACTGAGCAACCACGGCGGGTGCAAAATAAATGTATCTGCCTATATTGGTACTAGTATATATATTGCAATCAGACTAAAATGATACCATACCACAAAACACTGAATGTGACAACACAAACAGTAAGCTAAATACTATTGCATCAATTAATGACTATAGCATGACAGTTAAACACTGAAAAAGAAAACACCAAACCAACTATGCAACACTAAAGAAAATTAAGTACTGATGCAAAAGCTTATGTAGGTTTTCGTTTTTCTGCTGCAAACAACAGCTGTTCAACCAAAAAATCATGGTATCGAACCTAATTTTCTCCAGCACATAAGAAATAAAAAATTATGCTGTCTTTTGCTACAGTCACTCTAAGTTTTCATTTTGAGCCGTACACAGAGAAGCATAATGTCGCAAGATGCCTGGTAGACATAGCTGGTGATACACGGTATCACAAATCGCCAATGAGCACTGGATGTGCACCAGAAAGCCCAGTGTCCTGCCACACCATTTCGTCAAAACAGAGCATGTAGGAACAGAAAATATAGGTGTACAGATAGAATACAAAAGGCAAATGATGCCAGTATCTCGACTCAAAACTTTGTGTCACTCTTCCTTCAACTACAAGAACTCTGCAGAAAAATCAGCAGAGATTTCCATTGGTATGACATTAACTGCAAGCTTTGTTTGTTTGTTTCTGCCTGGCAGAATTATGGCCTCTCAAGTGCAACAATATAGTTGGCTGCACCGCCCAGACATGGACAAATAACTGCACCTATACCTTTCCCCCTTATACATTTAGCATAACTTAAAGGCACAGCTGACATAAAAAAAAAAGTTGATTTGGTCCCTTGTGTCACTTGGAATTATGCATCCTATGTGGTAGAAAATATCTCCAGTGGAATGCTCAGGACAAACATCAGCTAGTAGCAAATTACATGCACAGGGCGTTTATAACGATTGCTTCCGTACCGACTAATTAACCAGGGCATGTCACATCTGGCACTGCAGCCATTGCGCTGCAAAGTATGGTGTACCTGGCATCACAAACAAATTGGGGCTCAAAGACAAATTCTTGTGTCGGTGCCCAGTTAAATTTCCAATGTTAATTCACAACTTTGAGATGATTAATTTCATAGTGAAACATGCATTAAACTTGTATGCATAGAATAAAGTTTTAAACATAGAAGTAAGAGCAGTTATGTCTTAATGACACCTGTTGCAAACAATGTTATTATGGTGATCACACCAGCTACTATAATTCCAATGACAATCATCATGCGCGCATTACGAAGGCACATGTGGCGATTCACTTTCTTGGCAGTGGCTCGGAATACCGTCCCCTGCAAATGTGGAAATAAGTCGTTACACATTCACAGTAAAGAACAGATAACTAAAAAATGCATAAAGGGACACTAAACGAAAATACACATCAAGGCCATCTAAGAGACTGTTTTCCCTCTGGTGATCAGTTACTTTTCCTGGTGTACCTAGCAGAGGCTTGATATAGCAGAAAATGACATAAGAGCAGATGATGTGGCAACATCTGGCTTAGGAGGGCTATTTCTTTATTAATAAAACAGCATTATGTATATCGCATTTGAGGAGGCGATCACGGTCACTGACCAAGTCTGATGAATAATCCGACGTTTTGGAACCGCGTTTGTGTTCCTTGTTCACTGAGTTGGACAGGAAATCGTCATCACTTATATAAGCCAGCACGTGACGTAACGAACGTGTGTAAATGGCAGGCATAGTCCCTGGTGTCCGGTTCATCGTAGCTGGCGCCAATTAAATGATTAGAGATTCTAGCAGCCGTTGGGATGACATGTTCTTTTTTTTGGCAACAACAGCGGCATTGTCCCAGTCAATCTTGTGATTATGTTCCTTGCGCATGCTCGGCAAGGGTCTTCGTCGTGTGACTATTTCTTACGTCACGTTTATGGTCCTTGAGGGGTCTGGAGAACTTCCCTGTTTCACCAATATACACTTTGTGGCAATCAGCACATGGTATCTTATACACAACTCCTGGGAATGATTCAACAGGCAACCTGTCTTTCACATTCATTAGCTGATTCCGGAGCTTGCTGGTCGGAATGTGGGCAATGCACAGGTCGTATTTTGAAAATATGTGCGACAGTGCCTTGCTGATTCCTTGGACGTAAGGGATGGCTGCATGTGCACAGATTGTCGTGTTGTTCTCCGAGCTTGGCTCTAATATCTGCTTCTCGGTCCTGCATATGAAACGACTAGGGTAGCCGTTGCAGGTTAGTTCACGGTTGACCGTCCGTAATTCCATTTTCAGTGCATCATCGCCTGAGCAGATGCGTACGGCGCGTGTTATCAGGGACGACACTATGGACGTCTTGTGGCCGACAGGACGACCAGAATTAAACCTGAGGTAATGACCTGTGTGCGTAGGCTTTCTGTATACTGAGAAGGCATGAGCGCCCCCATCCTGACGAACCAGTACATCCAAGAAAGGCAACAAGTTGTCCCTCTTGTGTTCAACGGTGAATTGTATGTGTGCATTTTGGGCGTTCAGGCAGTCCAGGAAGTGTTGAATGTCTTGCTTCTTCAAAATACAGAAGCAGCCATCCACGTAGCGATAAAAAAACTTTAGGTGCCTGGTTGAGCGTGGCCAGCACCTTCCCTTCCAAGGCTTCCATTATTAGATGGGCCGTGGTGACTGATATTGATACTCCCATTGCCATTGCCATGCGTTTGCTGATAAAGGCTGCCACCATAAGAAAAATATGTGTTGCTTAGACAAAACCGCAGCAGCTCGCTAAGTTCGGGGACGTTGAAGGGCATGCGACCAGGAAGACCACTGTCTGCTTCTAGGGCTTCTTTGCGTGTGGCTACTGCCAAATACACTGGGACACTAGTGAAAAGCTATGTGACGTCGAACGAGACCATGGTGTCATCTTCACTCAATGTGATGTCCTTTATCTTTGCTACAAATGCGGATGAGTTTTTGACGTGCGTCGAGGTCTTACCGGCAAGAGAGCTCAACACCTGGTGAAGGTAGCCCGATAGTCGGTAGAGTGGTGATCTGGTGAAGTCGACGATAGGACGAAGTGGGACGTCAGGCTTGTGGACTTTTGGCAGGCTGTAGATTGCAGGGGCTGATCCGTTCGTGCAGAGCAAACAGTGATAGAGACCGAAGTGGTGCGGAGGGACCAGCTTGAACAGCCTGGCCAGCAATTTTTGGAGTTTGGTTCGTAGTCTGCTTGTAGGGCCATAAGCTAGAGGAGCGTACGTATGATGGTCTTCGAGAAGGGCCAACATCTTCTTGTGGTAGTCGCTCTTATCTGGCAGGACCGTAGCATTGCCTTTGTTGGAGGGTAGAATGACAATGCTACTGTTATTCCGTAGGCTTCGAATGGCTTGCTTCTCCGCTACCGATGAATCCGTTCTTTCACCGTGTCTCCGCATACCGGAAAGCACACCAATGGTACGGGTGCGGGCTTCTTCTCGTGCTTCAGAGGGAAGTTAACTGACCACATGTTCGACTTACAGACCACATATCTTGGCGTTGGTGGTGTTTCCGTGTCGAAATTTAAACCACGGTAAAGTACCGCAGCCTCCTCCTCGGTCGGTGTGTACGAAGATAGGTTGATGACGTGTTGTGCGTCTTGTGAAACATCTGGGCAGAGTGCCTGTAGTTTCCTGTCTTGTGACGTTCTATGAAGACGTTCTCTCGTGGTTGCCGTGTAGTTTGCGTGCAATTGCACCTCTGGGAAGTCCTCTGGGATCAGATGCTCAAGCTGCCGACGTGCAAAAAACTTATGCGTTTCCAACTTTCTGAGTTTTTCCCGGCACTCAAGAATACGTGCTTGTAGCAGATTCCGCGGATGATCTGGTGGCCCCATGACGTGGTAACTGGTCTTCCTAATCGCAGACTCCTCGGCATTTATTCCTCCCGTTTACATGTGAGGTTGAAGTCCAGGTGCATCATGAATGCTGCTACTTTTGAAGTGACCGAGATCCCCTCCATTTCCATGCCTTACCAGACGAACTTTCGTCGAACCCTTGATTATATGAGGAGGGATTACACTGATGCTGTAAACTACTCAGCATTTCCCCAAGTCCCATGAAATAAAGGATGGGGGAGGGAGGGAGTCAAATTTGCAAAATAGCATCACACCGATATTGCGACATGGGAATAAAGAAGAAGATTGGCGTTTACACTCTCCAGTCAATTCTGGTCAATTTCACATAGAAAAGCAAGCCGAAGTACCAAAGAGCGCCCATGATGCCCATGAATGATGTGACTGCATATACCTCACTATCAGGCGAGCATGAAGTGAGCAAGATCACAGCTTGATAAAAACGCTCACATGATGCTTTCCCAACGATAAGGCGCAAGCAGTCAGGCCACTCATGGGCATCTACTAAAGGCATGACAGTTGCTGCGCTCATTGGCACTTCAGTTTTCTATGCGAAACTGACTAGAATTCATTACACTGTAAAAATTAGCAGAGTATGCTTTTTGCATGTCTGGAAATGGTTATGAGCACCTCAGATAACATGTTTCAAGTCTCCCATTGCAGTCAGTCGACTTGCTCTCTTAGCTGAAAAGATCATTTGTCTAATATGCATAATCAATTGTCTACCTAATTACTACCTCCAGTCATTTTCAAATGCAAGTCTCTGTGGTAAAAGCAAACCAGAAGACATCATTTACATATCTCATCTTCCCCATTTTTAAGGAACTTCAAATGCATTTCCTGAGACACCCTGCAGAAACAAATGAAGAAATTTGTAACCGCAACTTACAGTGCCACAATATAAGTCAGGGCCCAAACTAAACTGCATATAACTTCTACTCAAAGACTGCTTCAAGAACAAGCTAGCAATAATGGGATTTCACTCTCAAATGTTTACTGTGGTGCTCCAGCATAAGCAACATGGCAGAGTCATTATCAGATTGCCCTGTGTGCACTTAACTGTAATTCAACAGAATTTAACTGACCGCTTGCTCCAAGTCCTGGGTCTTTTCAAGAAGGCTGTCAAGCCTGTCACCTCGCTCAACTACTCGCTCAATGTTCTGTGCCATAATTCCGCGCACATCCTCCACCTGGCGGTGCAACTGTGAGATCTGGTCACCCGTTCGTCCACTGTTGCAGTTGTTCTGAGAGGGAACAAAATAACAAACAAGCAAATTATGGTCCTTTCACCACGAAACCCACTGCCTCTGCAAATCTAACTTGCCTCATGATCCTGGCAGGCTTCTTACAAAAGAATCCTTATTTCTGTAGCTCTGCAATTTCATAAAGGTCAACATTTTTTAGATTTTTACCAAGACTAGCTTCCAAAGAATAAATCATTCAGTATTGGTTATTTACAAGTGTCAAGGCCTATGCAATGTTTGCAGCTCAGGCCTCGCTAAATTTGAGATAATTCAGTTTTTCATTTTCAAATATCTATGCTCACCAATCTGGGACTTGCAACTTGCTTAGATAGAGAGATTTAGGAAGTTTATAGGTGAATTAGGAAGATATGAGAACTCGTTTGCATTTGGATTACAGAGGCTCGAAATCTCTTGTGTTAGATACACATGGTGGTGTCAATCTCCGATAGAGGTGTCTCGTGACACCCATCGTGACACCCCAAATTTCATTATTGTGAAATCACTGCTATATAATATATCCAATTGTGTGGCAATTTTGGACAACATGATTCCACAATTGCTCATGATGAGGCTTTGAGCCTCATCCGAGTACCTATCATCCGAGTACCTATCCGAGTACCCGAGTACCTGACTTTGTGTCACCTTGCTCATGCACACGACTCCATTTAAACCTATTGAACAAACAAGCTACTATAGCATACAATGAGTGCTCACTGCCATACACATTCACCATTCTACCAGTGTTAGTAAAGCTCCCTCCTGTGCAAAAAACTTTACTGCCCTCCCCACCAACTTGCAGGACACGCAATAAAGTTATTTCCTCCTCCTCCTCTGGTACACACGTATAGAATTGTGGGAGGTCACCGTGGCTAATACAGAACAGTAGTGGAACCGAAAGTTTTGATTGATTGATTGATTGATTGATTGATTGATTGATTGATTGATTGATTGATTGGATTGATGTATGGGGTTTATGGCACAAGGGCCACATATGGCCAAAGAGCGCCATACACATGGTGATGGTTTTTCAATGAATCGTTTATAAAATGGAGAACTGTACTTTGAATGGTGGATGTAGTATGGCTGTAAATAGGCCTTAAAATCAGTCACATTAAATTGTGTAAACTATACAAGTATGAAAACAATGACAATGACCAGGATATAAACTATGACCACGAATGTTTTGTTACGCAAGAATGATGTAATAAAACTTGTAGGTGAACGTAGTACTACTGCCTCATCACGGCCCTTGAATGCAAGAGCCTGGAGACACGTGCTGTACTATGTGTACCTAAAGCCTGTTTCACATGCAAGCGACAGAGTGGCGGTGGTCGCGACGGCTGAGAGGCAGCGCGGTGCGAAGACACAGCTTCGTTTCGGCACGATGTGTGCCGCTGTGATGCACAGTGTTGCTTACGGAAAGTGCCTATGAGCCTCGGGTTTCAGCAGTCTTCAAGAGCAGCGCCTTGCTCCCTATTTCCATGTTTTGGCGCGCTTGAGCTGAGGGTTTGATCGGTTTATCAAGTTGGTGCTCCACTTTAGTGCCTATAAAACTTGCAAAAACTAAAAACACTGTGTATGGAACGGTGAATACAATTTCTTTTATTCACATTTATGTCTGTTTTAGCTCCTTATAGGCGGCAGCTTAAAAGTCTTGCTAAGTACACGCACACAGAATTAGTCACATGGAAGCAAATAAATGGGTTGGTTTGTATTTCCGTGACCTAGGCTTGAAGCACATGCACGTCTCCGAACGGCTCTTGTTTTCGAATACCGCAAGGCTTTCGGACGCCATCTCGGCCACCCACATGTAAGAGGCCCATGGACGGCTTTCAAAGAAGCTCACGTCCCTTTTCGCCTCTAGGCATTTGAGTAGAAAGGCGGCGGCCCTTGTAGAGCTTGGGATGCTTCACCTTTTAACTGAAGAAACATGACCAAACAAAACTACGAACACGCTAGTTCAAAGTTGTAAAGAAGGAAAAAAAAAAGCACCTACATGCGCTGCAAACAAAATGTGTGGACTGCCATTTCATTGCGTCTGTCCAGACCCATATGTTGTCACCATCCGGGGAAAAAAGACTAAAGAAGAAAACAACACGTGGGGACAATTTGGCTCCAAAGAATGAACTCAAAAACGACAGATGGAAACAAGTGACAATTCTGAGGCACCAACGTACATGGCCGATTCAAGCGACGCCGACATTTACTTTATGGAAGCATGCATCACTTGTGACGACGAGTACCTTTGGCTTCGGTCCATAATTTATTCCCAAAGAACTCTCTTCTTTGTCGCGAAAATCTTCATTTTAGCATCCCAAACAAGCGGACACCACATAACTTGAGTGATGAACAGCTCGTTGAAAATGTGCGAGACATTGCAAACTGGCAGCGGACGTCGTCTGCTAGAAATGCCTGCTAGAACCGTCTGCTCAAGTGGGCGAATTCCCCGGTTCCCTGCGCCGCCCATGCTTCGGCCATGCCCTTGCCACGTGATCTTAACGTCACTGCTCAAGGCAAGGTCTTTGGTTGCTGCTCTCACCGCTCGCCAATTTTTCCAAATGTTGTGATAGCAGCGGCGCGCACTGCTAAGAAAACTGGTATTGGGAAAGGAGGCTTGCTTAAGCGATGGGTGCCGCACCGTTTCTGGCCCAAAATCGCTTGCATGTGAAACAGGCTTAATGCAGAAGGAGCCCCTGGTAAGATGCCCTACTACGTAACTTTTGGATGGATAATGTGCAGTGTAAGAGTGTCATTCAAAAAATTTTAAGCATATTTGGTGTCGAATAATGGGTTTGTACCAAGAAACTGTGCTGGATGTAATGGGATACGCTGTCGATAAGCTAAAGGAAGGTGCCTTTTTCTCTTGATTTCTGTTTCCTGACACTCCACAAGGATGTGGATGACGGTCAGTCTTTTATCACATCTACTACATGTCGAAGGTTCGTCACCAGTCAATAAGAATTTTTGTGTATCGTACATGTGCCCTATTCTTAGTCGACAGAACGGAAAATCTGTTTCTCGTGATTTTATTATTGATGGGGACGTGCTTAACTGCGCCTTAATTAGATTAAGTTTATTCGAGGTTTCAGCGTCCCACAAGTGTTGCCAATAGTCTCTTTAATTTTTTTCTGAATGAAAAGTTTCAAATCGATAGCGGGGCAGCTATGGAAGAGTTGAAATCTTTTGTTGCAGTGGATGTGGCGATTTTGTTGGCAAGCACATTACCCTCGATGCTTGTGCCCGAGCACCCAGCATATAGACATGTTGATTGCATGCATAAACAGCGCACAAGAGTGTGTAAAGATCAACAATTACAAGATTTCTATGCTTTTTTTAGCTATACTGAATAAAGCCTTGACAACGCTTAGACATTCGGTAAATATAATTGTCTTTTCTAGTTTTGTTTGATTTGTTTCACAGCCGATAATAGTGCATGTGCTTCAACCGTAAAGATACTTGTTTGCGCATGCAGAATGCCAGACTCTAAAAAGGATGGACCAACTGCTGCATACGAAACGCCCGCTGCAACTTTGATGCATCGCTGTAGAACTCCGGGTAGCAGTACTTCGACCGAAGTTCAAGGAAGTGAATTCGAATGTGCTTCTCAGGAGCACGCTTACTACTAACTTCAACAAACAACAGGTCACATTCCACGAGCTGCCACAGCGGTGACAGCTTCGCTGGAAGCATTAGATAGTGTCCTAGAAGTGGGACACACATTTCTTCACTGAGATTCCTAACACACAGTGAGAAGGGCTCCCTGGCTGTTGACCAATTATTAAAAAGTATGGCACAGGACACATCGTTTACAGTTTTGTAAGGAGGATGTTCAGGATTCGAGTTTGCTTTCAGATAGTATGTGACGCTGGAATATGACCTCTGTAGACGGAAAGAACACTTGTTCAATTCTACATAGAGGCTTTCTACAGGGCTTGTCCTGAAGGCAACGGTCGCTAGGCGGATACCTAGATGGTGCACAGGGCCTCGGATTTTTAGCATGCTTGGCGTTGCAGAATGATAGATTATAGCACCATAATCAAGGCGAGAGCAGATGAGGCTCCAGTACAAGTTCAGGAGGCATTTTCGATCACTACCCCATGTTGTGTGCAACAGAATTTTTAAAAGGTTCATCATCTTCAGACATTTGCCTTCAAGTAATTAAGTTGGGGGATGAAGGTAAGTTTAGAGTCTAGAATTATTCCCAAGAATTTGTGTTCACCGCTCACAGATAGTTCCTCTCGATTTCTCGTGAAATTTGACGTTGGTGTCCTACCTCTTTTGTTTGAAAAGAGTATGTATACATATACTTTTCTGTGCATTTATTTTAAACCCATTTACATCCACCCATTCGGACAATTTGTATAATGCAAGCTGCTCCTGTCATTTGCAGATAGCAATGTTACATGATTTGAAACCTATCTGTACATCATTGACATGCACGGAATATAACATGGTGTGTGGAATGACTGTACAGTCGACTCCCAATAATTCGAAGCCACTTAATTGGAATTTTCGGTTAATTAGAAGTGAAGTGCTGGTCCCGTCAGTTTTGCATGTAATCCTATAGAAGAAATCGCTCGATAATTCGAAGTCCTCATCCAGTAATATTGTTTAATTAGAATTTTCAGCCGGGATCCTCGAGGTGACCGTCATTCTTTGGTAGAATGTGCAATTTTTCAAGTGCTGCAACAGTTCCGTGCTCCGCGTTGGTGTCATCGCCACCGCAGCTGCCCGCAACGCCATCCTTTTTGGAGCGGCGCGATTATTCATTGCTACAGCTGCCGTGGCCTCCGCGATCAACTCCGGCGGGAGGCGAAGCAGCTCCCGCCGGAGGCCACGCGCGGCTGCTGCGCGTGGTGAGATTGTGCGAGATGCGTGCGCAGCGTATGTCGAGGCGTGTGTTGGTCGAGCGCCTTTGTGCGGGTAGCTCGTAGGCTAGGTTGTTCCACGGGTGATTCGGAGTTGACTGTACCTAGTCGCGCAGTTTATAGCCATGGCAAACCGTGGCTCTTATCGCACGCTCGACCTGGCAACGAAAGTCGAGGTTTTGAAGGAAGTTGAGAAGGGAGGTGCCACCAAACAAGACATAGCGCGGAAGTACGGGATCAAGCCGAACACGCTCTCAAACTACATCAAGAACAAGCGCACAATAATGGATGTATTTGAGAACGACAAGTTCAAGACTTCTCGGAAGCGAATGCGCACCGGCGCTTACCCAGAGTTGGAGAAGGCTCTGCTGGTTTGGATTAGGGAGGCCAGGAGCAACAAACTTCCTTTCAGCGGAGACATCGTTGCGATGAAAGCCCGAACGCTTGCAGCAATGTTGGGGATCGATGACTTCGTTTCGTCAGATGGATGGCCGACGTGCTTTAAAGATCGCCATGACCTGGTTTTCAAGAGCGTGTGTGGTGAAAAGGCGTCCGTAACCAGGAAACATGTGCCACGTGGAAGGACGGAAAGCTGCGTGAATATCTCGCCGAATACAGACCGGAAGGCATCTTCAATGCAGATGAGACTGCACTCTTCTATCGGCGTCTACCAGAGAAGACCCTGACATTCAAGGACGACGACAACTGTGCTGGGGGCAAACGCAGCTAGGAGAGAGTGTCGGTGCTGATCGCGGCAAACATGACTGGCACGGAACGATGTCGGTTACTTGTGATCGGGAAAGCCGCGAAGCCGAGTTGTTTTAAAGGCGTGAAGACGCTGCCTGTGGACTATGAGGCGAACAAAAAAGCGTGGATGACGGCCGAAATCTTCAAGAGCTGGATGATAAGCAAATTGGACCGCAAGTTTGCTGCTTCGAACCGCAAGGTGTTGTTCCTTGTCGATCACTGCAGTGCTCACGTGAATGTGCCAGCCTTGAGTGCAATACGCCTCGCATTTTTGCCTGCAAACACAACGTCTGTTTTGCAGCCAATGGACCAAGGCATCATCAAGAATGTTAAAGTCCTGTACAGGTGGCACCTCCTCGAGCGCATGATTTTGTGTATGGATAGCTCCACAAAGTACGAGGTGAGCCTGCTTAGTGCCATCCACATGGCGCGAGCATGGGATCGTGTGAAGCAAGAAACAATCGCAAACTGCTTCAGGGCTTGCGGTTTTATGGCAGCTTCTTCGGAGGATGCCTCTGAAATTTCAGCGGAGGAAGCGTCAACAAGCGAGCTTGACGGCACTGATTTTGGTGATGCTCTCGGGGACGTCAACGTTGAAGATTACGTCGCCGTAGACAAGGCGGTCGAAACGTGCGGTGCGCTGACGGATAGCGAAATTGTAGAGATTATTCGGCCCCAGGAAGCGACCGAGGAAAGCGACGATGACGTTGAAGGCGAGCCGCAACCTAAGGCTGCCGATGTAGCTGCGGGCCTTGCTCTCGCGGAGCGCTTCTTTGCCGCTGTAGGTAACGCGGAAGAAGCGTTCCGCCACATCTACAGCCTGCAGAACTTGCTTTCAGCAGCGCGATTCGGCAAGAAGCAGCAAAGCAAGATGGCCGACTATTTTTCTTAGAGAAAATACTCGATTTCGCCACAAATAAAGCGCTGTTTTTTGTGTTTTGTGCTTAATTGGAAGTTCGTTTAATTCGAAGTTTTTTGCGGTCCCCGTGAACTTCGAATTAACGGGAGTCGACTGTACACAGGGAGTTCAGATTTATAACAAAGAGTGTGCAACTAAGCACACCCCCCTTGCTGCTCGCCGGTCTCCTGGGTGAATGTTCTAGATAAAGCATTGCCCACTCTCACAGGAAATGTGCGGTTAAACAAGTAGCTCTCGACTGTGTTTAACAAAATTTCACGGATACCCAACGCGGAAAGAACTCGCAGAATCCCGCAGCACCATGTCATGTTGTATGCTTTCTCTAAATCTAGAAATACCAAAAGTAAAAACTGCTTAGGTATAAACGCATCTCTGATGTTTGCCTTGATCTACCTTCTCGAAAGCCACACTGGAGAGGGTCTAGTATTTTCTTATTTTCTAGGAAACAGATTGAGTGCTGGTTTATCGTTTTTTTCATACAGTTTGCACAGACAGCTTGTTAGTGCTATTGGTCTGTAGCAGCTGGCTAAGGATGGGTCATTGCTTTGTTTAAGTATCGGGATGATTATGGCTTCTTTCCACGAGGACGGAATATACCCAGCCGCCCAAATGGCATTGAAAAGAGACAGCAGTGTTTTCAGTGCCTCAGGATGTAGATATCTAATCATGTCATACATAATGCGATCGCCACCTGGCACCGAGTTGTTGCAACAAGTGAGAGATGACTTAGGTTAAGCTAAGCTAAATGGGTGATTGTAAGCCTCACTCAATGAACCTTTGTGATGAAAGGACTGCCGCTCTTCGTGTTCTTTGAACTTCAGGAAAGTTTGTGTATAGTGCAATGCACTCGAGACATATTGAAAGTGCTCGCCTAGACAATTTGCCTGATCTTCCAGGCTATCACCTTGGCCACTTACTAAGGGTAGGGGATGTGCCTGCCAGCCCATTAGTTTATTTGCCCTATTCAAGACTTTCGTCTTGTCTGTGTAAGAATTTATGCCAGAGATATACTTCTGCCAACTCTCTCTTTTAGCATGTTGACGTGTTCTTCTACCATGGGACTTCATTTGCTTGGAACTAATCAAGTTTTCGACTATTGGATAATCGCAAAGGTGCCTCCAAGCTTGGTTTGGTTTTTCTGTGTTTTTATGCGAAGCATATTACGAGGGCTCAACCCAGCTCCTCAGGCGCGGCGGTGACCATGAAATCACGTGACACCGTGACGTCACGACAGAGGAGAAGTGGCTTTGGCTCAACTCTTGCAAGACGGGCTGGGTGGGAATCGAACCAGGGTCTCCGGAGTGTGGGACGGAGACGCTACCACTGAGCCACGAGTACAACGCTTCAAAGCGGTACAAAAACGCCTCTAGTGAATGCGGTGTTGCCTTAGAAACGCGCTGTTTCTAAGGCGTGCGTCTCTTGCTCAGGCGCACATTTCGTTGCCGCGCCGAACGCTGCTTTGCTCGACGCTCACCGCGTCCAATGCGGGGCGCGTAGTCGCTGCCCTGTAGCCCATTGTCTTACACCCCTTGGCGGGTCGACGGGAACGCTGTCGCGTTCCACTCTTGAAGGCGAAGAAGTAATGCATGAGTTGTTTCTTCGTCTAGCCGAACCAAATATAGCCAAGCAACAGCAGTTCACCAGGCTAAACAGTGGTTCAACAACTAAAATAAAGGCTAGTATGCTTCGCATCCTGGGCTTAACCTTACCTAAGCCACAGCCATTTTTTACATTCTTCATTCCACCACGGGATTCGACGTTTATTCGCCAGTCTGTTAATTTGACGGATGCATTTTCTGGCAGCCTCAATTATAAAGCCCGCTATATATGCCATAGCATCGTCTATATTAAAAGAGGCAATATCATCTCAGCCTAAATATGTTACTTCTCGGAAAAGTTCCAAATTAGCTGAGTCAACCTTCCATTGGGGAATGTGTGGCAAGCAAGCATATTGTTTTGTTAGGCTTAACATAATTGGGAAGTGGTCGCTACCAAAGGGGTTCTTGAGAACAGACCACTCCAGGTATGGCATTAGTGTACTCGACACTATGCTTATATCTGTGGAGGAGTATCTGTTATATGCCATGCTGTGGTACGTTGGCTCTTTCTTATGAAGTATACATGCTCCTGAGTAAAAGATAAAGTTTTCAATTAAGCAACCTCTCGCATTGCAGCGAGAGTCTCCCCTCAAAGTGTTATGTGCGTTTAAATCTCTGACAACTATGTATGGTGCTAGAAGTTCATCTATGTAGTTTTGAAATTCGGTTTTATGAAGTTGATGATTGAGAGGATTGGATTGGATTGGATTGAGAGGATTGAGAGGCTGCCTCTGGGGGCATACGAAATTTTAATTCCCGGCAGGCAACACCTCTGTTGACTATGATAGCCACACCACCGGATGATGCAAAAGCGTTGTCTCAGTCTTTACGAAAAATAGCATATTGTCAGAGGAAATTTGTTTGAGTGGGCTTTAAATGTGGCTCTTGTGAACACATAGCACCTTTGGATTATACTTATACACAGGGTCCTGAATATTTGTCTGTGTGGGTGTTCAAGAAAAAATTTTGCGCTCACCGCTGCACTGTTATTGTTCAAATTTTGCAGAATGATCGCATTTTGGCGTCGACTTCGTTTAGTATAACACTTGCCACAGTTGCCCGGTTTCCAAGATTGCCTTGTTTCAATTGCCTAGTTTCTAAGAAAAACGTGCAAATTTGCCTACGCTTATAGGGATGTGAGCTGCTGCCACGCCGGCACAAGCATAAACTTGTGTCGCCACCTGTCATCTGCAGAAAGTAGCGTTTCAGGGTGGGCAGTCGCCTGTTCCAGGAGTGGGCAATACGCAGCAGCCCTCCCTGAAACGCTGCTTTCTGCAGATGACTGCAGGTGGTGACACAAGTATGTGCCAGGGCCAGCTTTTTAGACGCAATTTTTCCCATAGACGGAAACAGTTTCTCATTTGTCTTAAAAAACAGACCACTAATCATGCTAAGTATTATACTAAACAAAGTCGACGCCAAAATGCGATAGTTCTGCAAAATTTTAGCAAGAATAGAGCAGCAGCAGTGAGTGCAAAATCTTTTTTTGAACACACGCAGCCAAATATTCAGGACCCTGTACAGGAGTTCTTTGATGTCATCAAGGTTGTGGAGGAGATTTCTGACATTCCAGTGTAATATTTGTGTATTCATGTTGAATGTGGTTTTTGTGCTGAGTGTTTACAAAAAAGGAGTTAGCTCACAGAGCCCTTTCTGGGCACTGTGGTGCAAGGTTTGTCTTTTTTGGAGTGGTTGAGAGATTCGCGCCACTCATTCGGCGCTAAGGGCGCCGTCTGAATGAGTGTGTGTCCATCATCTCTTTTGAGGCGCGAGCAGTTTGTTTGGCTTGAACGCCTCGCCTCTGGAGACGAGACCCTTGAAGTCGATGGCCCCTTCTTCGGGGATAGCAGAGCATCGCTAGCTGCACCCGCCAAGGGGGCGGATGGCGTCACTGTCGGCTCACTGTGTGCGGGCCGGACAGCCGCCGAAGGCCGTTGTTGCGCTCCGGAAGTTTTGATTCTGTGACAGTGTTTTAAAAGTAATAGAGAGATGAATGTCCTACCTTTGTTTACACATAAATTCCAAAACTTTCTGATCGCCCCTCATACATTGCTATAGGATGTGACAGTTTTATTACACAATTAGTATTGTTGATAATTCATGAAAGGTATACTTCTAGATAAAAGACACATTGAAACTTCTGCTGTATCTATCCATTTGATGCATGGTCATCTTATCTTTTTCCATATTTGAATCCCTAGGACCACTAAATTGGGCAATTTGGCTATAAGCCCCAACTTATTAGAATGGGCCCAGCGTGTTGTAACTTGGCTGCGTGAAAAAAGAAGCTTTGTCCTCCACATCTTCTTCTCTGCATCTAAGTTCCTTTTTCATTTTAAGGGAATATTTCAAGCATTTATTTTTTGTCCTACAGCATTTACTAGCATAAAGAATTATGCCACCACAGTTTTTTATAAATGTCACCATGGAATCTGTCTACAGATGGCACAGTTCACATGTTTCAAAACATTGTCTACATAGATCTACCAATTTCACAATGCACTTATTGTATCATGCAAGCTTACTATATTGAAGAAAAAAAAAGAAGCTGTTCTCCATGGGTGATATATTATGGTCAATACAGTGAAAGGGCAGCATAAGAAGGGTGTCTTATGTGACCAGCTATTTGTGACAGACACACCCACATAATGCTATGTGCAAGTAAAGTTATCACCCCTTAAATTTACTCTGCCACAAATGCAGGTATACGCTTTCACAAAAGCACTAACTGTAAGAGGAATAAAACTTACTATGATATCAGCAATGACACTGCCAAAGTCTCTGTCAAGCTCATGTTCCTGTGCAGTCCAGGCACGTGATGACAAGCTTCCCTCCAGGAAACGCTGCTTTATCTATGATGGACAAAAGGAACACAGAGGCAAACATGAAAGTGTACCAAAATAAAAGCGAACTGGATTTTTAATAAAATTGCACTAAATTGTCAAAAATTGCTCAATAAAAGTCAGTATCAGCTGCAATGAGAAAAGGTTTTTAAAAAAGTACCTCTACGTAGGAAGTATGTCATGCTAGGTTGGTAGATTAAACTTCCAATATAGGCAACAGGTTACTTATACTAAATGCAGTAGATTGTTAAGTCAGAGAAGATATGAAAGAAGTGTAGTAACACCACATTCATGTTCCTGAACCAGCTTTGTGTGATGTTGAATTTTTGCAAGTTAATGGATTGTTCATCATAAAAGTATACAAAAATATGTTGTAATAATCAGGAACTTCAACCAGACAACTGCCAGAACAGAAAAGGTAACCAAAAAGCATGTAACATGTGTAAAAAATTCTGACTGCCCTAGAAAGTAAACGCAAGTTCCATTTTCAGAGGACCTAAGCTTTTAGAGAAATTTTCACAATGAATGAGTGTACCATATCTTGCATTCTCTTCAACATAAATAGCTTACACAATACATATTTCAGTGTCTCGAATGAAAACATTAGTGGTGGTAGCAACAGGGCCCATTTGGTAGTCTGTGCCCTCTTACATTCAAGACACCAAGAAGCCCAGCAGCTAATAAATCTAGGATTCCATAGCATGACCTCATTGAAGCACTAAGAGAAATTGTGGAACACTGTTCCAGCCTTCAATTGCAACAATCTTGAGTAAGGAAGCTTTAATTCAATCTGGCAAAAATGTCTGGGTTCAGATACCAAGGCCATGTGAAATGCAAGATGAATGGGTAGACAAAAATGCAGTTAAAAACAAAAAAGAAAAGCTATTTCTTGAATATAATTTTGCTGGATACTTCAATGCCACTGTAAACTGCTCATGCATCTATCATGAAATTTCGGTCACAATACCTAAAAAAAAAATTAAATACTGGGATTTTATGTACCAAAACCACAATGTGATTATGAAGCATGTCGAAGTGGTGGACTCCAGATTAATTTGGCTACAATATTTAAGCATGTTGCTTATTTACTTATGAATGTACCTTGCATGACCTTTCATTGCTCATGGTTTATTATATGGTGGTGCTGCCTATTTTATAAAGAAGGAAAAGATACTTAACCCTAGTTAAGCACATGCAACCCACTCATATAAGTTTAATCCAGGTACCAGTATTGCCACTCCACTAAACAGATACTGCAACATCAAGGTAAAATGTGACATTCAATTAAATAATGCCTATGAACTATGCTGACAGGATCCAAACAAAAGAGAGAACCAGGCAATTTTGAAGTGTAACATAAATGATAGCCTTTTATCTTATTCAAATGCCCATATTTGAAGGGGAAGCAATCCAGATAAAGAAGTTAAGATTTATTTAAGCATTTTCTTGACATGAGTAATTTAAAGTTTTATCAATATTGCTATAAGGAAGGTGATTTCAACAATTTTCTGCATATAACTGACCATGGCTGACGTGTTAACCAGATTCAAACTCAAGTTTAGCTTATCAGTAGCTCTTTATGAGATTACCTTAAATCCATGGAAAACTGAACTTGTAACTCGCTACACAGATAGAACTCAATGTGATAAGTAAGGCTCTTGCATGAAGGTAGCCTGCTTAGTGTATTTTTTTTTCTGTAGAATATATTTTTTATTTTCTGGGGGGGGGGGGATATTAAACGTTTTTTTTCACTTCACTTCCACTCAAAGTCAGGCTCAGTTGTGGTCAATCCTTGCATTTATATCTGAATGAGCCTGAAGGAATGAACTTGTGGGTAGACATTCAAGCTACCTGCTTATGCTTATCTAAAACATTTACACCAAATCAGGTCCCAACGTAACAGACAAAGAGAACGCTCGTGCAGCATTTGTAAGTTCATTCTCCAAAACTGAAGATGAACAATTAGTAACAATATTCTGAAGAGATTCTTGATGGTCACAAGCTAATGGTAGCCAGCAGAATATGCAGCTGCAATCACCAGTGCCAAAAACTTGTGTAAGAGAAGCACTTCTAAATACTAATATAACCCACACTTTATCCAAATCCTTGCAATGCATGCATCTTCCAGACAATAAAATCAATCTTACAGTGGCAGCTGTCCACTTGCATGACAAGAGCAAGGCAGAAAAGTGCAAGTGATTTGAAAGGGAAAGAAAAGCTTGAAATGTTGAATTTTATAGTACTTATGTCAATTTAAATGCTTTATATGTGACATCACATTACGCCAACACTGCTGTCACGACACACTCAAACATACTTGATTAATGAGGTTTAACACCTCAATGGAACATGGGGCCTATGAAGACACCATGGTTGGGGGCCACTGGATCAATTTTGACCATCCAATAACATATCTGTACATGCATCTGTGAAAATCAACTTGTATACAGATGATTCTGTTATGTATTCTCAAGAGAAAGGCTCAGGTGACTAAGTGTTGTTGAACAATGCATTTCAAAAAGTAATCGCTTGGTGTGATGCTCTTCAAAGTACAACATTATAAGTATCTTGGGCTCTGGATTACTAACAATCTCTGTTGGATTAAGCACATTGATTACATCACAAGCAGTGTGCTAATTCAAAACTTTTCTTTCTTGGAAAGGCCCTCAGGCATTCCACTCCCACTGTCTCATCATCATCATCATCATCATCATCATCATCATCCTCATCATCAGCCTGGTTGCACCCACTGCAGGGCAAAGGCCTCTCCCATAGTTCTCCAACTACACCGGTCATGTACTAATTGTGGCCATGTCGTCGCTGCAAACTTCTTAATCTCATCCGCCCACCTAACTTTCTGCCGCTCCCTGCTACGCTTCCTTTCCCTTGGAATCCAGTACGTAACCCTTAATGACCATCGGTTATCTTCCCTCCTCATTACATGTCCTGCCCATGCCCATTTCTTTTTCTTGGTCTCAACTAAGATGTCAGTAACTCGCGTTTGTTCCCTCACCCAATCTGCTCTTTTCTTATCCCTTAATGTTACACCCATCATTCTTCTTTCCATAGCTTGTTGCGTCGTCCTCAATTTAAGTAGAACCCTTTTCGTAAGCCTCCAGGTTTCTGCCCCATACGTGAGTACTGGTAAGACAGAGCTGTTATACACTCTTCTCTTGAGGGATAATGGCAACCTGCTGTTCATGATCTGAGAATGCCTGCCAAATGCACCCCAGCCCATTCTTATTCTTCTGATTATTTCAGTCTCATGATCCAGATCCACGGTCACTACCTGTCCTAAGTAGATGTATTCCCTTCCTACTTCCAGTGCCTCGCTACCCATCGTAAACTGCTGTTCTCTTCCGAGACTGTTAAACATTACTTTAGTTTTCTGCACATTAATTTTTAGACCCACCCTTCTGCTTTGCCTCTCCAGGTCAGTGAGCACGTATTGCAATTAGTCCCCTGAGTTACTAAGCACGGCAATATCATCAGCGAATCGGAAGTTACTGATACCCCTGTCAAGCGGGCAAGTTAAGTGCACTTACGGCGAGTGCACTCGGTTTTTAAGTGCACTTTCCCAAATCTTAACGTCGCAGCGGAGTGTACTCTCAGATGAGTGCACTCAAGTCGGAGTACGATCACGGAACGCACTTTGCTGGCTGAGTGCGTAGCCTCGCCGTCAACGGTTTGAAGGAGTGCCTAGCCTCGCCACCAACGCTTTCAACGACGCAAAATGTAATGCATAGAAAAAGGACATAAAAGTTCATTTCAGTTATTGAGCAGCTTTTAACAATATAATTTGTATTTAGCGAGAAGCGAAACAGCACAATAAAGAAATGAATTTATCATATACGCAACTAACGGCACCAGAATGATGCGGCACTGCAGCGCAACCATGTTCATTCAGTACGTGTTTATTTTGGTGTGAAAGCGTGCTGACCACGTCGGTCGTGCTTTGAGCCGTGTGCATGGCATTTTGCCGTGTAGCTAAATATCGAACTCACAGTCTTTGCTCATATATACTCGCTCATATTCTGTTCTAGCAGGATCATGAGCAGCATCAACTGCCGCCTCGCCGCACGCCACCATGTTGTTTTAGATTGGCTAGGCTTCGTCTTGGCCAGCACTGACTTGCAACACACTTATAATAGAAGCACCTTCGTTTTTTGTTGAGACAAATGGATGAAGTTTGTTTTTATATATAATTCTACTTAAAACAATCGCTTTTTAGCAGCTTTCTCTAGTTAATTTACATCTTAAAAAATGCGCCCTTAGTCTGTCGCCATTTTTCTTTTTTACTGTGAGTGCACTCTATTTTCTCGTTAAGAAGCGCGTTGCCTAAAGTGTGACTCAAAATCCCGAAGTGCACTCCCCGTAAGTGCACTTAGCTTGCCCGCTTGACAGGGGTATAAGGTATTCTCTATAAACTCTTATCCCCAATTCTTCCCAATCCAGGTCTCTGAATACCTCCTGCAAACACACTGCGAATAGCATTGGAGAGATCGTATCTCCCTGCCTAACGCCTTTCTTTATTGGGATTTTGTTGCTTTCTTTATTGAGGACTACGGTGGCCATGGAGCCACTATAGATATCTTTCAGTATTTTTAAATATGGCTCGTCTACACCCCGATTCCGTAATGCCTCCATATGACTGCTGAGGTTTCGACTGAATCAAACGCTTTCTCATAATCAATGAAAGATATATATATATATATATATATATATATATATATATATATATATATATATATATATATATATATATATATAATAAGGGTTGGTTATATTCAGCACATTTCTCCATCACCTGATTGATAGTGTGAATATGATCTATTGTTGAGTAGCCTTTACGGAATCCTGCCTGGTCCTTTGGTTGACAAAAGTCTAAGGTGTTCCTGATTCTATTTGCGATTACGTTAGTAAATATTTTGTAGGCAACGAACAGTAAGCTGATCGGTCTATAATTTTTCAAGTCTTTGGCGTCCTCTTTCTTATGGATTCGGATTATGTTAGCGTTATTCCGAGATTCTGGTACGCTCGAAGTCACGAGGCATTGCGTATACAGGGTGGACAGTTTTTCTAGACCAATCTGCCCACACCCTTCAACAAATCTGCTGTTACATGATCCCCCCAGCTGCCTTCCCCCTTTGCATAGCTCCCAAGGCTTTCTTTACTTCTTCCGGCGTTACTTGTGGGATTTCAAATTTTTCTAGACTATTCTCTCTTCGATTATCGTCGTGGGTGCTCCCACTGTTTGCTTGCCTACAAATCCATAGTAATGCCATTACTTGACCACGCTGTCATTCTTGGGGATCCGGTGACATAACCATGCGAGTAAGGTTGAAAGCGTACAAAAGAGGGCAGCTTGTTTCATCAACAATCTTGGGCGAACATCAGTAAGCACTTTCATAGCAAGAGCAAACTTAACTTCTCCAAATGACAGAAATAGAGTTTCTTGTATTCAATTTTTACATAATTAACAGGTACTATAAGGTAGATCTTGCCAATTTCATATCTTTTTCCTCCATATATGCCATAAGACAACGCCATGATCTAATCATAACACCCTTTCGAACATGTAAATATATATATGTAAATATATATATATCTGCTTTAGGTACTTGTTCTTTCCAAGGACAGTAAGGAAGTGGAACAAACTGAGAAATGACATTGTTTTGCAGCCATCTCTTGAAACGTTTGCTTCATGTAGCTAACGATTTCCTGCATCAGGATTTAGTGTTGTTCATTATGTAGCTCTGTTTGTAGAATTCGTAGTTCTGTTTCCTTGTTTCATCCTGGTTTTGCTCATGTTCTGAACCTAATTTCTAGTTCTAGTTTTTACTACATTTCTAGTTTTTAATCTAGTTTTTATTAGACTTTTTATTTTGTTTTCTTTTCCTGACAATTCTTTGTAATACTTTTGATGTATTAACCCACCCTGCTAAAATCCCTTTTTGGTATTGCAGTATCTATAAATGAATAAAGAATAAATAAATCTGGAGTTCTTAATGGGCATCCACCACACAGCACACAAGTTTCACAGTTGCTCGGCATCATGGTAGGTAAATACACAAACATCACACATGCATCACTTACCAAGAAGAGACAGGTGAATGACTGGTGCATGCTGGCCTCTGGCAGTGTGGCACAGATGTAGATAAGCCCCTGTTCCACCAATAGGTGGAAGACATACCTAAGGGTATAATGAAATTGTTGGTCATTCACAAATCACAATGAATGCTTTGCATTTAATGACTGCTGGACCTAAAACAAACACACAGGTGCTTCCCGAAAGCCTGCTAGCAAGAATTACCAACAACCAAAAAACTGCACAATCCTTTTCTTTTTCCTAGTACAGAAGAACATAGGAAGGCACCTGTGCATGTTTGTTCTTACAAGTTCTTACACAGCTGATGAGTGCGCTTCATTAGACATCTCAGCAACTGTGTAACAAGTGAAAATAGGCACACACAATACAATAAAACACACAATAAAACAAGAAAATGAAAAAAGCTTATGTTAATGCTCGTTCCACATGAAGTTATTCTGTGCTACAGTTCTCGGAGCTGTGATTACCACACATGCAGACTTTGCATTTCTGTTTCACATGCATCAATCATGACTGCTGCAATTCTCACATTTGTGAGCACCTAGTGCTGGACTCAATTATAGTTGAAATAAGCTTATTTCATCCAGCTTTGGTAAGAACAAAGTAAAAGATATCAGAAACTGTTTAGGAACAAAATTTTTAATGTTTTAGCCCAATATATTAATGTTTTAGCCCTCAGTCGACGACGGAGGTCACAACTCATTATGGCCACCTGGGCTCCAGTATCTATTAAAGCCATCAAAGGGACACCGTCGACGTGAACATCAAGTTCTGGTTCGTTGGGAGCGTCAATGGAGGAAAACTACACAGCGAAGATAATGCAGCACTACCTTCAGGAGCTGCATGGTCTAGTTTTCCGTCCGGGAGGGTCCATAATTGGTCGGCAATAAATAATGGCGTGGGTGGGGTGACGGCGAGCGAGCAGGTCGACTGTCATCAACAGATACGTCAGAGGTAGGAAGCATACGGCGAGGCGAGTAATGGCGCAGGTAGGCATATGGGCGAGTAGACGAGGAAAAGGAGCTCGAATACGGCGACGTCCAGGAGGTGCGGCAGTGGCAAGCAACTTGGCCAATGCCGAGGCGACGGAAGCAAACGGGCTTGTCATCCAGAGTTCAACACTCTGTAGGGTTGCGGTATATGGGAAGCGAATACAGATCACTGTGAGGCGTAGCAGTCGACATCGGTCGGGAGTCAAGTCGGGAGATGGAGCAGGCAGCAGGAAAACCTAGGTTTGCAAATTCTTGCTGCGCAACTGCCTGAATGAGAGAGATCGCTGGGGCTGGTTGGTCAATGGTGGGGTCAAGTGGGCGTGGATGGCACAGCACAGGACTTGTAGCCTCGAGCTCGCGGCGAACAATACGTGTGACGTGCTCATTAAAGGGTGGTGAAGCGATAAGGTCGATGCAAGACATCGTCGCAACCTTGTTAGGGAGCCGGTAGAACTGTAGAATGACGCAGCGGCTTTTGGCAAGCTCAAAGTGGTGGCATTCCTTGACAATGACGTTCATGGTGAACACATTGTTGAAGACCAACAAGTTGAATGTGACGTTCGCGATTTCTTTGAGTACGTGGCCAACTTTGTCAACCTCAGCCATTTTCTCGTCGACTTTCCGGCAAAGAGTGAGCACATCTTGTATGTACGAGACATACGATTCAGTAGAAGACTGAATTCGGGCAGCAAGCTCTTTTCTAGCAACCAGCTGCCGACCAGTGGGATTTCCAAAGAGGTCGCTGAGCTTCTCCTTGAAAGCATCCCAGCTAGAGACTCATCCTCGTGTGTCCGGAACCAGATACGAGGAGTTCCGTCCAAGTACAATAGGACGTTCGCTAGCATAATGGTAGGGTCCCAGCGGTTGTTTTGGCTAACACGCACATACAGGTTGAGCCAGTCTTCAACGTCGACATTATCTTTACCAGAGAATATGCCAGGACCGTTGGTAATTGGTAACTGTAACATACGTTGTTGTCGGGGTCGCACGAGTAGAAGGAGACGAGGTGTAGTCACTGGGAGCCATGGCAGAAAGCAGGTCGGTGCGGCCACTGCGGAGCCCCGTGGCAAGGACGGGGAACAGCACCCTCCACCAAAATGTTACGGGAACGAAGGATTAAGAACAGGAGACTATTTACAGAGTATATTTACAAAGGATAACTGCAGCACTGGCCAGTTCAGCTGACAGCTCGAGAGCAAGAGAGGGTTCGTCGTCTTCGTTGGGGCGCCTGCTTGCATCGTCCACAAGAAGCACGCAATATGCATGTATCAATATTCTTTCAGAACAAAAAAATTAAGCAGATCCCATGCACTATGGGAATCGATGTAAGCAAAGATTTCTGTTCTGCTTGCATTCATTGATGATATTTGGTGGTGGTGTTGATAGCATACAACAGTTGCGACGCAATAATAAATGCTACCTTGCATGTACCACTTGTGTTTGTCTATGTAGGTAGTACACAGAACACTCGATCAGCAAACGTGTTTTCTAGTGTTGTTGTTGTGCGCCACTGTTCGTAGCCTGCGAGAACTTTAGCAATGTCATTCCCCCAGAAGGCGCATCGCATCGTGGCTGAAGTGTTGATTTGCTGGACGGCCACTTGTGTATTATGGTTTTCACGCTGCGCTGCTTTAACGAGGCTTTGCGTCTACACACCCTGCGTCAGTTGTTCGCCTCGACAAACTTGCATGGTGTCTATTTTTCAGAAATAGCAGAAACTTGAAACATACTGTACCTTGAATTAAAACTTTTACAGTCTGTCCGCAACTAGTGCCAAGTCTAGCAGTAGTGTTTCCTTTATTGAAGAGACCCCAAATGAACCATGCTTTCTGATGACGCCCTTTCCTTTCCCCGCGACCCTCCCATTTACGCAAGCTGCCACGAGCGAAGAGTAGAGAGGCTGTTATTCACACGTTTCGTCACAGTGCTGGCATTAAGCATTCTCTGTCTGCTCTTTCTACCATTCTATGTCTTCTTTGGGCTGTTGTGCGCAAGTACAAAGGTAAGGACTGCAGCTTCTGCAATGATTTTTCAAGGGCTCACATATAATTACAGCCATCTAGAGGGCATTGTGTCAATGCCCAGGGAGTTCCAGAGGGCATTGTGGCAACGCCCACAGAGTTCTTTTCCCGTGGAAAGATCTTAAACACCTGTCATGTATACTATACACATTCTCAACCACCTCCCGAAGATATGCTTTGATATCACTATGCAGACCACCCTGCTGCGTTTGATGAGCCACATTGCGACTGGTTCCCTATTCATGCTTAATGAGCATTTCTTAAAGAAACTTCAGCACCACCAAACATTAAAAACTCCATGCACAAATGTGCTGGTGACTCACTTGCTGTACCTTTATTGTCACATATGCAAATTTGCAAGCTAAATAAGATGGTGCTAAATGCGTGTAACGTTTTGTGCCTTACAGGCCAGCTGCACTGCCCAGGCAGTGCTTGAGAACACTGGTCAGCAGCAATTTCAATGCTGAAATTTATGCTTTTAGGCAGTACAAAATCCAAGCCTCTGCTATTGAATGCATGGGATCATGGTACTATATCTGTCTGCCTTAGCTGTGCTGCAGTGGGAATTTCAGAGAATTTCATGCATGGGAGGCTTTGTCAGATACGCTGTACTTTGGGAAAGAAAGAAAAATGCAATGCCAAATATGTACACCGAGCAAAAGAAGTAGGTGCAGGCTTGCCATGCTCATAACTGTGGTCCCTGAACACTGATGCAATCAACTAATCCAGCTAATGAAAGAACAAAACCAGCTGCTGTCATGACACAGTCTGACCAGCTCTGGTGTGTGCTGCTGGCTGCTGTTAGATGGTCGGCCAGACATATGCTTCTGTGTCAAACGCAAAATTCCTGATAGTAGCTTCTGTAGCGAGTGCATTTACATGGAGGAAGATTGTTTAGTGCGAACGACATGGACACAATGGTTTTGTTTTCTTGCCATTCATCTGTCACTTTTATCTACATTCTGCATGGTGTTTGACGTAACTGGCATATTGAAAAATGTAAGGGGTGTACGTAATGAAAACAGCCAGAGCCAACATCTTACTGAATGACAGGTTGATGCCTAGGCGCCGCACACATATGTAGAAAACAGACCTACCCACCACGGGACCGAGTAGTCTTGAAGTCTGCATGTGGGGGGATTTCTTGCAACACGTCCGCGAGCAGATACTCGAAGTCGTAAGACGTCTCTCGATGACTCACGAGTACCGTAGTTTCCCGCGCGATTGCGCAGAATTCTATTGGACTGGCCATATTCCTCAACTGCAAATAATGTACATAGTACACAATACAACAGTTACGTGGCACAAAATGGCATCTTTGCTAACTCATATTTATTCCTGCTATAATGTGACAGAAACGAAGAAGAGCACTGCTCCTCGCCCTTGTTCTCGTGACGCAGCCCGGTCAACCACCACGGCGTAACGCACAAAATGAACAGGAATACACGAACTACGTCCAATCGATAGCATTCGCCAAGGTGTCACTACGCAAAATTAGAGGCTGTTGTTCAAAGAAGCACAAAACAATCCGAAAGCACCGAGCTACGATGTTGTACAATACTTCCATACTCTAAGGCGCTACCGTTCATATCATCATATGCGCTTGCAACAATCATTTAGAAACTTTCACTGGCTTTGGCGACATGACGTACGCCCACAAACCTCAACACACCAGTCTCGCACCGCCTCACAACTGGCGCATCGCAATGACAGATAATTAGCGATAGCAAAGATAGCAACAATGTGTATCAGCGCCAAATCTTCACGAGACGTTCATTTGAGGGATCGCCAGTCGTTTGTGCGCAGGCGCGAGTAAGGGCGGGCGCGAGAAAATCTGCGGGCTTTTGCTCTTTTAATATATGACTCTGTCTATATAATTAAAGGTAATAACTTAGCGCGTGTTGTAGGCATTTCTCTCGCGTGTTGTAGGCATTTGTCTCTAGGCGTGCCGGCATTGGGGAGTGGGGTACGCGCTCGGACGCTGGCTGCCGGCGCGGTATAGTAGGTGAAGCAGGTGGATCGTAGCTTTCTCGCGCCTTACGGCGATGTAATTAACATCACAGATATTTCTGTGGGAGCAGTAGCGACCGTAGTAGAGCCCGGGCCGCATATATAGTTTTAGAATAGGGGCGCAATAGTTTGGGGCCCCAAAGAGCTTTGCGGGTGTTCGCGTTGGGGCACGCCATAGAATAAAATGGGCACGCAGTGGCAGATGTGAAGAGTTTTAGAATGGATAGCGCCTTGCGCTGACAGCGGCACTATGGCGTCAAAGAAAAGCTATTAGAAATAATTAAACAAAATATACCATTTTATGATAGGAATAGTAATTTTGACTTGCGTGTATTTACACCCTTTGGGGCGTATCTTGTCCCACAACGATAATCGTCATCCGTGCTGCCCGCGTTTCCCTTCTTTAACGCTGCGAGCCCGGTACTTTCCAGTCACGAACGGCATGCGCCTTATCAGTGTGACGCAGCATTCTCGACAGGAAAGTAGCGAGCGCAGAGTTTTCAGGAAAGGAAACGCAAGCAAGGCAGATGACGATTATCGTTGTGGGACAAATAAACACCCCAAAGGGTGCAACCATTTTAAGAGTGTACGAGCTATAAAATCCACAATCGAATTCGAAATCAGCGGCGTCTAATGAATCAGCCTTCATAACACACTCTAGTTGAGAGAAAGCGATAACCGCAGTCACTTTTCCTAGCTTGCGAACTTCATGCGTTACCACGAATCGAACCCAGTTTTGTGCTAGGTTACAGCCGTCGCTTCGATGGGTGCCGCCATGTTTGCTGACGCAAAGCTTTTGGGCCCCCGCTAAATCGGTGAAATGGGGCTCTTGCATTGCCCAGGGGGCGCTGCGAAAAAGGTGCTAAAAAGTGCCCTTTGTCCTAAAATGGGTCGTACCAAGCTCGGTCGTCTGCTTCGGAAAGCACGTTTACAATATGGACCCGCCACTTTCGGTTGTGTTGTATCACGGCCTGCAGCGAATATCCGGTGCCGAATATTTTTTCAGGGGTGGCACGCTGCGTAAAGGCAAGAAATTATGCAGTGCCGAATACCTGTATGCCGTTCAAGAATTAAGCGGCGAAGTTTTAGCGCAGTGTCAATCGCAAGTGAAGCGAGTCGCGTACGAAGTGGAACTTCAGGTTAGGTTTGCACGCTGCTAGATTCAGGCGCACAAACGCGAGGAAATGCTTGATATAAATGAATCCACAGCTGCGATAAGCAGACATCATGTGTACGGAACTGCTCGAGCACACGATCGTACGCGCCGCGAAGGCAGCGGTCTTTCGACATGCCGCGAAACGGCGGGCCTCCTGCAATCTTTGTTGACTGCATGCCGCTAAACAAGTAGTTATGCCTGCGTTGTCGTAGCGGCCATCTGTCCCTTTCAGTAACTGCTAATAACTGATGCAATGCATATGAGCTCGCATGTACGTGCGAATCACGCTGCAGCGCGAGCTCGTGCGCTGCTCGCTTGACGTAGCTTTTAATGACAGCGCTCGAACATCGATCTGCTGTAATCAATACTACCTTGCTGCGCTGCCTCAACATGCTGACTTGAGGTCAAGTATGAGCACAATTAACTCTCTAACCTTTGCTGCTCGGGGGTAGTGAATTGTCACCGAATCAGCCCGGCCATTTGTGGTCATTTGCACACACCTCGTCACTTAACCACTTCGCATCGGTCGAATTGTTAATTGTCGCTGTGACCGGGTCTCGAATCGTGAATCACCAGCCATGCCTGCTGCTATGTCGGTGTGCTGTCGGGACTGTAGGTGCAAAAGACCGAAATTTAGAACGCAGATAATCAAGCAAGCTTCAAGACAGGCGAAGCAGTCAGCATGGCGCGAAGTTTCGCTTACTCAGCGCGACGAACTGCAGCTATGCAGCGCGCCCGACGCTCCACTTCGTGAGGCCTTGAAGGAAAACGGTAGAATCTGATGTTGGGATTCAGGCCTTCTTGTTCATGGCAGCCCACGACGCAGAAGTAATGACGGTGACGCCTTCTCGAGGCTGGGCTAGGTCTCTCCGGATCGGCGTCACCGATTCCGTCTGCTCCCAGCATTACGTCCCACGGCACACGGAGAGCCCGTTTTCGTTAAACTATAGGCTGCGGCGAGCTCGCAGCGTGGTCGGCATGGTCTGCGAGAAGTGGCGAGCCTTTTCGCACTCGTAACAGGGCAGAAAAAAGTGCGAATCGACGCAAAACTCGGCCTAGAAACGTGCTTCGCCACAGCCAGGGCTCAATGCGACCCAAGCTGGTACGACCCAGATGTCGTTTCCCGCGCCGCCACCAGGCGCCGCTACTATACCTCAAACTCCAGCGCAAGACGCCCATAGCGTTCCCACGACCTGCAGAGCCAACGTTACTAGATTCAAAAAAGTATCTAGTAACGTTGCTGCAGAGCGACCTGCGCATCCTGTGGTCGCCTACGGCGGCGCGCGGCCGAAGAAATACCACGTGATCATTGAGTAGGGACCAAGCGTGCCGGTAGAGGCCGCCAGTGCTCACCCTCACAGCAAAGTCCGAAACGCTACGGCCCTGCCTTCAGGAGTACGGCGATGACGGTAAAAATTCGCAGAGGAGCTGCAGTAAACTCGGCGTTTCACATTATTGACAGTGTGCGGCAGGAAAAATGCGCGTCGATACATGCGATACATGCCCCAGAAAATTGATATTATCGCTGTGCAGTGCAATGAAACTACTTTGAAGGATCGGCCGCGCGACTGCTAGGATTGAAATAGTGTAATCCATTAAAGCTTTTTATGCGTTGCATATTGCAATCACTCAGTTCAGCCCTTGGGCGCGGCCGGGCAGCCACCATTGACCTTGAGCGCAACCACGTGACGTGACGTCACGACAGCCGGAGAAAAAGCTGGGCCCCAACTCGCGCGGCCGCAGCCATAGAGTTTCCTACAAAAATTACTAGAGGGAACTCTGGCGCTAGTGTCTACGGGAGCCGCAATGCGAGCGGTTGTCCCAGCATGGGAATTATGGGAAGTACATGGATTTGCCTAAACTTCGTCTTTTCGGCTTCAAACGGCGTTGTGACTTCGTAAACGCGTCATTTTCAACAGTATATTGCGTAATAAATAATTAAATAAACATCATTAAAGTTTCCCGACGGCAGGATTCGAACACAGGGACTCTAGCACAGAAGCTTGATAGTGAAACCGTTAAGCCACGGACGCATGTATCGTCAAGTGAATGAAACGCCCTTATGAATTTATCGTGGGCATGCCAGTGCCTTGAGACGCTTGGCGCGTTTCGATTTGGCCACCTGGATAAGCTCAATCGTTGCAATTAATAGCAACTGTACGCGTTCCCGGCGTCTTCTGCACTTTGAAGAATATAGATTGCGCTGAAATATACGACAATAAGATTTATATAGCGTAATATACAAAACCACAAGAACATCTGAATCCACAAGCACGAAGATTAGACAAATCCATGTACTTCCCATCACTGTCCCATGGTAGGACGACTGCAGCGCCAGAGTTCCCTCTAGTAATTTTTGTAGGAAACTCTATGGCCGCAGCCACCACCTGACTCCCGCTCCTCCCGCTAGGGGCGCTGCGCCGGCGCGTGACGTCACGGAGGAAAAGCTGGGCCCCAACTCGCGCGGCCGCAGCCACCACCTGATTCCCGCTCCTCCCGCTAGGAGCGCTGCGCCGGCGCGTGACGCGAAAATCGAGTGCCGCCAAGCAATACCTCGCCCTCAAAAAAAAAAAAAGACCGCGCAATATGCAACGCATTCTTGGCTTAACCACGCTAAGCCTGGCCATTTTTTCCCCCCTCATTGTCTGCTAAAATGTTGGTTAGTGCTGTGGTGCCAATATGGCCTGGTGCGCACTTTCCGCGCTAGCCGAGGCCTGAGCGCGCCCGCACTTCATTCTCCCGCAGGTTTCGCTATAAATAGTCCCGAGCCGGACGCAATGAACGCACTACGTACCCCTTTGCAGGGCCCACGCGTTCCTTTGCTGCATTCGGCACGTTTACTGAAGAGGCGTGCCGTTGAGAGCGCGGAAGAACGTGAGTATTTGAACGAAACAACCAGTCAAAAACACAAAGGACAAGAGGAGAGGTTCACACCACAACGACTGGACTATCAACTGAGGTTTATTAGAATCGGTGTAGTCCCAGCAAGGCCTGCAGAGCATGCACAACTGCATCATCACTAATCACATAGCATGGAAAGACAAGAAACGTTTCTATCGGGACCGACTTAGAAATTCAAATTCTTTTTCATGTAAGCGCACCGAGGTTGTACTAACGCAGTCATTGCCTAATCAACTGATGTAGTACGCTTCCAAGATTTCTCGCTCTTCTTTGCCCTTGCCCCTACCAAGAATCGTCACATTGCTAAACAAAGGATAACAACCACATTCATTGCAATGGTGAGGCAAGTTTGCACCGTTATCTGACCCCAGGGAGGAGTGGTGCTCACGCAGGCGGTCATTAATACATCGACCGGTTTGGCCTATGTAAAATCTTTCGCACGTCCTTTCGTCCTTTGTGTTTTTGACTGGTTTTTTCGTTCAAGTATGTACCAACTGGCCCAGATTTCAACCCTTCTGCAGAACGTGAGTAGTTTTAATTGCAGTGCATGCCAGAATCGTAAAAATGTGCTGTTATTAACGTGTTTATTTACGCCGCTTTACCAAATGATAGCGAAAGTCTAGCTTGAAAAATTCCGAGGGCGCTTTATTGTGCCATCACACAGATAGTCACTACACTTTAAGCACTTTTCTGGAGTTGGACTTTTGAAACGAAAAGCTTCACTACGCTAGTCAACACCGCGCTTCGCGCCAGCCGGCGTATGTCGGAATTGGCTCCGTAAGCGTGTTCGGAGTCAGCGCAGGTGGCCACTGCCGCGCTCGGAGGCCGACTATATAACCTCTTGCCAGACAACAGGCGTGCGCATTCAACATGGAAGAAGAGAGTGATACTACCGATACAGAGGGCTGTGTTTATGGCTACAGAAATCGCAAGACAATGTGCCCAACAATGATAAATAAAGAAGTTTAATAATCCTGCATAACTTATGGTATATATGATTAATAATTACCAATTTGCATAACTACACAAGGGACACGTATAGCATAACCATAAGCTTACCAAAGCATATCCATAAGTGAAGCCGTAAGCATATCCATAGGCTAAATCATAAAGCATAACCATAAGCTAAACCGTAAGCATATCCATAACTTAAACCATAAGCATATTAATAAGTCAAACTGTAAGCATATCCATAGGCTAAATCATAAAGCATAACCATAAGCTAAACCGTAAGAATAACCATAGGCTAAATCACATAAGCATCACCGAACCTTTTCGCTTCGAGATATCCAGGCTTAACCTGAGCTAAGCCTCAGCCATTTTTTTTTTGTTCAGGTTTCAACCATTGGTTCCTAATATCGGCCACGGGGAACTCATGAAATAAAATTCCTCTTGATGCTCGGCCGCTTGACTTTCACAACGGCATGCAGCAGTGAACCATCGTGCATGTAGAAGCCGCAAACGCGAAAGCCGGCGCCCACGGGTCTGAGAATCACAGTGTCACTGAAATAGAATGTGGTAATCAAGATCTAGCGACACCAACAGATCACCAAGCACTCAGCTAATCGACTGTACCGCGCGCGTGCATTTGCGTCCTTCCGTGCTCTTGCAGAAAATGCTTGCTGCCCGTGCGTGCGGCCGGCCACGGGGTTGAGTAGGTGGGGGTAAAGTCCCTTGATAATTTGAAAGTACCGCCACTCTTTGAACTCTGCCGCCGCCGCGCGACCTCCTCGCCTCCTCCTCGCCCCTTGCGTGTCCCCCCCCCCCCCCCGCGGCAACCAGTTTTGCCCCCGTTTTTCTGCACGACGATTGGTCTCCCTGCCGTTGCCCTTGGAAACGCGCGGATATTGAGTTTTGCTTGTGTTTTTTTCTTTTTCGTTCGCGCCATTTTCCTCCTGAGCACGGCTGGCTCGGTGCTTTAGCTCGGCGTAGCGAACGTTGTGCGCAGTGTTTCTGGCCTATGTGCTAGCGCTATGCCGGGCTGTTGCGCATATAACTGCAGCAAGAAGCCTGAAGATGGTTATGCCGTTTTTATGATACCACAACGAAAGCGTAATGGCTTGCGTAGGAAGCAGTGGCTGCATGACATTGGCCGAAGCAACTTGATTCTGACAAAGAACAGCGTTGTTTGCGAGCTGAGGAGTCTTTCGTAATGCTGCATTTTTTTATCATTCTTCCGGCCTGCTCACCAGCGTTTTTGTTGCGGTTGTCCTCAGTATGCTTAATATTGTGGGGTGGCTCCATCACTTCGCACGTCGCTAACTGTTGTTATTCAGTAGGAAGCGCATTATTATTGATTCTGCTTTGCGCCCTGAAAAAATTAGTGACAAGTATCCCCGTAGTATTGTAGGTGATGAGCGTTCACTAGTCAAAATTGAGCTTTTTTTTTAAGTTTTAAGGCGAAAGCATTTAGATCTTTATGTTTCAAGGTCGCGTTCTAAACTGGAAGTATCACGTGACCCAAGGAAGGCCAGAGGGGACCCAAAGCATGTCCACCCCTGTATGAGAGAATGATTACCCAAGTTAATTAATGAATCATTAGTGGTTGACATAAGGTGGATTAGGGAGGATTAAGGTTGATTAGAGTGTATTAAAGAAGCTTAAGGTGGATTAGAGTGCATTACGAAGGATTAAGATGCATGAATAAAGATTTAGGTGCGTGGAGGAGAATTAAGGCGGATTAAGGTGAAGTGTTGATGAAATGGTATTAAGACCGATTGGGGTGGATTAGGGTGCATGAGCAACAATCCAATCACTAATCAATCATTACTTTGGTAATCATTAATCATCTCTTATACGCGGCTGCACATGCTTTGGTTCGCTTCCCGCCTTCCTTCGGTCACGTGATATTTTCTGTAGCTCACAACGGGACCTTGAAACAGAGGTCTAAGGCTTTCGCTTAATAAGCCACACACAAAGGGATGTGTCACAAGCAATACTAGACCAGACGCACGAAGTAAAGCATCTAATCATGTGGCAGAAAAATTGTCTGGAGTATAGAACTCGCCTCAAAGCTCCCTTTAAATCAGTATGCCCCGTTCATACGGCTTTAAGAAAAAACCAACCTCCTCATAAACGTTGCCTCCAGCATTATCGATGCTGTTATTAATTAGCATTTCTCAAAATTTTCAACCCCACTGGGGCGCGCAACTGGCCCAATATAAGACGCCTCCATAGAATCCTGCGGCCCGTCCGCGGGAGCCCAGGAGGAATAGCGTGCCGTGCGCAGCCGCGGGCGAGGAGAATCGAGGAGGAAAGCGCCGTGAGGAGGAGAGTGTCGCTACTTTCAAATTATCAAGGGGTTTTAGGTGGGGGTAGAGTTACTGTATATGCTACAGTAGAGTGTTTTAGCAGAACGTTTTTGACGGTCCGGTCCGCTCTCGCGTACCCGCTCACAGTTAGCGGAGCGGCGACGAAGAATCAGTTTTAGCGGAGCGCCCGGCTGCGTCCGAAAGGCATGTGCTTGCCTGACGCGCCACCTTGCCGCAGAAGGTAAAACCGCTATGAACATAATATTCAAGTTGTAAGAATAGCCGCAATAAAATAATATATTTGGAATTGCTTTAGTGTCTGAAGGCATTTCACGCAATACATTGCATTTTCATTTATATATATATATATATATATATATATATATATATATATATATATATATATATATATATATAATCCTTACATTAACAAAGCCGTTGTGCTGTGTTGTAGCCAAGACAAGGTTTTTTGCTCTTTCATTACACCTAAAACGTGGTCCGCATAAACAAACGTGCGCACATGGCATGGTTCTGAAACGGGTTCATGGCCACAACCTCCCGAATAGAAGAAGATCTTCGTGTCTCCTAAAGTGTACTCTAGGTTTGCGCTTTACAAATCCCGATTCAAACGACCTCGTGGACGGGCCAGCAGCACTGGGGGCAGCCATTTTGCTTCGCTAGACCCGCTTGACGCGCTCGGCGCGCTCCGCTGAGAAAGCTTTCTAGCGGAGAGGGGGCTCCCGTCCGCTCGCCCGCTCACTGCTGAACGGGTCGCGCATGCGCACTTGCGCTTCCGCTAGCCCGCTGAGCGGAGCGGACCGTCAAAAACGCTGGGTGGGGGTAGGGTGCATGTGCGCCCGCTCTCCGCAGAGGGTGGCGCCACTCTTTGAAGGGGTCGTCGCCGCCAAAGCCGGTTTTCGGGAGGCGCCGCCGCCATTTTCTTGCAATCCGTTCCCGCCGGCACGCCGACTCGTTCCCTACACGGAAAGCGGCATTCTTCACGCAGTCTCTTTGCAGAATGCCTGGCTGCTGCGTTCCCCAGTGCACTAACAGCGCTAAGAATGGCTGGAGATTGTTTTCATTTCCTAGAGACCAAAAAAGACGACTTCTGTGGACTGTGAAAATCAAGCGGGACAAGTGGCAGCCGACGAACTACGCGTGTATCTGCAGTGTAAGTACCAAATTTCTCAGCAACGCCAAATCTATGTTTAGGCTTACGTACAGCTTGTCTCTGCAACTGTTTCTAAAAACCAGACGTACGATTTTATGTGTTCATGCTAGAGCCGTCATCATGCTTTTGCGGCCTTCTGATATTTGATCGCTGCAAACGGACGTAGCCTCTTAGAGCTGGGGGCCGACATGAAACCCCAGTCACATTTGCAGCTCTATTTATTTCGCTTGGCATCACGAAATAAGGCACAGCCTTATAAAAATGTAAACGATCTTTCTCAGCCACGCATCACGCTTGCTTCACCAAAAGCCCTCGCTACCCATATTTGACAGGCGCATATAGCAGTGTGGAGGGCGAATCCCGGAGCGCAAAAGGGCATGCGACGCGTTATGCTCGCGCTTACTCCGTGTTGCTTCAAATGAAGGTCTTTTATACTTTTTCTTGTGTGCGAAAATTATGCTATTCATGACATTTATTCCAGCTTTATATCATAAGTCACGGAAGTAGCGCATGGAGGTGAAAAAATTTGTGAATGACGCCTTATTTTGTGCATGTGTGCAGATGTGAGCCCATATGTGTGCCGGTGTCAGTTCGTTCGGTTTCCTTCTTTTAATGTCATTTAATCTTATTTCTCGGGTGAATAAGGCACCTATATTAACAACACTTTTTCGTGCAGGCTCACTTTGAAGAATCCTGTTTTGAACAAAACCGAGCAGATGGATGGAAGAAGCTGAAACCAAATGCTGTACCAACGGTTTTCCCATTCAGAGGTAGGTATTTCCCGTTTGATTCACCGCCTCATTCTTTGAAAGTGCATACATTCGTTACCGAAAGAGTGGTGGTCACTCGGAAACATTTCAGCAGTATCTGAGCAGCTGGCCCGACATGCGTCACTTATTTTGATTTTAACAGGTTATGTATGTATGTATGATTGTATGTATGTATGTATGTATGTATGTATGTATGTATGTATGTATGTATGTATGTATGTATGTATGTATGTATGTATGTGCGCGTGTGTGTATCAATGCTGCTTCTGCCGCTCTTATCGAGAAGCATTTCTACCTAATCAGTTGTACTGTCGATCGGTTCGTGCAACAACCTTAATCTCAACGCACCTACTTAACACATTTCCTCTTGAAAAAGGGAATTAGTCGCGTTGGCTAATTAATGTGTAATTAACCAAGTCGACATTGTAATTAATACAGGGAGCGGATACCTAGTCAGGTACTTATGTATACCTATTTGCCCTCCTACCCTTAGGTTTTCTTTGTGGAAAACTGAAAACTCAATAAAGATTGCCGAGACGCTGGCCATGCCTTGTTTCCGCATTGTCTTGATTTTCCATATTCCTTGATACCGCGTTTTCCCTCATCTTAGTGCTTAGTTTGATAATCGGTTTGTGTACCTTTCTGCTTCCAGTTGCTCTAAGGAAGCGAAAGCCACCTAGAGACAGAACGCAGCCTGTGCCCATATCCACCAATGAAGAGGTAATCAACCCCGCTGAAGTACCTCACGCCGGATCAGAGGCAGGGGAAACGCTCCCCGAGTCAACTCACACGGTATCGCAAGAGGCGTCATCGAACAACTTCCAAGTCAACAACCCAGGTGACGAAGCTTTGAACGTCGGAATTCCAAGCTCGACAGATGAAACTCCCACAGCTAGTGAGGCGCAAAGGAATTGTGCTGAGTTGAAAAAGCAGTTGGCAGACATGGAAAGAAAATACGCCACTCTTCAAGAACATCGCACAATTGCTAAGAACGCAATCCAAAACCTCAAAAAGCAAGTGCAAAAGCTTGAAAGTAAGGCGGATAATTTCGCAAGAAATACGCGGTTCTTGAATTCAGATCAGATTTCCGCTCTTTCTAAAAATAGCACCCAGGGTCACACATGGTCTGCGGAGACAGTTAAACAAGGTTTGCAAATTAAGTTTGCTTGCGGAACGACCGGCTATGAGACACTGAGGAAGTTGGGTTATCCTCTTCCGTCCAGCAGGACGTTGGCGCGGAGGATCCAGGGACTGAGGTTCCTTCCAGGAATTCTTCAAGAAGTTTTTGATGTCATGAAGTGCAAGGCAGAGACTATGGAAAACGTGGAAAAAGACTGCGTGCTGTTTCTAGACGAGATGGAAATAGCTACAGCGTTTGAATTGGATAGAAGTGAAGACATTCTCCTTGGAGGTACAACACTTCCTTCAAAGCCAGAAGAGCCCGCCAATCACGCGTTGGTGTTCATGTTGGGCGGAATTAATCAGCGGTGGAAGCAAGTCATCGGATATGAATTCACTGGCCGACACGTGGAAGGTGCCCTGCTCAAAGACTATGTTCTCGACATCACCCGGCGCTGTAGCCAGATTTCCCTAAGAGTCCGTGCAGTGACATGTGACATGGGATCAGCAAATCGAGCAATGTGGCGAGAATTCGGGTTTTCGAGCCATAGAAATTCCACCACAGTGTGCTCGATACCACACCCATGTTTGGACGGTAAAGAGCTTTTTTTCACTGCCGATGCAGCACATGTGTTGAAGAACCTACGAGGGCAACTTTTAAGCTCCAAAGTTTTTACACTGAGCGCTGCCACCGTGCTCGACAACAACCTTCCGTCACCGAACGTGAAACTGGAGCACGTCCAGGCAGTGGTGGACTACGACGCAGAAAGGGAACTTAAAGTAGCCCCTGCCCTATCGGAGGTTCATGTGAGCAGCGGCCACTTCACAAAAATGAAGGTTAGTGTAGCTCTCCAATTCTTCAGAGAAGCTGCACCGGCCATCCGATTTTTGGTAAAAGAAGGGCTGCTTGACCCATCTGGGGAAACGACAGCATGGTTCATGGATCTGGTGTCAAAGTGGTATGCCTTGATGTCGTCGCGCCATCCCACTTTAGCTTTAAGCAACCGAAATATGGACAAATATTATGCCGCTCTGAAAACCTTGCGCCTTGCAGCAGAAACAATTCAAGGGATGAATATGGGCGCCACATCTCAATGGAAACCATCCCAAGCTGGGCTCCTCATTTCCACGACAGTCGTCCTTCGCCTCCAAGAAGTTTTCCTGGGCAATGAACGCTACGAATTTTTCCTAACGAGCAGGCTACTTCAAGACTGCATCGAAAATCTTTTTTCTGTAGTACGCCTAATGAAGCCAGTGCCAACGGCATATGACTTAAAATGTGCTCCGAGGCTTGTGAGCGTGAGCCAGTTTCTACACACACCGCGAACAACAAACTATGAGCTTGATGATCGAGAGTACCTCGTCGACCTCCTTTCTCAAACAAAGAAGCAGTGCTCAGAAAATTTGTCCGAAGAAATAGACGACTCTGAGATTTTGTTCATTGAGGAGCTGACGTCAACGGAATGTTGTATTTTATACTACCTTGGTGGCTTCATCCTGAAAAGCATCGTAAAGAACGTATCCTGTACCCAATGTAAGGATGCCCTCCTTGGAGCAGCAAGCAATGAATATGCCTCTTTGACAGTTCTCAAGGAGTATGTAAGGGATGGACGGAACTTGATCTATCCGAGGAGTGAAGTGATCCGCACTCTAAAGAACTACGAGGAGCACTTCACGGGTGTTATCGCGTGGTGCACAAACAATATACACACTATGAAGTCCCCGCTGAAATCGCTTACGGAATACCTTGCGAAGGTAGACCGGCCATGCCTGAACACATGCGCAGACCACAGGGAAGCAATAAATAAAATGCTGATAGCCACCTACACAAGACTGCGGCTACGTATCCATTTACGTCAGTACCCAGCTACACGTGCCGGAGGTCACGGAAGCAAAACTTGTGCTGGTGTTAGTTTAACTTAAAGACGCTGTATTAAGTATGAACTTTTCGTATACATGCACATAAGCATGAGAAAAAGTTAAGTGTAGTAATCATAAGCAGCATTACAACTGCAGTGAAGTGTTTTCGTTACTTTAAACATCACGTATTTGTGGATCAAGGTATTAAATCATTGTTTTTCCTTGCGCCTAAGCCTTCATGTTTTAATTGCATGGTCTACGCATGACGGTTTGCAGCCAGGTAATCCTATGTCACCACGGCGAAGAATATTACTAGTGGACGTAAACATGCCGTGCATCCGTAGTTGAATATGCAGCAGTTCCCTTCCTTCGCGTACTTCGCCTACTTACCGCTCTGTCCACATGTCAGCGCAACGACAGCAAGTGCACGACGGCGAGAAGTTGCCCGCCGTGCTCATCTAACGTTAAAAAAAAAAGAAATCCGATATACCTTCACTAATCGTCTCGAAATAGCGAATGCGTCACCAAATATTTACTCCTAGTTTTCATCTACCCTAGAAAAGGTATAATTATCAAAGGTAAAGGCCCATACAAGCCCCCACTGCCAGCGGGGCCAGCACATTCAAGGCGCGTCACGCAGCCAACGCGCGCACCGCGACCAGCGTATGCAAGAAAATGGCGGCCGCGCTAGCAGACGACGTGGTTGTCCTCACCCTAAACGGAGCGCGGGCGTGCATCGAAGCACCCTAGGTGGGGGTAAAGTTTAGGTGGGGATAGGTTGGGGTATGGGTTGGGGTAGAGTTACTGTATATGCTACCTTTGGTAGCATATACTCTAGATGGGGGCTTGACGAAAGCTGAACGCTGCGTCAGTTGGTTCTTTATTCTATGGCTGGGTGCCCAAGTTGTCCGGTGGCATCGGCAGTCAATTTTCCCCATTTCAAGAGATAACTTGTTGATCTGCACCGCGTTGTCGTTTCGGCTACAGAAGTACGAGCGAAAAGGTGTCGTTATTTTGTTTGCCTAGTAACGCCGATGAGCGGGTGAAGTGGGAACATGCAATACCACGACAGAAATCTGGGGGCTTTACCTTTGACTCTCAACACGTCAGAGTGTGCGAAAAAGATTTTGACACCACAGACGTTGTTCGAAGCGATAAGTTCATGGTGAAAGGAGACGCTGTGTCCTTGCCCGGCGGCGTACTTACAATTGCTAGTAGGTACATCGGGGCGTGGCACTTGCGCACTCGACGGACGGTTGCGGGCATGCGCGAGTAAGATCGTCTGCGAGAGAGGAAATGTGGGGACTTTTGCTCCTGAATATACGACTCTACTTAAGCACTACGGAGGAGTTTCTTAGCGCGCGTTGTATATGCGTTTCTCCTTAGGCGTGCCGGCAGAAGTCGCGGGGCGCGTTAGTGCTGAACTTAGCGTCTCAAGTTGGCGGCTGGACGTAATTATATTTATTCAATCGTCTTTTGTACTAATTGAAACAACGTGTCATCATTTCGCATTACTGGCGGCGCCTCCAGGACACCAAAGCGGCAACGCGGACACCAAAGCTGGAACCGGGACTGGTCCGTGGGTTGGGGCTCGCCGAGGCCTGCGCGTGCCAGGGTTGTATAAGATCGGCTGTCCGCTATCGATGACAGCCAATTTTTTAAGAGAACACCCTCTAGCACGCTTCGGCCTCCGCGGCCCCAACCCACGGGCCCCCCTGCTTCCAGCTTCGATCCCCCACTACCCCTTGGGTGCCGTGGAGATTCTGCGCCGCCTGCTTTATTATAACCTCAGACGCGCTCCTGAGGTCTCCGTTTGCCGGTTACATGTTGTTACGTTCGACCTGCGGGGGCTGGCTATCTTCGGGGAAGCGACCGTCGAAACCTGCCCGGCCCGCTGCGGCGACTCGCTTTGTAAGGACGACAATGCGCCGCGTCCCCAACCGAACAGCGCCGGGGATGTCTAGGCGCAGTCGGCAGACCAAGTATTGTTAGTGGATTCACCGTCACCGGCACGATTTGTTTGGAGCGGGGGAACTTCTGGAAGATGTTTTGTGGCGCCGTCTCACGGGCCTTAGAAGTCGTCAGTCAATGGACAGACGCGGCGGCCACTGTCTGCGGGATCAACTCTGGGATCAAGAGGCGCCTGCTCGGGGAGGACCCCTGTCTGCGAAAACCATCTCACCTCGGTGTGTTTCGCGAAACCTGTGCGGAAGTGAGTGTGTAAACCCTCCCCCTCAAATGCGGGTCGGCTACGATGACTTTGGACGCTCCGAATTGGTCGAAGGTTGAACGGCCGTTTTCCCTCACCTAGGGATCTAGGGAGGACATAGTGTATTTAAGCAGTCATTGCCGGCTGTTCAGTGTGCATTCTCTTTCAGTCATGCTAGACTGATGAACTGTAACGCTCTCATGAAGTTACTGCAAATAAATTCCATATTCCTCGTTCTCGATGAGAACAAGTCTCTCCCTTCAATAACGTCCTCAGCGTGTATGAGTTGGACGACAGCATGGGACAGCTACCATGTATTTCATGCCCGACCCCAACCCTTACAATGTGAACTCCTGGAGCAGTGCTTGTAAAAAATGCAATCTGTCGTCGTGACGAAAAAAGCGACCCGCGACTTATACAACACCAGTCAGAACCTTGCCCCATCAGACTCAGCGATCACCAAACGGGGCGTCCGTGCGCACTGCCTCACCGCGCCGGCAGCCAGCACAAACTGGACCGCACTCCGCAATGCCGGCATACCTAGGGGACAAACGCATACAAAACACGCTACATCCTCCGCAGTGCCTAGGCACTCACACATTCAAGGAGCAAAGGCCCCCAGATTTTCTCTCTCACACCCGCTCTTACTCGCGCGTGCGCAGGAACGTCGAGCGCCGTGAGTAACGCCACGCCCCGCTGTACTTACTAGCAATTCTAAAATTAACAGTGGCTTAGCTAGGCTATGCCAGGATATACGTAGCGTGAGCTAAGGTACAGCTGGTTATTCTTAGCTTTCCTGGTTGTCTAGGATTCATTCTTCCTACGCTCAAACGCTAATTGCCAGGCAACTACTTCGGGATCCGATGAGTTAAGCTTCTCCGCTCTTCTGCGCCGCTGAGTAGCAACATAGAATAAAGAACAACTTTAGAGAAGGGAAACTGTACCTTCCACAGTGGTTCGAAAATAAGAAGCGGCAGCGCATGGAACTTAGTGGGGAACCCGACAGATGGCGCTACTTAAACAGGAAGCGGAAATGCTTTTTTTTTAGTACACTATTCAATATGGCCGCTTTACACCGGTGCCGTACGCTGGGTACGCGCCGTGTTCGCCTCGCTGGCTTTGCGGCATGCCTCAGCTGCCGCGTTTTAATGGCCAGGAGACTAAAGAGCCTCTACTGACGCCCATACAAACAAGCCACAAGTGAGTGAACAGGACGTGCGACTTTATTGGCAGAATAAAACCAGTGCACCTTCTCATACAAGATCAGAAATAAAATTTGCATGTCGAGATGCGCTGAAACCATTAACGCGAGCTCGTAAACTGCTCACTTTCGTTGCCGCACATGGCGATCTGGTAACGAGCGACAATCAGCAGCGCAAGCAAATTGGGCAGTGCACCACCTGTTTGCATTGACAGTCGCCGTAACTTGCATTGCGAAGCAATCCGGTGACGCAAGGCATCTGCTGCCGCAACCAACACAGCGACATGGACTAAACAGCTTTTTAGCGTTCCCGCCTTTCCAACCTGCACGTTTCTTTTTGTTCTTCCGGGGGCCGCTAATGTGTAACTCATAGTTGGTGCGCCACATTCTCCATGTGGGCATCACCATTTTGCAGCCACTTTTGCAGGCCTTTCCACCCATGTGGCTATCAACTTCGGACCATGTAATAACGTGTGCTGTCTCCGTTCACGCCACATCACGGCCGATGAAGGCCCACAAGCATACTTGGCCGGCGGCTGCAGCAAGAAATGTCGAATGGGGAGAGCACCAATTACGGTGCATGTAAATTGGGAGTCTTTGTCGCTGTGTGGACTCCAGGAGCAGATGGTTACCTCGGGAGACTGTTGCCCATGCAGCTAACCAGGTCGCCACATCGAAGAAACATAACACGGCGACCATTATCAAATTAGACTCTGCGTTCAATCACCGCATAAGGTTCAGGCAATACACTGTACATTGGCTAAGATCCACATGACAACAGTGGGCATTCACGCACTACAAGTTGCATACAGCACATTCAGCTATCCGACTTCAGGCACAGTGCTTGCCTACGTCGCACATGGTCGTCTAGTAACGAGTGACAACCAGTAGCACAAGCAGATTGGACAGTGCCCCACCTGTTTGCAATGACAGTCACCGTAACTTGCACTGCGAATCAATCGGGTGACGCAGGCACCTGCTGCCATAGCCAACACAGCGACATGAACTACCTGGCATCCTAGTGTTACCTCCTTTCCTACATGCACGTTTCTTTTTGTTCTTTCAGTGGCCACTAATGTGTCGCTCACACTTGGTGCCCCACCTGCTCTCAATATCGATGTGGTCTGTTTTGTGGTAATCGCCAATTCGCAGCCACTTTTGCAGGCCTTTCCACCCATGTGGATATCAACTTCATACACTTCAAACCATGTAATCATGTATGATAGTCTCTGTTCACGCCAAATCATGTACAAATAAGGCCACAAGCACACTTTACCCATGGCTGCAGCAGGAAAGGACAAACAGGGAGCACCAATCACAGTACATGTAAACAAGGAGTTCGTGTCACTGTGTGGACTGCAGGAGCAGGTGCTTACCTCGAGAGGCTGTTGGCCAATACAACTAAACAGGCTGCCACATCCCAGAAATGTAACACGGCAACCATGACCAAGTGGGACAACATTGAAACAAGATTATGTAATCAAATCACTTCAGCATACTCTAACATAACGCTCAATCTATACATTGGCACTATGCATTGGCTGCGATCTACATGACAACAGTGAGCATACACGCACATGGGCTGCTTGCGGCACATTCAACCGTCCGACTGTAGGCATAGCGCTTGCCTTCGTCGCCCACTGCAGTCTGGTAACAAGCAACAACCAGCAGCACAAGCAGATTGGACAGTGTGTCCCACGTGTTTGCACCGACAGTCGGCGTTGAATGTGAGCAACTTGCATCGCGAAACAATCGGGTGACGCAAGCATCTGCTGCCACAGCCAACAGCGACATGGAGTGCCCGGCATATTAGCGTTACCGCCTTTCCAACCTGCATGTTTCTTTTTGTTCTATTGCATGCCACTAATGTGTAACTCACACTTGGTCCGCCACATTCTCTATATATGGACATGGTCGGTTTTGTGGACATAACTATTTTGCAGGCCTTTCCACAAATGTGGATATCAACTTCATACACTTAGAACCATGTAATTATGTACGAGAGTCTCCGTTGATGCCAAATCATGGCTGAGGAAGGCCACAAGCAAAATTTGCACACGGCAGCAGCAGGAAAGGACGGAACGGGGAGCACCAACCACGGTGCGTGTAAATTCGCAGTCTATGTCAATGTGCAGACTGTAGGAGCAGGTGCTTGCCTCGAGAGACTGTTTCCCAATGCAACTGACCAGGCTCCCACATATGAGAAACGTAACACGGTGACAAGTACCAAGTCGCACAGCGCCGAAACCATATTCTGCAATCAATCTCTTCAATGTAGCTTGCACAAAAACACAGGCTGTCGAGCAAGAATAGCAATCCTGAATGAGACTAGGAATTCAATATGGGAATGAGAAAGCTTGCATTCAAGAAAGAAGCCACTCTACCTTGCAAGCATTGAAAGCCAAAAACATTAACAAAAGTTAAATGCTAGATAGCACACAGTGTAAAGGTTAATGCAAGACACACGCCAATGCCACATCAGCTATTTCAGGAGAGGAATTGGACATGGCAACATACACTAGAAAGAACTGCTACACATATGTTATGCTACTAGACAGTGACTGGCATTAAGTATGAGCAAAGAATCGGTTGACCTTTAATGTTTGTATGAGGAATAGGAATGATCTCTAACAAAAGTGTGGAATGAAGAAGCGTGCATTCATTGAAACAAAATTATACTTGGCAAGAACTGGCAAGGCCAGGGAGCTCCCTAAGGAAGGGCAAGCTGACAGAACACTCTTAGCCAGCGTCGTCTGTGCTTGTTCAGAGGTTGCAGGTACATCTGAAGACAAATACTTTTTGTTGTTGAGGTACCTGGATGACTCAGCCAATATCCGTGCTGGTGGAATGATGGCGTAGGCTCTTTTCACTCTTGAAACAGTCGTCCGTAGACTTGATATCTCATCCAAATAATTCTGGAATGGCTTCTTTGTTCGTGGTCTTGTGAATTCAGCTCCAGCCCCTTCCTGTTGGTGTAGATGGGGGCTCCCGTGATGACCAAGATGTACTTGGCACAGACTCTGTTGGGGCAGAACAATGGCACATGAGATACAGCAAAGATTATCCAAACTCATGTTCTTTTATGTTCGAACTAATTATGCTGAACTGTAAACATGAACAAATGTTCATATCGTCTGCTACAAAGAAATGACATGTATCTCAAGACTAGCAAGCCAATACAGCATATATCAGGCATATTTATTTCTGAACCAGGTGTTGTTTACCTTGTAGTAGCAGCCAAAGTCCACACAATGACCTTGTTGTAGCAGGCAGCAGCTTCTGTTTAGTGCATGGAGTGTGTTGCTTTATACTGGTGCCATCCTCATTACTGCATGTCTGGAACAGAAATTTTGACTGCATCAGAAATTGAATAAGCACAATTTTGCAATATAAAATGCGAAAAGGTGCGACATATACATTGCAATGGTTTGTGACGACAGAACACATGCAAATGTACACTGTTTGTTCTAGGGCGCTTAAGCAGCATAGTAAATAAATATGGTTACTTCCCGTAAAATCGATGTCTGCGTAACTACAATGCATGTCAACAGCTTAAGTATTATTAAGATCACAAATAAGAACATTTGTGCGCTCGGTTATACACTAGAAGAGATCACACTGCTGATTTCACAAGCAAATAGATGAAAGACGTGAAGCTATTAGAATTGATGCATTCTTTTTGTGCATGAACGTGATGGACAGCTTCACTACTGCAAAAATAGATGTCCTGAGGTAAGCCAAACTGAACAGCAAGAACATTTGGAACCAACAGGTACTAAATATGGGTGAATTATCATGTGTGCAACTGTTTAATACATTAAATTCAAGCTTCAGTTTATCAAAAGGTTATTCAGTTCTGTGAACGAAAGAAGTTGCCGGCGGACTCGAAAAAAAATATATATATTGATAAGGCAACTCAGTCACTTATGGCTACGGCTAAAACGAGATGAAAAATGTGACGCGCGTTCCGATATCGTTTCTCTTTCGTGAATGTATGCATAATGATGGCCTCGCAACTGAAAGTTTATTTCGGAAACAGCAACGGAGGGTCCCGACTGCCCTTATGTAATGCAGCATCTAGTTCGTTAACTTACCTCCGCCTGTAAGTTAACGAGACGAATAAATTACATAGCGATTGAAGCAGTGATGTTAAACGACTCACCGGTATTGCTGTCCCCAGTCGCAGCAGGACCCGGCTCCCATTTCGATGCAGACGTGTTCCACATGGCTCACGACTGAAACCTAGCTTTCAGGCTTACACTCCAAGTTAAATAACGCGAGATATCGAAGCGCAATAAACTGGTGTTCGCACAAATTAACCAACCAATGTACGAATTAAGGAATCCGTACCTGCCGTGCACGCGAATATACCGGTAAAAATTTTAAATCCAGGACAGAGGTCACGTGGGAGGTCGATGATGCTGAACGCTATTTTGCGTTTAAAATGACAAAAAACAACAAAGTTGGTAATGAAAAGTACAATGTAAAATTAGGAATTATACTTTTGTAGTCTTTATCATGCAATAAAAACGCTTCGTTTACTGTTGAAGAAAGTTTGAAGGTTAAAATTGCGCTTACTACGGCGCCTCTAGCGGGAGATATAGCGCTCAACGGGGAACCTTTTTCATTGGCGTACTATGCCTGTTTCTTTAGCAGCGCCGCGCGGTCGATTTTTTCGCCCTCTGTGGCCATTTGTTGAACTTGAGAGTGTGCCACCCCTGGTAGCAATTTCGCTTTCCTTCTCCATGGGGCGAACTCCACCATTGAAAATGCTAGCGCCACCGTCGGCGTGACGTGATAGTTTGAAAACTAGCGTGTAATTTCTAAGCAAACTCGTCGAAAAGCTGAGTGCCGAAAACAATGAGCTAAAATCCGAAAACAAAGCTTTACAAGCAAACAACAACACTCTCACGAAGGAAGTTGGCGAACTGGAGCAATAATCTCGATTAAACAACGTCGAGATTAAGGGCATTCCTTGTACACAAGGAGAGGACTGTGCGACAGTCATACAAACTATTGGCAACAAAATTGGTTGCCCAGTAACGGCCACTGACCTCGACGTTGTTCATTGTGTTCCCATTAAAACATAACATAAAAATATCATCGCCCGCTTCTGCTCGAGGACGAAGAAAGCTGAGTTCGTCGCGAAAGCACGGAAAGCTAGACTCTGCCTGAGTGATATTGGCCTCGCAGCAGCAAAATAGAACCCTGTCTTCATTAATGAACATTTAACACTTGAAAACAAAGCTTTCTTTTCCAACGCGTTGGGTCTGAAAAAAACGAACTGGAGATTTCTGTGGACAGAAAACTGTCAAATCGAGGCCCGGCAAACAACTGAAAGCCGCGTCTTTCGCAACCGAATCCGACCTTTCAGTGATAACCTAACTCTAATCCACCTTTGCGCCACGCCTGTCACCTAAGCAAGTCTCACAATTTCGTCCTATCTAACAGCTAACCAGTTAAACAATCTTCTTTCAAATCATCAGCGATCTGTCTTGCACTTGAATGCGCGCAGTCAGCGCAAGCACTTCGATGAATTATCCGATCTCGTTTCTTCATTCACCTTCCCATTTTCAGTCATCGGAGTATGTGAAACTAGGTTGAAATTAAATTATTGGGTTTGACGTGCCAAAACCACTTTATTATTATGAGGCACGCCGTAGTGGAGGACTCCGGAAATTTCGACCACCTGGGGTTCTTTAACGTGCACCTAAATCTAAGCACACGGGTGTTTTCGCATTTCGCCCCCATCGAAATGCGGCCGCCGTGGCCGGGATTCGATCCCGCGACCTCGTGCTCAGCAGCCCAACATCATAGCCCCTGAGCAACCACGGCGGGTGAAACTTGGTTGAGCGACCACGATAAACACCTTTTATGTTTTTCTAGTTTTATTCCTGAATACTCCAATCGTCCGTTCAGCAACCATGGCGGCGCAGCGCTGTATATTTTTTCAGATATTATTTACAACCGAAGGAACGATCTTGAACTTAATGTAACTAATTGTGAAGACGTTTGGATTGAACTTAAATGTGACTTCCTCAACATAATCGTTCACCCTCGTCATCAGCAATAGATTTTTGTACTGCTCTCCATAACGTCATGGGACTGCTAGCAGATGAAAACAAAAATGTAATAATTATAGGTGACATCAACATTAACCTCGCTGATAGTATGTCTACTAATACTTCATATTATTCTGATTGTTTTAACAGCTTTGGTTATGAATGTTTAATTAAGATACCAACACGATGTGCTAACCACCCCATAGGTACAGTAATTGACCATGCATTATCAAATTTGGCATATCCACCAGACGCAGGTGTTATAATGACCGACGTAACTTATCACTATGCTATATTTTTAAGCTTTCACTATTCTCATGGCTCCGAAAAAATCACGTACACGAAGTTTATACTAGACAAACAATCATTCTTTGACGCCGTGTCGAACCTTGACTGGTCCCCCATCTTTTCTACAAATTATCCACAAAAAGCATTTGCACTATTTATCTCTATGCTTAAGTCATGTTTTGATCGTCATTCCGTTCAAGTTAAATGCAAAAAGAAATACGCGTCGCCTCAAAATCCATGTATAACAGATAAGCTGTTAGCTTTAATGCGCAAAAAGGATAATCTTTATAAGAAAACCAAACGACAACCATTTAACAAGAATTTAGCCATTCAGTACAAAATGTTTTCTAACCAGCTTTCTGCCACATTCAAAAAGGCTAAAAAAACGTGGTACGAAAGAAAAATTTTGGAATGTGGTAAGAACGTAAAAAAGAAATGGCAAATTGTTAACTTCTTAAACAGGGCAAATATTCGCGAAGCTATAACAGGAATTGCTTATCAGGGTATGGTATACAAGACCGCCAAAAAAACAGCTGATGCGTTTGCTGATTTCTTCTTTAGCAGCGAGCTACAGTCACCTGCGCATGACAATCCCGTGCCCCAGCGCCTGCCACATTCTTTCCTTTTATTTCCAACTACACCCCAGGAAGTTCTAAATATGATAAGCAACATGAAAATAACCGGCACCGGCATGCATAAATTACATCCTTCCCATATAAAATTAATTGCACCCTTAATAAGTAATGCCCTTGCAGACATAATCAACTTCATGTTTAAATTAGGCAGTTTCCCACAAGAAGTAAAACAAGGCAAGATCACCCCGATTTTTAAGAAAGGTGACCGCTCTTTAATTTCCCATTATCGCCCCATCTGTGGATTACCTTTCTTTAGTAAGGTAATTGAAAAGCTAATAGAAAAACGTTTAACCTTACAAAATTTAACATTCTCTCACCATTCCAATACGACTTTCGCTCGGGTTACTCGACCGAACTGGCTCTCGTTGCTTTAACCGATCAACTAAAACTTGCTATCGATGAAGGGAATTGTGCAGCTTCAGTATTTGTAGATTTAAGCAAAGCGTATGAGAAAATAACTCACCGCATCTTATTTTGTAAGCTTGAATCACTGGGAATCTATCTATCTATCTATCTATCTATCTATCTATCTATCTATCTATCTATCTATCTATCTATCTATCTATCTATCTATCTATCTATCTATCTATCTATCTATCTATCTATCTATCTGTCTGTCTGTCTGTCTGTCTGTCTGTCTGTGTCTGTCTGTCTGTCTGTCTGTCTGTCTGTCTGTCTGTCTGTCTGTCTGTCTGTCTCTGTCTGTCTGTCTGTCTGTCTGTCTGTCTGTCTGTCTGTCTGTCTGTCTGTCTGTCTGTCTAAAGACTCGCGCTCTTCCATTCTCATATATGGCAGGACGACGAATGAATGAATAGAACTTTATTTGAAACGGCTCTTCGTCGAAGTCCTAAACCAAGAGCGAACCGCCGCTGCGCCCTTTCTCGTTGGCGTCCTATACGCTGCAGCATGCTCTCGGTGCAGGCGATAAGTGCGACAGCCAGCGTATCTTTACAACCGATTAGGAGCAACACGTCGCTGGTTACAGCGTCCGCAGTAGGGCGACACTGCGGCAGCGGAGTCGTCTCTTCACCACAGTGACTCTCTACGATCCTGCGCTTCTATCGTTACGATCAGCCAGTAACAGCAACATGGAAGCTTTTCTGCGCTCTGTGCGATTTCCCTTGTTCACGGTGGACGCGTTTACAAAGGCTCCATTTTCTGGCAACCCGGCAGCCGTAGTGTTTCTACAGGAAGACGGCGTACGTGCAGATTTTCATTTCAATTTACTGCTTTTCCGATTAACGCGGCTACCAACTGTGATCGCGCGAATTTACAGATTTTTATTCTAGATGCAACTAACTTCTCGATAGGGTTTTCATAGATTACGAAAAGGGGTTTGATTCGGTAGAGATACCAACAGTCATAGAAGGCAGTGCCTAGTCGAGGAGTACAGGAAGCATACGTGAATATCTTAGCAAATCTATGTAGATTCCACAGAAAGTTTGTTTTTCACAAGATGAGCGGAAAAATACCAATCAAGAAAGGCGTCAGACAACGAGACACAGTCTCTCCAACTCTATCCACTGCATACTTAGAAATATCCAAGCTGTTAAAGTAGGAAGGTTAGGAGTGAAGATCAACGGGGATCCTATTAGCAACCTACGTTTTTGGAGATGACATTGTCTTGTTCAACAATGATGTACATGACTTTAAACAAAAGATTGAGGTCCTAAGCCGACTAAGTGGAAGAGTACACTCTTAAACAAAATTACACCCTTTTGCCACACAACGATAATCGTCATCTGTTTTTTCCGCATTTTCTTCTTTAACGCGGCGAGCCCGGTACTTTCCAGTAACGAACGGCATGCGCGTTATCAGCATGACATAGCATTCCCGACAGGAAAGTAGCGGGCGCGGCGTTTTCAAGAAAGGAAACGCAAGCAAGGCAGATGGCGATTATTGTTGTGTGGCAGAGATACACCCCAAAAGGGTGTAACTTTGCTTAAGAGTGTAAGTTCGAAGATTAATAAGCAAAAGACAAAGGTAAAGTTCAATAGCCTGGCAAGATAAATAGAATTCGTGATTGGCAGTCAGCCCCTAGAACCTGTGCTAGAGTAAGTCATGGCCGGCAGCTTACTGGTATCCTTGAAAAGAGAAGTGTACAATTATCGCATTCTACCGTTACTAACGTATATGGGGTAAATTTTTGGAGGTTACCAAAAAACTTGAGAAGTTAATAAACTCGCAACGAACGATGGAAAAAAAAAACCTGATGAACGTAACGTTGAGACAGGAAGACAGCAGTGGTGGTTTAGATAGAAACAGGGGTAGCCGATATAAGAGGAAGAAATGGGATTCGGCACGCCATGTTAATGCGTGGGGCAGATCACCGGCGGTCTAAAGAGTTACAGAATGGGTGCCGGCCAAGAGAAGGAAATTGCAGTTGGGTACGGCAGAGAGCTAAGTGGTGCGATGAAATGAGTAAATCTGCAAGCATAAGATGGCGTCAGCTGGCGCAAGACTAGGGGTAGGAAAGGTTTTCGTCCTGCAGTGGACGTGTAAAATCGGCTGACAATGATTCTAGATAGGAGAATAACGGGCACCAGCTGGAGACGAAATGTTGTGTGTGTGTGTGTGTGTGTGTGTGTGTACGCGCGCGCGCGATTGCCGATAATTTAGTACGTTTCTTCATTGCACAAAATAAAATAGATAAAAATAAGAAGCTGTAGCTTGTATGGCGATAAGTAAATGTATGACTTGATGTTCCGACCAACCTGTCGTACGTGTCGGTATACGCGCTACAGATATACAAATGTGGACAACGTTTACGGAACTTATGTTCTAAAACAATTTAGCAAGAAGCCTTTCTGGGCGCAATGCAAGCGTATTTGTCTGCTGATGACGAGATATTTGTCACGCCAAATGTCTGCTTTCTTTTTCGACGTGCATATCGTGAAGGCGCCGCACATTAATCGACCAACAAATGCTCGACCTCTTTCCAACCTCCAAGTGTATCGTTGCCCCATTTTCACCTCGAAGAGCATGCATATACTGCCACGATAAATGAGCTATTAGCCCCGAGAACCACCTACAGGGGCGCTTCGAGTGCCGCTCGCGTGACGTCAGGGCACGGGCTCGCGCCTGTCGTCTGCTACAGTACAGGTGCTGTCCGGGAGCATTCTGCGGTGTTTCCGTTTGTTCGCCCAAGTCTCGTATGCTTGCATACTGAAGATGATCGTCTCAAATTTATTTTTGCGAAGTCTTCGTTCGCGAAAATTTATTCAAAGAGCTTATTTCCTAGATGACAATATTTCTCGAAGGTAACGCTACAGTGCCAGCCAAAGAAGCTCAGACCAGCCTATTGCGAGTTCTTCATGCGCGGATCTACACTTTGCAGTGGTAGCTCACGCAAATAATAAAAGCATAACCGCAAGAACAATACAGAAGAATCCAGTTAGAATATCGTACCTGCCGTGATGCAACAAACATCTCACAAACGCTGGCTATAATGAGTTTCACAACATTTACCTTGATTTTAATCTGCTAAAACATGTTTGCTCACGACGAGTAGTTCATGGTATAATATCGAATTTTGGATTTCTTCACAGTAACGCTTGGCAGTAACACGAGAACTTAACACTGCAGTTTAGGTTCTACCAGCCCGACTTGCTTCTTTAACTGCTGCTGAAAATTTGGCTGTTATTCACCGTTAATTTTAAGCGGCAGTAATTTGAAGTAAAGTTAATTGAGGCTTACAGCTGTTTGCAGCATACGGAGAGGAATGTACCAATAATTATTCCATTTTCCGTGCTACACGTCCAACTCACTTGAGCAATTTACTGGTGATTTTTGATTGAGGGAGAGGCATGACAAATCTGTTTGGCGAACTGGCACAGGCTGCTCGGCCCAAATGTTTAAGTGAAATATGCCTTTTGGACCGCATGGTTGCAGCCAGAAAGAAGCCAAAGCCTCATTAATTAGTAGAGTTGATGATATCATTATTCCCCGCTGGAGATCAAACATCAAGTGAATTCACGTGAGGCTTGTGGTGTCTTCCTTATGAGGCGGGTATGCGAGTATGCGAGGTTTTCTTTTACGTACTGACGAAGCGAATAGATCTCATTTTGTGTAATTAAACAACGCAGGATCGAGACGTGGTGAGGCAGGAGGTGTTTGAATTTTCATTATCAAGGCAGCCTGAGCTGCGCTGTAGTGCCTCAAGTATACTTTAGGCATTGCAATTGGCGCTGTAAAAAAACTGCATCATGGTTTTAATTCGAAGTTGCAGTGAACAACAGATCGGTTTCGAGAACAATATGTGTGCCTCGCCATAACGACAGCCGGTTGTTGCCGTTGCGTCTGGGGTATGCCATATTGTCGATAAAGGCTACTGAGGGCCACTATGAAGGCCACAGTGATAGGATATACATAACGCCAATTGATTGGCTCGCGATCTTAATTACGAAACATTTATTTCAGGTGATTGGTGTTATGGTATTCATGAAGCACATATATATTATACATGACGCGCCATCGTGTTAACAGCCATGAGCAATCCGTTTTCTGGGTTCCTGTTTCAGAGAACGGTGAAAGTATAGTTGCGAACTTTTTCATACAGAACGCGCCTAGCTCGTCCTTTTATGCACTAATAAAGTTGCCATATTTGACTATAACAACTCACCAAAGTAATAAGAATCACGATGAAAGCTTCGCTGGGCAGTGCCCTAACACAGATATATAATCTTGACACCATATAGCAAGATTTTTCTTTTATGTAAAATTCATTGTCTCTCATAGCTAAGTACTAAGAGGATTTTAAGTGTTTAACGAAGCATCACACACAACTTCGCGTGTTGAATTTGCAGACATTCTATTTACGCAAAATTTATGGACAGACACGACGCATATATGCATTGCAAGACCAGTAGACCCCTTCAAGACTACATAGCTTGCGATGTCCAAGCCGCAAATTTTCTCGGCCCACGCGGTTTTGGAGAAGGAACTGCGGTTCAGGCATGACAGCAGAAAGAAGCTGACATATCCCTCAACAAGTACGGCTCTAGCCACCAATACCCCAAGCATGCACGAAGTGAACGAGCACGCGCGGCAGCCGAGCGAGCCGGAGCGAGCGGCGTCCTTACCGTGACGTCACTCGCGAGAGGGCGCCACTCCAACTTCTCGCCGCGAAACAGCGAACGTTTACAGGTACGATCAAGCGGGAAAAGAAGGTAGGAACTGACCCGTTTTGAATTTAGAGTAGTGGAATGATTTCTAATGGCATCCCTTTTGAAATGGGGTGCCGACAATAGTCACCTAGCATGCTTGAGCTATAAAGTTTTACTATCTATAAACGATTAAATTAACCCCGTGGAATTTAACGTTTCGAAACTGCACAGTGGGTTATGAGGGACGCCATAGTGGAGGGCTCCAGTATTTTGCCTATCTGTACTTAATTATGTAAAGTTACCTATCCCTGTAATGACCCCGCCTCATCTTTTTCAAATTCAAGGAAAGTGAGCCAAAAGAGGAGAAAAGATGTGGTTATTTGTAACTAAATACTATAAATATTTTCAATTTCCGTTTAAACAAATCCAGAGAAGATATTGCTTTCAAATAGGCATTTTAAGCATTACACAAAGAAATAGCTGAAGAAACAAAAGTTGAGTTGATCTGCAATTACTGTAATTTTTTTTTTAGCCTAGATCATTACTTCAGCTGTCAACATGTGTACTAGTATATCCTGTACCCGATGTTACTATGTTCGCGGTTCCTTCCCTGCTTTTATTTTTAAGGCGAAAGCCTTTCTAAGCTCATGGTGAAGTTTGTGTCAGCGCACCTGACCGCCGGAGTGTCCGCCGAAGCGTCATCACGCCATATGAAGACAGATTAAAGACAGATTAAAGAATGAAAAATGATTGATAGAGACAATTAGTGAATGATAACGCTATAATAGAGATTGGTAGAGGTTAATAATTACTAGAAATGACTAATATTGACTACTAATGATTTGTAATGACCACTAATGACTCCGAAATGGCCAATATGTCAACGACGGCTTGTAATGACCACAATTGATTAGAATTGACTAGAAATGTCTAGTAATGGGTAGTAATGACTAAAATGGCTACTAATGACTTGCAATGACTACTGATGACTATAAAATGACCAATATGTCTAACGACGGCTTGTAATGACCACAACTGATTACAAATGACTAAGAATGCCTACTAGTGAATAGTAATGACTATTAATGTCTGAATGACTTGTAATGACTAGTAATGACTATGAAATGACCAATATGTCTAACGACAACTTGTAACTCCTACAATTGATTAGAAATGACTAAAATGCTTAGTAATGACCAGTAATGACTGAAATGACTTGTAATGACTACGAAATGACCAATATGTCTAATGACGAATTGTAAGGACTACAATTGATTACAAATGACTAAATATACTTAGGAATGACCAGTAATGACTAATAGTGACTGAAATGACTTGTAATGACTACTGATGACTATGATATGACCAACATATCTAACGACGGCGTGTAATGACCACAATTGATTACAAGTTACTAAAGATTCTTTGTAGTGAGTAGTAATGACCAATAATGACTGAAATAACTTGTAACGAGAGATGAAGAGGAAGGAGAAGTAACTAAATAACTTGTAATGAGAGATGAAGAGGAAGAATAAGTTTGGTTCGACACAGTTGCACTGCTGTCTCGCTCCCTAGTGCTCTTGCATTTTTTCGACGTTTGTCAAATAGATTTGTCGAAGACGTCGGACGACTCGCCAAGATACCTTCCCTACCGGAGGCCGGGGGAGCCTTCGCCTCCCGTCGCTTCGATAGGAGCCTGCAGAAGAGCCCGATCTGGTAGCGGCGAGAGCTCCGTCATGACTACACCTGACCTGACACCGGGCCAGAGGCCACCGACTGACCCTGACAGCAACCGTGACTGTAAGCGATACATGGCTACAGAAACAGACGACGAGTCTACGCTTATTGACGATTGTGACATAGCTGACATCACAGATCTGGACGATGAAGGCTTCAGGCTTGTGCGTCACCGCAAGAAAAGGATCGTCGGAATCCCAGTGATTATTACCCCTGCCACAGAAGGAGCCGACCTGAAAAAAGTAAATCCCATTGTTCTGTCTACAGAAATTGAAAAAATTCTTGGCGCATCGCCAAATAGGAGCCGATTTACTGCTCAGGGAGCCCTGCTTCTAGATGTACAGACAGAAGAGCATGTGAATTCCCTTCTCAGCTGAAAGTCAATCTCAGGGACTGCAATCTCAGCACGAGTGCCCAATTCGTACCTGCAAAACACGTGCATTATTAGAGGAGTACCGAAGTGGTACACTGACGAGGAACTGTTGATATACTTAAAGCCACAAGGTGTTTACCATGCAAGGAGAGTCACGCGACGCGTTCAAATTTGCGAATCCGATTTGGAGTCCAGGCGAACCAGCTCCGTGGTTCTTACGCTCGCTCCAAATACAGACCGTCCAGAGAAGATCAACTTTGGCTTCACAAGACACGAGACCATTGACTACGTTGAGACACCACCTCGGTGCTTCAAGTGTCAGCGCTATGAACATGTGGCCAAGTACTGTCGTGGTGAGCAGCGGTGTAAGAGATGTGGAGGACCGCACGATTTCAAAACATGCGCGTGCAGCGAGAACTTTCTATGTGCAAACTGTAGTGGTGGTCATCCAGCTAGTTATAGCAAGTGTCCTACGCGGGCAGCGGCAATAAAGCGTAAGAAAACGTTTATCTTGGGGCCAACAGGAAAGGATGAGAAAAATACGACGAAGAAAAAGACAGAAAGTCACAGAGAGTCAGACGAAATCAAATGGAGCTCAAAGAGTGAAACTGATTTTCCAAGCCTGAAGCCTTCTCCAGGAATCCAGGACACAGTGGTGCCATTGCGCAGCGGACCGGCTAAAGCAGTCAAATCAATGAACAGAGGCCCCGTAGACGAGAAGACTGCTGAACAACCGGAAGAGCGAAGTTATGTGTCTGCACTGCAGCGACCCCAATCGCGTTGCGATGAAAAAACACCACAGGAGGACTGTCAACAGGTGCTACGTGCTCTTTTCAAGGCCTTGCGATCACACATAGAGAAGATGCCTGCGAGCTCGATGAAGAAAATGCTCGAAGTAGTCCTGGCTCTCGAGTCAGTGATTCTAAGCTCTGCCTCTCTTTAAAGCACCTAGCAATATGGATGCGGTCAGGACACAATGTTCACCATCTCGTCCACAGGTGCCACTTATTATGCAATGGAACTGTGCGGGTCTTGCGTGCCATTTACCTGAACTGTCGCTTTTCTTACGCAACATGCCTGTGTCAATATTGGCCCTGTCCGAGGCTGGTCTTCCAAGTTCCAGATCAATTGCTGGTTATGTCGCACATGGAAACCAAAGTATTCCGAAATTTCCGAACGGAAGCGCCATGCTATATGTGAGACGTGAAATACCACATTACGTTCTACCAGTTCAAGACCTTTGCAGCAGTGCTTTGGAAGTCACTGCTGTACAAGTGCGGCTGGGAAACCGAAGCCTCAGCGTGTCCTCCGTATATGTGAGCTCTCGCCTGAAGGCCTCCATGGGAGAAATTATAAGAGACCTCTGCAGCCGTTGCCCAGCTCCGAGGATTATATGTGGGGACTTTAACGCGCACCATACTCTCTGGGGCGACAAGGCGACTGATGCACGTGGAAAGCAAATTGTTAGTGCTTTAAACACCGAGGGACTCTGCGTGGCAAATGACAAACAGCCAATGTTTTTTCGACCACCGGCCTCTTACAGTGTCATTGACTTGACGTTACATTAACGGACATCCTCGCATCGTCAACGACTAGCAAAGATAGAATGGGCAGTGATAATTTTCCTGTCTTCGTTAACATTGCTGGATATAGAACCAACGGCCGAAGATCCTGCCCTGTGACGCATTGGGATACGTACAGGGACGGCCTAAGCGAATCATCTGGAGACCTGTTCGCGGACATGCTACGTAGCAAGAGATTCGCTATCGCTGAGCTGAAGCTACCCGACCACTTCCACGCTCCGGATCTAAAGCTCAAAAATATATGTGCTGCCCGTAGAAGAGCGGAACGGAGGCTGATGAGGACGAAAGGCGATCCATCAATGAAGACTATATATAACAGGATTAACGCAGTGATTCGACATTATACAAGGAAATTAACAAGAGATCAATGGGCATCATTTTGTGCAAGCCTATCGGTCTTCACGCCAGTTCCAAAGATACGGTGTGCTGGAAACTTTCGACCAAACAAGCCATTTGAAGCCCTAGCATTGAAGTTAGGCAAGACACTCGCTTGTCTTGCGAATGCCTTCGCTGAAATTTACTTTTTCGGCAGGTCAGCCGCCACAACCAACCCGCCTCCACCGCTATCGTCGTCTCTAATGGATGCTCCTTTCACACTCAGAGAACTGGAACTAGCTATGAGCAGCCTCCGACGTCGCTGTGCGGTAGGACCTGACCTTATCAGTAATCGGATGCTGACTAACCTACCAGTTGAAAGACGACGTGATTTGCTGGCATTGTTTAACCAAGTCTGGGCCAGTGGGGCTATCCCACATTTATGGAAGGTGGCATGGGGGGTACCGGTTCTGAAGCCTGGAAAGAATCCTGCAGCTCTGGACTCATACATACCGGTATCACTGACCTCGTGTGCAGCGAAGCTAGTGGAGAAGATGGCGTGCACAAGACTCACTTGGTATGTCGAGCAGGGTCGAAAACTACCATCGTGCATGACTGGGTTTCGGCAGCGTCTAAGCGCTCAAGACAATGTGCTGGACCTGCTAAGCCACATAGAACATTACAGTGCGGATGGCCTGTCGACACTTGCTGTTTTCATGGATGTTTCTAAGGCTTACGACTACGTATCTCAAAGAGCCATCATCAGCCAGTTACAATTTATAGGCATCACGGGTCATCTCTTGCACTTCATACATACGTTCCTCAATGAACGTCGCATCAGAGTTCGTCTTGGCGACACTTTGAGCGAGGAAATACGTATATTTCGCGGCGTGCCACAGGGGAGTGTTTTATCTTCCTTATTATTTAACATTGCCATGAGTAGCCTCCCAAGAGTACTAAACAATCGAACACCAGTGAAGATATCTATATATGCCGATGATATCTGCATATGGGTTTCCGGCTACCAGCATCGCTGCCTCGCACGAATAGCCCAGGGAGCAGTAAAAGCCATTCAAGGCCACTTGGCAACGATTGGATTAACACTACCAACAGAGAAATCATCATTCGTACTATTTCCTGGAGTGAAAAGAAAATCTACACGCTTGACGCTGAATTTGGACGGATACCAGATCCGACAAGTCACCAACGTCCGATTTCTGGGCGTTACATTAGACCACAGGCTACTCTGGCGCCGCGGTGTTGACCACGTTGTGGCGTCATCGTCACCCAGGCTACATGTGCTCAAGCGAGTCGCTGGCATACGCTGGGGCAACCACCCGACGTCGATGCTACGGCTACATACAGCGTTGGTTACCAGTCGAATCCTGTATCAGCTACCTCTGATGTCACCCTCAGACAGCCAATACGAGCGCTTAGAAGCCATCCACAGAAAAGGTATCCGACTTTGCCTTGGAGTCCCTCAGCCAGCGTCAAACAAAGTGCTATACGAAGCTGAGTCACGTCCTCTACGACTTCAGGCTTCCCAGGCTATCATGATCCAGCTACTACGATTGAGTGAGTCTACGCCCGGTAGAGCCCTCTTACGACGTATAGGTAACAGGCCACGCTCACATTTTTATGCAGCATTGAACACGCTTCGCGTGTTAGGATTGCGCTGCTCGAGACAGAGGGAAAGGATAGAACCACCCTGGACATTCGAGGACATCACATGCAGCTTAAGTGTACCACGATTGCAATGAAAAAGCTGCATTCCATCTGCAGAAGCCAAGTCATTAGTCCTGGAACACCTGAACACGACTTACCCGAATCGCCTACAAGTATACACAGATGGCTCTGTCATGGCACACGAAGACCGCTGCGCAGCTGCATTCTATATTCCCTCTCTAAAATATACGTGGTCTGGCCGTCTAGACTGTATAACCTCGTCGACAGTTGTGGAAGGCGTAGCAATAGCTTCTGCTCTGCGCAAACTAAAGACTTTGCCTCCGCAGAATGTAGTTGTCCTTACGGACTCAAAGGCCGCATTACAACAAGTATACCGTGGTTTGCCATCCCTCAAGTTCCCACGCAAATCACTAGCCATCGTGAAAGAACTCAACAACAAAGGCTTCACAGTAAAGTTTCAGTGGATTCCCTCCCACATTGGTATCTCAGGAAACGAAAGAGCTGATGCGCTTGCATACGCAGCGCTCTATCATCCTCCCAAAATCAAGGCTCCAAAGAGTAATCAAGTGCAAAAATCTGACATTCGAAATCACTTTGCGTCGCTTTGGGTTCCACCGCATTTGCCCTGCGTAACCAAGAGATTGCACCGAGAGGAAGCCTCACTTCTATATCGAACAAGGACAGGATCTGCTAATACACCGGCCTGGTTATTTAAAACGGGGTGAATCAATTCTCCGAACTGTATGGCATGCAACGAGATAGGAGACATTGAGCACTTCTTGTGGTCCTGCCAGCAATTCCAAGATGGAAGAGACACTCTCCTGAAGAATGTGCAAAACAAGGACCTTCCGTATGCGCGCCTACAACACCTTATATTTCCCGAGGGATCAGTTATAGCCCGCAAAGAAACTTCACGTCTCATCATCGAATTCTTAAGAGAGGCTGGTTTGATGGACATATGGCGAAACCCTTCAGCGGTATTGTGCGAGACGCTCGGGCGGAGCAATTGCCGGCCTTGATCGCCAGGCTAAACCCGCCTCTTGCTACAATTCACCACCACCACCATCACCACCACAACTTGTAATGACTAGTAATGACTACGAAAAGACCAATATGTCTTACCATAACTTGTAACTTGTAACGACTACAAATAATTAGAAATGACTAAAAATGGTTAGTAATGACCAGTAATGACTAATAATGACTGAAATGAAGTAATGACAACTGATGACTTTGATATAACCAACATTTCTAACAACGGCCTGTAATGACCACAATTGATTACAAATGACTAACATGCTTAGTAGTGAGCAGTAATAACTACTAATGACTGAAATGACTTGTAATGACTATGATATGACCAATATGTCTAACGACAGCTTTCGCCGTTCACCTCGTAAGAGAGATCTTAAGAGAGCCTGTAATTTTTTTCCACGAATACTTTAAACGGCTCTTGTTTATCTCGAACGCTGACCAGTTAACATTCACATCAGCTTTGAACGACAGCGCTTCTGTAAGGTGAACGTTTCCTACAAGTCTTGCTGAACGAATATCTGCCATTCCATTATAATGAACTGAGTAATTTCTGGATTTTTTCTGCAGCAGACACATGTCTTATACCCTGTTTCAAATGTTTGCTCCTGTACGTTTTTGTCCTCAGGCAGCCAGCTAAGGCCTCAAGTAGCAAGGCACTGCCCTTTGTGTTATCGTACAAATTTTCTTTCCTAATTTCTGGCTTGCTGTATTTGTAAAACTCCATGGACATTTTTGTTTGTTTCCATTATTTGCATCCAATTTACCGCCTTGGTTTCTTTCACCTTTCTTTTATGACTCCGGGATGCCTACAGTTCCAATTATCCTGTACTTGGTTGTAAACTTTCTTGACCTCTTTCTCCATTCCGTGTCCACGCTATTGAGCTACAAATATTTGTACGCTTGAGCCACCCATATATTTTCGTCCAGGCTCGTGAGCCTTTTTTCAAAACTGATATTGTTCTGCGCTTTTCCTACTTCAAAAGAGGCCCAACCTGTGTCACCCTCCACTGCGCCTTATCACGGGGAGACAAGTCTGGCCTCGGACAGGGCATAAGTCGTCATTTTCACTTTTGGTGAGAGCGTACAGTTTCGGCTACCGCACCAATGCAGAGCGTAAAAGCACTATTTTTCATAAAAGCGACCTGCGTGCACCACATACTGGGCTCGTTTTCAGTTGGAGTTTGTTAGTTCATGTTTTGGTGGCTAATCGATGTCACGGTTCATCGTGTAAAGTTTGCTCCACAGTGAAACGATGTGCCTCAGATGGATGCGAAGCTTTATAGCTCTGTAAAAGGAAGCAAGCACATGACTCAGCTTTGTTCAATCCATGTCCTGAAACGAAGACATTCCTGACCATTACTTCTTACTCTAAGAAACTGTTCCTGGCATCCATTAGTTCTTACGCTAAGAAACTGCTGTTGGAATCGCGGTGTCCATCTCTGTTCTTGCTTCCGTCCGTCATTTTTTGTGCGGAACCTACACCATCGTGAACTATAGGCTTCAAAGGCACGCACTGGACAATATTGCTGTCTTGCATTATTTCCTAGTACTGTTAAACGGCAACGCAGTAATGCTGAAAAGTACTGTGTGTGTACCATAGAGCTCTTCCAGCAGAAAACGCATATGTGCAGGGGAGGGGCTTCGATTACCGGCCGACCGATGGGTGAGGAATGCAAGAAACCTCCTGTACCCGGCCGAGATTTCAGTGGTCGGAATTACGGAATTAGTAATACTTCGCCATGATGTCGTCCATATCCAAGTTTTTTTGTAGCTTTGGAGGCGTAACACCCCCCCTCCCCCCCCCCCCAAAAAAAAACTTCATTTCGCGCAGGCAATCGACGACCGTCGTAAGCAGTCGATTGCTGCGGAGATGAAACACTCCGAGACTGCCTTTGTGTCCAAGCAGAACCCCCTGGATGAGTTTGGCAAATGTAAGTAAAGGCATGAGTCGCACCTGCTTTTTGTTCTGTTTCTTGACACAAGGCTAAGCACTGGGCGAGTTGGTACGTAGTCAACTAGCCAGCGAAATAGGCACACAACAAACAAGGTGTACACAGGAGAATAAATTTCACTTGTACAGTCTAACAATCGTACTGTGTGCTTCTCGTTTGTTGTATGCATGTCTTCTTCGCTGGTTTTTGATTGAGTTATATTCTTCTCCCCCGTTTATCCGCTCGAGTTGGATCATCATGTTTCATTTCAGCCTCTTGCTTCAACCTGCGCTGGTTCACGCCACAGAACGAAGTGCCACTGTGCGGCCACGCGACACTGGCGACGGCAGCCGCCATCTTTGCCGAGTGGGGTTCGTTTCATTCTATACCACGTTGTCAAACCGAGGTAAAAAACAGAAGGAACTCAATTTTTTCCACGTTTCAACACGTTGCTCGTTATGCCGCAAAGGAAAACACATAGAAAATACGATTGCGCAAAAGTTCATGCGGCTGTCATTCTCTGCAGCGTCTTTGTGTTACAAAGCAGCAAATTCGAACGACGAAATACCACGCCAGCCAGGCGCAAGCTTCCGCGAAGGCGCCAAGTTTATATCCACCCTAATCCACTTCCCGCTCCAGAAACATGGTGACCGATTGCCTGCGGCTGCGTTGTGCCTGATGAAAACTGTCGCGCAGAGGCGCTCGCCATTTCACGTGTTGACATGACTTTGGTGTGCACAAAATTTAGAAATTCCTCGTAGTACAGAAAGATGGCGGCAGTCATGAATGGAAGAAGAACCATTCTTTTGTTTTCAACAATATTCCTACAACCGTACCTCATCCACCTATTGGATGTGTCCCCTAGCTGAAACATACCAGGTGTTTTCTTTTTGTTTAAATTTTTTAGCTGCACCAAGTTTTTAAAAATCGCATGTAACAGGTAGCACGATTCTGACCCTTCAACCAGGTTACTCTATGAGGTGGACATTACTTTTAAGACATTCATATTCAATTAATTAACAAAAATCACTAATTTAAAGAAATTATTTACTTTATGGCACACATTGCAATTTACGAATTGTAGTCGGCGAGTTCCCAAAGCGTATCCACTTGGAACAAATTCTCAGGCTGGCACCAGTTTCGAGATAATAATTTTCGAAGTGTGCGACGAAATACATTGGTGTTCCAGTTACTTTTGTGCTTCAATACATAAAGCAGCGTTTTGATTAAAAAGCAAGTCGAACAGTATGACGCATTTTTCCCGCAAGTTTGACGGCGCATATCTCGAACCCGGTGCCATCTTCAAAATTCTTCCAAGTCAATATGCCTTGCAAATTCACTAGATACAATTTGTAAATTCCAATATGTGCTTTAAATTAATTAGGAAAGATAATTAGCGGAAATTTGTAAATTAGTCAGTTACACGCATTTTCTTGCTCGTGGAAGTAATGTCCACCTCATCGAGTACTTTAGTTCAAAGATAAGAATTCTGCTGTCTGCCACTGGTGATATTTAAAATTTTGGTCAAGTGAAAAAAAAAAAAACATGTAGGGTACATCAGGAATACATGCATGTGATGCGGATGCATGCCGGTGCTCAACGCGGGTATTGAAGAAATAACAATGCCGCATAAAATTATGTGTTTGCTTAAAAGATGCAGTCATGCCATTTCTGACTGAAACTGCGAAAACGATTCAGCTGCTATGCAGGGTGTTTCAGCGAACACTTTCAAAAATTTTCATAGCACAATTCTAGTTCATGAGCTGGCCCTACTCGAAAAGGCGCACATTACTTGCACAAAAAAATTTAAATGCATAATAGACTAATTATCAGAAATTCAATAATTAAGCTTCTAGCTAATTACCTTATGGCCCATATTGCAAATTACAAATTGTAGCCGTGGAGTTCGCCAGGCGGATCCACTTGGAACGAATTCTCCGGATGACACCAGTTTCGAGATATTAATTCCCGAACTTTGCGGAGAAATACATTGGCGTTCCAGCTACTTTTGTGCGTCAATGCATAAAACGACGTTTTGTTCATAAGAAAGTAACTGGAACGCCAATGCATTTCTCCGCAAAGTTCGGGAATTATTATCTCGAAATTGGTGTCATCCGGAGAATACGTTCCAAATGGATCCGCCTGGCGAACTCCACGGCTACAATTTGTAATTTGCAATATGGGCCATAAGGTAATTAGTTAAAAACTTAATTATATTCTTTAGTTAGTCGATTATGCATATTATTTTTCGGTGCAAGTAATGTCCACCTGTTCGAGTAGACCAGCTCATGAACTAGAATGGTGCTACAGGCAACCTTTAAAAATGTTTGAAAGTGCTCGCTGAAGCGCCGGTACAAGGCGTACACAGCCAAAAGAGAACCCAACGCGACACCGCATGCCGCTGCTTACTTAGGAGAAGATGTGCGTTCGAAGTGCGCGGCGCTTGCCTCAACAGCACGCGTCGCTCCCGTGAATGGGTGCCATTGCACGGAGTATGGGCACGTTCAAACTTTGGCATGCCCTTACATTAGGCGCAAGACAAAATGTTAGAAATTGGACCTGCCTACATATGAGTGAACATACCATAATAATTAGAGAAAAGAACATTCTACACGGATGTGGATAACTTATTACACTACCACATAGAGGGTAGTCAAAAGGAAGCATTCGTCGATCGAGCATCGAGCGCAGAGCTTCAGCAACTGTGCCGCTTATATAATATATGCATGACGGTTGCTTAACTGTCGACTCGCCACTTACACTGCGTATTTGCAGTTTGCGTTGCAGTGGCATCTAGACGGAAACAGTGTTGAATGGTCACACAGATACCTTTTTCTCTTCCTCGGCCTAAACGGTGTCAGGATATTACAAGTCTGAGCGCACTGTGTAGTCCTGTAATTTTTTACTGACAAAACGATCCTTTGCAGGAAATGCGTCTCGAGAACTCCGATTCCACACCAAGAGCGGTGTGTTGAAAGCGTCAAGGAAGCCAAATGGTGTCATCGTCCTTGATTTGCCAGCAAAGTCTTCGGTGGTAGTGGTCGGTGTCTCAACAAATGTACAGTTCCAAAAGCGCCACATATATAGCTTCTTGCTTTATTTTTGTTTGCTTGTTTCTTTTCTTTTGTTCAAGAAAGAAATGAAAAGTCTTTCCGATAGCATCAGACGCATGAAACAAGTGAAACTTTGCTGAATACATTGCTGATAATGCTCGCAGTCAAGTACTTTCTTTTCTGTCGCAATGACACTCACAGCGAGCAAACTGTTGTAGGGACGAAGCAGTCACGACTTTAGAATGCAATCAGTGCTAGCTGGTATGCCAAGATAAAAAATCTTTAGCGAGGAGAAACCACGGACATAGAAGGGATTGGAACTGACTATCTTCAGTGTTGACAAAACTGACGTGACCTTGAAACTGATTGGGTGTGCATGGTAATAGATGCGCGCGTGCAACAGTACGTCAGCACTCATGCACGCTTCCGTGCTAATTCAGCTGGAAGTATCAAGCGTGTTTTTCGCTATGGAACGTCTTCTCGCGTCTTTCTTGACCAGTGTTGACTTGCGAGCGGCAAGTCCAAGGCAGTAAAAGTTGCATTTTTGCTTTCCTTGTCCGCATGTCGCCGCACCTCACGCCCTCGTACTTGTGGTGATAGCAACATGAAGATTACCGGAGTCTTCTCGACGTGAGTATGGGCACCGCTGGATTTTCACCAAGCGTTAAAGTTGCATGAAAACATTCGAAATAACGTGCACAACTAAATAAAAAGTATTCTATGTGAATTAATCCAAGTGTGTTGACTGAAGCTACATATAGAAGCCGTTTTCTGCCTAATCAGCCAATCTGCAGTAAGCACAGGCGGAAAGTTTTCATTTTTCTGGGGGTTAGGGTCTGGGGCCCGACCAGCTTTCCGAACCACACACACACACACACACAAACACACACACACACACACACACACACACACACATGTGTGTGTGTCACATATGTGTGTGTGTGTGTGTGTGTGTCCACGTGACGCCGGTGGCCGAAAGGATGGAAAAACGGCGCCAGAGGTAGCTCAACTGGTAGAGCATCGCACGCGTAATGCGAAGACGTGGGAACGTTCCTCACCTGCGGAAGTTGTTTCTTCATCCATTTTTAGTTTAGTTAATTTATCATTTCTTTCATTCAATTAGTAAGTACTAGTAATTTCCTCTCTGTCATGTACATACGATGCAGACATTTAAACACGATCAGAAAAACAATGCAACAAAGTAACCGGATGATAGCCCGTGCGGCTCATAATCGGACAGGGATAGGTGAACAAGACACCCTCAGACTGGTGAAAAGCCTGGTCATTAGCAGACTAATGTACTCCCTACCTTATCATACCATGAATAGGGAGGAAGAAGAAAAGGCTCACCAAATAATAAGGATGGCATATAAGAGAGCCCTGAGGCTGTCACGCAACACTTCAAATAAGAAGCTTCTAGCCCTCGGCCTCCATCATACATTTCATGAATTGGCTGAGGCCCAACTCATAGCGCAGAGGAGTCGATTGGCGCAAACGACAGCCGGCAGAGCTCTTTTTCAAAGAGTCGGCCTTGAAGAATGCATACAAATATACCAAAACGCCAAGGGTCTACCCTGCCAGATTAGAGATTTGTATGGGGTATTACCAATACCACAAAACATGGATCCCACATTACATGCAGGAAGGAGAAAGGCTAGAGCAGAATACACATACAAAACAACAAAATACTTGGTCACTGCAAGATTCACGGATGCTTTACCATATCGGGCCAACACAAAGAATACTGTGGCAGTTGTCGTAAACCGTAAAGGTAAAATCACGGCCTCTGCTTCGGTTTCTCGAGCCACCATTATAGAAGCTGAAGAGATAGCCATCGCCTTAGCATAAGAGAAGGCATAGAGCGCAATGCTCCACTGACAATAATTACAGATTCTCAGGCCGCTTGTAGGAACTATCAGAGGGGACAAATCGGTGTGAGGGCGCATCGGATACTTACCGAAATCAGCAGAGATCTCGACGTCAAGTATGCCCAAACAATAACGTGGGCCCCGGGACACGAGGGTGTTACTGGGAACCTCCATGCAGATGAGGCGGTTCGAGGTTTCACTAATTGCCGAGCTGACCGTGGCAACATCGTGGAGGACTCGACACCCATCGATCCAAGTTATAAGCAATCTTGCAATACTACAGGGAATTGAGAAAGCTCTACCGAGCACCGCATAGGAACCTTTCAGCCGTGGATTCGGCGACGTTACGCAGGCTCACACATATACAAACCTCCATAAATTGCATATATACTACCCAACAGCATACAAGGACATATGCCCGTGGCGTGGGAGCACACCGACACTCTACCACATCACATGGGAATGCACGGCTCACACTGATGAGCAAGAAGAGAATAACACGAGAGTGAGGTGGGAGGCATTGCTATCCAGCTCCGCCCTCGGGGATCAGCTCAGCCTGGTCCGAAGGGCAGAAAAGATGGCGAGGGCCAGCCGTGCCTTGGAATAGGGCCCCGACCACACGGCGTTACCACGTTTTAGGGGCAACTAAATCCTTTCTGCAAAGAAAGTTTCGTTCTTCTTCTTCTTCCTCTATGTTGTCCTTAGTATCATTGTTTGTTGGCTTCGTAAGATATGATTAATCAAAATCAGGCCGCTCGGCTCCCTTTCTTTTCGCATATATATATATATATTTCCGGATACAATTTTAGAAAAAAGGGGAGGCCCCGCCCAGGTGACTGAAGCGCGACAGCCTTCAGTCACCTCCGCGACTCCGCGACTAAAATAGTCCCGCTCGTAAAATCGTGCTCCTGAAACGCGTAATTCTCGGTATAAATAAAGACTTTTGCATTTTGATGACTGGTTTAGTAGAGCTCTCATGTGCTGCAGCACATGCCGGATAGCAACAGAAAAATAACCCCGTGCCTTCTACAACGCTGCCCGTCGCCCGCTCTTTAGCTTCATTGCAAGTGACAAAAGTAGAAAGAGCAGCTCTGCAAGGCTTTTGTGCTTGTTCACGTGTACACGACGTATCTACTACTTGTTTTCCAAGATTAAAATGAAACAGTTGCTATTGAAAAAGAACTTATATAAAACAATGCATTTATCGCAACCATTACAAACCTGGGGCGAGAATACGTACGGTCGAGGCAGGAAGGTACAAAAATGCTTCATTCATCGTTTTAAATAAATACCCTTGGTTTTAAATAGCATAAAATTTATATTTTTTTGTTTTTTTGTTTTCACAATTTCACAGCACGCATTCTACAGCTTGCGCGTGCAGTGAGCACTGGTGGACAGCAATCAATCGACGGTGCTACACAACGCTCGAACACCGTCGCTAGACGCTCGGCTATCTCACTGCTGACAATGATCGTTGACGCTAAGTTGACGGCGACAAATCTTTGCGTTGAAGGCTTCTTCTGCAAATATTTTCTGTTGAGACGCACGTAGGTTTGTTTCATGAGCGCACGCTTTTCTCATTTCTCCTGAGAATGGTTTTGCTCCATCACTTCACCCTGTCCGGTGAGAAACGCCGCGACACAGTACACGAACACACCCGCCGCTGACAGTAGGCACCAGTCTTTGGAAAACTTTTCTCGTCGTAACTTCACTCGGGAGCGAAATAAAACAGACATGGAACAAACACGCAGGATGTGTGTTCGTAGCGGTCGCCGCGGGATCCTGTTTTCAGGAAAAGCGTAGCGCAGCTCCAGCGATGCTCGCTGCAATGTTCCTTCGCCGGATCACGGCTCAGAATAAACGCACGTGGCACAAATGCCGCATCGTAAGCTCGCAGTAATATTTCCGGCATGATAGACCATCACAAAGAGTTTTGGAATTCACTCTGACGAGGGGCTGAAGCACACAGCTGACGCGACCACGCCCAGTTCGAAGCGCGGGCGGCCATCTTCTCCGTCGGCGGGGTCACCGAACGTCCGGCTCATGACGTTAGTCCAGAGCGCGCGCCCATTGGTGGATCCTCGTTTGCCTTCGCCTCGGAGGAGTAAACGCCCCCTTTTTTCTAAAGTTGTATCCGACTCTATATTATTGGGTGTTTCAGCTAACTTCAGCCAGATATTAAAAGAATGCAGATGCACTCTAAGACGACGCGACCAAATGCATGTTGCTCACTTCTGTATGTAGTGTGTCACGCTATTTTTTGGATGTTGCTTATTTAGATAATTAGTCAAGATTAATTAACCAACTCCTGAAGCAACGAAGCTAGGGAAAAAAAATCCATTTAGAAAGCTGCAGAGCGGTTTGCAAAACGTCCGAATAAACAAATTTGTCTTTCTATCTGTTAAGTATTAGTGTTTTTCAGCTTGCTGCGGATTCCCGCGAAATAATAATAAAAAACAACACCACGTGACATGCCCGTTTGCGCGTCGTGATTGCACTGTTCACAACCGTTCCGCGCACAAACGAACAAAGCATGTGCTGCCGCTGCATCTGCTTAAGGCCGATCCACACGACGGACCAAATTGCTCTTTTGGACCGCGGTCCGCGCATCACGTGATAGGACGTCACCAGTTCGTGCGTACCGCCGTTGGCCCGCGCAAGACCGCGGCCCCCGCGGTCCAACAAATCGCCGAGGCTTTTCCCGCTTCCGTTTTATCGGCGGACCGCATGCAAACCGCAGCGATTTTGGCTCAGCCAATGAATGTTGTCCGGCAACAAAGTGTCTTCAGCCAAATCCAATCCAGTTTTCGGCTCAGCAAAAGCCAGTCAAGCCAGTCGTTTCATGTCCGCCGTTCCGCGTACACGTGCGTGTAGCAGATATATTTTTCAAACACCGTGTCCTCTTGGAGTGACGAGGAGGTTTTTTCATTTTTGTATACCTCGTTGAGCAGTTCCCGGCTTTGTGGGACTCGAGCCGGAATGATAACAATGATAACACTCTGGCCGAGAGTGTAGCTGGTTGCTCTGTCGTCTGCTATGGCGGTCCGTAATCTAGTAACGTTGGGCGGTCCGCCGTGTGGATGTGCTCTGCGCCGGACCGGACCGCGCCGGGCCGTGACGTCGCATCACGTGACCGAGCGGCCCGCGGACTTGGTCCGTCGTGTGGATCGGCCTTTATCGCTATCATGAACCACCACGAGGCAAGCACATCGCTGGCGTATACCGCACCGCTAACGCCTCCGCCACTGCCCTGTCGCCTTTTAAAGGGCTCCTCACCAGGTCTGGCCATTTCGAGCTGACAAGCGCAGAGCATACAATGCGCGCCAGCGGTCGTGTTTGCAAAGAATTACATCGCTACGCGCCGTGGAAAGATCTGAAATTTCAAACCGAACGCCGTTTTTCCTCCTCCTCGCGGCCGCTGCGCTCCAAGCCGGAGGATGACGTAGTCGCGTCCCTGCGCCTACGTACTCGAGTCCGCAGTGTCACGTCGCTCGTGGTGACACGTGACTTGGAGAATTATTCAAGGCACCATCTGTTATTTGTGTGATCTGTTGCTTGAATTTACGAATTGAAGTTTAGAGAAACAATAAAACACACAAACGGAATGTCTGCGTGTTTGTTGCTTAACTTCACACCGAAGCAAGATGGATGTACTTCCACTTCGTTTGCTTGTTCCCACGGTCGTGGAGTCACGTGCACAGGTACCGAAACTATGCCATTTTCTACCGTGTTTCTGCGCCGTGATCATGCTTTGCGATCCGCTTGTTCTGCCACAGTATTCGTGAGCACTGAATTATACCGCTAGTCATGTGTCCTTGTGCACAACGCGCAAAATCGTGCGCTGCGCGAACGAGACAACAGCATTTTCTGCCTAACTTCGTTGCTTCAAAAGTTGGTTAATTAATCTTGACTAATTACCTAATTAAGCAAAATACCAAAACTAGCAGGATGCACTACATACAAAAGTGAGCAACACGCATTTGGCCGCATCATCTTAGAGTGCATCGGCATAGTTTTAAACTCTGGCTATAGTTAGCTGAAACACCTACATATATATATGACGAAGAAGTGTGTGTGTGCTAGCTGCTGCATAAACAAACAGTAAACGACCGTTCGCTTGGAACTGACTGCTTGCCTTTTCCTCTCGCGACAAACTGGTGGAGGTGCTGGGTACGCATACGCCCTGTGCCTATTGGTGCTGAACCAGAAGCTACCGACGCCAGTACCTTGGGGACGGCAGAAATCCATCGAAGCAGCCGTCGCCTCTAAGTTCTTCCACCGCGATACAGTCCCTTGGCAAGCTCTGCGAGGATGATGTCAACAACAACCGCAAGTCAAACCTGGGGGATCCCAAATGCTGCTGTACAATGCATTGTCCACGCGCCTCGCACGCCTAACCCGTTCCACGGCGACGCCTTTGAGTACGTCGAAGACTGGTTAGATCATTTCGACCGGGTCGCCACTTTTAATGACTGGGACGATCGCCGTAAGTTGAAGAACGTCTACGTTTCCTTTTTAGACGCGGGAAGAGTGTGGCACGAGAACCACGAAGCTTCATTTACTCGCTGGCAGGAGCTTTACCAACTGCTTCACGACGCTTTCAGCACCCCCGAAAGGAAAGAAAGAGCCGAACAGGCACTATCTTCAAGGTTTCAAATACCGAACGAAACCGTCGCCATATTTGTCGAAGACATGACGCGATTGTTCCGTCGGGCCGACCCACTAATGCCAGAGGACAAAAACGTGCCTCTCTTATTGCGAGGCGTAAAAGAACAGCTTTTTGCGGGCCTCGTGGGCAATACTCCTGCAACAGTGTCTGAGTTCGTCCGTGAGGCAACAATCATGGAACGCATGCTCCGGCAGCAGCTCTCGCAGTATGAACGCCACACCACCATGGCAGCTGCATGCTCGCTTGTATAACAGGGAATCCCTTACCGAACTAATACGGCAGATTGTTCGAGAACTCCAGAAGTGTTATGCATCGGCTCCGGCACCTCCGATTGCCGCGGCTCTTACGGATGTCATTCGGGAGGAAATCAGGTAGGTGGTTCATCCCTCGCCACCAACACGTACCGAACCCCCCCCCCCCCCCCCCCCCCTTCTCGTGCGTGGATGCTCTTCGGGTTTCTACGCCGTCGACGGCCCGTTTCTCGCAGCCGCCTGTTAAAATTTCTCAACGCTTCCCAAGCCCAATCCACCGCACGACTCTGCAAGTAGCCTTTCATCCTGGTCTGCGCAAGTCCATGGTATGGCGCGCTCCCGACAACAGTCCGTTGTGCTACCACTGGGGAGACTGGACACTTGTATCGCGACTGTCAATACCGACGGATTGGTCTGCGGGGATACCACCTGGACGCCCATTGCCCGCGCTATGGCGAACGCCCGCACGAAATCGAGGAATACTTGGAAAGCAACTTCCTCCTGCCTCGCTGCGAAGACAGTCACGGTCGCTATCACCTCGTCGGCGCGCGTCACCAAACCGCGCTCGACCCGCCTTTGATTCCGCTGGAGTCAACGGCGGAAGCCCGCGCCAGTGAAACTGAAAACGGCGACCTCCGGGGTGAGGCCGCTGTCATGCGAACCGTCAAATATTCTCCGCCGACGCCATCCCCTCGCGACGCACCGTTGACGCCTTCGTTCGAAACTGCCAAAAGAACTTCCGCTACTATTACTGTTTCCATCGACTGTTATGCGCTAACTGCACTTGTCGATACTGGGGCTGATTACTCGGTTATGAGTACCTCACTGGCCACTCGGCTACGCAAGGTGCTGACAGCGTGGGACGGCCTACATCTGATCACGGCTGGAGGACATTTCGTGTCACCCATTGGACGATGCACCGCCAGACTTGGAATTTGTACTACACCTTCGTAGCGTCTTTCCTTGTGCTGCCCAAGTGTTCTCGGTTGGTTATATTGGGCATGGATTTTCTCCATGAATATGGGGCGATCATTAATCTGCGTAACTTGTTCGTGACTTTTTCTAACAACATTTCTTCGGATTCGAGTGTGGAGGATGAACATCATCGCGCGGCAATACGCATGGTCGATGACTGTGTGACGTGACGTTACCGCCTCGAAGTAGCATCTTCGTCCTCGTTGAGTGCCCGCAAGACCAACTATGAATAAGCATCGCCGAAGGTAACCTCACCATTTTGCTGGATCGAGAAGTCGGCGTCACACGAGGTCTCGTAGAGCTCCAAAATAGGCAAACCACGATCCTAGTTACTAACTTCAGTGGCGAATACAAGCACTTTGCGAGGCATACCGCCATGGCCTACTTTGAAACAACGGACGAGGCCAACGCCTGTGCTTCGGTAACGACAATCTCGATTCAGGAACACAATGATGTGGACTTGATCAGTCACATCAACGTCGACTCACAGCTGGAAGAACCCAAAAAGCAGAGGCTCCTCAGTCTACTATCATAATTCAGCGACTGTCACCACCACGTCGAATGTCAAGCAGACTCCTTTAACCAAACACAGAATCATCACCGAACCGACCATCCAACCTGTTCGCCAACACGCTTACCGCGTGTCGTAGAGAGAACAGGATGCTATTCGTCATCAAGTTAAACAAATGCTCGACGATGATGTCATTCAACCATCGACAAGTCCTTGGGCTTCACCTTTCGTATACTAGTTAAGAAGAAAGACGGTTCACTACGATTCTGTGTCGATTATCGCAACCTGAACAAGATACCGAAAAAAGACGCTTATCCGCTTCCTCGGTTTGACGACTAGCTCTTTGGATCACCTGCGACATGCCCGTTACTTCTCTTCAATGGATCTGCGTAGTGGGTACTGGCAGACTGAAGTTGACGAACGGGACTGGGAAAAACGGCGTTTATAACACCCGACAGTCTCTATGAATTTAAGGTCCTCCCTTTTGGATTGTGTTGCGCTCCGGCCACATTTCAACGCATGATGGACAGTTTTATCTGACCTCAAGTGGCACTCGTGTTTAGTCTACTTAAACGATGTAGTCTTTTTTCCACCACGTTTGAGCAACACATCGAGCGGCTTGAGGCGGTTCTTCAGGCCATTCGCACTTCCGGCCTGTCTCTGAGGCCCGAAAAATGTTACCTTGGATACGAGAAGCAGCACCGGTGTTCGCCCTGACCCTGACAAAGCCGCGGCAGTTGCTGTGTTCCCGATACCGAAGACAAAGCGCGATGTGCACCGATATTTAGTGCGTATTACTTTGTGCGTATTACCGCCGTTTTGTGCCCAATTTTTACGAGATTGCCGAACCTTTGCAACGACTCATCAAGAAAGACGTCACATTTGTTTGGGGCCCGGCACAATTCTACGTTTTCTACGACCTTCAGCGACCTCTGCAGACACCACCGATCCTTGGTTACTTTGACACAGAGGCCGACATAGAGGTGCATACTGATGCTAGCAACGTCGGTCTCGGAGCGACACTCGTACAATTTCAAGCTGGTGTTGAACGCGTTATTGCCTATGCTAGCCGCACGTTGTCTGCTGCTGAAAAAAAAAAAACTACTCAGCAACTGAAAAAGAATGTCTGCCGGTCGTGTTGGCTATCCAGAAGTTCCGGCCATATTTGTGCGGACGTCCCTTCCGCGTCGTCAGCGACCACCACTCTCTCTGCTGGCTGGCGGATCTCAGAGACTCTTCAGGCCGTTACGCAAGATGGAGCCTTCGGTTGCAGGAATTTAACGTGACAATCGTCTATAAATCTGGTCAGAAACACACCGACGCCGACTGTCTCTCCTGCGCCCCCGTTGAACCCACACCACTAGATACCGACGACGACTGTGGTTTTCTTTGTACTCTTCCTTCATTAAACCTAGCTCAACAGCAACACCAAGATTCCGAGCTGCAACCCTTGATTGAATACCTTGAAGGAAGCCGCCAACAACCCCCACGGCAGTTCGCGCGCCACTTGTCCTCTTTCTGCCTACGCAGCGACATCCTATACAAGCGAAACTTTCACCCTACGGAAACCGTTTTCCTGCTCGTTGTTCCCGCTCCTCTCCGCGACATTTTACGTGCATGCCACGACGAACCCACGTCCGGGCATCTTGGTTTCACGCGTACTCTGGCAAGGATCAAGCAGAAGTACTACTGACGAAAACTCACAAAAACCGTGAAGCAGTACGTCAGAAGTTGTCGAGATTGCCAACGTCGCAAAGTTCCACCAATGAAACCAGCCGGTCTACTTCAGCCTGTACGACTTCCTTGTTCACCTTTTGAACAAATCGGGATGGATTTACTTGGCCCGTTTCCCAAGTCTTTGGCTGATAACCACTGGATCGTTGTCCTCACCGATTACCTCCCTCGATACTGCGAAACCCAAGCCGTTCAGTAAGCTACTGCTTCAGATGTAGCCATCGTCTTTGTCAAAGATATCGTCCTTCGACATGGTGCTCCCGCTGTCGTCATCACAGACCGTGGTACGGCCTTCACCGCGCAGTTTGTCCGAGATATTCTGCAGCTGAGTGGAACAACGCACCATTAAGTGAGAGTCTCAAAAAACGATTGCAGACATGCTTTCCATGTATGTCGCCACGGATCATAAAAATTGAGACGAAGTGTTTCCATATGTGACATTTGTGTATAACACTGCGCTACAAGATACCACCGGGTTTCCTCCTCTTCGTCTGGTCTACTGGACGCGACGTCGCCACTATGATCGAGGTGATGTTCCTACCAACTTCGGCTCAACCTACCACACCTGAAACAGACGTTTTTGTTCGGCGTGCCGAAGAAGCACGGCACCTAGCATGGCAACGATTTTTATCTCGACAAAGTCAAGATGCTCGTCGATACAACATCCGCCACCGAGACGTAACATACAACCCGGGAGATCTCGTACGGGTTTGGACCCCTATACGTCAACGAGGCTGCTCAGAAAAATGATTGCGCCGATACTTTGGACCCTACATAGTTTTGCATCGCCTAAGTCCTGTCAACAACGAAGTTGTCCCAGCCAAACCATCGCACCAGTCTCGTAGACCACGTTCCTCTGACATTGTTCACGTTACCAGGATGAAGCCCTACCGCTCACGCTGACTCCAATTCACAAACTTTGTGGTGCGGTCCCTGTCCTCACGTCCGTTCTCTTTCTCATTTATTTTATTTTCTCCTTGTGGTATTTAACCCGTCCCCAATTCTGTTGGGGGAACATTGGTGTAGTCGCATCGAGACGAAGTCTCTTTTCTTTCTTTCGGGGTGGGGGGGGGGGGGCGGAGGGAGGGGTAATGCCACGCGCTAGTAAGGCTGAAAGCTGAGGACGAAGAAGTGTGTGTGGTAGCTGCTGCAGAAATAAACAGTAAACGACCGTTCGCTTAGAAGTGACTGCTTGCCTTCTCCTCTCGTGACAATATAACCTTTAATATAAGTTGCACTTGAAAAAACTTCCTGTGACCTCGAAGAATTGTTCACTGAAGTGACGACCTTGTATGAGTATTTACAAGACCTCATAGGAGACCATTAAATTTCACAGCCTGAGTCCCCTCAGGCGTCTCGCGTGGTGTTATCTTCATTCGTGTTATTGTCTTATACTTCGCTGTCATTATTACTGCTTCACCTTTCGGGAGAAACTGCAGCTTTTCTTTTTTCTTTTCTTTTTTTTGTGTGTGAGTTCGAGTGTAAGCGCCGCTGCGCATGATTGCTGTTGATTATGATTTCGAGTGAATCCGTCTTGGACTCATTTCGCTTGCTGAGTGTGTCCCAAAGTATCATGCACCAGTAATAAAAAGAAGAGCACTTGCGTTACTCGAAGAAAACCTAGTGCATATATTGTTTTCAGTACAATGAAGTAGCCGCGAATAATCATTTCGTTACTGAGATTTAATAAGGTAATTGTAATCATCCAACTCAAGAAGTACTGTCCTAATTATCGAAATGTCAACGAGCAATTTGTAGGCACCCCCAAATGACATCTAATTGCGGTATCTTCAGCGACGTAGTATTTTTTTCCGACTGGTAAAGAAACCCCACGAAATATGAAAAATACCACGTGACTGCGCTCCCGCCCGCATCATAAAACAGCGCCCTCAAATAGGCTGATTGAAAGCAACTGCGTTGCCTGTCGCAAACCCTACAAGACAGCGTATCACCTTGAGAATGGTACGGAAGGAACACCAGTAGCAGGTATCGCGGCTTCGCAGCTATTCCTTCCTCTCATTTCTACGTCACACTTATTATCCGTCTCTCAAGGCCGACTGATCACACCGATAACAAAAGGCGCTTGATAACGCGGCCGAAGCGCCGCTTTGACCACGCACGAAACGCGAAAAGCAATGGACTATAGGCATAGACTGTTCAAAATCCCGGCGCGGGTCGCA